>NC_143566.1:27276250-27931562 GCF_054136105.1 Typopeltis vanoorti | reverse complement strand
TTATTATCTACGATCAGCTATTCCCTTCTTCCGCTAATAATAACATCGAGTTTCTTATGCCATAAAAGAATCGTATCAAATCAACATAAGAAATACAGACAATATCGCTTCATTATTTGGGAAAGTGTCCACCAAAAACTTATATTAAAAATCCTACCTTATATTCGGTGAAGACCAGTCAATGACTAAATGAATTGTTTCTTAGAGAATCGCTATTTTCTATCGCATATTTCCTTCAGTTAATTATGTGCAATTCTCTTATATAAACGCACGTAGTCGATGAATGATTTGGGCTCTTAACGCCATTGTGAAATTATAAAGAGAAATGAGAAGGGAATTACTACTGCCCCAAACTAAACTCGACTAACTCGGTACTATCCGAAATGCAAATCATTAGAGAGCTTTAATTAACGTTTACTGTACTAACTTTTAATTTAGCTTTTATACGTTTCTGCACTTACAATGAATTTCCATCACTTTGAATGCGAGAATTTTAAAAATTAACTTTCGCTCAAAGATCGTTAAATGAGTTACAAAGCCTTATTTGTATTTGCGCGCATATCACATAAAGAAGCCAATTCATCCTCAATCAATTCTTTACATGCGCTCTTTCAATACACATTCTAATACCCTATTTCGGGCTTAAGTCAGATTAGTCATTTTATAGATAAATTGGTTTTCGAAACCTCCATTTCATAACACAAAGAAATTAGATAAAAGGAACACTAGATATTTAAATTACGGTGAGCATATGTGCTGCCATCTATTGGCAAGGAGTGATAATAAATACATTCGATTAACTCTAATCTTGACAAACGAAGGTATCTCTGCAAATAACAAACCATAACAACGATCATGATGCAATTTAAAAAAAAAAAAACGATAAAGAAAAAAAAGAAAGAAAGAAAGAAACTTCGCTATGAAATAAGCACTTCCACAGTATAGTGAATGAACACGATGCCTTATATTTGGAAAGATAAAATTTTCTTTGCATCCCTGTGAATTATATATTAAAGTTATCACAATAACTTTAATATATAATTTTGAAAAAAATACTTATATGGGAAAATATATTTTCTTGAAAAAAAATTTATTACACTTTTTCGTAGCCAGCTGGTGTCTACCAAAAACGTCGAAAACTCTGGAAATATTTCAGGAAAAACAAAACATATTCAATTTTCATAATATATAATAAATGTGTGAATTATCCTTTTTTGTTGTTCATAGGGGGGAAACCATCTTTTGTTTGTTTTATAGTCTGTTTGTGTTCAATTTGCCACTGTGGAAAATTAAACATAAACAGCCTATGAATTCGGGCTAAAAAATAAACAGACTACAAATTTGAGACATTTAGCGAAGGACTACATAGAAAAGTAAAGGCTTTTTTTGCAAATACTAGAAGCTGAATGTAAGTATACTTCCCATCAAGTACTGCTTCTTGGCAGAAAACAGGCAGATAACATCATGTAGGTGCTTTCAGCTGAAACGACAAGATTTATTAAAAAAAAAAAAAAAACATACACGAATGTAAACAGAACCGCGTGGTTCTGTTCACATTCTATTTCTACATCAAGTCAGAGTTTTTCATTCTATAAAAACACTGCATTTGATTTCAAAAAATGAAAGAAATAAAATTATAAATAATGAATAAAATAATAGTCTGGTTTGGTCTCCTGGCTTCCACAGTGATTTTGATATAGTGGAGAGATTGTCAAAAATATCAGGATTGTGGAATTGATTAGGAAGTCAGATTGAGAATTTATAGACTGCAGACAACAGTAAACAGGAGAAAGAGGGGTGAACACTC
This sequence comes from Typopeltis vanoorti, assembly GCF_054136105.1. Lineage (NCBI taxonomy): Eukaryota > Metazoa > Arthropoda > Arachnida > Uropygi > Thelyphonidae > Typopeltis > Typopeltis vanoorti. The sequence goes on along the minus strand of NC_143566.1, from coordinate 27,929,755 downwards.
TTAAGATGCACAAAATATCTTCTGTTCTAGCGTTAGACATTGCAGCACGTTTTTACATTATTCATTTCATTTCTTTTCCTTTTTTTAAATAAATGAACTTCGACAGAAGTTGAATAAAGTATTTGATCTTCTTTTAATAGTTATCTCTGCTTATATATAAAAGCATGTATTATAGACGTTATCGTGCTATTTAACTTCCATGTGAATCGTCAAATTAACAAAATCACTGCTAAGACAATGAAGATAACCAACTACAGAAGTGGGAAAAGGAGAGAACATCCTATAAAGCTATTTGATGGGACTAGGCGGTGAGTTACGTAAGCGTGTCACACGAATTGCTAGTTTAATCAGGAGCTGTGTGAATCAACAACACGGTCTACTTACTCCTAGAAATTAGCGGCAACCTTCTAGAGTAGAAAGTGGGGTGTCCCCGATTAGAGAACTCGGTGGCCACAACGAGAAATCACAGCTTAGATTCCTCACGGGATTTTATAACAAAGGTTTCGCGGCGTCCCACCGAGAGCCGCAGTCTCCCTTCAATTTTTCTGAGTTCGTAGAGAAGCACTTGGACCAACGCCAACTCCCTCTGGGGTAGCCTCCAAATTTGAGTTTAGCGCGTGAGGCAATTAAATAAATACGTTGACGAAGACGAGAACTTGCCTTCCCTGAGTTTAATCACATTATGGAGTCATTCTTTCTAGGCTTTCCTTTTGTGTGGATGCAGCTTTTTTACACATCGATGCATAGCATATTCACTTAGTAGGGTTAAGGACAACTGAACATTAACAAATGGTTGAATTGTAAATAACGCTGTGGCTTGACCTGAGTTACACTAAATTGTAGGAAATAAATACACGAGTGCTACAATATTTCGAATGCGGTGTTACATTTAAATAGTAAAAGAGAACCAGCAGAGAAATGTAATTTTTGAATGTCTGATGAGAGTAGTCATTAATAATTCACAATCAGTGAAAGTAGATACGTTGAGAGATGAACCATACGTATGGATTATGCAACTAGGCAAAGCTCTTGAATATTGTAGTAAAAATCAGGGGACGGGGGTGGAAATGACAAACAGCCTCCTTTTGTTCAGCAAGAGTATTTGTATCCAAAACAGACATTCTTCTCTGTCAACTTGGCAAGTTTATACAATGAAGTGTTACTAGAGAACTCCCACTGTGTGGCTGTAAATAAAGGTGCCTTAGGCTTGGAGATAAGTAGACGCGATAAATCTAGTAAAGTGGGGGGAAAGTAATTCTAATATTAATTTCTCTAAAGTTAACATGGAAAGATGAGAGGTGCTGCCATCAGTTAGATGACTGATTAAAAATATCAAGTGGTCAGGATACTTTTCAAGATAAAATAAGCCAAGAGTATACATAAAATTAAAACTAAAGATGATTTCCGTTTTCGGAAAGCATCTTACTGTGATCAAAACTGACCCTGAATTTTAACATTTATTTATTTATTTTAATTCTTAAAATTCTTAGTAAAAACAGCAGGAACGGTTCAGATACTGTACTACTGAATTTGAAGTATTCATATAGACAGTACTTTAGACCTTATTCTTACTTAATACTTGAGGTACTTTTTGAAAACTAGTATTTGGATTAGATATGCTTTTAGATATTATGATAACATATTCTTAGTAGATTCAGGTATCAAATAACATGTGAATAACAAAATCAGACACGTCGATTTTGTTATTCACATCTGCTACAGAAAGTTGTGAGGGATAAGACTTGGATAATCTGGAAATTTTAGGTCTCTAATAAACGCTGATAACTCAAAATGGATTAAGAAAATCATCCATCTAGCATGATATTTTCTGATATAATTTTCCTAACAACGGTTATTTGCTAAGATATAATTTATTATATATGAATACTGAGTACATAATACAAAATGATATCTTTAAATTTGTTAATATGTTTAATCTAGTTAGTTTACTGGAAATATTTTATAGTACTAAATTAACAATACTTGTGTGGAGGAGGAAGAAGAAGAAGAAGAAGAAAAAGAAGAGGAAGAATTGGAAGAAGAAAAAGAAGAGCAGGAAGAAAAAAAAAGAAAAGAAAAATTTCTTTATTACTTTTTTTTGATATTCGGACGTTTTCTTTGCAAAAACTTTGTACTTGAAGCATACTTTTCCCTGCTCTGGTTACATATTTATTTCATTTCGGGTGTGTAACAAGAGACATCTGTTTATTTCCAATCAATTTTGGTTCGTATTTTATTCGCTTCCATCAAGTGTTCATCATATCACCCTCACGTCAACCACAGGTACTTACGATGCAAGTCACAAGCTGTAGCCGAAGCGAACAAGAAGAAGGTTTGCTATGGTCTCGAGTGCTCTTCAAGTCCATCACGCCGGTGAGATCTCTTCGTCATTGCCATTATACACATTCAGAGTGGTCTTGCTGCACCCGTAGCCGACGTGACCACTGTTAGCCTCGCTATGTTGATCCCTTCTGTACACACGGCTAGCAATTGTCTTCGGTGTCTGCATGCGTATGTTGTAGACGTAGATACTTAAAGAACGTGAGATGAAGATGAAAACCTGTCAATCACTGCTGCGACGTCCGTAGTGACTAAAGAACAAAACGAAATCCTACTAAGCCCCTGTAAAAGACACTTCACTGTCTAACACACAAGTATGTCGGTAAAGAAATGGTTCATTTGTACTAGGAGATACAGTATATTAAAGTTATTTATCTTTTGCCAGGAATGTGAAATATCTTTTTACTATCGTTTTACTCGTAAAACAGACGTAGAAAATATTTGTTTAAAACACAGTTATGCAATAACGTTATAAACAACTCTGGTTTATTATCCAGTCAATATCATTATATATTGACCGTCCGCTGCTTATACAGCAATCACAGCTACTTCCTAAGTGTGCAGCGAACGTCAATGTATTATTATCTTTAATTATATTCTAAAATAGCTTTAATGCGTATTTTTATCGACTAAAGATTGTTTAATTCAAACTAGAAAGTTTCTCTCTCTCTCTCTCTCTGTCTGATTCTTAGTATACATCTCCATCACTCAATTTAAATTTCAAGATGAGAGAAACGTGATATGATGAGCTGCAAAAGTTTTAAATTCCTTTTGTAGTATTCTAATTTTTTTCATTCTCTCTCTCTCTCTCTCTCTCGACGTTGAACAGAATGAAATTCGAACTAATTCTGTTTTATTGTTTTGTTATTCTATTTTTGTTTTGTTATTCTATTTGTTATTCTAGTAAACAAAAGTTCAGGAGGGTATTGTTAGGTTAACCTTTTAGAATAAATGCTTCTTTAATTATGGGTATAAATCGTGAAGAAGTTAACTACACAATCGCTAGTTATCGAGAAAAGATTAACTGCTGTCAAATGCGAATGTTCACATAACCGTAGCATGTATTGAACAAGAAAATCAACCAATATGTTCAAATATGAATGTGTTACTCACTGAAATGAACGAAGACAAAAACTGTACGCTGAACTCTGTCTCCCGTTATATCCATTCATTTAAAATATAGGGTTACACTACCTACATTGGAGACCCGTGGAAATAGTTACCTTTTCTATTTTTTTTTAATTAATACGAGAAAGTTTTGGAAGGAAGTAGACTAAAGAAAGTAATACTATGGTTAAATTCTACATTAATAAAATAAAGATAAATTATCTTTATTCATCTTTATTAAAAGTGTATTTATATCCCCCCAAGTGCACTATTACTATGAGAATTCAGTTAGTACTTCCTCTGATAATTCGTGTGGATCCTTATGCATCTACCAAATCGTCTGAATTAAAAAATATGCCACAAATAGAGAAACATTTCCTATTTACAATACAGGATTTGAAATAAGGTTGGATGATTTGTAGGGATAAGGGATTAAAACAAAGTGTCCTTATCGATCTTGAAAATTAATTTACATGCCAAAGATTTTATTCAATCTCGTCATTAAATCCTGATTTGACAAAATTTTACAGCCGGTTTCATTTCCTTTTAATATTTTTATGTGAATCGGACCCACCACTGTTGGCCAACAATACATTAATATTAGTAGAATGAGTGTTAAAATAATCCGGAAGAGAAACCTGCTTTAGAGATCGAACATTGGACTTTTTTTCTAGCCATTTCAGACGTGTAATAAGCAGAGGTGGGTATTTGCACCGAAATTCATTTCCTATTTAAAAACAGTCAGAAGAATCCATGCTCAAATGGATTCAAATTCACAATCTATTCGGTGAAGAGAAGGTACGTTATCCTCTAAGGATGTTTAAGATATTTACACATGTTTAAGACAATCTTAAACATCTGTATCCATGTCCGATTCGAATCCTTAGCCTGCTGGTTGGAGAGCGAGTACGGCACGGTATTTCAGTTTTAATGTAACAACGACAACCCTCCCCCCCCCCAGCAATTGCAGCCGTTTTAATTTAACAACAACAACCCAGTTGCAGCCTTAAGGCTGCAATTGCAAGGGGGGGGGGGTTGTCGTTGTTACATTAAAACTGAAATACCGTGCCGTACTCGCTCTCCAACCAGCAGGATAAGGATTCGAATCGGACATGGATAAAGATGTTTAAGATTGTCTTTAGGTAGGAGATAAACTTCAGTGTCGTGTGACAACAACCGTCCCGCTTATCGGAGACCCTAAGTGGCTTAAAGTTCCATGTTTGGTCTCTTAGGACAGGGTGTCTGGATTATGTAAAAAAACAAATTCAAATATTTTAAAAATAAATGAAATTAAAAATACATTAAAGAAACCTTATCCCAACTATGGCACTAATACACTTCAAATTTACAGTCACTGATGGGCGGGAATCCCGTTAAAAAAAAACAAAAAAACATACGCATAACATCAGTGAACTGGTTAGATGGATTTTCATGAAATATATTATGTTTGATACTAAAATTTGTTTCAGGTTTTAACTACTAAAATAGACAGAATAACAAAATTGTATGCCGTAACATTATACCAAACTGTACAGTGTTTAACTTTGAAAGGAATGTATGAAATTTCTGCTTCCGATACTTTGTGTGTGCGTGTGTGTGTGTTTTTCCGCATGCTAAGTCGAAGGGATGCATTTCATATGACGTCGAGACACTAACAAAATCCAGCAGTAATTAACGAACGTTTTTGGATAAGCTTAGCAAGCTACAGTGACGCTTCAACAGTATAATGTTAATGCATTATACTCGAGCTAGATCGAATAATATAGGTCCATCAATATTTACAAAAAAAAAGAAAAAAAAGAAAAGAGATTATTGTACTCGTATATATATAATATATGAGTCTGGTGTCTGGATTATTTAGTGTAAGATTTATAATAAATGTTACAATTTTCATTATCCGTACATCATAGTGTGTATAAAGATTAATAAAGATTAATTAAATATTATTATTGGACTGCATACCATTCTTGGCATTATGTAGAACAAAGGCCGTTTAGAGTCAAAACATGGTTGGACTACTCTACAGTGGCGGCTCGTGGCATGAAATCGTGGCGAGGGGGGGAGGCTGCAACTTTCGAAATATACATACACACTGTAAGTACAGTGTATACGTGTTTGGATAAAATATCAAAAGTATGGTAAAAAAAATTTTAAAAATTAAATTGAAAAAATATTGTTTATTTTCGATAAAATTATACAGTTTGGTATAATTCAAAATTGCTAAAAAATTAAATCTATTATCATAACCCATAATGTTCTAAAATAAAAACTATAACAAATGTTGTCTTTAATTGTAATGTCCAAATATTTAAAGAGACGGAGTAAACACGATAAGCACTATGAACACTCTACTACTGGCGCAAACTGCATATATATAAACAACAGTGGAACTGCGCGACGGACAGTGCCGCATTACGCTAATAGCTCGCATTTCACTATGACGTGCATCTCACTATGCTTGCGCGCGTAGCAAGCATATACACGATATGAGTGATAAAAGATGGATTTTTATTATTTTTTATACAAAATAAGAGAATTGTATAGGATTGTTGATGATAAAATTAAATATTACAAACAAATATAAATAAATTAATAAATATATTTATATATCGAGAGAAATTGGGGGTGCTGCAGTTCCGTAGTGCATATGCACGAGCCGTCCCTGCTACTCTATTTTAATTGTCTCTGAATTAAAAAAAAAAATTAAAAAAAAATATATATATATATGTAATTATAATTAAATAAATAATGGAATTTGAATGATATCTTTAAAAACATTCTTCATATAAATAGTAGTCATGTTAGGGAAATAAATCTATATATAAGGTTTACTAAACAAAGGGTTTGTTTAAAACGAATGTGGCGCTGTGCTTCCATGACGTCACAGTCAGTGTGGCGTTAGTTACGAGGCTTAGATTACTTGAAATAGCTGTTTACTACATTTCGGCTAAAATAATAAACAAGTTCGTAAACAACTAAATCAGGTACACAAGGGTAAACGAATCACTAAGACAAAGCAAACATCGTTGTTTACTTCTGTTAACGGACTAGTAAATAAAAAAGATGAACAGATAATTTACGTTATCAATTACTTTATACATTACAAGCGATATTTTTGCAACAATCTGTTCTCTAAATCTCTGTTTGTATTGACATCATAATTGTGCATTTCCGATTAAAAAATAACAAAATATTATGTGGTTCCTTTTTAAAAGATTTTCAGCAATTTTCGTCTAATTATATATTACCAACTCAAGACTGCAAAAGTTTCTCGTTATTGTTCAGATATCGTTACATTCTCTATAAATATTTATCTGTTGTTGTTTTATAGAACTGTTGATGTTTATCGGATTCTTGTAGACTTGGCTACATAAATATCAAAATGGTACTGTGGATATTTTTTCCCTTGTCAACGTTTTTGTTCAATTTAATTTTTCAAACAAATGGCAAATCATTCGCAGTTTAAAATAAATATTTTTTGCAAGCACACTTTAAATAAAGATCCAATCAAGTGTAATTTCGATATTCTGTTACGAAAATGATTCTTTGAACCGAATATATCGCATTGCACGTGAATTTTACATCTATCGCAGCAGTCAACAAGCCGAAGAGTATCACATGATATGTAACATACTTTTGTGGATGAAGTTCAAAGGTATCAAAAGATTAGCTTTCTGTTACTCATAACATTTCTTTGTGGTCGAATGCGAATTCTTACGTGACTGTGTGTCACTTCAACTGACGCTATACACACACACACACACACATACATACAGGCATTCCTCGACGTACGACGATTCGCACTTATAACTCCAAAAAAATATTATTAAAAATTCTCTAATTTAACTTTGCCTCCAGCATATACATACATATATCACACTTCTTTCGTATACGCATTGCAGCGTCGCCATTAGTCGACAAGCAAAGTTTATCACCAATACTCAATAGCCGCTGCTATGATTCACCCACTTCTAACTTATCACAGCCTTTGGCACGTTAGTTGCTAATCAGGTCGAAGTGTTCGTTTTTCCCTCGTTGCAGTTTTTGTAGCTCACCGTAACCCTATCATGTCCAGTAAGAGAAGTAATACCACTGATGAAAATTCCAACATAATAAAGAAGGCGAGGAAAGCTTTAAGTTTAGATGTTAAAATGAAGGTCATTAAAGCATATGACAAATGAAAGAAAGTCGGTGAAATAGCACGAGAAGAAAAACTATCGCATTCAGCTGTTTCAACAATCATAAAAGATAAATCGAGAATAATGGAGGCAGCTGAAGGGGCAGTTAATGTGAAATGTACAATTTTAACGAAAAAAAAAAGAGAAGGGTCAATTCATGTAATGGAGAAGCTTTTAATGATATGGATAGATGATCAAATCCACAAGAATATTCCTCTCAGTTTGTTTATGTTTCAAACAAAAGCACGCAGCCTATTTGACAATTTAAGGAAACAAGAAGAAGATTAATACGGCCAGCATACATTTAACTAGTAAAGGTTGGTTTTATCGATTCAAAAGCCGATTTAACTTACAATACATACGAATAACGGGAGAAGCTGCTAGTTCCGATTTTGAAAGTGCCGAAATTTTCAAGAAATATCTGAAAGAGATGATAAAAGATGAAGGCTATTTGCTAGAGCAGATTTTTAACGTAAATGAAACCGGACTGTTCCGGAAAAGAATGCCAGAACGAACTTACATTCATAGAGAAGCTACATCGGCGCCTGGTTTTAAGACATTTAGGCATTTAAAGATAGGGTTACGCTTTTTCTTGGAGAAAATACTGCTGGTTTTAAATTAAAACAATTTCTTGTTTACCATTCACAAAACTCCCAGAGCTTTGCAAAACATTGACAAGAACAAATAGCCGGTTTACTACTGGAGTAATCCTAAGGCTTGGATGACAATTGTTTTATTCGAAGACTGGTTCTTAAATTCTTTTATTCCAGAAGTACGTGCCTACTGCCTTGAAAAAACATTCCTTTTAAAATTCTATTGCTGCTTGACAATGCTCCAGGACATCCTCTTCACATTGGCGATTTGAATGAAAATCTAAATGTGATGTATCTACCGCCGAATACAACAGCTGTGATTCCACCTATGGATCAAGGTTCGATTGCTCCATTCAAGACATATTACCTGAAAACTACATTTTCTCAAGCAATAACAGCAATGGACAACGATGCTACAATACAATATTACGCGATTTTTGGAAAAAATTACGATATTAACCAGAAATTACGATATCATTCAGAACATTGGAACTTCATGGAAGGAAGTATCGGAACAATGTATGCGAGGAAGAAGAATTTGGAAGAAGTTAATACTACAGGAGACACTCGAAGAGTACAACGAGCATAGTATGTTAGAACAAATTGGTGAAGAAATTGTTGAAATTGCAGGAAATCTGGATTTAGAAATCAATATTATCAATATAGAAGGTGAACTGACTGATCAAGACTTGATTTTCCAAAACGAAAGAATTGTAGAAGAAGAAAGGAATAACGAGGAAGATGAAGAAGAGAAATCTTAAAAACATTTACTGTAAAAGGATTAGCTGAAGTATTTTCTAAACTAAATCAGAGACTTCAGCTACTCTAAAATATGGATCAAGACACTGATAGCTTCGCCAAATTCGAGAAGCAGTGAGATGTTATCGCGAAATATATGAAGAAAAAAAGAAAAAAACAAGCAACAGACAACATTAACCAATTTTCTTATTAAAAAAGCTACTCCCGATCTCGAGAAATAAGCATATCGTCCAAATGAGTGACAGTTACTCACCTGTTTAATTAAATAGACCGTTAATAAGTTTTTTGTTTATGTTAACTAATATTTAAAGGAATTTCAATTTAAAGAAAGTGCGCCATTTTTGATATGTGTTTATGTATTCTTTCTTACATTTTTCTTTCTTAATTTTGTATTTATGTATGCGCTAATAAATAATTTATAAATGTTTATGTAAGTTTATACATCTATTTAAGTTAAGTAAAAACTTAATTTATGAAAATATTATAACAGAAATCAAACAAATCAAGAATTAAAAAAGTCCTCGACTTACGACGGAGACGTTGGAACGGAACCCTGTCGTAAGTCGTGGACTACCTTTATATATATATTAAACACTCGTTTCATATCATACTTAGTGTTGGTTTTCAAATAACACACTGTAGTATGAAAAAAAAAAAAAACGTGTCTTATTAATGTGTGTCTAATTTCTTAATTTTTTAAAATTTTTTAAATAAAATATTAATGACTGACTTTATTATTTAACATTGCTATGATCACGTCTAAGAATCAAGATATCCAATTTTACGTTTTCTTTCTGTTAAATGCGTGTGTTCTACAGATTGTTTGCTTTGAAGGGGCAAACGATATTCTCTATTCTGTGCGAGACCGAATCAACATACCTTCCATTAAACAACTGTAATAATTGTTCTTCACGCTATTTAGACGGAATTCAAATATAGAGCTCTGCCTGAAATGACAACAAAATCCACTTCTAAAAGGGTGAATTCGGAATTCTTAAAGAAGAGATGAAGGAGGCACTGATATTTATGAAACGGGCACAAATAAAGAAAATTTTCAAACAGTTACTTAAAAACGCCAAGTTTATCTTCCCATTCCGATGTTGATGCCATTCGATTCTCTTTTTTTTAACACTAGAATTAGTTTAAATCAGTCCACTGTTCTTATTCTAGTTTTTTTTTTAAATAATAATCCCACAAAGTTTTACGGTGACCATACTTCTTTTATTTTTGAGGACAGTCCTTTATTTCACTAACTCTGTCCTTTAGATTATTATTTTTTGCTAAAATGGCCATTTTGTCCCCTAATGCCTCACTGAACGAATATTTTCATTAGTGAACAATATGAGGACAAAAAACAAAAAGTGATTAAAAAAAATTAAAAATCGAAACATTGAAAGCATGAATTTATACCAAATGCGACTTTGACATAAATTGTATAGTTTTATGAACCTGATTTATTTAAAAAAAATTCATTCTTGTGAAAGTATCAAAATTAAATTTTTAAAGTAATAATATGATTGTTTAAAATGCTATATATATGTTTATATTTTATAATAAAGGTTACACAGCTTTTTAGTTTTAGTGAAACAAATAAACGCAACCTGCTTTTTTATTATGAGACAATTTCTAATTTGTCTTTTATTTTCTCCAAAAAAAAACAAATATGGTACATAGTACATTATAAATACCCCTAGATTTTTTAAATTAAACCTGTGGAGGTCGCGGTCGAAAAAATTGCAGCATAGATTGCGTTTATCTGAGAGATACGTTCATTACTGGTATGTGCTAAAATGCGATAAAACTTAAAAAAAAAAAACACTGCAAATATAATACAAGATGGTTTATTTATTTTCAGTTACAATCTAGAAATTATTGAACAAAGAAACAAAGAAAAAACAACAACTAAACCAATACTATACTGACGTCGGAGTTCGCGGTATCTCTCAGATAAAATTTACTATCCAATATCACTTTCGCATTGGACTCCCTCATTCTCATCATCGGACTCGAGTAACAAAATCGCCGAATCTCTTTAACATCTGATGGATTACTAATCGATATTTTTCCAGCCATTTTCAAAAGGTAAATAAAAACAACAACAACCAACAACTAAACCAATACTATACTGACATCGGAGGTCGCGGTATCTCTCAGATACAATTTACTATCAAATATCACACACCTTTACATTTACATGTGTTAAACCAAAACTGACCGCATAAACAGTGTGGAATATCACTCGTAATATATGCATGTACAGCTATCATGACCTCCAAACTATACACTGGATATGTGTAAGAATATTTATATTAAACAATTTGTTTGTATCTGTCAGATCAGCCGCGACCTCCACAGGGTTAATTCCACACATGACAGATCGTAAAACCTATAACAACACTAATTTTATGTGCAGAAGCTCAGACTAGACGACTTATATTTTCTAAGAAACTTTAATAATAATAACAGAAATATAATAATAGCAAAAAATCATAAAAATAGTGCGGTTTTACAAATGCATTTAAACTAGCATATTGCAATGTATGACCGTAATAGACTTAATATACTAGAAAGAGAGAGAGAGAGAGAGAGAGAACGCAAAAATTCCAACAATCCTTTTGTCACAGTGTCTTCCTAGTTATTTCGAAAAGGCTTTAAACCCAGACGATTGAAGACTGTTAAACATTGGTAGCAAGCTCATGGAGGCCTTCATTCAAATGATAAAGCTAACGGTCGCCTTTCCATCTCCCTGAAACTCAATAGCCGGAGTTCTAGTGGCTCGTCCGCCAAGCATGCGACTTGAAAAACAAATCACGTCTGGGCTCTCAGCCTTCAGGAAGTCGGCTTACGTATGCAGAAAGCCGACTCCTCCGGGCCAGTGACTGTTCAGGGCAGCCACAGAGAGCTAATGGAAGAACTTCCGGTGACACACTGTCGCCGGAAGTCGCCAGAGCCTCACCTTCCCCAACCGTCCTTCCACTCTGCACCGATGCAGTCTCGTAAGACTTGTTTCCAAAAGTACGGCAGAGAAAGACAAACGGCGACCAAAAGGGATCGGAAACCGTATTCCGTTTTGGTGTCCCACGAGGACGTTTGTCTTTTACGATGGAGGTTAGAGATAAAACAATGAAGAAAGCAAGTGCTGTGGAAGTGACAGCTGGTTTTCGTCGCAGAGAATCAACATCGAGCACACAAACAGACACGGATTTAATGAGATTGGATAGCTCTGTAACACTAAATAAGCGAGTCAAACTACGGCCTTCTTGTTTGATCTGCTACTAAGAACAAACTAGGCCAACCCCTACCCCCCGAAAGTTAGCTGTTTGTGTGGAGAGGGTACGGACTTTCACATTTTAAGTCTGTTTTTACAAATAAAGTTCTCTAACGTAATACGTCATGTGATTGATAGAATTTATTTTTTAAACTTTTTTTCCTAAAGGAAAAATATATCAAATTAATAATTGACTTAAGAGCTACTGACGTAATTAGTTATTTATGCAGTTTTATTTTATTTGTAGCTTTTAAAACTTTTTTCAGTCACCACAATAAAAATTCTTGCTAAAATGTAAAATTAAATAAGATTACTTTATGAATATTTATGAACATTGAACTCGATTGAAACAGTTTATTTAGAAATGACGTCACTAAGTCGATTGCACGTGATCAGAGCTTGTGTTCACGTGATTTCGCGTGAGCGGTTTAAACAAACGGATAACTAGATATGTTTACTACGTCAATGTTTTTTTACTAGTTTTTTTTTAACGATGACTACTAAATAATTAAGTTATTTGTAAAACAGACAAATAGGATGTCTGATTAATCATAAAAAATGAAATTAAAATTTATCTCGATACATATTTTATTTCAAATTTAGAAGATCCTATTCTAATTTTATATTTGAAAAAATTTTTTTTCTAAAAACAAAAAGTTCATTTGTTATGAAAAGTAATTAATTTTATTAAATGTGTACCAGTAGTTAGTCTTAACTAGCCAGTCTCTAGGTAGATTAGCGGAAACATCCAATTGCTGCTTTCTAGTAAGGAGGGGAAAACAGTGGCTTTCCCCGACGATAGAAAATCGTGAGAACACACAATAAAAATACTAACTAGGATTAAGAACACAAAATGGTAGCAGCTGTCTCCTTTCATCTAGAGCGATGACGGAAATGAACTCGACTCTGCGATGGTGACATATGGGGATCAGATAGCCTATCCGATTTCGAAAAGTTACGATTAACAGAATGCCTTATTTTTGAGAATGAAAAGCGTCTGAAACACCTTTTTTTCCCTTTTTGAAGCGAGCAGTGAAATGTTTGTAGTTGTTGCGAAGTTAAGGGGAAATTGGACGAAATGACAATGACATCTGTAAGGCAGATGCTCCGTTTTTAGAGCATTGTGTTCAAATGTACAGTACACTGTGGCGAGTTCTTTTTGTACATCAAAAAGAACTCGCCACAATAAAAATTATAAATAAATTTTATAAATTTTACATCCTGTAATTTTTCTTCTCTTTCAGGGCTTATAAATGTGACTATTTTTATAGAATTTCCACTCATCTTCTCTTTAAAAAATTGCTTAAAAAACTGCGAAATCACGTCGCCTGTTATGAGCAGATTCTTTTGCGACGTCTGCTTACACATTCTTCCTGACTGCTTCATGAGACTTTGTACTTTTTGAAGTTCACTCAATATCACGTAACTAATGGTGTCTCCAACACAATAAGATTTGCCAGATATCGAAACTGGAAGATTAAAGAAATAAGAAAATGATCTTGGTTTGGTGGCGACAACTGTAATGAAACATGTTCGATATATATATTTTTTTTTTACAAATTTCAGACTCTAGGTGTATATAAATATATTTATAAATATATCAACATGATTATAAAATGCGATATATAAATAAGGCAGACAAATGTCTCTTCATCTCCTGTTTCCAGTCCTAATTAGTATTAGTAGTTCTGGTCGTTTTTTTCCTTGGATGTGGAGCTAAAATCACGTTTCTTTTTGGAGAAAAATAGTGCGTAGGGGTTGATATATATATATATAGATTCTGAGATTTGTAGAAAAAAAAATATTGAACATGTTATCGTTAGAGTTGTCATCATCAAACAAGGGAAGTTTTATTATTTCTTTAATAGCAAAAGATTCATTCAAGAAATTGTTGGGGGGGGGGGGCTTTGAAAAAGTTCGTCTAGTCAGAGAATACAATTGATTGGAATGTCTTTCCTCAGCCGCGTTAGTTTCAGGGAATTTACCATGGCTATGCACGGTGGCGCACTCAGGATTTAATCTTTGGGGGAAGGGGGGGGGCGAGTTGACTATTAGAGAATACACACTATGCATCGCATACGACCTATGACTGAGCATCTGCAATGACCGCTAATTCATAAGTACCATAGAAATAGAAGAGACGACACAATATAAATAAAAAAAATGAACTTTAATTAGGAAAAGATTTTTTGAAAATTTTCTAGTGTTTTTCCTTTTTCTTTGGAGGGGGCCAGAGCCCCTTGCCCCCTCCCATCCCCCTCTGGGTGCGCCACTGGCTATGCAGGCACCTAGAATGTGTGTTACATTTTTATGTTATTCGCTCAGAGACGATTTGAAATCGACAGTACATTATTAGCGGTTGGTTTCTCCCGATTAGTGGTGAGAAAACAGCTGGATAAGCTGGAATTCCTGTTCATCACTTTTAACCTCTAAGTTGTGGTGTCTTACACTGGCAAGAATACCTCATCTTTCTATCTAGATTTTTGTGTATGGCGGCTGGGGAAACTGATTAAAATACGCTTTTACTTGTTATATTCCAAGAGTATTAATTCGGAAAATAGCCGAAAAAAAATCCTAAAAGAAGTTCATCGAGTCCATAACTAGAATGGACTGTTTCGTCTGCTTATCTCGAGCATGGCTGGCAAATACATGCAAATGAGAATCCCAGTACACGTGTATTGTGGCCTCCACTGTATCTTGCAATAAAAAACACTTTTTAATGTAAATTAAATCGCAAAAATATCCTTATGTAGTTATCCAGAGGAGCCTCTGTAGCTAAATCGTCGATATCAATTTAGCTACGGAGGCCTTTAGGTGTCTTTTGGTTAGTAAGATCTGGATTTGTCTAGGACGCAAAGAATCTTGATAAGTAGCTTTTCAACTGGAGGTAGGTTAGCTAGTCTCATACAAAGGCAGCAGGATTTTTTTTCTAGAAACCCTGATTTTTCATCCGGCAAACCAGCCAAAGACACGCATTTTCCAGACTTAGTAGACAGGATTAACCGTCCTACCATTACAAGCAAGTTTCTAAACGCCAAGCTAACTAGTCATGGCAGACTATTAAGCCTAATAAGAAACGAAATCCATATTTGCTTCTAAAATACTTATTAAATTCTTCTCCAATAAAGCTGGATCATTCAAAATTGCTTAATTATTTTTTTCTAATTATTCTTAGCTCCTTTAACATATCTATACATGTTTCTTTGGATTGTTGCCATTCACAGAAAGTTGTAATTCAATTTACTTTACGGTCTTTAACAGTTTAGATTCCTACGTACTTAATTTATTTATTTATTCGTATGGCATAAATAACAAACCAAGCAGTACAATACACTGTCATTTTAAAAGCAAAAAGGGTTAATTCATTTGAAAAAACAATAAAATTAAAAGGTTATATCCATATGGTCAAATATTTCACAGATTCGGGATAAAGTTCGATTTGTCTCCTGAATATGCTCTAAGATAACATTGGGTCGCAATACGGTCCACAGTTTGTCATTGAGCAGTAGTAGGATAGCCACTTCTGACCAGATCAAGATCAAGCTAATATAAAGAATCGTGACGTGATTGCTTGTTCATTTGATGACGTCATTGTGTTGTAATTTTATCTTTCCCCACACAAAGTAAGATAAAAAACACACCGACAGTATATCCAACAGCATGTGAAAACATGTCGTTGAGTCATCTGCACGAAGGGTTCATTTTTGAAGGGAGGGTCATGGTAGGGCACAGTAAATGTAAACAGTACTATAAGAAAATACCATAGCGTCAAGTGACTTTGGACTTAAGGTAATCGTTCATCCACTGCAGCTGCTGTTTTGTGTTGGTAATGTAAAAATAATGGGTGAGCCACAAAATTCTTTGAAAGTTTATTTGTGAAAAGTTCGAATTGTTTAGAATTTTGTAACAGAAAGTTAACATAAAATATAAGATCAGAGCTAATAATCAGTGAAATAATAATAATAAATAACTATTTATTTGTGGTGCCATATGAATTAATCTAAGAAGACGAAGAATGAAGGAAATTTAAGTAAGACCATAACATTTTTTTTCTTCTGAAATTTCATGCCACAAAATAACCAGACTTTTTTTTTTTTTTTTTGAAAATCCACTCAATGAAACTGTGTCAACTCTTGGAAGCAAAAGGAAATGGATATTAAATTAATAGGCAGAATTTTAGTGGAGAATATTTCACCTGAAAAGTGACAATTTATTTATTATATATGTAGATACCTCCAATAGACTAGAAAAAAACAATCGTACTTAAAGTATACAACTGTTAGAATTTGGTTATTTACAAAAGGACATTAGATATTTTAACCATCAAGTTACTAAACTCTTTAAAGGTTGTTGTATAAATAAAAAAGTATCATAGTATGCAGATAAGAAGTGAATCAACATGCATATATCAAAAAATACTCGCCATTGGAAGAGAAAAATCAAAAAACATTAACGAACTTAATAGCCAGACCCGTTCTTCATTTAAATGATACCAAATGATGAAAAGAATACGTGCATGAATTTCAAAACTTTGAAAGGGTGATGAATTTCTTGTTTGTTGTGATCATAAATATTTGTATTGGAAAGAATATCGTAATATAATAATTGTGTTAAAATATATATATAAATATCCCTACTGTTAAAAAATATTGGGCTGAGAGGACAATAATCAATAGGGACTAACAGATATGAGTTTTGCATATTTGAACTATGTAAAAATCTTAGTTGAACTTGTTTTGAAATGTGACATGGAGAAAAATCGCATGAATTACAAGTAAGCACCAGTGGTAAATCATACACTATGAACATCGGCTGAAATGTGAAATCAGAAGAATAAGAAAAAAAACTGAAAACTGTCTTTTTCACTTTATTTAATTTCTGTATGTTAGATTCAGTAAACGTACTTTGTTGTTAATATTACAGTCAAATTGAAGGTAACATAGAAATTAACAAAGTATATATATTACAGAGCTAATATTCATTTGAAATAAATTCCAGTTTACTAGCTGCACAAAATGTAATCAAAGAAACAAGCCATCTACTTGAAAACAATAACTGTATAAAATCCTTAATCAAGAATGAATAATTTTAGGATGTGCGTCTTAAGAATTTTACACTAGAAACACAGTCGTACTTCTCTGAACTGATAATACCGTGCAAAACTTCAAAGGGAGAATATGAGTCATGAAAAAGATGACATTTGGAATGTCGTATGGGAATTATTATCAAACTCTCAAGTAAGACCAGGAGAATTCCAATCCCCCCCCCCCAGTCAGAAAAGTTCACTAGTAGACACAACAATTACCTATCGCTGGCGGATATATTAGTCAGCAAAAGACAGGTGAGGTGCTGTGAATATATGTTAGCCCCAGTAACCTATAATATAAAAGTCGACTGCATTTTCAGACTTGTGTTCTGTGCTGTGAATATATGTTAAAAATCAACAATTTGGAATATTCAGTAAACGTAGATAGTACCAAGATGTTCCCTTTCTGGAAACAAATGCAAGTTAATTTTTTTAACTTAAACATAACTCTGATCGCTGGTTGATATATTAGTCAGGAAAAGACAGGTGCTGTGAATATATGTTAGCTGTAGAAAACTATAATGAAAAAGTCAGCTGCATTTTCAGACTTGTATTTTTGTTCTGTGCTGTGAATATATGTTAAAAAACAACAATTTGGAATATTCAGTAAACGTAGATAGTACCAAGATGTTCCCTTTCTGGAAAAAAATGTGAATTAATGTTTTTTTAATTTAAGCATATGATAGCAATTCATAATTGTAATTTCAATAATCATTGATCATATGTTTTGATAAGCGTAATTCTAATACTGAATAGTTTTTTTTTCCATAAGAATAATCATAGAGTACTTATTAGAGATCAACATGGATACATTAGCGACTTTTCATGTCTTGTATGTGTGTGTTTGGGGGACATCAGCATATAATTAAATTATTCAGAAAAGCTCGAAACACTGCCGCCACTAGACTCTACTCTAATCTAAGAATTCTCATACTTCAACAGGAAAGAAATACCCCAAAATGTATTGGAAAATTAGTACAGCCATCTATAGACAACCAAAGACAAAACATGACGACAATGACGGATGTGTGTCACCCTCGGAAAATTGCAAGATAACTTATCTCAGAAACATCGCCCACAATTCCATACGCAAACCAAAACACCATGTGATATTACAGACAGACATATGTTCCCACGAAATTTCCAAACACATAACGTCACGTTTCTTATCTCTAAATATCACCCACAATGCAATAAGCGAACCAAACAAACCACGTGATGTCCCTGACAGACGAGGGCCCCAGCGAAATTCCAAACTCTATAATAACACGCATCCACATCACGATTCCTTATCTTATCTCGATCTTGTCAGATGTGTCCCACCAATCACGACACGATTCCTTATCCACTAAAATATCTTCCTTTCCATTCAAAACAACATCACTTATTTACAACTAACAAATTATGCCATTTATTTACAACTTACAAATGACGTCACTCGTCTTCATCTGATAACAACACACACCCACGACATGATTCCTTATCTTATCTTGATCTTCATCTGGTCAGAAGTGCACCACTAATCATAACACGAATCCTTATCTCTACCATCACCCACAATTCCATATGCGAACCGAAACACAAGAATTGACATCACTGACACATATGCCCCTAGGGAAATTCCAAACATTACAAACTCATGACATCACACACTATAACGTCATCAAATGAACAACCAATCACGTCACGATTCCTTATCTTATCTTGATCTTGTCAGAAGTGGCTACCCTACTACTTTGAGCTCCACAATCACAATGTGGGGATGGTCGTTTACCCTATTTAAAAAGCATATCCGCACATACACCATGACCAGTTCGTATTCTATTAAGCTGAGTCCGGGATTTTCGTGGGAGGTGTGAGCAAGCATTAAAACTTTCTTGTAATTTGTTGAAAAAAATTTGTAATATCACATGCCCAGATCTCGTACATAGTACTTTTATAAAACAGTTCTAAGAAGAAATTAGGGAAAGAATGGCCGATTTCTTTTAGAATTTTGTATTCATCCAGCTAATTCCATATTCATTATTCCTAATTCCATATTCGTTAATTTTCCCTTAGCAATACCATTTTCCATAAAATAATATCTGTCAGTTAAGATTTCTTAATTCTCTAAACATACCATCAAAGTTGGCTTTTAAATTCCACCCTTGATGTTTTTACTTTTCATTTCCTTCCTTATTCTTAATTCTTCTCTGAAATTTGCTATCACAGGGGCTGTATGGTCAGTCACTGATTCTTATTTTATTATCCAATCCAAGCTACTATCCTCGAGCAGGTTCTTGTGCATGCTGCTTTAGATAGACATCACCAGGTTTCTCCAGATATTTATTATCTGTTGTATTATAAATCTTCCCCAAAAAGCAATAACAGGTTCTTCCTCTTTTACCTATTTGGTCTCTTCTGACAATATTATGATTAGCGTTATGCACTTCGATATCTGGAATCATGAAACTAAGACTTAGAAAGCTCCATAATATGTGGCTTAATTTCTACAGTTAATAATTTAAACCACAGAGAGGCTTATTTATGGGAAAAACAACATGCAATATATGTTGTTTTTAGCATAGTCTTAATGAGAAAACCATTCCTATTATTACTATGGTTGTTCAAATCATCTTTCACATCTAAATCCAGTGAAACTTCAATTTCCTTTGGTACGTTTTTAAGTATGAATTTCTGCGAATGAATTTTATGGCCTTACTCAAAGCAATCTGATATTCCACCTGAATATCCCAGTATTCAGGTGGAGCCAATCAACATTAAATATTTTCCGATTATTAACAAAATTCCCGAGTTAGTCGATCTCTGGCACAGGCAAGAGGGTTTTCCTCCCCAAAACTGTTAGGGTTTTTCGTCCCACAAAATCAAGAAAATCGACCATAGTACCCACATTATTACAGACAGTAACATATCCTATTAGGGTTGCCAGCCTCTTCATCTGTGGCTACCTATAATTAGTGATAGGCATGGGCCAGCTATCTCTGATTGGCTACCAGTGGAGATTGAACTGCCCACTCAGTCTCCAAATGCTAGATAGGGTATAAAGTCCTCGCCTACTTCCTATAAGGGAATAAAAGGCATTAGCTGATTTATTTATTTATTATTTTTATTTTTGATCCCATAAAAATTAATAAATCTTTAATTATGTGCAGCGCGTAACTTACCTGGAATGCAGTTAGCTGCCATTGCTCTGATCATAAATTCTTTGTTATCAAATCTGGGCATTACATTAATAAAACTAATCTTTTAAACTATTATTTATCATCTACCAAAATACTCTTATTGCTTTAACACTTTCATTGCCAAGCTGAAAATTGGAATTTCGTGTGGTGGCCAAATTTTTTTTATTTAGTTAGCGACGTCCACGCGATAACGCATGATCGGTCGTTTGGTGAGAACGCGCATCGCGTGATTGCGCGATATCGTTCATTGCCAAGCTGAAAATTGGAATTTCGTGTGGTGGCCAAATTTTTTTTATTTTTTTATTTAGTTATCGACGTCCACGCGATAACGCGTGATCGGCTGTTTGGTGAGAACTCGCATCGCGTGATTGGCAATGAACGTGTTAAACAACTTCAGTTTCAGATAATTTCTTGCTACTAGCATATACACCTCAAAATTTTTATCATGTGTATTATACTAAACCTCTTACTAAACATACGGCAAACATAGGAGGAAGAAGGAAATCCTTGGAGGATAATGGATGGCAATGCTGTAGCCAATGACGTTCTAACTGAGGCTCAACTATTGCTCTTACACTCCTGCCATGATCAGAGCTTTAATAGCTCAATAACACTTTTTCCCTCCACTGTCCTCTACAGATAATGGGGAAGATAAAAAGCATATTTGCTTCACCCCTTTAAGCCAGTCCTTATAAGGATGGCAAACATAAGTGACGAATTGATTGGGATTGAGATTGGACTTTTGATGTGTTCGGATGTATTATTTTAGACTGTGCCTAATTGAATTTTATATAAGGTTTTTGGGACTCTTACATTGCACTGGCGCTGACACAATTCGAAACCTACTGTCTCCCCTTCTGCATGAAATATGCACGAGGTCTGATGGCCATGTAGGCCTCATCCGCAAAGAGGACCAGTGGTGGATTAATGGTACTTTAGGGAGGTCGGTTTTCATTCTGTGGCCAAGTGAGTTCTTGATACTCCTTTTCTCTCTTATTAAGGCATCATAAACTCTAATATATATTGTTTTTCTGGTGTCTATTTGTCGTAGACACGCAGGTGTCTACAACAAATCCCGTAGACACTTGCATGTCTACGAGATTTGTTGGTGGACCCTTCAAATTCTACAGGATTATCTAGGGACACCGGAGTGTTCTTTGACAGTATACAGTATGCAATGGTGGAGAACGTAAAAGACATAAGGATGCCATTCAAAATTTAAACAAAGATCCGACACTTGACGTTCTTAAATTCACCTCAAAGAAATTGGAGACAGAATATCCTGTCTGTCTGAATCTCTTCACTCAGGCTAATGACAAGGAAGAAGATGATGTGGACACTGAAGGGGACTTCACACCTGTTCCGCCTCCAATGACTCCCCGACAGTACGATTGTTCGCAGGAGGAACAATCAAATAAAAGACGTAGAACATCTGAAAATGATATGGAAGAGGATGTAGCAACACATGATACCCAAGTTACCCAAGATAGAAAAGAAAAGGTCCCTCCAGTTATCCTCCAAGATAAAGAGAAGTGGACTTCAGTCTCAAGGTCTCTAGGGGAACAAAACATCAACTTCTCCAGGGCAAGAAATACTGATGAGGGTATAAAGATCCATTCTACTACTGTTTCAGATTATCGTAAGATGACGAAAGTGCCAGACAACTCCAAATTGCCCTTCCATACCTTCGCACTAGCAAGAGAGAAAAATCTTAAAGTGGTGTTTAGAGGGGCATCACAACTGATGAGATCACCGCTAACCTCATCAGTCAAGGACTGACCCCATCAAAGTCAGCAGGATGCTGAGATCTGACAAAAGGCCAATGCTGCTGGTGTTGGTCGAAATCAGCAACACACAGAAACTTCATATATATATATCCTTTTCTGTGTGTTGCTGATTAGATATTTGCTGGCTCAAAATTGCAAACGAGTCTCTAAGGAAGAAGGCATCGGCAGGGCAATGTCACAGATGCCAAAAATTTAGGCATGCCTAAAAGCTGTGCAGAGCTGACTACAGATGATTGAAATGAGGAGAGGGACACCAGACCTGCACCAAGCCAAGATCCACACCTGCCAGTTGTGCTACTTGTAGAGGACCACATCCCGCTAATTACAAGGGGTGCCTTTTCCATTCAAAAAATCATGGATCAGCAAGAGTGAACCATGCTCCCCCACGCAATAACACCATAAGCAACCAAGCAGGTCGCACTCCAAATCGAAATACCTCACATTCAGCAATATACAGGAAGGCACTCGACCTTCATCCATGTACAAAACATATGCAGAGGCAGCACGAACTCGGATTCCGTCATTTCGAGAACAAACAAGCTCCAAACTAACATCAAATCTAACCACTTCACTTTCCACAATGCCGCATGAATTCAGCAAAGCAAGCACCTCACTATCTTCCATAAACAGACAGGTTCGAGAAGCTCTCCAGAAACACAGGAATATCGAATGGGAATCTAAACTTACGGAAATCAACCAAGAAGACAACTCCATGTGGAAATTCTAAAATCTCCTCGTACCAAAAGACAACCCTTTCCCCCTATGAAGAGCAAACTTAAAATTGCACTCTCAGATGAAGAAAAAGTAGAAGCCCTAATTGACAATCTGGAAAATCAATGCAGCCCATCTTACGAGAACTTAAATATTAATCTCATTTTATAAAGTTCATCGTCAAGTCAGAAAAGCCTTAAGACAGCCTAAGGATAATTCAGAAATCATCACCCCACTACTCCAACAGAAATAAAAAATATTAAATCCCAATTGAAGAATAAAAAGGCTCCTGGTCGCGACGGTATCACCAATAGAATAATAAAATTACTCCAAAGGAAGGCCATAATGAATTTAATTAATATAACCAATTACATATTAAGATTCCAGTACTTTCTCACAGCTTGGAAAACTGCTGACATCATCCTTCTAAAAAAGCCTGGTAACAACCCACAACTCCCCCAAAGCTACAGGCCCATTAGTCTTCTTTCCTGTCTCGGCAAAATAACAGAAAAAGTCATCCTAACAAGGCTACAATTAGCAGTGGACAAACAAAATAATTCCAAATGAGCAATTTGGTTTTCTCAAAGCTCGCAACACAGTGCAACAAATTCATCGATTAACAGAACACAACACCCATTGTTTTAACTGGCACCTTCACACTGCTGCTGTGCTCTTGGATGTTGCCAAGGCCGTTGATAAGGTCTGGCATCAAGGCCTTATCTTCAAACTTATTGAAAACAACAACCCAATTAAGCTAGTGAAACATATTTTCTCATACCTTAGAGAAAGATACATGCAAGTAAAGCTTAACGTAATTGTTTCAACAAGGCGCAAAATTCTAGCTGAAGTACCTCAAGGCTCTCTTCTGGCCCCAATACTGTTCACAACTTACGTATCAGACATCCCTCTAAATTCAAGAACAATCATTACGGCCCTTTACGCCAACGACACCGCTATTCTAGCTAGATCACTCAGCCCTCGCCTAGCAATCACTAGATTCCAAGGAAGTATCGACGCGCTGGAAAACTGGTTGACCAACTGGAGGATTCAAGTAAACCCCCTCAAAATCTCAGCCATGCTGTTCTCTAGAAAAAAGGTCTGCATGTATCGACGCACTGAAGACATCTCGCTCTCTGGTGAAAAGATCCCATGGCAATCAGAGTCCAAATATCTTGGGGGTACTACTGGATAAGAAACTCATTTTTAACAAGTACATCAATCTCATTGGCTCCAAGGCATCCAAAGTAATAGCTCAGCTCTACCCAATGATCAACTGTAAGAGTAAACTAAACTTACAAAATAAATTACTACTTCACCAGATGGTCATACTTTCAGTTATTACCTACTCCTCACCAGCATGGGGTCACACTTCACGATCAAACATTTCAAAACTACAAAGAATTCAGAATAAGTGCCTAAGGATGATCCTTAGTTATCAGAAATCAGTTATCGAGAAATCGGCATTCCATACATCCCCCTTCTTCGTGATCTCGCAGAAAAATATTCGTCAAGTCAAATTCACATTCAAACCCGCTGATCGTACAAGGTGTCAATTACAATGAGACAGGGTACTACAAATATAAAAGACCGAAGGCTATTCTACTCCCAGCTGATCATAACTAACACAACTGCCCCCAGAAATGCTCACAAAACTCCCTTTCCCAAATAACTTCCATTACAGACAAAGGGGAAGATGAAAAGTACTTGTGCTTCACCCATCCTGACAGTAGCGTTATGCGTTAAGGCAAACATACTAGTGTGATGTAACACTCCTGTGACCAGAAGAAATATTTCACACCCCCGTCTTATCATATAAATCACCGTAGATTTGAATCTATGTCTAACAGGTATTAAAGCAATGGATCCTGACTACGAAAGTCTTCCACGACATCGGATGCATCAACTATAAGTCAACCATTCTTCCTCCCCCGAACTACCACTAATCTATCATCTATCTCCGATTTACCCTGTTAATATCAGTGTCGGAAAACTGATCTAACATTTGGATAACCTTCAATGACTACCCCCCTCAAAAAAAAAAAAAAAAAAAAAAAAAATTACACTTGGTATATCGCATTATCCCTAATTTTTTACTGTCTGCCCTATTTGTTTTAATTCGGCTTTTCTGAGCAATTCATACAAATTTGCGTGTGACATAATTGCTACACACGAATTCTATTTCTTAGGAGTCACTTCCTTTCATTTTTCCCCTAGGCTTCCTATTTTATGACAAGAATATAAATATGACAGACTCTAACCCTAATATAATACTATACTACTTAACAAATTACTTACCGTTGAAATTTACTCTAATTCTTTTTATAGATAATTTTGGGTAAAATTAACCATTTGTATAACCCAATACACATGAAGAATTCAGGAGCTCAGAGATTTGCTTTTTTTTTCCTAGCGATATTCACTCTCGTTTCTTTTATTTTTTACAATGGAGCACACTCACTGTTTATCCTAATACATGAACTTATGTTCCCGTTACTCAACATAGTAACAACTAAGAACATTGTTAAAAAGGCAGTGACGCTGTAGATAATCGCACGTGTCATACTAGTTACGTAATGCAGTGCTTCCCAAACTTCTGGATGTCAGGGTCCTCTTTGCAAAAATTAAAATTAAAATATATTTTTCGGCCCCCTCGAAAAAAAATCGTAACAGAGAGATATATTATTATAATACTTATTGTATTTATATTCAATACAAAACATACACAGCGAATATTGCAAAAATCAAATGCATATATTACATTTTTTGCCTCTTACCGTTTGGTTCTGAAGACGATGCGGGCTGTTCTGGTAAAATATGAAATACTGTCCTTTTTTTTTTTTTAGTCTGTTTCTGCTTCTGATTGTTCGCGGAAATTTTTTTTTATTTTTTATCAGCCACTTATCCATCTCAGGATCAAAATTCTTAACTCAAAGAATTATTTTATTATTTAATTAAACAGACAGTTTAACTCAAAAAACTTTAATCAAAATTTTTTAACGTAGAATAATTAAAATAATTCTCACTGTGGTTAATACGTGTGTTTATTTTAATTAAAAGAAACACACGTATTAACCACAGTGAAAATTATTTAATTGTAAATATTTCATCCTAAGTATCTTAGGACATCATCAGTACAGTAGTTTTAAACAATAATAGGAATAACATACAGTTAGGGCGCGTGATTACAGTAGAATCTCATTAAACGTGCATAAAGTGCTACAGTAGCACAAAAAAAAATAATAATAAATAAAATAAAATAATAATAATAATTATTATTATTTAACACAATTTTGTATGACAATTTCCCATACTTTAGGAATAGTAAGAACGTCGTTGCGGTTTAAGTTTGGTCTGTGTAGTAGGGCTTCAGAACTTTCTTTGTATAAACGTTCATGCTTATATAAAGATTTATGTAAAAGTTTAGACTTTTCCCAATGGATCCTATGGTTTGGATTTTCAATTCCGTGTTAAGAGAGGCCAGATTTCTGCGGTTTAAAAAGACGAATGTGATCTTGATGTTCCGAGATGCGTTTCTGAACACACCTACCTGTCTGTCCAAAGTAAGATAATTTGCATGAGCATGGAATCTCAGAAACGCCAGGCCACATCAAAGGTGAGAGTTTGTCCTTAGGAGAAGGTAACAAGTTATAAACTTGGTTGATAGTTTTGTAAGTAGTGGCAAAATTGTATTTCTTCATAATTTTAGAAAGACGTTCTGAGATGCCTTTAACGTAAGGTATGGGAATCCTATGGACTTCTTCCTGTCTGGTTTGATGTGTGGAGAAGTGACTACTGATGATTTTTTGAGTTGTTTTAGGATTATATCCATTTAGGATGGCTGTATTTTTGATTACTTCTAATTCCTGGTTTAAAGATTCTTCAGCGGAGCAGAATTTGTGTGCTCTGGAAACTAGTGATTTAATAATGCTAGATTTCTGAGATAGATGATGAGCAGAAGAATTATGAATGTAGCGACCTGAATGTAGGTTTGCGAAAGACAGATGTGGCGATGGAAAATTCTTCTTTTCTTTGGATGTGTAAATCCAAAAAGGAGATACCCTGTGGAGATTCTTTTTCTAACGTAAAGTTGATGCGATGATAAAGATGGTTAATTTTATCTAGAAACAGTTATAATTCATGTTCGGGATGATCCCAGACTGCAAATACGTCGTCGACATATCTTAACCAAATTTTTGGTTTGGGTTCAAAATTGAATATTTTTTTCCTTATGGTGTTCTAGAAACAAGTTTGCTAAGTTTGGTGATAAAGGAAATCCCATTGCTGTTCCTTCTTCTTGCTTGTAAATTTGACCTTTCCAGGTGAAGTAACCTGATGCAATAACAAACTTGAACAATTCAACTATATCAGACGGAAATTTTTGAGTTAGTAATTCTATTGTTTCTTTATGGGGAATGTTTGTGAAGATGGAGACAATGTCGAAGCTGATTAACAAGTCAGTTTTTGATAGGTGAATGTCTTTAATTTTTGTGTGAAACTCAGTAGAATTTTTGATTGAAGAAACTGAGTGGCCTATTTGAGGGCGGAGAAGGTTAGATAAAATCTTGATAACTTGTACGTTGGACAGTTGATACAGTCTACGACGGGTCTAAGTGGAACATTAGTTTTGTGTAGCTTAGGTAAGCCATAAATTCCAGGTCTTGCATGGTATGTCTTAAGTTTTTTGAAGAAATCTCTCTGAAGAATCTTTAAACCAGGAATTAGAAGTAATCATAAATACAGCCATCCTAAATGGATATAATCCTAAAACAACTCAAAAAAGCATCAGTAGTCACTTCTCCACACATCAAACCAGACAGGAAGAAGTTTATAGGATTCCTATACCTTACGTTAAAGGCATCTCAGAACGTCTTTCTAAAATTATGAAGAAATACAATTTTGCCACTACTTACAAAACTATCACCCAAGTTTATAACTTGTTACCTTCTCCTAAGGACAAACTCTCACCTTTGATGTGGCCTGGCGTTTCTGAGATTCCATGCTCATGCAAATTATCTTACTTTGGACAGACAGGTAGGTGTGTTTAGAAACGCATCTCGGAACATCAAGATCACATTCATCTTTTTAAACCGCAGAAATCTGGCCTCTCTCAACACCGAATTGAAAATCTAAAGCATAGGATCCATTGGGAAAAGTCTAAACTTTTACATAAATCTTTATATAAACATGAATGTTTATACAAAGAAAGTTCTGAAGCCCTACTACACAGACCAAACTTAAACCGCAACGACATTATTATTATTCTTAAAGTATGGGAAATTGTCATACAAAATTGTGTTAAATAATAATAATAATAATAATTATTTATTTTATTTATTTATTTTTTGTACTACTGTAGCACGTTATGCACGTTTAATGAGATTCCATTGTAATCATGTGCCCTAACTGTATGCTATTCATATTATTGTTTAAAACTACTGTACTGATGATGTGCTAAGATACTTAGGATGAAATGTTTACAATTAAATAATTTTCACTGTGATTCATACGTGTGTTTCTTTTAATTATGATCGCACCACAGGTTTCCTTATTTAAAACGTGCATATGATTGGTGCGGTATTAACAAAAGATCGGGCAACCGAAAGATAAAAGCATAGCTGACAATTGAGTTGAAATGCTAACTCTCTTCAACCGAATTCCATATGTGAAACTGCCATAACATTCATTATATATATATATTACTTAGTTTTAACACTTTTACGAATTTTAACACGTTCGGTTGAATTTTATTGCTGCCTTGGGAAATCGAACTCACACACATCTAATTAATAACAATAGTTTTTAGTTAGATACTGTGTTTGCCCAAGCAATATATGGTTTTGTTTCAGTCTATACAGCATAGTTTCTGTATGAGGGGACATGTGATTCATTAATTAGTGTGTTTTTATCCCAGTTGTCTCTAATTGCACTATTTGTTGAGAAATACATTACACAGACTCCTCATACCTTATTCGCTGGCATAATAAAGTACTTGTTTTCATTGCCTCTGCAGTATAGTGGCTGTTAGGGAGGGCGTGTTGTTTACCACTGCAAGCGAGTTACTATCTCCCCACATGAACTTGTTTAACCTTTTTTTCATGTGTGAAGTATATGCGAAACTTTTATTGGTAAAAGAAAACTAGCTCGGATGACAGTGATAATATAAAACGAGTTTTGATATGTATATAAAGTCATTATCAACAGGTGATTACGAACGTGTGATGAAAAGGACAGGAAGATTTGGAGCTTCCCTGGAGAGCATTCGAACTAAATACAATTAACCACTGCTTTGAAATGAAACATATGAATAAGCAATATTTACTAATATTCATTAAGCGCCAAAATGCGCAGGAAGCAAAGTTTGTGAACCAACACCAATGTGTGAATTTTTCCATTAAAATATAAAAAATAACAAAAAAGAAATAATAAATAATAAAAGTTAAATACGTTTCTTTTAAAATAAAAAAAAATCTACTTAGTCTTAAAACATTTTAAATTTGTTTTCGTTATTTTATGGCCCTCCTCAACAAAACCTACGGCCCCTAAGGGGACCGCGGCCCACAGTTTGGGAAGCGCTGACGTAATGGATATGTTTATATGAGAAATTTTATTTTATATGAGGAACATTTATATTAAAAGTACAAATTTTATTTATTAATGATTATAATTCTTATATGGGCTTCAGTTGAAGGTGAGTTAGCCGATCTTATATGGTGGTAGTAGTGTTTTTCATCCCGCATAGAGACAAATCAACCTTCAGGATACACATGCAATTTACAGACAAAAAATACTGTTGTTGGTGATGATGCGATAAATGGCGTTGATTGTAGTAGTGTCTAGTTGGAGAATTAAGTAGTAATGGAGAGAAAGAGGTGTATTTAGCGAAGTAGAGAGTAGTGTGCCCTTCCACAATGAGTCCTTGGACTCCCTGGAGGTGTCACATAATAATAATAATAATAATAATAAATATACAGGCTGATCAAAATTAAAGTATCCCTGGTTAAAGGCTTGTGGAGAGCCACCTGGTGATCCCGATTATGCGAACGTTTTCAGGAATACATTATGCATCATGCAGGAGCGATATCTGAAAGGGAAAAAAAGGAAGTTCAGCAATTTGCCACCAGGGGTTGTATTATGTGCCGAATGTGGAAGTAATAATTTTTCTGTGTGTGTGAGGAGAAAATCAATATAAGTATAAATAACACATTTTTATTCACTTCCGTTATGCATTCGTGGGTTGTACTGTTTAATGTGCTGCCCTTCCTGGTATGCCACAAACTGCATCCTTTGCACACTGCGTTCAACAGTAGAACACATCTGGTCATAACTGATGTTGCCCACATGCTGAGTTATGCTGTCTTTCAACTCTGGCAAGTTATCAGGATAATGCCGATAAACGGAGACTAAAGGAATTGTCAGTTCCCTTGACCATATTGTTTAAGTCTCAGCTCTGGGTTAGTCCTGAGGGGAAAATAGTTCCATCGCATAAAAGAAGTTCCAAGACTGCTGTTGCAAATTACCGACCGATCAGCATATCAGGAATCGTCTAGATTTTGGAGCTAGTCAAGAGCAAAATACAGGGATGAATAGATGAAAATGGGATACTGTATGGAGGACAGCATGGTTTTGTGAAGGTAGATTATGCCTCAGTAACTTGCTCATGTTTTATAATATAATACAGTAATGCCTGAACTGGATAAGGGTAATGGATTTACAGTGATACTGCTGGACTTTGCTAAGGCCTTTGACAGGATACCACATGGAATTCTAATCAGTAAACTGCAGCACATTGAGATGGATATAGGGTTGGTGAGATGGATAGGAGGGTGGTTGATGGAGAGTAGTTTATTCAGGGGTAGAGACCAAAAGACTAGTGGTGTGCCACAGGGTTCTGTTCTTGGGCTACTATTTAATTTGTTCATTGACGATATAGGAAAGGATCTGAGAAGAACTGTTCATTTGTTTGCTAATGATGTAAAGTTGGGTAGAGCAATAGTGAATGCACATGATGTCAAAATTTTGCAGGATTTGGATAGATTGGCAGTCTGGGCTAATAAGAATGGATGTCAGTTTAATGTAGCAAAGTGTAAGGTTATGCATTTTGGGGAGAAAAAATTAGCAGCAGTATATCACATTGGTGGAACTCTACTCCAAAGTCAGAGATTTGGGTGTGTTGGTGTATAGGGAGTTGAAGTTTAGGGGGCACATAGCAAAATTGGCTAAATCAGCTCATCAGATCACTTGGTTACTGAAGAATACTTTGACGAGCATATATATAAGCAAGTTATTTTTCCTCTTTATCGAGCCTCTATAAGATCCCATCTTGACTGCTGTGCCCAGATTTGGGACCCCTGGGTTTCTTCTTGATGGGGAGGCGGTAGAGAGGATCCAGAGGCAAGTGACCAAGATAGCAGGGCTATAGAATGAACTTTACGAGAACAGGTTGAAGATTTGTGGGTTGCAAAAATTGGTTGCTAGGTGGAAAAGGGGTGATATTATTGGGACTTTCAAATTACTTAAGAGTTTCTAAGATTAATTCAGAGGATATTTTTCAGAACAGGACTGGTGGTGGGAGGACTAGGGGCCATCCATGGAAACTGGCCAAGAGTGTGGTTAGCAAGGATGTTAGAACTAGGTTTTTTACTTGGAGAGTGGTGAATGAGTGGAATAAGCTGACAGAGTCTGTTGTGGGTGCCATAACTGTGAATTTGTTCAATGCAAAGTATGATAGATACTGTGCAAATGCCGAATAGTTGTTCTTGAGATGTTTAGGGCCTCCCTCGATGAGTCTAAGGACTCTTTGGAGTTGTCTGTAATAATAATAATAAAGCCTGGGATGAGATTAGGTGAACAAGACTGCCATGCAGTGGGAAACACATGGATGATCAATCTGGCTTCCATGAAATGTTCTCAAAGAACCTCCTGTAGAGGGGCTCCATTCTACAGGAAAATGACTATATCCATGCAAGTCACAGGACCCAACTGGCAAATGTCCTTTAAGAATGGTCCAATGATAAACGAAGCCATAAACTAGCACCAGACTAACTTTGGGTGAATGCAAAGGAATTTGTTGGATTGCATAGCCATATCTGGCAACTGTGGATATTTACAGCTCTGTTCAGATGAAAGTGAGTCTCATTTTCCCACAAAATCATCCATGGCCATGCAGCATCCAAATCCATTCAAGCAAGGAATGTTAACAGGAATTTCAGTTGGGTTTCCAATTTCTGCAGATGCATCTCCTGTGTCAGGGTTATCTTGAATGGGTAGAAATGCAGTATCTTTCAAAGAATTTTCCAATGGTTGTGTAAGCCACATCTATGTATCTTGATAGAGCATACTCACTGCAGGAACAATTATTCGTGGCCTGCTCCACAATGGCAGTGGCAATTTCATTCACTTGTGAACTGATTGGTTTACGACCTCTGCCAGGTTTAAATCCAGTTTCTTCAAAACAACTAATTATTCATCGTAGAGCACATGGAGATAGTGGACCTCTTCAACATTTGTTTAGGCGATGAAATTGGTGGAGTGCTGCAACAGCATTGCAATTGTTTAGGTAGTACAGCTTTACGAGCAAAACACTTCAGAGCAAGGTTAGTGGTCACTGTGGTCAACAACCAGAAAAAATTGGGGAAAAAAAGACAGTTAACAGTTGTGTGATTTCATGCAGGTTCAGCAAAGACAGGAGAAATAACAGATGCTAGACTGTCTTCCCAACAGTTAGAGAGAATAAAGGGGTTTAAGGAATGATTTTAACATAGTTAAGGAATCAATTTCCACTTTGTACTGGATACCTGTAAGTTCAAGGAAAGGCAACAAAAAGTGTATGCATAACTCGCAGTTGATGCATATTATTGTATGTTGAGTATTGTTACAGCTTCCAATGTTTTCACATAAATAAATGAAGTTCAAGTGCTCAGTGGTGTGTTTGCGATTTCTGAAATGACTCGCATGAAAACAAACCTTGTACATTTTATTTTATAAACATTGTCAGTAACTTTGGGATGTCAAAACAGCATTTACAGATGGGGAATTACTCAGTGATTTTCATTAAGCGTAGACGAATGCCATTTAAACAGTATGAACGGATTATGCATCAAGAATTTGTTCTTGAAAGTCAAACCACTAACTTATGACTAGAGGTGTAGTTTGGTGATCAAGATACTGTATGGTCATCTACTTGTTATATCAGTACAATGCTTGTTCAAATTGTGTTCAGTGGGCAAGGACTTCAAGTACAGCAGTACTCTCCTTAAATAAATCCAACCTAATAATATCATTTAACCAGTACTTTCCCTTCCCATAATGCACAACATTATACACATCCGAAACAATGTGTGCTTTGTATTACGGGATATGAATGCAACTGATGTATAGTCCTTAGCCTCTAAATACAAGTAGCCCATTTGTGAAGATACTTCACTCACAAACTTTGTTTGCTTATATTTGGATAAAGGATTAAACCAAGAATATAATTTCTTTGTATTAATTTATATAACAAAGTGAAGAAGCTTTCTGCTAAGTAAAACTGAATGTGACTCTTTTCAATCTGCAACACTTAAAAGATTTAATAAATGTATTTATTATTATTATACAAACATCTCCTGGAATCCAGACTCATCAAGGGAGGCTACAGTACGATGCATTCTAACAGAGATAATGTTTATCATACCTCATCTTAAATTGGTTCAATGTTTCTGCACTCACCATCTCATTTGACAATAAATTCCACTCACTAACCACTCTCCATGCAAAAAAGTCATGCCGCACTCTCTTATTCAGCTTTATACAACTTCTAAGAATGACCTCTTGTCTCTATCCCCTTCCCTCCTTCAACCATTTGAAAAATATCCTCGACTATTTGATAAGCACCCCTTAACAATTTATATGTCTCAATCCTATTGCCCCTCTTCCACCTATTGACTAGCATCTGTAATCTGTATTCTCTCAGCCTGTCTTCATAGTCAATATTCCTATTGACTACAACTATGATATATAAATTATTTTTCTATCCAAGATGTGATATGAACACATGCACACAGGGAAGAAAATGCAACTTTTCTCAGTTCACGAAATTCCCCCCCCCCTTTTTTTTTGTGCTAAGAAATGTGGAGTTCCACATTCATATCTTGCACAAGGCCTCAAAAATATGGAGCCAGTACTTGGTAATGAATGCTTACCTGTTGCCTTACAAGTATACACAAGCTTTCATAAATATAACTAAATATCAGCTGCTCTGAACTGATATAATGAATTTACTACCTAATGACTTCTTAACGCTAAAAATTAAATACAACAAAACTGATTTCAAAGGAAATTTTATTGTCTTTTATCTTACATTCAAATCTAAATTAATTACTATATATTACAGAGATCATAAAGTGAATTTATAACTGCACATAAGATCTGTCTATGAAATTAATATCCTACTAAACTTAATTATTCTCTCATGTAGACCTCAGATGGGAAATAATATATGCTGACAGATATTCTTTTGCACTTAACATAAAAATATAAGGGAAGACTATAACAGTAACCTTTAGAATATACTTCTGAAATGTTAAGTATGCATTTCATGTGGTTGGAATGAATTCTCTTGTAAGGTTCCAGTGATACAGACAATTTACTATATTTATTTTAAAAATTAAATTATTAGCAGTTGAATTACATGGGACTACTAGTAGAAAAAAAAAGTTATGCTAGTATTTGGTCTCCTAAGGACAACATCTTTATAACAAAACCATATTTATTGTTTTTTGAACTGCAATGGCAGTTCTGTATTTAAAAAATATATATAATGAGATCACTTAAAGGCTGGAGCTGGTTAATGGGGATTTCACAAAAAAGGAATATGGATTGCTAATTGCCTTATGTCCAATTCTCACCAGCCTGTGATGTAAACAATGTTAGGTATCCGCTAGAGTGCTTGAAGAAATAAGAATGGACTGGCAGTTTTAAGATTATTATGATATTGCCAACATAATGAAATATCATGGCCTGCTGGAACTCCGGCTTGTTATATGAAGGTTCCTGTTATTTTTGCCAAGGAACTAGGGCAACGGTGAAAATTCAGCTATTGAAACAACTTCAAAAGAACTAAAGCCAGTGTGGTTAACAGAATTAAGGAATTACAAAAATACCATGCTGACAATGGTTTCTGAGACTAAGAAGAGAAAAACAGGTAAAGAATAAGTAATTTATTCAAGCACTATGAATCTGCCAAAGGACACATATTATGCTTAAGTAATCTGGAGAATAATCAAAGTATTCAAAAACTACTGAGAAGCTTCTTGAATGAAAACACATTTTAAGTAGAGTGACATGCAGATTGCGAAACTTGACAGTCAGATATGTGTGCTGATTGTTAACAAAAATTGAAGCAGAAAAACATGGGTCAAGTTAAAGGAATTGATTTTTTCTTACAGATCTAACTAGTAGGAACAGGAAATCATTGTTTAGAAATACTTTAAAGAGAAACTAACAACAATGGTGAGTGCTTGCTATATTTATGCCCAGGTCACAAACAAATCATTATTAAAATATATGCAAATCTGAGCAGGTGGGGGGGAGGGGTAAGTAAACATACAAAATAAAGAAAGTTATTAATTACATTTTCCACTATATCTTTGAAAATAATTATTTCTCAGGTGCAAATTATCAATTCAACTATACAAAATATTTCTGTAGAAAAACGTGATGAACACATTTAACTTGGAAACAAATCCTAAGATGTGTTTCCAACACACTACAAATTGGAGTAACTAAGATAAATATGAATTCTAGAATTCTCAGACACATTTTTCAATGTACCATAAGAGCAATGCAACTTCAATAATATTATCTACAGCCACCACAAATCGGTTAATCCTATACTTTCTTTAAAAAAAAAAATTTTTTTTAAATTAAAAAAAAACATCCCTTGACTAGCCAAATGATTGCATGTGATGAACTCTCATCTCATAAATCAGAATTCTTGCTGCATCATCCCACATAAAAAAAATAAATAAAAAAACATGGTCCCAAACAGTGTAATCACAGTGCCTATTATGCATATCTGATGACAATATTTATTAATCACTTATTCCTTCCCAAATTGAAGGCACATTTTTTTTTCATGGTGTGCACCTGTGCATTCAAATATATAAACCAGTCATTTGATGAGAAAATAGGATCATATAAGTTAGTTCAAAACATTGCTCCCATTATCTTTAGTGAGAGCCAATATTTTGCTTCTTTTGTATGGTATAAACCAAGCATGGAAAAAAACATTTCATAAACAATAAATAAGTTAACATAATAACAGGCTGATTTCAAGGTTAGGAAAAGCACTTTTTAACTTGAACAAATATCTATCAAGTAAATGTTGATGTATATAAAAATATTTAAAACTGAAGTCACAGCCACTCCCCCATCTCTTTGTTTTTTGGATTTGAATGCTTATTATACTCCTACAATTACTATTACATTTTGATAAAGTTTTAGAATTCACAGAATTCTTTTCTCAATTTATTATACAAGTGTACTTAAATGAATTCCATTCATGTATATGCATATAAACATGGATGGAATCACACTATAACACACTAATAGATATAAATATACTACATCTAAAATAATTTTTAAAAAGTATTAACACTTTGATCTTGTTTTCTACATTACATGATACTGTTTTCAAAACCTTCATTAAACTGTTGAATTTTTATATATTTTGTTGTAATATCTGAAAACTTAATCTGGGAGCTAAATTGAGAATTGTAAACATCTCAGAATTGTTAACAGCATTCCAACTGATTATTATGCATAGTTTCTTTTATACAGTCTGTAACTAATCTCCATAAAATAACATCTTTCATTATTCTACTTTACAAAGATTATTTTTTTTTCCAGAAATCTTATTTATAAATGACAATTGCATATTTACAATACTACACAATTTACAAATGCTAAATATTAAATATTTCTATTTCTCAGCTGAATATATATATATATATTTGCATCCAAAAGTTTGGTAGCAATAGTCTTTAAGAAATGCTCAAAGATACATATTAAATTACCATAAGTTATCTATACGGCAAGAATTGCACATGACCTTATAACTTAGCAGTCAACTTCAAAGACAGCACCATTTAACACTTTTTTTTTGTTTTGTTACAAAAAAAAGAGATCTTTTATTTAACCTTTGAAAATATGTATTCTGACTAATCTTGAGAAGAATTAGAAGGGCAAATTATTTACAGGGAGACAAAATGATGCATACTGGATATCTTATACTAGATTATAATTTGATTCAATGACTATATATAGACAGCTCACAACAAAGTGGACTATAAAGAAACATACTATATTGAATGAATGATGATATTTTTTTCAAGTATAACTGCTCAATAAAGGATAGCAATAGTGAATAACAGTAAGATAAAAATCAGAAAGTGCTGACCAAACCAAAACTAACTTTCCCCCCCCTTCAAGCTGAAAACTAATTTATAAGTTTTAAAAGGAAATCAAAGAATTCAGTCCCAAGCTCAACATGTAGAGAATATGATTAAAATAATTGCTTAATGCAAGCATAAGAGCACTGTATTAATAAATACTCATCTAAGTGAGTTTATAGGGTTCTAAAGAGCAAACAGGGGATAGACAGTGATTCTGTAAAAATATAGGCAATATTTTTATAGGCTATATCTATAATCTAAGAAAGGAGCTTAACAATACAAATCACAAAAGTAAGAAAACAGTAGGCTGACAAAATAGTTTTAAAATTAAAATAAAACTTATTTTCTTAGAGTATAGAAATCTTGGCACCTTTATAGTGAATAAATACTAAAGAGTAAATACTAAAATATATTGTGATAAATTTTTTATATTTTTTATTTTGTAACTTTATAATGGGAGATTCCAAAAAGTGTGATCTGAAATATCCTTGAAGTTTAACTGACCACTTGTGCCAGTCTAATTATTCTAATTATGCTTAGGCTAGCATGACTAGAACAATACAGAAAAAGGTGATAAACAATAAAACTGATACAAAATTTTTAATTCTACTCAGATCACTTTATTATGCTTAATGTTTATTAAAGCATATTCAGGTAGTATATAGATCCCTTTATAAGAAATAATAAAGTATTAAAAATTAATACAAAACGAATTTCTAAAGACTTGAATTTGCCATTATATGATTTGCATGCAGACACAAGACAACCTTCAATTATGAAAGATTGTAATTCCTTTTACAACTGAGGATAAATGTATAAATAAGTTGCAAAAGTCCTTAAATTTACATACATCAAGCATGTAACAGGACACTAGTCCTTAGTTAATTCTTCAATACTTTTACAAACACAAATCATTTGAAAAGTGCAATATTTATAAAGAATAATAGAGTGATAAAACCTAGAGAAAAC
This sequence comes from Typopeltis vanoorti, assembly GCF_054136105.1. Classification (NCBI taxonomy): domain Eukaryota; kingdom Metazoa; phylum Arthropoda; class Arachnida; order Uropygi; family Thelyphonidae; genus Typopeltis; species Typopeltis vanoorti. Next base: position 27,891,343 of record NC_143566.1, on the reverse strand, counting down.
ATTTTGAACACTTTACTAATTCAAATACATGAAGAGGCAATATAAAAGAAATGCTTTAGCTTAAAATAATCTTATAATTGATTTGTTTTTTGGCAACTTATTTTTTTAATAAATCAAAACACATAAAATAACAGTTAAATGCCATGGATTAAGAGATTAGTATTCAATATCACAGATAACACAACATATGCCCATTGGGGGAAAATGTTAAATTAAAAAATATTAATCTACATATTTATTTTAATAAAAAATACTGAACTCATTTTAAAAATAAATCCTTATTTATTTGTAAGGAAAAAAAAACTCATGCCACACAAACTCAGAATCAGAAAAAATAAATAAATTCATTGTACCAGAGGTGAATTAACTCATGCATAAAATTTGAAATATTTTGACATATTATCATATTATGCTCACATTATTCAAATTTAAAGCAAATATTAAATACTATATTAACATGCATTTTTGCACTTATTATTCTCATCACACAGCTGCACAGAGGTTTCGATCCATCCAACAAGTGAGAAGAATTGAATGTTTCTTCTTTCTTCTTCAAATCTCTATCTTTCTGTGCATATAAAGTTAAGATCAAATATAATATGGCAGTTAAGTGATAATATTAACATTTTCCCTCATTGGTACTTTTTCAATCTAACACAAAATCAAAATAAATTTTGGAATCAAACTCTTCATTTACAGATCTACACGTTCTTTTTAATACAATCAGAATAAAAAATAATTCTGTATTATCAATAAAAAAATATTACTGCTTTATATCTAAAAACAAATCTTTAAGTAGCTAAAATTTTTTTTTTTTTTTTTTTTTGTAATCTTGAAAATTACACATTGTATATATTCATATGTTTTTGTTTACAAAGAAATTCCAAAGTGTTTGATCACAAACATAAGTACCAATATTTTATAAACTAACTATAGATTTTCCATTTACACATAAATGAAAAATTTGTTTTTAGAAGATAAAACAGTTGACAGAAAAAGAAAAAAAAAAAAAACATTATTATATGCTAAAACAGGCACATGTTACTAATGGTTATAATATTCTTTCCTCCCCCACCTTACTTTTAAATCCTCTGGGCAAATGGACACTCTTTATGCAACACTAATTCCAAAAGTGTTGGCTGCTTTTCTGTATTAATACCATTCTGTTTCATTTCCTGTAGCTGTTTTTCAAGTCCTCTTTTATCTTTACCAACTGCCCACCATAGTCTAACTGATAATACAAGAAGTGGTACAGTGAGATCACTTTTTTCATGAAGAGAAACAAACTGCAATGCTACTTCTGCATATTTTTGAGCTTCAGTCACATTATCAACTGCATTGAGACATGCTACAAGTACACATAAAGTATAATAAGTTGAAAAATGCCCATCATCCAGGAGTTTCTCCTGAACAAAGTAAGCATTTTCTAAAATTACAGATGAATCTTCAAATTGACCGACTTTCATCATTTTATGTGCCTCACGGATTTCTCTGCTATAAAGAAATTCTGCTAATTCAGCTGACTGTCGTAGTTCCTTGAGAGAAAAGGCATATGCCAACAAATGCTGAAAGGCTACACTTCGTTCGGTGATTACTTCTGTAGTAAAATTTCCTAAAAGAGCTTTCTTTGGAAATGGGAAGTCATTTAATAGAGATGAATATCTTCGTTTTAAAGCTTGAAACAAACTGAGAAAATCTGTATATCTTCTTTCAAGTATTCCAGGTTTTTTCTCAATGCCAGGAACTCTTTTAATTAAGACAGTATAACTCTGCAATTAAAAAAAAAAGGGGGGGGGATGACAAATTATTAACAATTCAGCAAACAAATACAACTTTTTTCCATATGCAATTAATTTTATTTTACACATCATTTTAAGTTTATATATATTTAGGACGATTTAAAAGTATAAATAAATAAATATATATATATATACACAAGACAAAAAGACAAAATTTGACCTATATCTTGAAAGTCTAAAACATTAATGAAAGTGAAGTTCAGCATACACCCAAATGGTGTAACCTGAATCCACTTGGTCTGCAGCAACAAAACAGCCTTTACCTAATCCTGATATATTCTCCAAATGATAGGTGTTAAATCATTAGACTAGAGCATGAGTGGAAAACCTTTTTAAATGTGCATGCCAAAATCGTCAAATCTTTGATGCAAAATTTTCTCACGTGCCAACCAAAATTTTGGGGAACATTATTATTTGGTGTCTTAAGTACTGTGAGAACCTTTTCAAATAATCAAACATCACACTAGAGCAAGTCGTGTAAGATTGAATGAATGTAAAAATTAGTGGCAGAATTTTTACTTAAAAGTCCTACCCTGTTGATATTTTTATCTGCCTTTTAAGTGTAATTCTAGCTGCCATATACAGCCACACAATTTACAGACTCAATTTTTAAGATCAGCAAAGGAGTAAATAATAATTCTGAATTTTTTGTTTTTTTATAAAGATCAATTAGACAAGTTTTTCCAATATGTTACAGTGCACAATCTCATAATTGTTCTACTTGACTAAAGCACAATAAAAGAAAAGAAAATTAAAGATATTTTTTATTAATTCTTAATCGCTTATGAGTAATACATAAAAATTAAATAAAATAAAATGTTATTTTACCTACATAATATATTAACCAGAAGTTAATCTTTACCATTTTTAGCAGAAAACATCAAATCAAAACTAGAGAAAGAAAATAGTGGAAGTTTATTTATTTAGCATCAATAAGACTTCTGCTGCATCACTGATGACAGATAATTTATATCAGGTCTATATTTTGTAACCTTTAGAGATATGCATGCACTACTAGTTTCATCTGTAAGGCTTCTCCTATTATGAGACTTAACGAAGTTCATCACTGAGAACAATGATTCACAAGAATATGTAGTTTTGCATAACAATTTTCAAAAATTACTATGCAAAATGGATAGTCATGCTGTTGCAAGGGTTTTTAAACATACAAAAGTTTCTGGAATAGTATTCCAAGTCCTTATTACCTTGTTTTCTGCACCTCTCTCTCTTACACTCGTCTCTAATTGCTCCTTTTCAATATTTTCCAAGTCAACTCTGAGGTCAACAAATTTCTGCCTCCAAATTGAGCTACTTTGAAAATCAATCAACTGCATTTCAAAATCATCCATATTTATCCACAAAAACATCTGCAAGTTTAATTCATCATCCAGTTTTATAGTGTCTGGAAGCTTAATGGATTTTGCACTCTCTTCTAATTCTCTGAACTTAACAAATCTTAGAATTGCTCATGAGTTGACAAAATGAAATTTAAAAATAGCTTTTGAAGACATTGGCAGTCTGTGTTGTCATCGTTTTGGAGATCACTGATGTATTTCTTTAGATTTGGAAAATATCTAAATTCTCACTGTCTACATCCCTCTTAAAAACTCCTAGTTTCATTTCAAATACCTTTATGTCATCAAACATTACATCAAGAGTCTTACCAGAGCCCTGTAGTTTAAGGTTCAAATCATTTAAATGTTTGCAAAAATCTGCAAAAACATCAGTTTACAACCCCACACGATGTCATACGTTTCTTTATAATACATTTGTTGATTAGTCAAAAAGATTTATCTCGTCCAGGCATTCAACAAATCATTTCAGAACAATACCTCGACTAAGCTAACGAACATTATTGTGCATTATTAGTCCTTTGTACACTGAATCCACCTCATTCAATAGATGCTGAAATTGTATTTTATTCAAAGTATGTGCAAAAATGTAATTAACAACCTTGTTTACTATTTGCATCACTTCTTTAAGTTCCTTTAGGCCAGCTTTTGTACATGACGTCTCCTCCTGTATGATGCAATGAAAACCTATTAGTGGATGACCAACATGTTTTGCAAACAGATTTACAAAACCTGCTTCCTTACCAATCATGCTGGGTGCACCATCTGTTGTGACAGATACCACTTTTGAAATATCAGTTTGCTGAATAGATAATTCGTTCATAACTGCTTTATATATTTCAACCCCAGTGGTATGCTCAGGTAGTGTTACAAGGTTAAAACATCTCTTCGCATACTTCGTTAACCTTTCAAAATCGAGCAAAGATTGCTAGTCTAGCTGATGATGCAATGTCTGTGCTCTCATCAATACAAATAGTAAAGAACTTACATGAAGCCAAATCTTTTGTTAATTGTTCTGCTGTATTCCTTTCCAACTTAAGTATCCTATCCTTAACTGTTTTTCTACTCACAGACAAATCTTTAATGTGCTAAATAATTTGTATCTTTTCTTAAAGATTGTCAAAAATGAAAGGAGCACATTCTAGCCATGCTTCTTTAATATACTCCCCATCACTGAGTGGTTTTCCATGTTAGGCAATAACTTTTAAAACCTCAAAACCAGCAAGAACTAAGTTGTAACTAGGTCTACCTGAAATAAATTTTATCAAAGTATCGGACTGCTTTTTGTCTTGCTCAGTTCATGAGAAATTAATTTTCTTTGTTCTTGCTCACTTTTATTGCTTAACTTTTTATGAACAGTTTCAAAATGTCTCTTTACAGAAGTCCTACAAACAACTGATTCGGAACATGAAATGCATAATGCTTTATTATCTTTCTTAATCATACCTTAATCAAAATCATACAATTTTTCAATCCAGTATTCTTTAAATTCTCTACTCTCCTCTTCATTTGAATGTCTATGTTTCTTTGCTAGTGGTTGTGCTTTATTGTAAAGGTGGTTGAACAATCTGTAAAGGGTAGGAAGCAAATAAAAATATATGATAATGATATATTTATATATATATAGCATAAATATAAATAGAAAAACAGAGAAAGAAAGAAAGAAAGAAAGGAAAATCAAGAAGGGAATAAAGCAAAAGGAAAAAAAGTAAATTACAACTGAATGACAAAAATTGTACAACTACAAGGTACATACAAAAAAGAATTGCTTTCTTTATACAGCTTCAAACTTTAATGAAAATTTGATCATGGAAGTGTAAAAATGTGAACAGAGACATGTGAATACTGACAAAAATTATAATTCGGATTCAGAAAATCTCGACATAATCACTCTCTGAATACACCTACCAAGTTTAAGCAAACCAAAAATTAGTACAATTATAAGCCTGCCTACACCTACACACATGCAAATGAAGGAGAAGGGTATACATGCCATCTAATCATGTGCAGATAACACTTCATAATCCTTAACATCGATAATATATTTCACATAGCTTTAACAATAATTTATGTTTACAGCAATGTAAAGAAAATTTGCATTTATATCTAATAAATTAAACATTAATTATCAATAAATATTTAATCCATATTTTAATGACTTATCATCATCATCAAATTCCTGCCATGTACCCTCAAGGGGTGTACAGGATATGACAGTACTACATGAAAAAATTACATCATTACGAACTTCCTATCCAATTTTCCTCCAAATCAGTCTGTTACTTGTCAAGACTCCAACATTATCAGATTTTATATTTCTATCGTCTAAGGGACTTTGTACCGTATCAATCCACCTATATCTTGGTCTTCCTCTGGGTCGTTTTCCTGCCAACCTGGCAGAGAACACTTGTTTTGCTAATCTTTCTTCTCCCATTCTATTTAAGTGACCATAGCACCTGAGATTAGCTCTGCTAATGCATTCCTGGATGCTGACAATGTCAAGTTCTTTGCTAATATCCTCATTTTTAATATGATATTGCCATTGATGCCATCTGTTCACACCTCTAATCTTTCTCAGGACTCTCATATCTGCGGTCTCTAGTCTTTGGTCAAGTGTTTTACTTCTGACCCAGCTCTCAGATCCATAAGTTAAAACTGGTTTGAACACTGTCTTGTATACAGCTAATTTAGTGTTCCGACTAATTTCTCTCTTATTCCATATTAATTTATTCAATTGACTTCCCCCAACATACCAGCTTTGCTGATTCTGTTGTCTATTTCTATATTTAATTTACCATCTTCACTAAAAATCGTGCCTAAGCAGCTGAAATGTTTTACCTGTTCCACAGGTTCTCCATTCACAATACAGTTGACATTTTCAATGATTCTGCCTATTTTCATTGTCTTTGTCTTTTTATTGCTGACCTTCATACCATATCTATTACAACAGCTATTCAATTTAGTCAGAGAATCTTGCAGACTTGTAGCGGATTTATTTAAAAGTATAACATCATCCGCATAAAGCAAAGAGCTGACATTAACATTTCCAATTTTGATATCAGGTTTAATACCACTTTCCTTCATAATGTGATCCATATAGATAATGAATAACAGAGGGTATAATGTACATACTTGTCTCACACCAGATTTAATATTAAACCATCTTCCTGTACTTCCTTCAATTCTAACTGCTGACTTACAACTCAAATAAAGACTAAGTATCGCTTGATATAATGCCCCATTGACACCATATAACTGCAGCGTATTGAATAGCTTCTCTCTTGGCACCTTGTCATATGTCTTTTACAGATCGACAAAACTTAAATACAGATCTTTGTTATATTCCCATGCTTTCTCGACTATTTGTCGTAAAGTGAAGATCTGATCCTGACAGCCTCTATTTGGCCTGAATCCAGCTTGTTCTTCACCAAGCTTTTCTTCCACAATTCTTCTGAACCGTTTCTCAAGTATACTTGCATAGATCTTGCCAGGAACACTCAGTAGGGAAATACCTCTGTAATTCTCACATTCAATTTTATTTCCCTTTTTATATATGGGTACTATGAGAGCTCTACTCCAATCATCGGGAATTCGTCCCTCTGTCCAGGCTTTCTGAACTATGCAGTGCAGCCACTGTAAGACTTTTATACCACCATACTTCAGCATTTCTGGTCGAATATCATCTACTCCTGCTGCCTTTCCACATTTCAAGCCTTTGATGGCTTTTTCTACTTCAAGTATGGATATGTATTCCTGACTGCATGCCTGGTCAGTGTTTTTTTATCACTATGCTGTCATCACTTCTTGTTTCATTTAGCAGTTTTTCAAAGTAATTACTCCATACTTCAAGGATATCTTTTTCTCCTGTTTTCATGTCACCTTTATCATCTCTAACTCCTTTAACAGCACTCTTTCCTCCATTCCTAAGCTTCTTCAACCACCTCCAGAATATTTTGCCACCTTCTTTATATTTATTTTCTATATTCTTGCCAAAGTCCTCCCATGACTTTTGTTTAGCTAGTTTTACACACTGTTTAGCTTTCTTACATTTGTCTCTATATTCTGCAAGAGTAAATGCTGACTTATTTGCCAGGAACTTTTGATATGCTTTCTTCTTTTCCTTCACTGCCTCTTTAACTTCCTGTGTCCACCAGGGAGTTCTGATTTTTTTATCCTTGCACACAACCTCACCACATGCCTCTCTGGCAGAATCAATCAATGTTTTCTTCAGAGTTTGCCACTGAATCTCCAAGGTTTGATTCCTGTTCTCAAACTCTTTCATTTTCTTTTCAATAATCTTTCTGTATATTAGTCTACAGTTCACATCTGAGAGCTGCTTTTATTCGCTTTGAAACTTTCTTACATGTTATTCTTTTCAATACGAAATTCAATTTTATCCTGCTCAAGACTAAATAGTGATCACTTCCAATTTCAAATCCTCTGTACACTCTGGTGTCTTGCACCAGGGAGAAAACATCATTATCAACAATAACATAGTCAATGAGACTTTTCTTAATCCTTGCCTCTTCTCTCCATGTGAATTTGTGCACATTTTTATGTTGGAACATATTGTTAGTAATAACCAGTCCATGTCCTGAGCAGAAATCCAAGAGATATTTGCCATTATTATTAGCTTTGCTCTTTTCTCCAAATTTTCCCAAAATATTTTTGTATGTCTCACAATCATTTCCTACTCTGCTATTTAGTTCCCCAACAAGGACCAACTTTTCCTTTTTCATTGTGTCAGTTGCTTTTTCTAAAGCCTCAAAAAAATTCCTCCACTTCTACCTTAGTAGAACCTTCTGTGGGACCATAGGCACAAATAAGTCTCACTGTCCAGTTCCCCATTCTCACATTTGCCCACATTACTCTACTTGAGACTGACTGCCATTCAAGAAGATTAACCTCGTATTTTGTGTTGAATACTATGGCTACTCCTTTTCTTTGATTTTCATTGCCTGAATATAACATTTTGTATTTACTGCTCAGAAAGATCTCACCAGTTTTGGTCTTTTTTGTTTCAGTCACCCCTATTATGTCGATCTGGTACTTATCTAATTCTTCAGCTAGCTCCATTTCTTTGCCATTCAGGCTTCTTACGTTGATAGTACCGATCTTCAACTCTGGTTATGTTGAGTTGGGGTTTGTTTTCAGATTTGTTCCAGTAGCTGACTTTTTGCTGTTCACCCTGGTTTAATGACTTATGATTTAATTAAATCCAAATCCAGATATATATACACTTTAGAAAACTGATAAATTCTTTACAAAACACGAAAAAATATATAAAATGATGGTAAAGGAGCCACGCCACACCTGGCGAATGACGTACAAGAACGGAGAAAACTTGTAAATCAGTAAATTATGGAGAAAGATGACTTGGAAATAGGATGTTTGTTTAATTTTCTTATTACTTATTATTACTAAAACATTTGGTAGTGTTTGCTTCTTTATTGTATTTTTATTTGGTATCTCTCTACTTAGTAAAATTCTATTCTGTTAAATTAAAATGCACAACTCAGCAAAGATGTTGGATATGTATTTATTTAATTTTTTTTAAGGCCTGGGTTGTGTGTCAGAAAAAAATCATTGGCGTGTCATGTTTGGTATGTGTGTGGCAAGGGTTCTCCACCTCTGGACTAGAGCAACCTACCTAGGAGTGAACAAATGTAAGAAGTTTGATGTGTAGTATCTAGAAGAAAGCCCAAACCTCTGTTGTAGATGAGTTTCATCACCTGGTAATAATACTACTACCAGTGTTCTACCTACCAGTCGAGTTTAAAGTAGCCATAAAGCTGTTTAGACTGGAGAGCAAAGTCAGTCAGGCATCATGAGAGACCAAATATGTCTTATTTTCAAGGGGTACAGCTTTAAAACAGTTACAGTGATGACTGGCCACTACACAGTAAAACAGGTATGAAACTTCCAGGTTTTAACCTGTTTGGAGCAAGCAGTGGAATGGAGGACTTTTCTGATGCCAATATTATTATTATTATTTGGCAACCTCCATGGAGTCAACAGACTCATCGTGGGAGGCCCACTCAACCAACAACATCATTTGGAGAATAATTGGGTTAAATTCTCCATGTGTATGAAAGAATTCTTTACTGTATATCCTATGACTCTCCCACATATGATTTATCTTAAACAAGAAAAATGATACAAAAAGAACCTGTATAGGAGCTTTTCAGGTACAGTCTCGATGCAAATATGATATGTTTTTTTCTACCAGAAACTCTGATTTTTCACCACACAAAAGTCAAACTGAGCAGAGAACAAAGCAATTAATATGACACACTGGGCCTCACAGCCTTAGTTCCTATGGCCACATATCCAAACTGTTGTGATCAGTACTGATCATTTCTGATTGCAGCAGTCTGGAGTGTATATAACATTAATCCTCTAAAGCAGTTCACCTCCAAATCTAGTTCTGATTTCTTTTCCAAGAAAAAAACACTGATACTCATCCTAATGTCTGGCATTATTAGAATGCCAAACAACATTAGGGTAACCATTATGATTTCTGTCTTATTTCCTTGGATGGATTACTGTCTTCTTATCCAAAACATATCAATGATACAAACTACGATAAATATGGAAACATTCATTCCACATTAATTCTTCTCCTTATCTCAGCCTTTGGAGAAGAATTCAGAACATCTTAAATGGTTTCACTGATATCTCCATCTTCCTTTTCTGCTTATACTGAAGACTGAAATAATTTGTTTACAACTATCAAATATATCAAAATCCAAAACGGATTTTGAAATAGCCAAAAGGGAAACTTGCACAGAGTCAAAATTGCCATCATTCTTTTTAAGTCCCATGCCAGATCAACTAGGATTAACATGACTACTTTTCTGATTCTGCTTCTACCTTCTTTTGCACTCAAATGCATATTGCATCCTTACCCACAGAAATAACAAATCTCCTGCATTCTTACAAATTCTTTGCACTAATGAGCATGATAAATGTCTTACCATTCAAATTTGTAAAATTCAATGGTTCCTTTGATTTTTCACAGCAAGAGATCAGAATAATCTTTTCCAAACTAGATACCAAGTCTTCTAAAGCCCTAGTGGCATATTTTCTAACTGTTTTGAAGGTTTGTGCTATCAATCACAATTCCTGTTTTGAGTTGCCTTTTCATACTCTTGGATTTGCTGATATTTATTCTTCAGCTGGAAATTAGCCAATATTCTTCTAAAGCCCTAGTGGCATATTTTCTAACTGTTTTGAAGGTTTGTGCTATCAATCACAATTCCTGTTTTGAGTTGCCTTTTCATACTCTTGGATTTGCTGATATTTATTCTTCAGCTGGAAATTAGCCAATATTCAACATATTTTTAAAAAAGGGCGAAAATATTTACATCTAATTTCCTTCCTCTTGTGCTCCCTTCAGTTCTCTCTAAAATAACGAAGGAAACCATTAACAGTTAATACTAGTAACCTCTGAGTTAATAAATGACTAGCAGTATGGATTCTGCTACTGTTGATCAAAAGGGACAATTTGCTTTTATCCTCATCTGTGGACAAATATGATGGAGAAATTAGAAAAAGTTCCACATCTCAAAAGCAATAGGGCTCAAATTCCTATTAAGTAAGATCACATCTGCAAACAGTTGCAGAAGACAGGCAATAGCCTGTCTTCTGCAACTGTTTCCAGCATTCTTTTTTAGTACATATTACATGCGATTGTCAATGACTATTCTCAATCATGCAACTAAATAAGTAGTAGAGGACCATTCTTTTTGGTGCACAACAATTGGGCAATGGTCAACTGGGTGATAGCCAAGTGGTCGACTGTCATCTGGGAGACAGAAGCTTAAAAATTTTTTAAGTTTCTGTCACCCAAAGACACAAATAAAGGATTGACAGATAATCAAGAGTTTGAAATTTATTTAAATTAATTTAGATGTTACATATACAATTTGCTTTGTGTTACTTATAAATATGCCAAGTGTTAAAAAAAACAATAATCCCAAAAAATTAGTATATGATTAAGATTATAAATTTTGAATACATACCTTTTATTTACTTACAGTTGTTCTTTGCACGTTGTGACTGTAACGTTAACACAAATATCGGAAACAATGTAATAAAAAAACAACTAGTCTTGACTGTTTAACAAAAGTCAAAATATCTTGTGAATGCTTATTGAACTAAATAACCACACAAATCACACAAAATGCACAAATGATAAATTCTCAAAGAAGAGACCTTACGCAATAAAGCTTAGAAATTTTCGAACTCATTTTTGAAAATGATTTGCTCTTATATATACTTATTTTAGATTCATGGCAAGTTCTTCGAAAACAAATTTTTCTAAAGCAAACGATAAAATATTTATTAACTAGCTGACTCATTTTTTGCATGGGAAATTTCAATATAACTTCTATACAATTTTGTAATTCTACACGATAAAAATAAACTTAATTATAAGTGAGATTTTTCAAATTTTTATGTATCAAATATGCAATACAAATAAATTTTTTTTTATTTGCATTGCATATTTGATCTATTATTTTGTTGCACAGATGTCTGGCGCCAACTTGGCTATCACCCAGATGACCGTGTCAGATTCTTTTACCTATTCTTACTTCTGCATATGAATGACATTTTTCAGATAAATGTAAATCCAATTCACAGTTTCAATGATTACAACACACTATATTCTTTTTCTTCTGACAAATCTGCACTCACAATTTATGCTGCAGGTTTATGCAACAATCATAAATTATGATTTCTAAGCCATCTTCCAGTAAGGTTATCAAAACCTTGTTAAAACTTCAATGCTAACCAAACTCAATCCAGTCTTATTTCTCTCTCTCACACACACGCAAACAAAAATAAAATAAAATAAATAAAATAAAATAAATTTCTCTCTTTTGCTGCAGGCATTACTTTATCTCTGAACAACTACTGACTCCGTTCTCAGCCTCGCTGACTGAGTAAATAGGGCATTGAACAAACAGGTTGTTGGTTCTTGTCTCACCATGGATATGGACATTTATGAATGTCCACATGATAGCCAAATTTCATCAAGTATGGAGGCCTGGGACATCTTGAAAATTTTCATGTCTAATCTCTACAACAAGGCTTCCAGAATCTAGCACTTAACCCATCCAGAGAACGAAAATGTATAAAGGGTTTACAACTTTACATGAATGAAATTCACATAAAACAAATCAACAAAAAAAATAAACCATTTAGCAGCTCCCACACTACATTTGGTCTCTTAAAGACCCTAAAATTAGTGTGACTAAGTAACCAAAGAAAGTAATTAATAATAATAATAATAATCTGCAATACTGTCTACAACCTGTAATTTTAGGAAAATGTAGTCATATTTATGCTTAAATATATATATATATATTTTTGTGTAACTTGCATGTGTTCTTCTGGCCAGTTTACTAAACAAAAAACAAGTTTCTAGGACAATTATCTTAGCTAAGTTGCCTCTGTAAACTCACTATCATCTGATAAAGATTCTATGTGCCCTAGATAGGATTAAAACTCAGATCTTTCCAACAACCAAGCTTTGTTGAAACCAAGTTGGCTAAGAAGGCTCATAGAGCAATTAGGTTGATTGATGACCCATCCTCTCGCCTAACTAGTCTTCAGGCAGGATGCAATTTTACGCGATGGGAGAGGCCTTCACCTTTCCACCATGTATTAGGTATAGAGACAGACTGATCACCATCATAATGATGTAAATCCACATAATCTAAATTGCCATCTGCAACTGCAATACTAGTCTTTACCTTTTGCTGCCTGGTTGGCTAAGTGGTTAGCATATCCTCTCTCCAGCCAAAGGACTACAGGTTCGAATCCTGCCGTGAACATGGATGTTTGCGATTGTCTGTGGAAATACTAGTGGTGGTGGGTGGTAGATGGCGTTGGTGTAGTTACGGTTTGTTGTAGAGCAAGTGCCTTCCCTCAATGACTCTATGGACTCCCTAGGAGGTGTCACGTAATAATAACAAATTATTAATTATTAATAATTAATAATTTTATTTTATAAAATTGAGCCATGGGTTGGATTGAACATGACCATGGGCTGGATCTTGCTGTCTGGCAGTGTTTGACACCCCTGATTTAGAACATCAATTGCAATCTCACTGCAGAGCCTAATAGAACAATCTAAACATTCCTCTTGCTATTCAGGCAATTTTTAGTGGAACTGACAATTTAAATAGGGAAAATAAATAATGGAATAAGTGACTAGTGTGATTGTTAGCCAGCTGAATAAATATACAGTAATCCCTCGATTAATGTGCCATTTTTTTTCGATACCCAAATTCGATTAGTGCGTCTCTAAAATTCGACTAGTGCACCTATATACATATTAAAAATAAATTACAGATTTTAAAAATTTTCTCTCTCTACATTTTTATGGTTATTTTAAAAAATCACTCACCAGAATGAAATAATTTAGTTACTGATTTAAAACATTTTACAAAGTTATTTTCAATAGCATACTACACTACTTCTGTACACTATGTTCCAAATTTTTACCGCCAAAATTTATGTCATCTGCTACAGTACGCCTACAGATCCGAGACCCTTCGACACTTCTGCGCATGTCACAAAAAGGAGAAGCCATTCTGATAATAGGGTAATTAATCCATCTTTAGGGATGAGTTGTTTATTATTACACATCGGAAAATTAATTTCTCTTTTATGATCATTGTAGTTTTTAAAGTGGTAACTATTTTGCTTGTATAACAGTTGGAAATTTTATCTATAAAGCATGTGATTTCGCATGGTGGCGACCAATTTCGTACGTCCTTCATTTCTTTCTCCCCTTCAATGATAACGTCCAAGAGTTAATTAAATCTCATTCTGAAGAACTGAGTGATTCCGACCTGCTAAATTTAGATGCACAGCGAGAAGATCCCGAAGAATATGAAGAAAATTTAACCACTGATAGTCAGCCAAAAGAGATCTCACAGAAACAATCGAAGTTTTTAAGCAGCAATGCTTTGAGGCTGACCCTGATGAAGAGATGACCCTGATGAAGCAGTAAAATTTTCAGAAGAGTAGAAGAGGCAATAGGGCCATACCATCGGTTGTATGAAAAAAAGAAACAAAATGCCCACCAAACTACGTTAGCTCAATTCTTTCTTAAGAAGTAGAATAATAAAATTTATATTCTGAATATGTTTTATTGTCTTTCAGCTTCATGGTTTTCCTTTAAGTAGGTCCTGAGACATACCCTAATTCTTTTATAAAAAAATTAAGGTGTTCAACATTTATGTGTGCATTCAAGCTTTGTGACAAAACTTGGGTTATAAGGCTATATGGTGATTATTAATTTCAAAAGTCCCTTGGCTATTATGTATGGTAGCAATTCAGTCACCATCTGAAGGAGCAAATCGACAATATCGTCGATATCCATTCTCACCTGTTCGAGTTTCATTGATAAATGATCTTGGATATTTCTTCGTTCATTTTCCTGACTTCATACATGGTGAGTTTGGATAGAAACAGGACCGCATAGCCCATGCACCATATGTTTTGTTATGATGTTGAATGGTTCTTTGTCAAATTGAGAAGGAATCTAGGCATTTATAATGGAACTGATTTCGTGACTCCTGATTTTATCTTAGAGCCAAATCAACATGTGAGCGTGTGGCAATCCCCCTTTTTTGCCATTCTGCTGAATACATATAGCATCTCCACGCTCCAAAAATCTTGTGTTTTGTGATGAAATTCATCAATTTCATCAGCTTGTCATGAAAACTTCTTGCAATGATGTTATAAGTCTTATTATCAGGTAGCAAATTTTCCAAAATCTCTGACAAATTGCTTTTGCACGTGAAGGTAAGGAAATGGTCAGTGCCACCATACACTCTTACATAGACCATTGCATCCTAAGTCTTTTTGGGGAAATAACGGGGACTTCCCATGAAAGAAGAAGGCAATATTTGAAGCATTTTCAGTGTGCAACAACATTGTTGTACACTGATGTGTACATTATTAACTGACGAGTTGACCATATCTACTTAGCAGATTTAAATTTTCCATTCATACCATCATGCGATATGCATAAAAATTCATTGCTGAAATGTTTTTCTGTAGGTTCTCCACTTCCTGGATTCATTTGTGGTAAATCAATGCAATATCCATCCTCTCCTCTGCAAAATAAAAGTGGATATTGGAGTGCATCATAGGCTCTATGCGTCTCGCATATCCGTTTCAGTCTATCATCGCAACCATGCAAGATTATGTCTCTGCGGTTAAATTCTTACCCAGTAATGATAATTGCTACTTCATTAGCTGTGGGCACATTGAATCTGCCTGCATTTGATATCCTGTCGGTACTCGGTATGCATGTATGGTCAGTCTTGAGCATTGTTAGCATTCTCTATAGCAACCTTAAAAGTTTGTACATATATATATGTTATGTTGATGTACCATTCCTTATAAATCAAATATAATTTTGAGTTCAGCCGTGATCTGTCTGCAATAGAGAGTTGCTTGTTTGTGTAGGTTTGAAATGAAATAAATTTGTAAAAATTTATGATCATTTGGTTCGAATGGCAACAAACTTCCAGCCAAATGGTACACTTGACCTTGCATCTTGAAAATAGGCATGAACCCCTTTTCAACTATTTGCTTCGCACCAAATGATGTCATTTGAAATGCAGAATTGCAAGCTTGAATAATTTCAATAAATTGATGAGACTGGATGTTGCACTGTAATGAGTGATAATAATTGTTCAGGAGGAGCTGTGATTTCATTAAGTTTCACCTTTCCATTCAAACAACACATTCTAGAAGATGAAGATTCATGTCTGTATTTAAGTGCTTTACAGTACTAACGTATGACACTCATAGTACCGATTACAACTGTTAGATCAGTGGAATATCTTATAATTGTAATTTAATTGTAAATTGTAAGAGAAAGAAGACCATTCCTTATTATTCCAAGAAACTTCAATAATTTCACTCTGTTTATTTAGTCTCACACAACTTACAACAGGAGTCAAGTAACATATAGAACTTGCTCTTCATCATGGCATATTGGAAAAAAAAAAAAAAAAAAACTGCTAATAATTATAAAAACTTCAGTAAACATAATTGGTAATAACAAAAGAACTTAATATCACAATATCTAACAATAGAATTTAACAATATCTAGCCACAAAATAGTGACTAGATATTGTTAAACTGCAGTGAAAGGAATAATCACTGCTCCATAATCTGGAGGTGTAAATCGATGAAAATGTACATAAACCATTACATCCTCCATCTATTGGTGAAAACATCAAACTTGGCCAATTCATTCTTGAGTTATAAGTGAACAATGAAAACAGCCTTTGCTTTATACATATTGTTATTAGGATTAACTCGGGATGTATACATTCATAAAATTAATATTTAACTGACTAGAACCCGAGAAAGTATAACACATAAAAAACTTTAATAAATCATGACTAGTTTCATCGGTGTCCCGACTTCTTCAGGCGAGTAAGAAATAACACAAAACTTATAAAACTAACAAGGTAAAAAACAAACTTTCCAGCTCAATAAAAAGAAGAAAAATAGTAACAGTCATATTTGAATTGGAGACCACGTGCTATTGTTAGCATGAGTTGAACGTGAGTGACAGCTAATTTTAGAGGTGCCAGTACTGGATTACTGCTCTGGGAATCAGACAAATTGTAGCTCAGATTGTTGTTCATGTGTGAAGGGTCCAGAACTATTTCTTTAGATTCTCATCTTTCAAATTCATCATTGCATATATATAAATTGGCTGTGCAGTCCCAATCAACTTGGTGTTGACGTTCTTCAAGGTTAGAGTTGGCGGAGAAAAGAACATGACTGGAAAGAGCGCTTGCTTGTGTTCTACTGTAGGAAATGTCATGTCTATGTTCCTCAAGACGTAGTGAAATAGATTAATCTGTCTGACCAAAATAAGATTGACCACAGTCGCACATAACTTTATAAACACCAGGAAAATGCAGTTGGTTGTGTTTTGGTCGACTCAGAAAAGAACGAAGTTTTGGCAGAGTTGTATAGTCATTCTTTATGTTGAATTTCTTCATAATCCTAGATAGTTTTTTTGGGGTAAGAGAGCTAATAAATGGTAACTGTATGTGAGTGATATGATTGGATTCATCTTCTTGTCGAGGTTGTTGACGTGGTCTGAAACGTTTAGTGATGTTACGAGATGAATATCCATTATTTAAGAAGGTGTTTTTCAGGAAGTAAGACATCTTGCACGATGGGCAAGGGTGGAGATGATGCCAAGTTTTTGAATAGGGAAGTTATGAGAAGAGGCATGCAAATATCTATCAGTGTGGGTGGTTTTTCGAAAAATTTAAAATTTAAGAGTCAGGTAATCTACTGATCTTTAGATCCAAGAAGGGGAGAATGACGTTAATCTCTAGTTCTGATGTGAATTTAATGTTCTGATGTTGATTATTTAAATGGTTTAGGAAGTTTTGTAGTTCCTCTAAACCATGTTGCCAGATAAGGATCCAAAAAGGGGAGAACGGTGTTCTCCCCTTCTTGGATCTAAAGATCAGTAGATTACCTGACTGTCTAAAATTTTTAAAATTTTTCTAAAACCCACCCACACTGATAGATATTTGCATGCCTCTTCTCATCACTTCCCTCCTCAAAAACTTGGCATCATCTCCACCCTTGCCCATCATGCAAGATGTCTTACTTCCACAGAAGGCCTTCAAACAGAACCTAACTTCCTGAAAAACACCTTCTTAAATAATGGATATTCATCTCATAACATCACTAAACGTTTGAGACCACTTCAACAACCTCGACAAAAAGATGAATCCAACCCTATCACTCACATATAGTTACCATTTATTAGCTCTCTTACTCCAAAACTATCTAGGATTATGAAGAAATTCAACATAAAGACTGACTATAACTACACAACTCTGCCAAAACTTTGTTCTTTTCTGAGTCGACCAAAACACAACCAACTGCATTTTCCTGGTGTTTATAAAGTTATGTGCGACTGTGGTCAACCTTATTTTGGTCAGACAGATTAATCTATTTCACTATGTCTTGAGGAACATAGATGTGACATCTCCTACAGTAGAACACGAATGAGCACCCTTTCCAGTCATGCTAATCTTTCCTCGCCCATTCTGTTTAGGTGACCATACCACCTGAGATTAGCTCTGCTAATGCATTCCTGGATGCTGACAATGTCAAGTTCTTTCCTAATATCCTCGTTTTTAATATGATATTGCCATTGATGCAATCTGTTCACACCTCTAATCTTTCTCAGGACTCTCATATCTGCGGTCTCTAGTCTTTGGTCAAGTGTTTTACTTCTGATCCAGCTCTCAGATCCATAAGTTAAAACTAGTTTGAACACTGTCTTGTATACAGCTAATTTAGTGTTCCGACTAATTTCTCTCTTATTCCATATGAATTTATTCAATTGACTTCCCACCATACCAGCTTTGCTGATTCTGTTATCTATTTCTATATTTAATTTACCATCTTCAGTAAAAATCGTGCCTAAGTAGCTGAAATGTTTTACTTGTTCCACAGGTTCTCCGTTCAAAACACAGTTGACATTTTCAATAGTTCTACCTATTTTCATGGTATTTGTCATTTTATTGCTGACCTTCATACCATATCTATTACAACAGCTATTCAATTTAGTCAGAGAATCTTGCAGACTTGTAGCGGATTTATTTAGAAGTATAACATCATCCACATAAAGCAAAGAGCTGACATTAACATTTCCAATTTTGATAGCAGCGTATTGAATAGCTTCTCTCTTGGCACCTTATCATATGCCTTTTCCAAATCGACAAAACTTAAATACAGATCTCTGTTATATTCCCATGCTTTCTCGACTATTTGTCGTAAAGTGAAGATCTGATCCTGACAGCCTCTGTTTGGCTGAATCCAGCTTGTTCTTCACCAAGCTTTTCTTCCACAATTCTTCTCGACCGTTTCTCAAGTATACTTGCATAGATCTTGCCAGGAACACTCAGTAGGGAAATACCTCTGTAATTCTCACATTCAGTTTTATTTCCCTTTTTATATATGGGTACTATGAGAGCTCTACTCCAATCATTGGGATTTCGTCCCTCTGTCCAGGCTTTCTGAACTATGCAGTGCAGCCACTGTAAGACTCTTATACCACCATACTTCAGCATTTCTGGTCGAATATCATCTACTCCAGGTGCCTTTCCACATTTCAAGCCTTTGATGGCTTTTTCTACTTCAAGTATGGATACGTATTCCTGCCTGCATGCCTGGTCAGTGTTTTTTACCACTGTGCTGTGATCACTGCTTGTTTCATTTAGCAGTTTTTCAAAGTAATTACTCCATACTTCAAGGATATCTTTTTCTCCAGTTTTCATGTCAACTTTATCATCTCTAACTCCTTTTACAGCACTCTTTCCTCCATTCCTAAGCTTCTTCAACAACCTCCAGAATATTTTGCCACCTTTTTGATATTTATTTAATATGTTCTTGCCAAAGTCCTCACATGACTTTTGTTTAGCTAGTTTTACACAGTGTTTAGCTTTCTTACATTTGTCTCTGCATTCTGTAAGAGAAAAAGCTGACTTATTTGTCAAGAACTTTTGATATGCTTTCTTCTTTTCCTTCACTGCCTCTTTATCTTCCTGTGTCCACCATGGAGTTCTGATTTTTCTATCTTTGCAGACAACCTCACCATGCCTCTCTGGGTGAATCAATCAGGGTTTTCTTCAAGACTTGCCACTCAATCTCTAAGGATTGGTTCCTGTTCTCCAACTCTTTATTTTTTCTTCAATAATCTTTGTGTATTTTAGTGTACAGTTCACATCTGAGAGCTGCTCAACTTTTATTCGCTTTAAAACTTTCCTACATGTTATTCTTTTCAATATGAAATTCAATTTTATTCTGCTCAAGACTAAATAGTAATCGCTTCCAATTTCAAATCCTCTGTACACTCTGGTGTCCTGCACCAGGGAGAAAACATCACTATCAACAATAACATAGTCAATGAGACTTTTCTTATTCCTAGCCTCTTCTCTCCATGTGAATTTGTGCACATTTTTATTTTGGAACATGATGTTAGTAATAACCGTTCATGTTCTGAGCAGAAATCCAACAGATATTTGCCATTATTATTAGCTTTGCTCTTTTATCCAAATTTTCCCAAAATATTTTTGTATATCTGACAATCATTCCCTACTCTGCTATTTAGATCCCCAACAAGAACCGACTTTTCCTTTTTTCATCGTGTCAGTTGCTTTTTCTAAAGCATCAAAAAATTCCTCCGTTTCTACCTTAGTAGAACCTTCTGTGTGACCATAGGCACAAATAAGTCTCATTGTCCAATTCCCCATTCTGATATTTGTCCAGATCACTCTACTTGAGACTGCCTGCCATTCAAGAAGATTAGCCTCGTATTTTATGTTGAATACTATGGCAACTGATTTTTTTTCTTGATTGTCATTTCCTCTGAATATAACATTTTGTATTTATTGCTCAGAAAGATCTCACCAGTTTTGGTCTTTTTTGTTTCAGTCACCCCTATTATGTCGATCTGGTACTTATCTAATTCCTCAGCTAGCTCCATTTCTTTGCCATTCAGGCTTCTTACATTGATAGTACCGATCTTTAACTCTGGTGATGTTGAGTTGGGGTTTGTTTTCAGATTTGTTCCAGTAGCTGACTTTTCGCTGTTCGCCCTGGTTACCTGGCGAAAATAATGGGGGCCTTGTTTAACCGGGCGACGCCCCAGCTGGCATGAAATTTTGTCATGTTGTACCATCATTCTATATTTTGGTTTAACCAATAAGAATACAATTTGGTCGGCTAAATCCCAAATTGCCAGCCCATCCTCGTTCGTTCAGTATCCAGATAGATACCCAACAGGGTGCACCACGAGAAGGTGAGGATTGGACATTAGGTTAGAAGCCCTGGTCGGTTCTCCGCATTCCTTTAAAGGCTATGTGGAGGTCTCCTCTCAGTTATACAGCTTTGAACCATCCTTCACCACAAAAATACAAATTTGAAAAACTACAATCAGCAGCAAAATTTAAAAAACTTATTTAATCTTAATAAATTGGCTGTATTACACTTCCCAAGATTTAAGAAACTAATTCTTAGGCCTCCTGTCCAACAGCACCCATAGAGGGTGCCCCCTCATACTACTTTAGGCTTTTAGTCTAATCTTTTCCACTTAGCGTTTGTTCCAATTGTGTGTTTTTTGCAATTTTAATATTGTTTCCCTGACGATGTCTCAGTGACAGATGAAATACATTAGTGATTAAATGTATTGTTTAATTATTTATATATACTGTATTTATTCCATTAAACTCTATAACGAGTTCAAATCAGCACATAAGTCTAAATAGCTAATCTTTCATCATCTGCTGTCTGTCATCTGCTTTGTACCAATTATATATTTGGTTTAATCCTTTATCCAAGTGTAAGCAAACAAAGTTGGTGCCAGACTTCCACTGATGAGACCTCAATAAAGGTCGAAATTGGTCTGGGTAGTGGCCCTTCCCTTAATGCATAGCATTATACATGTCTACAAGGAGATGTGCTTTGCATTATGGGAGATACTAAGGCAAGTGATCAGAACTTATTCCATCTTTACCACGAGTTGCCCCAGTCTTGAAAATACTTCAGCGCAAACTTTGTTTGCTTACACTTGGATAAAGGATTAAACCAAATATATAATTGGTAACATAGCCAAGTGAAAAAACTTCCATCAACTATCTCTAATCCAGAGAATTTTAATAATAAGGTGTTGACACCTTTTGGCTACTGGTATATGGTGATATGACTTCTGCATTATTTCCACCTTAGTATCACCACCTCTGGGTCTGGCTCCCACTGATGAGACCTCAATAAAGGTCGAAACCGGTCTGAGTAGTGGCCCTTCCCTTAATATGTATCATTATACATGTCTGCAAGGAGATGTGCTTAGCATTATGGGAGATACTAAGGCAAGTGATCAGAACTTAACATGATCTGCTTCCACCCGAGTTGAGCCAGTCCTGAAAATACTTCACGTGCAAACTTTGTTTGCTTACACTTGGATAAAGGATTAAACCAAATATATAACTGGTAACACAGCCAAGTGAAAAAATTTCCATCAACTACCTGCTTTGTAGCAGGAAAATAAAACAATATTCAGTCAATCCCCAAAAAAGGAAGTAAACAGAAAGCATTAAACTACTGTTTCATTGCTCACCTCAGTTTTCCTGAAAATAATGCAAGTTATGAACCATCAATCTGGTTGGATGGTGCAACTGCTTGTATGGTAGTGTAGTGCAGATACTTCTTAATATCTTTAGGTAGCAAATACTCATCACCTGGTGTGACCATTATCCTCCATTATTTCTGGAGGATAATCCAGAAATATCGTGATTTCTGGATTATCCTCCTCTTAGCCCACCCACATACAACAGGTTTACAATATTTTGTGGGTAGGATTCACATAACAAATTCACTACCTGGAGGTAGAGCATTTAATTAGTGATCACTCGTATGAATTCTGCCACCCATGCTCCACAGCAGATCTCCAAGCTAATGTTAGCTTCTTTTCAACACAAGCCACAAAAAAAAGTTTTCAAAAACTCTGACAAAGAGGCTCAACTACCATCTCATGGTCTGCTTCCATTACAATGTATAGTTAGATTGCTAATTTCCTCTTAGTCATCTACTATGTTATGGTGGATAGTTTCTTCTCCTCAGATTTTTCCATCAATTCCTGAGTATTCCTGCATAACTTCTACTGAAGCTCTTCTATGCATAAATGACCTCTCACACCAACTTCAAAAGTTATCCAGCTTTTCTGATAACAGGATACTCCATTTCTCTTCATTTAATGAACCTCGTAGTGCTAAAACATTGCAAGCTGCAAGATCATCTATAACCATCAAATTCCTGACATGTGCCTTCAGGGGGTATACAGGATATTATGATAGTACTAAATGAAAAAGTTACATTCATAGTGAAGAATTTATGGAGACACAACATACGTGTTAGAAGAATTATTTTACTTAACATTAAGCAAGCAACAATCAACGTTTCGACCTCTGTATTGAAGTCATCATCAGGAAAACATACATATGTACAATATACAAACTACATGCCGCTGCACTATACAGAAGTAAAATGAATCTAAATGTTTGTCAATCATTTATCCTGACCTGACCTCTGGTGAAAAAAAAAACAAACAAACAAACAAAAAAAAACATGGAACCACATTAAATAATTTCTACAGTCCTTTCATATTGAAATCTTCTGTCTGGGGTTGTTTTGGTTGCTATATGGGTCTTCCACATTCTTAGAATTAATCCATTACTTTTGTTCAGATTTGGATGATGTTTTAGAATTTGTGTTCATCTCTTCTGATTGGGATGGTGCATCCTGTTTCCCCATATGTAAGATAGGTTATAGGTACATTGAATTTTGTAAACCCCTGGGTGGGCAAAACATAGAAAAGGATCTTTGGAGGAGCTAAGTAAATTTCTTAATTTTGCCAGGGGTTTGAAGGTTGTCTTGAAGTAGCGTTCTATCTATTTTTTCTGAAATGTCCCTAATGTAGGGTTATGGCTATGGCATTCTTGCAATTTTTTTTGCGTTTAATGACATTTTTATAGGGAATCTTGTGAACTGTTTTTTTATTGTAGCCATTTTTTACAAATGTTTGGTTAATGATTTCAAATTCTTTGTTCAGAGCTTGTTCATTAGAGCAAATTGTTAGGGTTGTGTTTTGATGATGCCTAGATTTTGTGTTGGATGGTGGTATTAATTTTTTTGTATGTCTTGGCCTGTATGTGTAGATTTACTGTAGACAGTGAAGGAGAGACAGCCTGAGGGAAGACGTGTGACAGGTGCATCTAGAAAAGGAAGAGAGAGTTGTTGTTTTTGATTTCAATGGTAAATTGAATACGTTTATTCAATTTACCATTGAAATTGAATAATTAATGTTTTGTGGCTGTGGGTAATTAAATAATTATTGTGAGTAATTATTCTAACACATATGTTGTGTCTCCATAAATTCTTCACTATGAATGCTGACCACCATGTAACCTTAATTATTACCGACTTTCTATCAACATCTATAACCAATCATCTCAATTGTTTTATTGTCATTGTTCTTGGTTTGGAGAGAAGAAAATCACAGAAATTTCAATGACAGTACATGTTGTCCTATCATATACCCCCCCCCCAAAAAAAAAGATTTCGCTTCATTCCCCTCAGATCTCCATGAAAGTTTCTCAGTTTTTTTGAGGTTGACCTGCACTTCTACTCTTTCCTGGCACAATCATATCAGCCAGAAAACTGAAACAGCCTCTACCAATCAAGAACTATACAAATATCAATTCCATCCAACCTTAGAGCACTATTCTCACATTTGGGTCGATAAACCAAAACCCTTGCTGATATCCAGAAGTGTGTAATCTTAGAGGTGGCTCTCACACTGACATTACTCATTCTCATACAGGTACTGTTCTGCTATATTCCGTATCTACATACGTTTTCATGGAAACTATTCTGGCAAACTCACCACCATTCTTCCTCCATTTTCCTTCAAGTGTTTAAGAACACAAGCAGCTGCCAGTCAACATTCACGCATAATCCAAATTCAAACCTGATTGCAAAGTAACCACTCTTTAACAGGATGCAAATTTGAATCACATAGTAGGCATAGATATCTGTGTTCTTAGGTGAGAGATCAATTTGATTGCCCTCTTTATAGGAGGCCTGAAGTGAACCGAAAAAGCCACATGCTCAGCCTCTAGATCTTATTCTTATTCAAAGAGACCTATAAAAAAAAACAATTTTCAAATCTCCCCCACCCCCCAACACACAAGCTACACAGCCAAAACTTGACATTTAGTCATACATATAAACTTTTGATATATACAAACGTCTATAAACTTTTGTTTCAATAATGCAATACCATGAGTTAGCATAATGAAAAGAATTATAAAAACAGAGGAAAATTCATGTAAAAAACTTTATTAACGTAGAATTTTTGCCAAAGTATCATAGGCATCATCATCAGTATACAAGATCAGAGAATGGCAATTAAACAGTAACAGACAATTCTGAAAAGCACCACCTGAGTAACTAATATAAGATAACTAAAAAAAGGTCAATAATTTCCTAACTTATTTAACCTTTTTTTTCTTTTTTTAGAAAGTTCGTAAATTATTGTAAATTATTTAACCTTTAAATAATTTAAATAAATTATTTAAAGGTTATGTAGCGGTCTCCTCTCAGTTATACAGCTTTGACCCTTAAGCACCCAAAAAATAAAAATAAATAAAAATAAAAAATACTTTGGATTTTAAAAATAAAATTTCTTATCCTCATTTGGACGCTTCACATGATTAGTTTAGATGTAGTATCCTTGTTTACTAAATGTTCCTTTATCTGACACCACTACATTATTCCAACAAGAATTTTCTTCAGATATTGTTGAATTATTTGATTTTGTAACACATTCTGGTTATTTCTCCTTTAAAAACTAATTATATGAACAAATTAAAAAAACACCCACAGGCAATCCTATTTCTCCTACTATTGCCAACTTCTTCATGGGACACTTTGAACAATGCATTTTTGATAACATTTCACCTAGACCCACTCACTGGTGCAGATGTGGATGGTATTTTTGCAATTTGGAATGGCCCTTCCTCTGAGTTAAAGCAGTTTCTTTCTAAATTAAATGTGCTTCATCAAAGGATCCAATTAACCTTAGAAGAAATAAATATGCAATTAGCCTTTTTGGGTCTTTATTCTTTATCAATAACATGGTAGCCCACATTTTCATTTTTCAGTTTTTCGGGAAAAGACTCAAACAGGCTGTTATGTCCATGCTGAATCTCATTACCATCCTAATCAATAGGTTGGAACTATTAAAACATTAGTACATTATGCCCATTCTTTATGTTCTTCAGATGAAGTGTTACAGAAAGAATTACAACATATTAATTCCACCTTTTATCTAATGGTTTTAAGGATTCTTTCATTAAAACAGCTTTAACAGTTATGGTATTTCTACCTCTTCAAATACAGAAGAAATAACTCTCATTCCTATCCCTTATGTGCACGGCATTAGTGAATGCATAGCCAACGTTTTAAAACCACTGAATATTTTTGTTGCCTTTCGCCCCATCTTAAGGACAAGTTTCCACCTCTCAATTATCCAATCATCTACCAGATTCCTTGCTCTTGTGGATTATCTTATTTCAGACAAAATAGAAGATCTGCTTTTATTTGGCTGAAAATTCTATAAATAAACAAGTTTTATGTTAGTGACTTCTGTCATTAATTAGTATTATAAATGTCTTCTTCCACTTATATCTCTATTTTTAAATCAAAGTATTATTATTATTATGTGACACCTTCAAAGACTCATTATGGGAGAGTACAATACTCCATTACACAACTCACTGTCTATCCTATTCAATCCTCCAACTACACTACTACTATCAGCACACAACACCATCTACTGCCCACCACCAATAGTGTTTTTTTGTCAAGAAATTATGTGTGTTCTCATGGCTGATTTGCCTGTACACAGGATGAAAAACCTGAGTTTCTGGGAAAAAAAACAACCGTTTCCTTCATATGAGATCAGCTAACTCACCTTCAGTTGAAAACCCCCATATATTTTAAAAATTTGTACAATCATTCAGACAATGGAGATGAAATAAATCAGCGATTATTTATACACTGTCATCATATGATTAGCAAATCTTCAGTGACTGTAGGTCACTGATAATATTAACATTTATGATTTACATGAATGTCAGTAATTCATGAAGACTTATACCAGAATGCATGCACTGTTTTACAATATATTAATGTGTACATAATGACAATTCAAGAAAATAAAACTGAAATAACTGCTGATGTTCTTGAGCAAATTTATACAATACAACAATCTCATAAAGATATTAAAAGCATTCCGAATAAAACTGACCATTCATACAAAACATACTGAAGAGAAACTATTTTAAAAAGATACGCAAATACGTACTACATATTTTTTTCTCGTCTGAGTGACAGTTTTAGCAGATACAATTTCAAACGTTACACGTTGAGAATTCCTCCGTGGAGATGTCTCTGTAGATGATGATGAACTACTGCATCTTGATGAACGTGACCAGGAACCTATAGAGAAAATTAGGTTTGCACTCTCATAAGTCTAAATACTGATGTCGAGATTTTTGATAATTTTCTTTCAATTAATTCATCTCTACCAAGCAGTGGAAGTTTGCAAAATCCCATATAATAATATTTCATTGATATGCCTAATTATAAAAACAAATAAGTTACAGTGTGAGAGCTTAAAAAGCTTCAATTTAGCAGTGAAGAGTTTCTAGAAATATGGGACATTATAAATACATCATTATTTCATAGCCAAATAACTGAATATGAAACAAAACTTAACAGGTCAACTCTTAATCAATACTAAGCTTCATGTTAACTAAAATGTGCTAACAATTTATTCTAAATATTAATGTATTTAGAACATCTAACTTTTTTTTTATGTAAATCTCATCCAAGAAACTTACTACAAAGTGAAGTACTCTCAGTGAATTATGTTAACTCAAATGTTCCAACAAAAAATTTGCCAGGGAAGGCAGTTAAAAGCTCTCCATCGCCTGTCTTTCTATTATTTTTCTTTATGAACACTCCTCAAGTTTGTTTTCTAACTCTCATATCCACTCAATATCCAACAAACTATGGGTCCAAATCCCTACCAAGAACAGATGTTTGTGACTGTCTTGAACTCAAAAGATGAATTTCATCACCTTGCCCCAGCTTACAAAAGGTCTGATGTGCCTTAAAAAAAAAAAGACATCAGGTCTCGATAATAGTATTTCCCCGAATGTGTAAATAATAAAAAGGTAAATGGACTTTGCTTGGGACTTTACAAGTCTGTTATACTAGTGTGCACTATAGAGAGTTAACTGTATGTTTGTTAGCATCCATGTCTATACTAGATTAAACAAGTATAAAGTAACTTCTGTTAATCAAAAACTGATATTTTAGTGGCACTTCACTTTCGCTAAGTAGACTACCAATATCTGAATACTAATGCACATGACCAACATTACCATAAGGGATTTCAAGTATGTAACAATTCACTATGAAGATATAAGAAAACATAATACAAAAAAAAAATAATAATAATAAATAAAATATACATACAATGAAATAAAATACTACAACATGTAACATAAAACAAATAAACACAATATTTAAAATAAAAAAACACTTTCATTTTTAACAAAATAATCCCATTCAAGTGTCATCTCCTATCTAGAGGAGGTTGACTACCATGATGCAATTCATGGTTAACTAGGCATTACGTCATGTGGTGAGGACTCTTCCACATATTATGATAGGTATTCATGGTGTGTGTTAGCAGGGCTGGTTTTCCTGTTCTAGGGGACAAAAAACCTGGGTTTCCAAGTGAAAAAATCCCCTACCTCCATATGAGACCAGCTAACTCACCTTTAGTTGAAAGAAACCAGATAAAGGTTCCTCATTTCATGGATGGGAATAATAACATAAAGCAAACATGCAGGAGCATTTCATTGCCCAGTATGAGACTAATACTGTCTGGCTTGCAAGCTTGAAATGGCTTTTGGTTTCTACAGCAAGGTTTCAGACTATGTAAAAATAAATAAATAAAAATACAAAATGTATATAAAATTAATAAAAATAGAAAAAAGTTGTTCTCTAAAAGAAAAACTAAAAATAAATAAATAAATAGTACTTACAATCGTACGTCATTCTTTCGACAAGTAAAATGTCAAAAGAATGAAGAGCAAAAACAACTAAATTAAAAAAAGAAAACATCCAAGTAAAGAAATGATAACAATACTACATAAAACAGAACACTAACAATAATTTGAACACAAATATTAAGAAAAAAAGACAAAAACAAACAACACGGAATAAACTGCCAAAGCCATTAATAATGGTAACACTGATAAGTGCATCAAAAATAAGAATTTTCAGAATGGAACAATTTTGGATTACTCATAATAACATAAATATAATAATCAGAAAGTATAACTTTTTTTTTTCAGAATAAAAGATAAGTTTTAATGCTGTTCAATAATACAGGGCTCTCAATCTCTACATCCCTTGAAGATACATAACAGGAAGTTATGAGAAGAGAAAATGCACTGATGTAGGAATTGCCGATGTAAGGTGATCCTAACATTTGCCATTATGCATTTTCAAGAGCATGTATTTAACTTAAGTTTCAAAAAAGCAATTTTTATAGTTAAGGCAAATAAATAACAAATCAAAACTGAAGAAGCATGAAGATGTGCACGGAGTGTGTGATCAGTTGACACACATACATATCTGAATGATGCATAACTGTAAAAAAAATAGTTATGTATTGTGAAGTCTCGACAGGCATGCTTCATGAATCTCTGACAGATGTTCTATGAATTACTCTATTTGATTGACCTGTAAATTCTGATGATTTTCAAAAGAAAGGCATCAACATGTCAAGAAAAACATTTCAGGAAGATATTTGACACTAATCATGCTGGTTGAGGAACTCAAAATCTGTTGAAGAGAGGTATGAGATTAAAGCAATAGATTTATATCTGATTAAGCATTTAAATAACTAAAAAGCACTAACCAATATGATTTCAATTATGTGTAAACCTATGGTAACTGTAAGTTTTACTTACGAATACCATTTGGTGAACAAGGTTTTGGCAAAATGAAATATTATTATTATTTGTCACCTGCAGGGAGTCCAAAGACTCATCGAAGGAGGGCATCTACTCTACAACTCTGCTTCCACCAACTGACCGCAACTACACCAACGCCATCTACTGCCGACCACCACCACTAGTATTTCCACAGACAATCACAAACATCCACGTCCACGGCGAGATTCAAACCAGCAGACTCTTGACTGGAGAGCGGATACGCTAACCACTAGGCCAGCCAGGCTGGCATATATACATATATATAAAAAAAAAGGTTAACATAATCCTTCAAACCTGAAAAAATTTATCCTAAACTAATCTTCTAAGTGAGCAGCTACCTAATATGCATTTTGGCTCACCAAGAGTCCAAATGATTTTTTGATATGATTTTATTATGTAATTATGTATTAATATATTATTATGTATAGTATTTTTCTTCAATAACAACACTATACATCATAACAATCTCTGTGTTATTATATACACAGGGATGATACAGTATATAGTACTAGCTATTTGTGTAATTTTTGTTTTACTGATGTTAGTTTCTCCCAGAATATGTCATCAGAAAGCATTTCTAATTTACAAAGATTCTATTTCTTAAGTCTCCACATAATATATATAAAAAAGTATACATAAAACCAGAGTTTCTGGGAGAAAAAATCCTGCTACCACTGTATGAGATCAGCTAACTTACTTCCTTTTTGCTATAGCATATTTATTTCTGGTTATGTTCCCATCTTGCAGCTTAATTACAACCATTTGTTTATTGCTGTACCATCAACTGCTGTTTGGCATTTTCGATGCAGCAATTGTCTTCAGTTGTTTATTGTATAAGTTTATAATTGAATTTTCTTGTTTATTCCTTAATACATTTTCATGTTTCCTTGTATATTCTAGGGATGCTTAAGGGTCAAAGCTGTAACTGAGAGGAGACCTCCATATAGCGTTTAAAGGAATGCAGAGAAACCGACCAGGGCTTCTGACCTAATGTCCAATCCTCACCTCGTGGGGCACCAAACAGGGTGCCCCACGAGGTGAGGATTTGACATTGCCTGGATGCTAAACGAACGAGGATGGGCTGGCAATTTGAGATTTAGCCGACCAAATTGCATTCTTACTGGCTTAATCCAAAATACAAAATGATGGTACAACATGACAAAATTTCATGCCGGCAGGGCATCACCCTGTTAAAAAAGACCCCTGTTGTTTTCACAAGGGAACCAGGGCAAACAGTAAAAAGTCAGCAACTGGAACAAATCTGAAAACACACCCCAACTCAACATCACCAGAGTTAAAGATCGGTACTATCAACGTAAGAAGCCTGAATGGCAAAGAAATGGAGCTAGCTGAGGAATTAGATAAGTACCAGATCGACACAATAGAAGTGACTAAAACAAAAAAGACAAAAATTGGCGAGATCTTTCTGAGCAATAAATACAAAATGTTATATTTGGGCAATGACAATCAAGGAAAAGAAGCAGTAGTCATAGTATTCAACACTAAATACCAGGCTAATCTTCTTGAATGGCAGGCAGTCTCAAGTAGAGTGTGGGTAAATATCAGAATGGGGAAGTGGACAATGAGACTTATTTGTGCCTATGGTCACACAGAAGGTTCTACTAAGATAGAAGTGGAGGAATTTTTTGAGGCTTTAGAGAAAGCAACTGACACAATGAAAAAGGAAAAGTTGGTCATTGTTGGGGAACTAAATAGCAGAGTAGGAAATGATTGTGAGACATACAAAAATATTTTGGGAAAATTTACAGAAAAGAGCAAAGCTAATATTAATGGCAAATACCTGTTGGATTTCTGTTCAGGACATGGACTGGTTATTACTAACACCATGCTCCAACATAAAAATGTGCACAAATTCACATGGAGAGAAGAAGCAAGGAATAAGAAAAGTCTCATTGACTATGTTATTATTGATAGTGATGTTTTCTCCCTGGTGCAGGACACCAGAGTGTACAGAGGATTTGAAATTGGAAGTGATCACTATTTAGTCTTGAGCAGGATAAAATTGAATTTCATATTGAAAAGAATTACACGTAAGAAAGTTTTAAAGTGAATAAAAGTTGACCAGCTCTCAGATGCGAACGGTAGACTAAAATACACAAAGATTATTGAAGAAAAAAACGAAAGAGTTTGAAAACAGGAACCAAACCTTGGAAATCCAATGACAAGCCTTGAAGAAAACCCTGATTGATTCAGCCAGAGAGGCATGGTGAGGTTATCTGCAAGGATAGAAAAATCAGAACTCCATGGTGGACACAGGAAGTTAAAGAGGCAGTGAAGGAAAAGAAGAAAGCATATCAAAAGTTCTTAGCAAATAAGTCAGCTTGTGCTCTTAGAGAATACAGAGAGACAAATGTAAGAAAGATAAGCACTGTGTAAAACTAGCTAAAAAAAAGTCATGGGAGGACTTTGGCAAAAACATAGAAAATAAATATCAAGAAGGTGGTAAAATATTCTGGAGGTTGTTGAAGAAGCTTAGGAATGAAGGAAACAGTGCTGTAAAAGGAGTTAGAGATGATAAAGGTGACATCAAAATGGGAGAAAAAGATATCCTTGAAATATATAGCAATTACTTCGAAAAATTGCTAAATGAAACGAGCAGTGATAGTACAGTGGTAAAAAACACTCAACAGGCATACAGTCAGGAATACATATACATACTTGAAGTAGAAAACGCCATCAAAGGCTTGAAATGTGGAAAGGCAGCAGGCGTAGATAATATTCAACCAGAAATGCTAAAGTATGGTGGTATAAAAGTGGCTGCACTGCATAGTTCAGAAAGCCTGGACAGAGGGACGAATTCCTGATGATTGGAGTAGAGTACTCATAGTACCCATATATAAATAGGGAAATAAAACTTAACATATGAATTACAGAGGTATTTCCCTACTTAGTGTTCCTGGTAAGATTTATTATTATTATTCGTGACACCACCAAGGAGTCCGAAGACTCATCGCTGAAGGACACCTTATTGTACAATTCTCTCTGTCCACTATTACACAGAACTTCTACTACCAATCACCTACATCAACGCCATCTACTGCAACCACCACAGCTAGTATTTTTTGTCTGTAAATTGTACATGTTCTGAAGGGCCGATTTTCTGTATGAGAGATGAAAAACCTGAGTTTCTGGGAGAAAAAACCTTGCTACCTCTGTATGAGATCGGCTAACTCACCTTCAATTGAAAGAGTCATATAAAGATTCCTCCCGTCATGACGAGAATAGAACTTAGGCCTTTTTCAATCGAAGGGTGCAACGTACCGTCGTCCTTCCAATTGCACTACAGAGGCAAGCATACTTGAGAAACATTTGAGAAGCATTGTGGAAGAAAAGCTTGGTGAAGAACAAGCTGGATTTGGGCTAAATAGAGGCTGTCAGGATCAGATCTTCACTTTACGACAAATAGTTGACAAAGCATAGGAATATAACAAAGATCTGTATTTAAGTTTTGTTGATCTGGAAAAGGAATATGACAAGGTGCCAAGAAAGAGGCTACTCAATATGCTACAGTTATATGGTGTCAATGGGGAATTATACCAAGTAATACTTAGTCTTTATTTAAGTTGCAAGTCAGCAGTTAGAATTGAAGGAAGTACAAGAAGATGGTTTAATGTTAAATCTGGTGTGAGACAGTACATTATCCCCTCTTTTATTCTTTATCTATATGGATCATATTATGAAAGAAAGTGGTATAGGACCTGATATCAAAATTGGAGATGTTAATATCAGCTCTTTGCTTTATGCAGACGATGTTATACTTCTAAATAAATCCACTACAAGTCTGAAAGATTCCCTGACAAAATTGAATAACTGCTGTAATAGATATGGTATGATGGTCAGCAATAAAAAGACAATGAAAATAGGCAAAATCATTGAAAATGTCAACTGCATTGTGAACGGGGACCTATGGAACAAGTAAAACATTTCAGCCGCTTAGGCACGATTTTTAGTTTAGATGGTAAATTAAATATGGAAATAGACAATAGAATCAACAATGCTGGTATGGCAGGAAATCAATTGAATAAATTCATATGGAATAAGAGAGAAATTAGTCAGAACTAAATTAGCTGTATACAAGATAGTGTTCAAATCAGTTTTAACTTATGGATCTGAGACCTGGGTCAGAAGTAAAACACTTGACCAAAGACTAGAGACTGCAGATATGAGAGTCCTGAGAACGATTAGAGGCGTGCACAGATGGCATCTTTGGCAATTTCTTATAAAAAACAAGGATATTAGGAAAGAACTTGACATTGTCAGCATCCAGGAATGCGTTAGCAGAGCTAATCTCAGATGGTATGGTCACTAAACAGAATGGGCAAGGAAAGATAAGCAAAACAAGTGTACTCTGCCAGGTTGGCAAGAAAACAACCCAGAGGAAGACCAAGATATAGGTGAATTGATATGGTACAAAGTGCCTTAGACGATAGAAATATAAGATCTGATAATATTGGAGTCTTGACAAGTAACAGACTGATTTGGAGAAAAATTGTAGATAGGAAGTTAGTAATGATGTAAATTTTTCATGTAGTACTATAATATCCTGTATATCCCTTAAGGGTACATGGCAGGAATTTAATGATGATGATATTCAATTTTATTTGTTATGTAAGCAGACTGTTTCATTTCCCTTTGTTTCTTCAAAAAATTGTGTTGTTTCTGTTCTGTGGCACTAGATATTTCAAGTGAGCATTACAAAACTTATTTTTGGTAATAATGTGATTACTTTCCAAAGGATCATCCCTATTGTCTAATTAAGATTGTTAAACTGATTGTTTAGCTCCCATTGGAATGTTCTTTTTTGATGTTGCGTTTGTGTACATCTACATTTTGCTTTAGTCCTTCAAAAATTGTTCTTCTTTGTTTTTGGCAATTTATTTGAATCTTACTGCATACCATATTACAGTCTTCCAATGTTGAAAACAGAATAGTCCTGAATGATTTTTTTTCCTGTTGCTCTCATTTTCATTAATTTTTCCATTTGGACTTTTCCATATCCACTTCCTAGATCTTTTTCTTGAAAAGAATGGAAAGGCATTAATCCCAAAGTGGATTGAAATTTGCTAACAATGATATCTATGTATAAAATCAAGTAATGATTAGAAGGTATATGTATATATAGTGCCTTATACAGTTCACTGTGAACTGTATAAGGCACTGTCTGACATGAAATGCTCAATATGCTTGGCTTCAACAAATCATTAGCACTGTAGTTCATAAAAGAAAGTATCACTGATGAATAAAGCATCATTAATTATTTCGGAGCTTCCAGAAAATTTCACTGCAATTCTTAAAATAACTTTTTTTTTTTTTTTACCATACTCTAGATTACAACTTTAACCTGGATATATTAATACTATTCAACTGAGAATGCATCTTTAAAAAAAATCAAACAATACGGGAGAGTGTTATACGATACTTAACGTTACTAAAACAAATCAAATTGCACAATTTATGGCCTGTGTAAGAGAAAACAATAATGGATGCGGTTTTGTTTTTCCTATATGTACACTAGCATATTACAGCCAGACGTACTCACAAACAAACTTCAAAACAAGTGGAGTAATTTCCTCCATAACATGCAAAACACCGAACCTAACTCCTCAAGAATGGTAATACGAACGCATGAACATGTAAATTGTATCGCTGTCGTATCCCTGCAAACTGTTTTCACATGTCAAACTTACGAATTGTGCTGGACGTTGTGCCTCCGGTTCCTGCTTGTAAATCTGTACTTTCAGCATCGCTGAAGCTAAGACGGCCACCAACCATGTCAGAAACACCAAGCTCATCAAAATCTTCTACTAGTGAAGTGGCAGTGTTCTCCTCGTCATCAGGAACAAGCAAACGACCGAACATTGCTATTTATATCCTTTGATAACGTTTACATAAGACTACCTACATATACATGTTTATTATTATTTTGTATGATAACGAAAAAGTCAATAACAGAGTCTTGTTTTCTAGCCATTTAAAGCAATAAAAAACACCATTTTCCAAACTCATATTTCTCATAGTAAAATATTTATTTCTTTAAACAGGAGATTTAAACGAAAATTCCTACCATGTATGCCGTTACATATAGCGACATCTACCCAAAAATGTATTCAACGAAAAAATAATAATAAAAATAAAAATAAACGTTCTTATCAATAATAAGTAAAAAATATTGCAAAGTTATATGCAATATGAAAGGTATACACATAATAGAAAACTTTCAGGCAATGAATTTGCAAAGTGGCGTGATGCTATACTAGAACGGTTGGACAACCTACCAAGCAAAGGTTGGTCGATTGGTAGAGCCTCTGCTACTAATGGCTCAGCAAAAAGTTATTATTGTTATTATTATTGTTACGGGCGACTCCAGGGAGTCCTTAGACTCATCGAGGGAGGCCCTAAACATCATGTCCACACAACTATACGACATTCTCACAGTATCTATCATACCTTGCCCTGAACTCACTCACCGTCATAGCACCCACAACAGACTCTGGCAGCTTATTCCACTCATTTACCACTCTAAAAGTAAAGAACCCAGCTCTAACACCCCTGCTAACCACACTCTTGCCCAGCTTCCATAGGTGTCCCCTAGTTCTCCCACCACCAGTCCTGATCTCAAAAATATCCTCTGAATTAATCCTATAGAAACCCTTTAGCAATTTGAATGTCTCAATCATATCTCCCCTTTTCCGCCTATCAACAATTTCTGCAACCCACAAATCTTCAACCTGTTATCATATGGTTCGGTCCATAGACCCGCTATCATCTTAGGCACTCGCCTCTGGATCCTCTCCACCTCCTCCCCATCAAGAAGGAACCTAGGTGACCAAATCTGGGCACAGTAGTCGAGATGATGTCTTATCAAGGCTTGGTACAGAGGTACAATAACTTGCTTGTCTCTGCTCGTCAAGGTATTTTTCAACAACCAAGTGAGTTGATGAGCTGATTTAGCTACTTTTGCAATGTACCACCTAAACTTCATAATAAACATCACCTAAAATTCTCTATCCACCAACACTCCCAAGTCCCTGGCCTCATCAATCTCCTGGAGTACAGTTCCACCAATGTGGTATACTTCTGCTAATATTTTCACCCCAAAATACATAACCTTACATTTTGGCACATTAAACTGACATCCATTCTCCTTAGCCCAGAACTCCAATCTATTCAAGTCGTCCTGCAAGATTTTGACATCTTCTGCATTCACTATCGCCAGATCCAACTTTGCATCATCAGCGAACAAATGGACTGTTCCTCTTAGATCCTTCCCTATATCGTTAATAAACAAATTAAACAGCAGTGGTCCAAGAACAGAACCCTGTGGCACACCACTAGTCACAGACCGTCTTTTGGACTCTACTCCTGAATAAACTACTTTTTGATATCTCGCCATCAACCACCAACTTTTTCATCTCACCAACCCTATATCCATTCCCATATGTTGTAGTTTACGTTAGAATTCCATGTGGTATCCTGTCAAACTCCTTTACCAGGTCCAGCAGTATCACTATAAACCCATTACCCTTATCCAGTTCAGCCGTCACTTTGTTATAAAACTTAAGCAAGTTACTGAGGCATGATCTACCCTTCACAAAGCCATGCTGTCCTCCGTACAGTATCTCATTTTCATCAATCCATTCCTGTATTTTTCCCTTGAATACTTTCTCCAAGACTTTGACAACGACTCCTGATATGCTGATCGGTCGGTAATTTGCAACCATAGTCTTGGATCCTCCTTTATGCAGTGGAACTATTTTCCCCTCTTTCCACACCTTCGGGACTAAACCAGAACAGAGACTCAGAATAAACAACATAGTCAAGGGCACTGATAATTCTTTAGCGGCTTCACGCAAGACCCGTGCCGGTATACCATCCAATCCCACCAATGTATTCACATTAAGGTTCTGTAATAGACTATTCACCTCCACTTCATTCATCACAATTCCCGTATAAACTAATAGTTCTTTCATTTTTTCAATGTCACGACCTGGATGATATACTTTTGCAAAGTGCTCGCTCAGTAACTCCACTATATCGACTGATTCAGTGACCTCCCTACCATCGTCATTTCTTAAAAACATTTTGCCGTGTACAGTTTTTTCTTGCTTGCAGCATATTGAAAGTACTGTTTGGGATTCTCTTTAGCTTGCATAGCAAGTTTCCTTTCATAATCCTCTTTTGCTTTTTTTACCACACTCGTTACCCTTCTGGCCTGCACTTTATACCGTTCGTGTGCCTGCAGGTCACCTCTTTCTTTAAATTCCCTCAACAGTTCATTCTTTTTTTCCAGCTCAAGCTTAATGGTGTTATTCATCCATTTAACCCCTAATTGTTTTACTATTCGGACCCTTGGTACACAATCTGCTATAACCTCCTGTAAATGCTCCTTGACCACTTCCCATGCTCTATCGACATGCAGTTGAACATGCCATGCCACTGATCCAAGCAATCTCCTAAGCTTGTCATACTTGCCAGCACGATAATCCTACATATACCCTGTCTTAATCGAAAATTCCACACCTTTAGCCACCTCCCAAATCAAGACCCTATGATCACTCTCAACAATTGGTGGAAACATGGTCATATTCATTACAGTCAAATTCTCAGATGCTATTACCAGGTCAAGCACTCTCACACCACTAGTATTTTCAATTACATGCTATCTCAGATAGTTATCCCTTAATAATTGAATAAAATCAATTTCCTTCCAAATCAATGTTACCATAGTTACAGTTGAAATCCCCCCTCCTAATAATTACCCTCCTTCCACTCATTTCATCAATTTGTTTATGCATACTATCTCCACCATCTATTCCATCACCTGGTCTATAGCAGCACCCAACTGTATATTTTTATTCTGCAAGTCTCAATCTCATACTAAATTGCCTCAAATGAGCTCTTTTCACTATTCTGCGATACAACTTCAATTCTCCTTGGCTGCAGTTCATCAGCTATCATCAATAACAACCCTCGCCCCATTTTATTCTCTCTGTCTCTCCTAAACACATTATAACCTACATATGCTATCCCACTAACTATATCATCTACCGTCAGCTATGTTTCACTAATGCCAATAACCTGTCGCCAGGAAGAGCCTATCAAGGCCAAAAATTCTTCCTTCTTGTTCCTAATACTCCTGGCATTAGTATACATGAAATGCAGTGATCTCTTTGTCCCACCCCTATCTTGATGCGTTATTCTAAATATCCTATTCCCATTTTTTGTCCTTAGTACTGGCTCGGGTACATTATATACATTCTTACACTTAACTGTCTCACTGATATTAGCATATATCCCCCTTCCCTCCTTAGTAGTCCTAGTTTCCCTGGTTCTGCAAAATCCATTTTCACTTTATTCAGCAACACTTTTTCCAGTCTCTGCACGCCAAATCCATTCAAATGCAGGTCATCCATCTTGTATAAATCCTTTCGCCCATCAAACTGATTCCAGACCACACCGTCTGCATAACCTGTGCATGATGTGATTTGCGATTATGGCTCTCCTTCTAAACTCCTCTCTGTCATACTGCGGCAACAGACTTACCATTCTAACTCTGTCACTCTTTTCCTTCGCTACCTTTAACAACACTTTCAAGTCTTCTCTCATAAAAAATTTATCTCCTTTCAATTCATTCGTACCCGCCACAACTATCAATTCTTTTACCCTCTGTTTTTGTGCTCTAATATTCTCACTTACATCCTTAAATTTCGCACCCGGTAAGTACGATTTAGTTAAACTCCTATCTATCACTCCTCTTAATAACGAGTCACCATACAACACTCTTTCCTTCATTTCATAAACTCTCCCACTCTTACGCTTATTTTTCCTTTCAAACACGTGTTTATTTACGTTAGCCGAATCACTCTGGAAAGAGTTTTGCAGGTGCTCTAATTGCCATTGCGGATTTTGTATCACTGCGCGCAACCTAGCGATCTCACTTCCTACAAATAATTCCTCATTTTTTTTATCATTTAAACCATTTTCTCTCTCTGTATAGTTGCTTTCATTCTTTCTTTGATCACCGCTCTGATTGCCATCTTGTACATCGCAATTCCCTATCAAGCCACTATTTTCATCATATTCTGGCTTTCTTCAACCATAACTGTCTCACAACCTGACACATACTTCACTCCTCACTTTGCTTACACTTTCTGCAGATTATCCCACCACTATCACTTTCAATCCAAACTCCAGCCTCATTCGGGAATGCATACATCCCACATACACATCACATTGTACAAATTCTCTGACATTACAGTTTTGAACAATGGCGTCGTATTTTTGGACGCCATTATCTTACGTCGCATTGGCGCCATGTGCAAATCTATGAAACGTATCGTTAAAATACTAAATTAAATAACGGAATTCGCACCGAAATCACACAGACACAACAAGCTACCAACATTAGACAATATTGCGTTATGATTTAAACCTGTCTTCTAATTTTCACTCAAAATTATACGTAGCTTTCGGGAGCTCTCTGAAAATACTACAGACCGTGTAGCCTTCCCTAGTTAAGCAGGTTTGAGCTCAGTTAGTAGTTGGAAGGGATTTCAGACTCCCTGAATATATATATATATATATTTATTTACTCCTTAACCCACTCACTGTACGAACGTACTAGCAGTTTACAGAAAAATCTTTAGTGAGTGGGAACTGCACTAAAAATAAAAAAGAAAAGAAAAGAAGTGATCGGAAATATAAACCTCAAAATACTCCAATCGTTTTTAAATACTCAAAGACAAAGAACTCAAGATGAAGAAGAGCTAAGTAACGAATGAAAGTGTTCTCTGAGGTAAAATTAAAGCGATGATGCAATATTTCATCTGGATGCTATTTTTAAGTAAAGCATTATATGACCAAATGTTACCAATTCATTAGTATAGAAGCAACAAACTTGGAGAAATGCAATTCAAGAAGCTATCTTCAGACCAACTGGAATCTTTAATTGGATCGAAAAAACTGAAACAAGAATCCTCTAAATATCCAAGTTTGTTATGTTCAGTGATAAACTGAACAGAGCACGACCATTATAGTATACATAACAAACACATCATTCGTTCTATTCTCTTCTGTTTTAAGTTTATGCGTTGACTCATACCATACCGTGCAGTATCAAAACCAGATTCGAAGGAATGGAGTGATGAATCCTTATTCAGGTTGACTCCTACGGCTATATATTGTATGTATCGCTACTACCCGATTGATTTGTTCTGTATGAAAAACACAAGTTTCCGGGAGAAAAAATATCTTTCCGTCTCCATATGAGAGCAGCGAAC
The DNA here is from genome assembly GCF_054136105.1 of Typopeltis vanoorti. Lineage (NCBI taxonomy): Eukaryota > Metazoa > Arthropoda > Arachnida > Uropygi > Thelyphonidae > Typopeltis > Typopeltis vanoorti. Next base: position 27,850,178 of record NC_143566.1, on the reverse strand, counting down.
TCACCTTCACTGAAAAAAATTTCTTCAAACCCAGACGGGATTAGAATCCACGTCTTTACAACCAAATGGCATCATCGAAAGCGACATCACTCGAAAGAAGGAATATTCTAGAATCCGTAAATAATATATTGTAATAAGGTTTTTATGATTTCGGTATTTCGGATGTATATTAAGTGATGTTTACAACTGTTATATTATACCAGAACAACCGGCCGCCAGGATATAACATGTCAAGATGAATAAACAGTTCAAGATAGAGCAATATAGTAAATTCCATGATTAGTTGTCATACAAAAGTGAGTTCGTTGCAACCGATAAACTTTATAACCTTGTAAACTTTATAGATGACAAGACTGCTGAAGGCAACAGCTGCCATCTCTTGTTCCTGACGTTAACCCATATTATTACTTGAAATAGCAGGAGATTTACGGTACGTTTTTCTGAGTTGAGGAATAGCAAATGTTGGTTAATGCGGGAAAGAAAGAAACAAACTAATAAAATAAAACTCTTTCGCTGGGTGAAAGATGCACTAAATTGGAAAGTGACTAGAAAAGATCCTGTAGGTAGTGAAGGAATAGAACCCATAACTATTTCTCGTAGTCTATCATTATGAATACATTATCACAAGACTACACAGGGAATACAATATAAATAAAATCTTAAAAAAAAAGGATTACAGCGCTGGATTCATAATTAACGTCGTAAATACAGGCGTATCTGAGAATTTCCTAGTGATTTCCTTACTGTCCCTGAAAAATTGTGGAAAATTATATTCATTGCAACCGCTATGAGAGCCTTCGTAGCCCATTCAATATAGATGAAACCCTTTGGTCGGAAAGACCTGGATCGATTTCCGTCAGTGACGTGAAGAACCTTTATTTGGTCTCTTTAGAGGAAAAGTGAGTTAGCCGATCTCATACGACCGGCTAACTAGGGGATTTTTCAAATGTAAATCTGGGTTTTTAGTTAACAGGCAAACTTGCCGTGAACACACACATCTACAGACATAAAACACACCAGGAGGCATGGCGTACCTAATCCTCGAGTTATGGTTGCGGTTGCGAAGTCCAAGTATAGTTGGAAGGTCGTGGGCGCTTAAAGTGCCTGTTAGGATCACTGATGATTATGATGCTACTGCCACTAAAAAAAAGTCACTGCACATAGTTACTTAGGGAAGTCAGCATTATATTCGTACTGTTTCGGAGTATAATGTTGTATTCTGTAGTGGCTCGCTAAGTAAAAGGGACTTTGTTTTAAAACTCCATTAGTAACCTGATTTTTGCATGGAGGCTATGATACACACCGCTTGGAAAGAAGTTAGCTGACACCACCATGGTAAAAGGACATCGTGCCATGTAACGAGTCACGTGCTTGTAGCCGATATATAAAGTGCAGGAATATGATGATTCCAAGTCAGAGCAACTGTGTCCCTGTGAAATGGCTGAGAGAAGGGAACTGATTGCGTGTGAAAGAGACGTCGTGATAAGATGCCATGTTACAGGCCTATCTGTTGGACAAACTATTGACAAATTGTGTATCCCAGGTAATCAATCAGTGATACTATACTGAGATGGAAGTGCAGGGAGTCAAATGCAATTGCTACCCGCAGTGAATGACTAACCACCCTGACCGAAGGTGATGGCCGGCGGGTGCAACGAAGGATAATGTGTAAAAACCGCTATTCGCGGCCGACAGATTGATTGCGGTGTTCCGGGCATTGACTGTAACACGAATCTGCACAAAAACATTCAGAACCGAGGTTCACAACAGAGTTTCCATGGTAGATCCTCAATATGCAAATCAATATGCAACGTCGTCTTCAGTGGTGAAAATAGCGTATACAGTGGGACGCCAAACACACCCTCTACTGAGCAGATGGACGGGTGTGGCGGATGCCAGGTGAACATCTCTTACTATAGTGTGCAACTCCAACTATGAAATTCAGAGGTGGCGGTGTTATAGCATGGTCCTGTTTTTCCTGGTTTAGCCTTGGACCTCTGTTTGTAGTGCCACGAACATTAAACTCCGATAGGTATCTGAACATTCAGGTCAATGCAATGTTTCCTACTCTGTAGCAATTCTACCAACTGACCATTGTCTCTTTCAGCAAGACAATGCAACGTGTCATAAAGAGTTGTTGTTGTAACTGTGTGATTTGTGGACATTAACGCCACCACACTTCACTGTTCTCCGCAGCATCCTGATTTGAACCCTTATGATCATCTGGGGGAGGAACTGGAGCGTACGGTGAGATCAAGGAAAATCCATCTCACAAGACTCTCAAACCTTTATTGCTTGCTACAGGAAGAATGGTTCAAATTCCCACTGAGCACACTTTCCACAAATGTATACAATCGTTGTCGTACGTTTGTGGAAAGTGTGCTCCGTTGGATTACTGCAGTCATTGGAGCGAAAGGAGGTAATACATCTTATTAAAGTGTTCCATGGCTGTTTGCTTCTCACTATGGTGTCCGTTGGCTTCTTTCAAGCAGTGTATGTGCAATTATCTGTTTATTCTATACTTTAACATTGCTGCTGTTTATTTTAATTTATTCTTTAAAATAAAAATAAAGTAGTTGCCGTGTTTGGTTGTGAGAGCCAAACTGTAATTGCCCGTGAAAATATTGTCAAACACCATGCATATCTATAACGTTAGAAAACACAATGAAATTTATTAAAATAATTATGGTGGGTAATTGTCCTATTGTTTGCAGGAAGCTATATATCGCCATCGATCTATTGTAGCAAGTCATGAAAAAAAAAGTGATATAAAGAAAATTGGGATCTGCAGGAAGGAAAACTGCTACAAATCTGTTATACCCATGAAGTACTGTGATTGGAACAATGGAATATTTACTCCCATCATGGGTAAACGAGTTAAATGAATGTGACACTCATCTCACAAAAAGTGTTCTTTGTGATAAAGAAAGAGTTTATTCGATTAGATAACAGGAAGCTGCCAAGAAACCTTCAGTGCAAGCAAATTCTGCTTCACTAATTTAAAGCCACTCAAATTTACAATATAATTAACAGGTGAGGTTGGAAATATTGACGAATATTTCCAACCTCAGTAGTAGAAGAAGTAGACTTAACTCAGGTAGACTTAACTACTACAAGAAGTAGTAGTTAAGTCTACCTGAGAGCTACAAGCAACTTATAGAGGAAAAGCAATACTCACCGATCTTATTTCGCTATGGAAAAAAATCTGCGTTCATTGGAAAAAGATGCCTTCAAGATTCATCGTTTCAAGTGAAGAGAAAGATTTCTGGATTTAAACCAGTCAGGAAAAGCTAATCTTTCTTTCTTGCTGAAAGTGTTTAGTACTCTAAAACTGAACACACTGATCGTATATCGTTCTAAAACGTCGATAATATTGAAGAGCTTCATTAAATTTAATTTACAAGCCATTTGGATATCAGACAAAATAGTGATGAAACAAAATGTCTTCATAGTGTTACAGCTCGTTTTTGTCGAAAGGTGCATGGCTATTGTAACCAAAATAATCATTCAAAGAGGGCGCTTCTGTATTTTGACGGTATAGCAGAATATCTATCAAATATTGGATAGATAAGGACTATGTATGCAAACATTTCTACTGTAAATTCCGCCTCCTTTTTACAACCAACAGAGCAGGGCATCAGAGTAACTTTTAAAGCTTACTAAGTTTGGCAGATATTTAAGAATTATAGAAAAAGGACAACAGTAAGATATCTGTCAAAGTATATCAGTTCCTTATGATCCTGAATGGCATCAACAATATTTATGCTGCTGGAAAGGGATCACATCAACTTGTATGAATAGTGTGTGGCAAAAATTGAGCATTGACGGTGTAAATGATTTCGAGAATTTGCAGAAATACTAGAATGTATAAGAAATTATTGCACAACTGCTCAGCAGAAAGGGCGGCATGATTATATTGAGCCTGAGTACGTGAATGAACCTCCGTAGCTCAGTCAGTATAGACGAAGCCCTTTGGTTGGAAAGACCGGGCTTCGAATTCCGTCAGTGCCGTGAGGAACTTTTATCTCTGTCTCTTTCGAATACAGGTGAGTTAGCCGGTCTCATATGAAGGTAGAGGTTTTTTTTCTCCCGGAAACTCGGTTTTTTCGTCCCTCAAACCAGACAAACTGGCCAGTGGAACACATGCAATTTACAGACAAGAATACTGTAATTAGAGGCATAGGGGTAACCGCCTTATTAATGTATTACGGTTGGGAAGTCCAAGGATACTTGGACTTCCCAACCGTAATACATTAAAAGACTTGTCATTTCAGCAGCTTACAAATTAAATAATTTAATAAATAAAATAAATCCATTAAGGCCTTAAGATGACTGCAATAACTTTAGGGGATTTAGTCTACTCAATGCTAAGAAAATATATATGCAGGAGCAGGGATATTAAAAGAGAAACTAAACAATATCGCAGAAGACAGGTTATTATAACAAATGGATTCGAAAGCGGTTGATCTGGCATAGATTCTTGATTACAAATTACCAACTAAAAAGAAAACAGAAGCAAGTGGCTTTTAATAATTAAGAAAATTCCTTTGATAATATTAACAAAATTGTTGAAAATATTATAGATGATAATCTAAATATGGTATACCAAATCTTACCGTCATTTCAATAAATATACACGAAAAATAAAAATGGCACTCCATGGATTGCCATTGGATGTTGTGAGTGCAAGCAGTGTGAATGAATTCAAGAATAAGTATGATAGCTGGTGCGTGTAATGTGGCTTCCCTCGTTGAGTCCGTGGAGGTCTCTCTTAATAATAATAATTAGAAAAAAAAAACGAATTGAAGGACATTATATATAAAAAAAATAAAACCGGCTAATGCCTTTTATTTCCATATAGGGAGCAGGCGAGGCCTTTTTACTCTATCTAGCATTTGGAGACTGAGTGGGCAGTTCAATCTCCTTCGGTAGCCAATCAGAGATGGCTGTCCAATGACTATTACTAATTATAATAAGCGACCACCGATGAAGAGGCAGGAAAACTAGTGCTGCCACCTCTTGTATCTAATCCTAACAGGATTTGTTAGTGTCTGAAATAATGTGGGATTCGATGGTCTAATTTCTTGAGCTTAAGGGAAGAAAAACCGCGAGTTTCCAGGGAATAAAAAATCCACTTGCCCATGCCCAAGATCGAATAACTCGGGAACCGGTCGAAGATAGGCTTAGAAAAATTTCGTCAGCGACTAGACTTCAAGCGGCCTCGCATAGATAACACAGTCCAACACAATTTTTGCTGACATTTATATGAGACTTGTTTTTTACTAATTTGGGTGCGCTGATTTCAAATATCAAACCCATTTTTCTCTATCACGTCAGCTTTTCCCTCTATGGCATTTTCTTTTTGCTAATTTGTAAGTTTTTGATAGTTTTAAGGAGGCGGTACTATTTAGAGGATCAAAAAAATCGATTTTTGAATATTATTTTCTGAAAGTATGTACTTTTAAAAATCTGTTCCTAACTTTTTACCAAGAAATTCGAAAAATTCCCGAAGATATAGCCTATTATTCAAAGCGGTGCGCAGATCAGAATCGGAGCGCTCACCGCTCTCGCTTGTTAGTAAACGAATAAATGCGTAAAAACCTGCAACGGCACGTACTGGCGCTTTAAATGCGAGAGAGGCCGATAATTATAACTACTTAACAATATTCATTAAAAATTACAAGAATATTTATAAAAAAATAACAATTTTACTTACACAAGAGTTTAAATTTTTGTTTGTAGCAATTTCTGCTGTGTGTTCTGTTTTGGCAATCCCTTTGAATACTCCAACAGTAATCGGCCATCATGTGAGAATCCCATCTTCCATAGCTTTTAAGTCTTGATGAAATCTTTCGCCTTGTTCATCGCTTACAGCACCTAAATTCTCGGGAAATCTATCAAGATGACTATAAGAAATGAAGCTTTATGCTCATGTTGCAACCTAGGTGCTGGAAATTTTCAAGCATTGTTTCCACTAGATCTTTGTAATTGCACGCTTTTTGTTTCCAACAAAATTATTCGCAACCATCGTAAATGAAGTCCAGGCCTCTTTCTCAATTTCGTTCATAGAGTTGATGAAATTTGGGTCTCTCGTTAAAGTTCTAATTTGCGGTCCATCAAATACACCGGCTTTAATTTTTTCATAACTAAGTCGTGGAAATTTTTCACATATGCATTGGAAACAGTCACCTTGTAAATCTAAAGCTTTAACATACTGCTTCATAAGACCTAGTTTGATGTGTAGAGGTGGAAAAATGATTTTTTCTCTGTCAATTAAAGGTTGATTTATAACATTCTGTTCTCCAACATTTAAGGATATTCTAAGAGGCCAATGTTTCTGACTCGAGTGTTGGTTTCTAGCTCAACTGTCCCAGAAGCATAGAAAACACAGAAACTTTGTATATCCTCTTTGAAAGCCAAGTAAAAAGTTCACCATTTTAAGATCCACACAGATGATCCAGTTATGGTCTGTATATTTTAATAACTTCAGAACCTTTTTAATGTCCTCATATGTTTCCTTTAAGTGGACTGAATAGCCAATAGGAATTGAACCATATACATTCCCAATGTGTAGTAAAACACACTTGAGACTTCTGCTTGAACTGTCGATAAATAAACGCCACTCATTTGGATGATGTTGTACAACACTCATTTCAGTTAGTAAACCTGACACATTGTTACAGTAAACAAACCCACACTCGTGTTTAAAATACTGTACAAGATTACTTTCCCTGCTAGGATAAAAAGTTATCTTCGTATCTTGCTCCAGTAAGTTTTTTCATTTAATCTTGAAGCTAACAATCCCGATGATTCGTTTGATAGGCCCAAATCTCTTACTAAGTCATTCAATTCCGCTTGAGTAAAACGTTGCGGTCCAGGACTAGAAATTAAATTTTCATTGTCTAAATCAACATCCTGGTCTTGCTCCTCAAGAACATCTGGCATATCCCGATCATGCTCGTTCTCAAGTAAAGGAAGTCCTTTATAAATTGGCACGGCTATTTCATTGGAATGAGCAACTGGCCGAATTGCTGAGTCGAGATTTGGATACACAATTTTTTTCTTATTCTTCTTATTATAACCAGAAGTCTGAACTAAACAAAATAAAAGCAATCATCTACGTGATTTTTCGGCTCACGCCAAATCACTGGAATGCCAAAAGCTAATTTTTGGCGTTTTCCTTTGCTTCACTGTCGTAAATTTTCTACACGACTTATACACTTTATTTGGAGCCCATGACTTGTCCTGATCTGCAATTTTTACGTCAAAGTATGCAAAGTACACTTTCTTGACGAAATCAGTGATATTTGTCCTTTGACTGGGAACAGTAAAGCTGCCACAAATGTAACAGAAGGAATCTACACTATTGACACAATTTCGGGTAGTAGATATGATGTATTTTCTTCACTGCCGACTAACATGCAATTAACAAGACAAACAAAAACCAGACTTTATTGAAACGTTATAAGCGCTCATCATACTTTCACGATCGATAAACGATTGACTGATTTAGATCGTTCTTTGTCCGCTATGACGCATATAGCATTCATTTGTTTTAGGCAGTTGTCATTGCCTACTTTTCATCACCTAAATGTATTAGGTCGGTTATCGGTCTCTGTCGCATTCAAAGCGCCAGTACGTGCCGTTTTGCAGGTTCTTACGCATTTATTCGTTTACTAACAAGCGAGAGCTCCGATTCTGATCTGCGCACCGCTTTGAATAATAGGCTATATCTTCGGGAATTTTTCGAATGTCTTGATAAAAAGTTAGGAACAGATTTTTAAAAGTACATACTTTCACAAAATAAATTAAAAAATCGATTTTTTTGATCCTCTAAATAGTACTGCCTCCTTAAAACTATCAAAAACTTACAAATTAGCAAAAAGAAAATGCCATAGAGGAAAAACCTGACGTGATAGAGAAAAATGGGTTTGATATTTGAAATCAGCGCACCCAAATTAGTAAAAAACAAGTGTCAGTTCATAATCAGCAGAAAAAAAATTTTTTTTTTTGTTGGCCAGTGTAATGCAAGCGCCAATTCCACTAAGCTAGACACACATGATTAAGAAAATTCATTTAATAAAATTAATAAAATTGTTGAAAATATTACCTGATGATCTAAATATAGTATACCAAATCTCACCGTTAATTCAATAAATATATATTGGAAATAAAAATGGCCCTCGAATTAGAAGAAACTAAAATCAAAATAGGATATATATACACACACACACACACACACGCCAAGCCTTTTATCTCTTCATAGGGATTAGGCAAACCGTTTTAGCACTAATCTAACTTTTTAAGGCTGAGTGCACAGTTAGCTATTTCAAAACAATCAATGATTTTAAGCGCCATCCAATTAAGAGAATGGCAAACAGTTACTGCTATCTCATGGTCTCTAACATATGTTGTTGTTTAAAACAGTATGGGTTCTACAGTCGATTTCCTTGATTTTATGGGATGAAAAATCTGAGATTTTGGGGAGGCGGGGAACTCTCTTATTCATGATCGATTAACTCGGGAACTTGTTGAAGAAAAGCTAAGAAAAAAGGTCCTCCAGTCAGCGACTATTATTAAACTTAGATTTTTCTTTGGGCAACATAGCATTGAAGAAACAAACACCTTCCATAAGCTACACTGGCTTTCTTCTGGAAGCATGGAAGGTAATTAATGCAGCAATATAATGGAAAATTTAAATCTCTATCTAATGGAAAACCTTCCCAGATTTATTAGGAGAAACCTCCAGGGAGGCAACATACTACATGCACTAGTTATCACACTTATTCTTAATTCATTCACTGCTTGCACTCACAACATCCAATGGCAATTCATTTCAATTATGTACCACCCTATGAGAGAAAAAATCTAGCCTTTCTCCTTCTTAGTAGCATTCATTCTCAGCTTCCAAGGATGCCTTCTTATCCTTTCCTCACACTCCATAAATTGAAAAATTCCATCAACTGAAATCCTGTATGAACCTTTCAGAAGTTTGTAAGTCTTCTCAATCATATCACTCCTCTTTGCTAGAATCTGATGTCTACAAATTCTCAATCTGTCTTCATAAGTATTCCACAATCTTGGTATCATTTTTAACACTCTCCTTTAAACTCTCTCCACTATATCACAAAGGAACAAGGAGATCAGATCTGCACACAATAGTCCAAGTGAGGTCTTATCAACATCTTGTAAAGAGGCAAAATGACATCCTTATCTTTACATGTGAACGTTCATTTCAGCATTGCAAGTATCTTTTGAGATGTATTTGCAATCTATGCTACATGGTTCCTGAACTTCAACTTCCTATCTACTAACACACTCCAAGAGTCTTAGCCTCATCAGGTTCTTCTAGCATAATCCCACCAATATAATACAACATTGGATATCTAATCACGTCAAAGTAAGTGACTTTACATTTATTGACATTGAACTGACATTCATTTTCCCATGCACACAATTCCTGCCTATTCAAATCATTCTGCAAGTACTGCATATCAGCAGCAATCATGATTATCCTACCTATCTTGGCATCATCAGCAAATAGCTGTATGTCACTTGTCAAATTCTTTCCAATATCATTAATGTACAGATTGAATAATAATGGACCAAGGACTGATCCTTGTGGCACACCACTGGTTACCTTACATCTTGCAGACTCGCATCCCCCATATATACCACTCTTTGATATCTGTCCATCAGCCATCCTCTTATTCATGCTAATATTTTATTAGCATGAATATTATCATGGTGTATCCATTCCCCTTGTCTAGTTCAATGGTAATATTGTTACTGAATGTGAGCAATCTGCTAAAAACATGACCTTCCCTTAGTAAAACCATGCTGTTCACTGCAAAGTAGAGATTTTCACTGTCAAGTCATTTCTGAATGCAAGCTCTAACCAATTTTTCCAGAAGATTTACCACCACTACTCCTGAGATACTAACTGGTCAATAGTTGGATATGTCGGTCTTTGCACTACCCTTTTGCAAAGCATACATTCTTTCCATTCCTGCAAAATCTTCCCTGTTCTGAGACTCATATTAAACAGCCTAGTCAAAGGAATAGCCAGTTCATCTGATATCCCATCAGTCCCTATTGATGAATTCTGATTCAGTTTGTGAAACAGCTCTAATATCTCATCCCCATACACCTGAGTTTCTTCATCTAGCAAAGAGGTAGCAGTGAGGTCAATTTTTGTACACCAGGCTGATAGCTTTTAACAAAATGGGCACTCATTAGTTGAACAACCTCTTCTGCATCTGTTTACCTCTTACTTTGACATACTCAGACTTTGCTTTCCGCACAACAGTTGCAACTATTCTAGCCTGATGCTTATAATTTTCGTAATGGACATCATCCTAATGTACACAGTATTCCTTCCACATCATCCTTTTCTTAAATCTATTGCTTAATAAGATTACACATCCATTTGACTCCTACCCTATTTATTCTTCGAACTCTCAAGACACATTTTGATATTGAATAATTTAAGTTGTTTAAATGCTTCCAATGCACTGTCTATATTCTTCCCACCCAGCAGCCAATCCCATTCCACTGAACTCAGTATACTCCTCAGTTGTTCATAATTTCCTGATTTGTAGTTCAGCATGTAACATTTTCTGAACGGAACATTCATAAACTTAGTCAATTCCCAACTAAGTGCCACATGATCACTGTCACCAACCAGAGGCAGAATAGTTACATTGTTAATGAAACACCCTTTGACACTATAATCAAATCTAACACTCTTTGACCTCAAGTTCCTTCTGTCACATGCTGCTTGAGGAAGTTGTCTTGCAATTGCTCAAATTCAGTTTCATTCTTCCCATGAGATTTTACTGCTAATCAATCAATGTTTGGATAACTGAATTTCCGATTACGATTGTTCTTTTCATGCTCATCTTTTCTATTTGGTGATGCATTTCTTCATCACTAGCAACCGATCCACTAGGTCTGCAACAATACCCCACTATGTAATTGATCTTGTTAGGTTCCCCCTCACACCAGATGGCTTCAAACTCATTGCCACATGAAATACTGTTAGTAGTGATATTTAAGGCTGTTATTGCAGCAAAGGATGCACCAATGCTATATTAATGACTTTTATATTAGAGTGAGAATTGGGTTGGGATGAAAAGGCATATGAAAAAGTTGGTCGGATAGTATATAAACAAATTCCATTTTGCCAGGGTTGTTTCTTCTTCTCCTTCTTTGGGTAACAAATGATCTTAGGTTCATAACAATTCTAGATATGTGAAATCTTCGACTGATGTTGAATATGGGGATATCATTACTTCAAGTGGCCTAGGCAAAAATTAAGTGGATGTTTGTTGAAATATAATATTCCTGTAAAATTGCTAGTGGAGATAATCCATACACAGACTGCTGCATAGGAAAAAGGAGAGGAAGAGTTGCATACAGCACTGAAATAAGAGCACCTTGCTAGATTTTCTAGCCAAATGCCACCTGCCATGTGGAATGAAGTGCATGGTACTCCACACTATAGCCATTTTTGGTTTAATTAGCTAGCAGAAGTGCTGAAAATTTACCAACTGACTTGTGTGAGCTGTTTCTCTGAGGATGGCTACATGTCTCTTGTGAAATCATTCCTAATATAATTAATGTTAATATTAAATAAAAATGGACCAAAAACTGATTCACTGGTGATCTTCAATCTTGCAATTTCACATCATCATTAACCACTATTCAATACTTGTTAGTGTGCAATCCTTTTATCCATAGCTTATAATCCAATCAATCCTCCAATTTACGTAACAGCTGTGCAAAATCCTGTCAAAAGCTTAAGTGAAGTCCAATCATATACGGTATATTCATCCTCTTGTCTAACTCAACTGTAACATTATTATATCTATATGCGAGAAGGTTACTCAAACATTGGTAAACAGAACTGTTCATTGCCAAGTATATTCTCTGTCAACCCATATGAGATCACATCCATTTCTGGATATGATCTCATATGGGTTGACGTATCATCTTTTTCAAAATCACATCTCTGACCATTCTAGGGATACTAATAGGTTAATAATTAGACACATCAGTCTTTGCACTTCCTTTGTGCAATGGGGTTAATTCTTTTGGATTTCATTTAGGATACAAAGCTAGTTTCTTTTTCATATTTAGACTTATAATCTGCCCACAACTGAGAGAAGCATAGCTGGCAGAGTGTCAATTCATGTTGAAGGGGAGAAAAGGATAAGGGATGTACGAATTCACCAACACATGAAATCACGTGCTTTATTCATAAAAATTTTCAACTGTTATACAAGCAAAATAGTTACCATTTTAAAAACTAGAATGTTCATAAAAGAAAAGCTAATTTTCTAATGTGTAAAATAAACACTCATCCCACGAAATAGTTTGATTACCCTATTATCAAAATGGATTTGCCTTCTGCCATGAACAGAAGTGTTGAGGGTTCTCTCATCTGTGGTCAAACTTTTCATAGCTTTCTGTGCAAGAGTGGTAGCATTTCCAGCTTGGACTCATAATTTTCATAGCTAACATTATATTAAGTGAGACTACTAGGGAGTCAGGGACTCATCATGAGAAGCCACATACTATCGGTTGTCAGCACAGTTAGCCTAGTGGCTGTGCGCTTTGCAACCATATGCCCGAGGAAGGAGTGTCCTAGGTTCGATTCCTGTTGACGACATGAGGAGCTCAAGGATCTTCCTCAGCCTTAGCCAGTCTTGGGTGTGGACAGCAGGGTTCCCACCCCCCAGTTTATCTGGGGGTTTTCCTCCCGCAAGCAGGCAAATCGGCCCAGTGAACACACAGATTACAGTCATAGGATATACTTAATCCTTCACTAGGAGGGCTCAACCAGTCCTAAGGGGGCGATCAAGGAACAGGGGAGGGAACCCCACATGAATAAAAAAAAATATTATCGGCACCAGCTGTCCATTCCAATACACCATTCTATGAGAGAAAAATCTAGCTTTCATACCCTTCTTGACTGCATTCATTCTCAACTTTTAAGATATATTTCTTGGACATAAGTTCTCAACATAAGCACAAGTCTCAAATCATATCACTCCTCTTTGCCTGTTTGTTAGCGGCTGCAGTCTACAAATTCTCAATCTATTTTCATATTCAATTATGCCACAATCCTGATATCTTTTTTTTTTTTAACACTCTGTTTTGTTCTGTTCACTGTATCAGAATTATCACAAACCAGAAACCAGACTTGTGCACAAAGCTCAAGTAAGATTATATCAAGGCCATGTCAAGAGGCAAAATGACTTCCTTATCTTTATGTCAAAGATTGTTTCAGCATTGCAATTATTCTCTCATCTATATTTGCAATATTTGCTATAAGCTCTTGAACTTCAGTTTCCTATCTAATAAAACTCCAAGATCCCTGCATAATCAGTTTCTTCTGGCATAATCCAACCAATATTCCATGACATTGGATATCTCAACAAACAAAGTGCATAACTTTACATTTACTAACATTAAACTGACAGCAATTTTCATATGCCTACTTTTCCAGCCCACTCGAATAATCCAGCAAGTACAGCATTACTCTGCCTATCTTTGCTTCATCTGTTTATTTTAATTTTTCTAATAAAAGTGTCTAGTCACCTCACCTCACCTAACATTACACAAATAAGACATATCTTGTTGATAGTAAATTGCATACGTAAAATACATCACATGAGAAGAAGCTAGATATTCAATAGGTAATCTTTGTGTGTTTGAGATAAAATTCACATTTTATCTAACAATATTTAGTTAATGTATACATTAACTAGTTAGTTTACACATTATCTAGTTAAAGTGTAGAGCGCATTTTTAGTTTTCAACTTTAACTGAAAGGTACAGGTAATGTGAACAATTACTAGGAAATCTGCAGATTAATGGAAGTTTGCACATTAGCATTGACATATACATAACTGTTTTATATCCTCTCTCATACTGTATTTATCACCAGTTGCTTTTCTGCTTTTCAATAATATTCATTCAATTTTTTTATTTCAGCAGCCAGGAAACGTAAAGTAGTAAACATAATACTACTTTATATTTTCTGGCTGCAGGCTGGCCTTCCTCTTTGTTCTGTTGTTCTTGTGAGCTTCTGGAATAATGTTACAGTATTACTTTAATGACAGTATTCCAACAAAAATATCAAGAAATATTATTATTATTTTAGACACCTCCAAGGAGTCCAAAGACTCATCGAGAGAGGGCACCTACTTTATAACTCTGTCTCCGCTACTCAATACACCAACTGACTGCAACTACACCAACGTCACCTACTGCCGACCACTACCACTTCCAAAGACAATCACAAACATCCATGCCCGAGGCGGGATTCGAACCCGCAGCCTTTTGGCTGGAGAGTGGATACGCTCACCACTTGGCCAGCAAGGCTGGCATATATAACAAATATGGAAGGAAGAAAAAAAAAAAAAAAAAAAAATACAGTATACACAATTACTTATTCCAAGAAAAAAAAATTAAAATTTAAGCAACAAAATTCTGTAATAATTATGTTTCAATTTTTAGTAAATTTTTGAATATCATATTTTTTGAAATCAAATTAGAATTCAATGCATCCAAATAAATAAAAATTATCACATTTTGCATCAGAGGCACAAAAAAGAAACATTTGTGTTTGTTATGGACTGCAATTTTTTTCAATTTGTATAGTTTACTACTCTCTATTCCTATGTGTTAAGTACATTCTGTGATTTGGAAATCTCTCGGATAGGAAAAGGGAAAAAAAAGATTTTATTAGTAACAGAAGTATGACTTTTTAAATAAATAATACCTAAAATAATGATTAAAAAATAAATGTATGTAGACAATGCAAATAAGTGTGGCTTGCAAAACGGAAAATTCAAACATATATTATTATCCTTTCAGAAAGTAGCACATCCAATGTTATGCATATAATGCTGTTATAGTAAACAATGAGGCTGCTCCGTTTATTAATTATTTATTACTTATTTAAGGTATTTATAATTTCTTGAAAGCATTGCATATTACATAAGGTAATAATTTTTACATATCATCTATCTATATCCTCAATGCTGAGTCCATTCTATGGACTTCAAGTCAATTCCTTCTTCTCGGAATTCCCACAGTGGACTTTGGAAAAAGATAAAGAAGGGATAAAATAAGAAAACATACACTTAGTTTGAATGAATTTCATAATTAACTAATAAATCAGAAATGTGATAGTTTAATTATTTAATTAATTTCATGCTTAAATAACTTAAGATAAAACAGCTATATATGTGAATCTTCATATTAATAAACTGTTGGACATAACAAAACTGACACCAAAACAAATTTAATATCCTCATATATTATTTCTGTGAAATATTTACAATTCTTTCAAAGATTATCCGTACTGATTACAATACACACACACACACACACACACACACACACACACACACACACACACACACACACACACACACACACACACACACACACACACAGGGTGCACAGAAAGCGAGCCCTAGAAGTTAAACAAAATGAATGCAAATGCACAGACTAGAGATAGAGTTTAGACTATGACTACTTTTCTGGTGTTGGCTTATCATATCTGTATCTATTTAGAACTGTCGCCCAAAATGTTCAGTTATTCTTAAATCAGAATAAAAGTTTTAGGATGTTAGCAGGCTTCTTAAGTTATCCTTGTTTATTTGCATATATGTAACATTTTCATTTCGTAATATGTATTCTGTGGCTTTTGGTGAGCAGAGTAAGCCAAATTTGATTTACCAATTTGGATAAACTGGAAGCAGTCTTTATGTATTTTGATTATGATTCAGACATTTTGCTTATATATCCCAAGTGTTCAGAATAGTTGCTCTGGAGATTAAAGAAAGGCAAGTAAGCCTATGGGATAAGGTTGTGATGTAATTCCAACAACAAATAAAAACAGTTGACTTATATAGCAGTAAAAGGGGTGACTTGTACGGTGGGGGGGGGGGAAGCAATTTTGCATGCTTCTGTGAAATTAAGTTGAGAGTTAAAGGAATTTCAAGACAGTGGCTACATCTAAAAAAAAAGGCTGGCTAATAAATGAGCAGACAGTTGCACAGTCCTTTTGAAGAATTCTTTGGAAGTTAACATGTAGAGCTAATAACGTTTTCTTATATCAAACCTCCTCACCCATACACACACAAGATTGCAAAACTCACATCATATCATTATGCAGACAAGTGGGTAAGGTCTTTCAAAGAAACTGCTGAAACAGTTTCTTTGAAAGAGTTTGAGACTGTTGTTCTTTAAGAAACAGTGAGAAAGGCTGCTTGGTAGAGAAAATGATGAGAAATTGGCTAAGTTTAAAGCTCTACTATATATTGAAACCCACATGAATCATCACATTTTTATAAGCTAAAAGGAAAGTTAAGTAATGATGGCATCAAGTTTGGCAGAATAGCACAACCATGACAACACCTAGAGACAGCAGAAACAGAATGCATATGAAAGTTATTTAGTGTGTATGTGTATGAGTAAGAGAGGTGGGAGGCAGGGGATAAAATGCTATCTATTAAGCTGATTGCCTTTTCCAGTACAGCATGGAGCATTTATAAGGTGTTTGTTTCCCCCCCCTCCCCTCCTCTCTCCCACACATCAATCCAGTACGCTTAAGATTGAACAGGTTTGAGATTTATATACTATAAGTATTGTAGAGGTGAGAGATCATGGATACAATGAATTTGTACAGGAATGTATGTCAGCCAGTCCAAGAAGAGAAATTCGATCATGCTGGGTGAGGAAGGGGGAGGGTTGAGTATTATCAAGAGGAAGTGAGGTCAATTTTATAAGAAAAAAGAAAGTTGGGTTTTGATAGCTGATTATTAAATTCATTAGATATATTCCATACCTCAGTGGAGAATGGCTAGTTCAATTCAATGGCTAGGCAATGGAATATCTTGAAGCATGGAACATACCGGCCTGGTTGGCCGAGTGGTTAGCGTATTCGCTCTCTAGCCAAAAGGCTGTGGGTTGGAATCCCGCCATGGGCATGGCTGTTTGTGATTGTCTGTGGAAATACTAGTGGTGGTGGTGGTGACAGGCAGTAGATGGCATTGGTATAGTTGCAGTTAGTTGTAGGTGGTGGTGGAAACAGAGAGATGTAGAGTAGGTGTCCTCCCTCGATGAGTCTTTGGACTCCCTGAAGGTATCACGTAATAATAATACTGCTTATCTGAGTAGTGCAAAGTTTGTCAAACAAAGAGGAATGGAGAAAAACTATGTATAGGATTTAAGAATAGTGAGTGAAGGAAGGAAGGTGTAGTGTGGAAGGAAGGAAGGAAGATGTAGTGTGGAAGGAAAGAAGGAAGGTGTAGTGTGGGTGAAAGCAAAAAAAAAAGCCCTGGAGCACCCATTATTGACAGAGAAAGGAAAACATTCACTATAACGTACAAGTGACTAGAGAGGAAACCTACAATCCAACTGCAAAAGGCAGAGGGTTAATCATAAGATGACAGCTTGGTAAGGAGACGTCTATGTCAGCCAGAGGATCTGCTGTGGATTGAGTGTAGCAATATTCATGTTGATGAAACTGATCACTGATTAATTGGTGGGCTCCTCCAAGTGATGAAGCTAGATGCTGATGATTACTCCCATTATTTTCAAATGACCTGAGATAAGAATAGAGTTTTGTGACTGATTTTTATTTCTCTTCTTTGTGATGAGCTGAATACAAGCTTGCTTTCATACTGTTGGAGTGATGTCAGATAAAGATGGAAGTTTGTGAAGATGGTTTTTTATTTTAATTTTTTTTATGTGACTTTCAAGAAATTTTGAAAAGATTTAAAACCATGGTACATTCAATACTGTGGGTATGTTATTTTTATTTCACAGAACAAAAAGTGAGACTGAGTGGTTGGAGAAACACCTGTTTCTCCAACTCCATCTGGTGTATTGGCACATCTCCAAAAGAAAGGGGAGAGAAAGCAGAGTATGAAAGAGTGAAAGCACGAAAATAAGGATTGTATTTTGTATGGTGATGTATTGATATGAGAAGTACTTGAAGGAGTACTTGTATGGTGATGTACTGATATGAGGAGTACTTTCATGGAGAAACATGATGAAATCATGTTTTTCCTGGAGCTAAGATAAAGGAGGTCGAGTTATGCTGTAAGGATGCAGAGAATTAAGGTGAAAGAAATGTTTCTTTTGGCTGGTACAAATGATTTAACAGGTGACAGGTGTGTTATACAAGAAGAAATGAAAGACTTGTTAGTGCATGCAAAAAAGAAGAGTGGGAAAGTAAAAGCAATGAGTCTGTTGCCACATTATGAAAGAGGTGAAATGGTGTAGGGTTTGTGGAGTAAGTTTGATGAAAAGAATGATTTATAGAAGGAATGATTTATTTATAGGATGGCTTGCATCTAAATGGATTTGGTGTGAGGAGTCTTGAGAAGGTTCACAAGTATAAAGTTAGGGAAACTAGAATGTTTGGGGGGATGCAGGTGAATGTATGTCCAGTCAACCTAGAGGTTAGCAAGTGGGGCGAATGATCACGATGCAAAATGTAGAAACCCAGGTTAACTTTAGTGGGTTAATTAACACAAAGTATAAGGGAGGTTGTGGGATGAAAGGGTATTGCAGCTTATTTATACTAATGCCAGAAGTATTCGAAATAAGGTTGAGAAGTTTTTGGCATTGATTAACACAACTCAGCCAAAAGTTATGGGGATTGGTGAAATGTGGTTGACTGAGGATGATATGGTCATAGAAATAAAATGAAAGGGATATAGTGTTTTCAGAGAGGGAAGAAGGAACAGGATGGCAGGAGAGGTTTTTTGTTAATGATAGCAGAGGAATTAAAGTCAAAAAGAGTAGAAGTATATGATGGAGAAAGGGATTCAGAGGGCAGTTCATTTGAAGCTATCTGGTGTGAGATAAAGGCCAACAGGACTAAATATGTAATTGGTTGCTGCTATAAGGGAGAATGTAGATGACATGCACTTGCAAATTAGCATGATTAATACAGATTGAATAATTATTTTAGGGAATTTCAACTAGGAAGACATAGATTGGGAGGAGCAATGGTCACAGACATGGAAGGAAATGGAATTTATACAGCTGCAAGAGATAAGTACCTGAGGCAACATGTAATGGAGGGGACACAAGGTGATCTGATCACTGCATCAGAGAAGTTAACGAGCCAATCTAGCTATGATTCTTTTGGTGGATAGAGAGCTTTCTGATTTATATCAATAATAAAATTTCATATGCATTGGATAGTCTGTAATCACAAATCTAATTAGTTAAGAATTAATTGGGAGCCTAGAGTTCTGATTTTATTTTGGCAAGAAACAAATGAATCCTCCATTTTAGGGAAACAGCAAAAAACCCATTGGTAATTTATTTTTATTATTGGTACTTTATTAACCTTGATTTCAATTTCTTTCATTCTGTAGATGATGGAAGAAGTAGAATATAAGAACTACTCAAGTTTGCAAATTAAAGTTATAAGGCCAAAATGTGGAGAATCCAAATAGACTTTCTTTCTCTCAACTTCCCACTTATACTAGGTTGTTGATGAATAGGGATACTTTACTAAAGTAAAAATTATGACATCATTAATTTTGATAAAAACATAAAATAAACAAGCATTCCTGTAAATGAGGAAAAATTTTATTGATATGAATTATCAATATTATTACAAGGAAAAAAATGCATCATACTATTTACATGAGCATCATACAACAAACTGATCATTTAATCTTCAAATACAATGGAGTTCATAAATTATAGGAAGATTTTTTTTTTGCTTGGTTAGAAATGAAATGATGCTTGGCAATATACCTTTACCTAAGTGTGAGCATACAAAAGTTTGTGTACAAATATCTTCATGACTGGGCAACCATTTATATACTTATGAAGGCTTTTAAGACTTCATAACAAATTGCCTCAGCATCCCAAAATGCATAACAGGTTCCTTTTCAAACAATTATATTGCTTATGGGAAGGATTGCTACACAGATGTCTATAGGACAGTAGTGAGGCCAGCTATGACGTATGCTATAGAAACTGTGGCCCTGAGGAAAAATAACATAAGCAGGATGGAAGTAGCAGAGATGAGAATGCTTAGGCGGATGTGCGGTGTGACCAGAAAGGATCGTCAGAGAAGTGACTATATGAGGGGAACAGTGAAAGTTATGGACTTAGGAGCGAAGATACAGGAGGCAAGGTTGAGATGGTTTAGTCATGTGATGAGGAGGGAGGACGAATATGTGGGAAGAAGGGTCATGCAGATGGATGTGCAAAGAAGGAGGAAGCGTGGGTGGCCAAAGAAGAGATGGAGAGGGCTGGTAGAAGAGGACTTGAGAATGAAGAATTTGGATGTGGTGACAGCCCAAGACAGGAGGATGTGGAGGAGACTCATCATCAACAGTGACCCCACTTAAGTGGGAGAAGCTGCAGAAGAAGAAGGAGATCAGTGGAAGTTGGAGGTGTGGAGATAGTGACAGCTATGCCAATGCAGAAGTCATATTATCATATACAAGAAGTAGAAAAATGGTGTGATATCATATTATTAAAATACTCTGGATGACAGATAGTTGTAACAGTTTTTTATTTATTTATTTTTTTTATTAGAAAGTAAATCATACTGGAGAGCCTCCATAGCTCAGTCAGTATAGATGAAGCCTTTTGGTTGGAAAGACGTGGGTTTAATTCCCGTCCATGACGTGAGGAACCGTTATCTGGTCTCATTTGACTAGAGGTGAGTTAGCTGGTCTCATGCAGAGGGAGGGGATTTTCTCACATGGAAACTTGGGTTTTTCGTTTCCCAGAACAGGCAAACCAGCCCCATGAACATACACACACACATGGATTTATAGCCATGAATACTTACAACAATATGTGGAAGAGATAGGGCCCCCTCACCACGTCATAACGCCCATAGTTAACAATGAGTCAAATCATGGTAGTGAACCTCCTAGATAGGAGATGGCACTTGAATGGGGGGAAATCATCTTGAACACGAAATTATATTCTTGTTTTAATCATTTACGTAAGAGTGGGAGCTGAGTTTGCATTTGAAGTGCATTCATGACTACTCTACTCTACTCTTATATGGAGGCTTTTTAGTTAACATCAGATTACCTTAGTATCAAATAATGCAGCATGCACGCACGCACGCACGCGCGCACACGCACGCACACACACACACTGCTACAACTTACCGGAATAAACTTACTATAACCGTCTTTAAAATCCAGAATATATTGATAATATGGTGATTATAAAAAACAGTACAACTTCTGCATCAATTTAACTTCTCAGTATCTGATACTGAAAAGTTAAATTGATGCAGAAGTTGTATGATCTGATGTTAACTAAAAAACCTCCATCTAAGAGTAGAATACTCATGAAGGCACTTAAAATGCAAAATTTGCTTGCCCACTCTTAGGTAAAGGATTAAAATAAGATTTCCTGTTATAACTTACTGGAAAAACTTGCTATAACTGTCTCTAATCCAGAATATATTAATAATATGGTGATTATATAAAAACAGTACAACTTCTACATTGCTTTAGCTTCTCAGTATCTCCACAGATCTAGCTCATACTGAAGAGACCTCACTAAAGGTCAAATTTGGTCAGGGAAAAGACTCATATATGCTATGAATTATGGAATACTGAGAAAACTTGAAGTTAAAAGCATCTGTATATAAGTAGCCTAGTCATCATGATCATGCACAAACTTCTGTTTGCTCATAGTAATAAATTAAAACAATAATGCAATTTCTCATCAAGTATAATTTACAGGTCATAAATGCATTTATTTTTTTTATTTTTATTTTGGAAAAAAAAATAAATGCATTTATGACCTGTAAATTATACTTGACGAGAAATTGCATTATTGTTTTAATTTAAGATGGTTTAATGTTAAATCTGGTGTGAGACAAGGATGTACATTATCCCCTCTGTTATTCATTATCTACATGGATTACATTATGAAGGAAAGTGGTATTAAACATGATATTGAAATTGGAGACGTTAATGTCAGCTCTTTGCTTTATGCGGATGATGTTATACTTCTAAATAAATCCGCTACAAGTCTGCAAGATTCTCTGATTAAATTGAATAACTATTGTAATATATATGATATGAAAGTCAGCAATAAAAAGACAAAGACAATGAAAATAGGCAGAATCATTGAAAATGTCAACTGTGTTATGAATGGATAACCTGTGGAACAAGTAAAACATTTCAGCTACTTAGGCACGATTTTTAGTGAAGATGGTAAATTCAATATAGCAATAGACAACAGAATCAGCAAAGCTGGTATGGTGGGAAGTCAATTGAATAAATTCATATGGAATAAGAGAGAAATTAGTTGGAACACTAAATTAGCTGTATACAAGACAGTGTTCAAACCAGTTTTAACTTATGGATCTGAGAGCTGGGTCAGAAGTAAAACACTTGACCAAAGACTAGAGACCGCAGATATGAGAGGCCTGAGAAAGATCAGAGGTGTGACCAGATGGCATCAATGGCAATATCATATTAAAAATGAGGATATTAGGAAAGAACTTGACATTGTCAGCATCCAGGAATGCGTTAGCAGAGCTAATCTCAGGTGGTATGGTCACTTAAATAGAATGGGAGAGAAAAGATTAGCAAAACAAGTGTTCTCTGCCAGGTTGGCAGGAAAATGACCCAGAGGAAGACCAAGATATAGGTGAATTGATACGGTACAAAGTGCCTTAGACCAGTGCTTCCCAAACTTCTAGATGTCAGGGCCCCCTTTGCAAAAATTAAAATATTTCACGGCCCCCCTCGAAAAAAAAATCGTAATAGAGAGATATATTGTTATAATATTTATTGTATTTATATTCAGTACAAAACATACACAGCGAATATCACAAAAATCAAATGCATATATTACATTTTTTGCCTCTTACCGTTTGGTTCTGAAGATGATGCGGGCTGTTCTGGTAAAATATGAAATACAGTCCTTTTTTTTTTTTTTGAGTCTGTTTCTGCTTCTTCTGATTGTTCGCGGGAATTTTTTTTTATTTTTTATCAGCCACTTATCCATCTCAGGGTTAAATTTTTTAAAGTAGAATAGATCAAATAATATCACCACTTACCGATACTGGCACACCACAGACTGATAACATGAAATTAGTGAATATTACCTAAATAAGGGAATCCCCGGACCAGGAACATTTTTCTCTTTTGTGACTTTTCTCCCTTTACAGTAATTAAGCCTAACTCGAAACAGACAGCAAAGGCAGGTTATTAAAACGTGCATATGATTGGTGCGGTATTAACAAAAGATCGCGCAACCGAAAGATAAAAGCATAGCTGACAATTGAGTTGAAATGCTAACTCTCTTCAACCGAATTCCATATGTGAAACTGCCATAACATTCATTATATATATATATATATATATATATATATATATATATTACTTAGTTTTAACACGTTCGGTTGAATTTTATTGCTGCCTTGGGAAATCGAACTCACACACACATCTAATTAATAACAATAGTTTTTAGTTAGATACTGTGTTTGCCCATGCAACATAGGTTTTGTTTCAGTCTATACAGCATAGTTTCTGTATGAGGGGACAAGTGATTCATTAATTAGTGTGTTTTTATTTCAGTTGTCTCTAACTGCACTATTTGTTGAGAAATATATTACACAGACTCCTCATACCTTATTCACTGGCATAATAAAAGTACTTGTTTTTATTGCCTCTGCGGGAGGGTGTGTTGTTTACCACTGCAAGCGAGTTACTATTTCCCCACATGAACTTGTTTAAGCTTTTTTTTTTTCATGTGTGAAGTATATGCGAAACTTTTATTGGTAACAGAAAACTAGCTCGGATGACAGCGACAATATAAAACGAGTTTTGATATGTATATAAAGTCAATATCAACAGTCCCTGATTACGAACGTGTGATAAAAGGGACAGGAAGATTTGGAGCTTCCTTGGAGAGCATTCGAAGTAAATACAATTAACCACTGCTTTGAAATTAAACATATGAATAAGCAATATTTACTAATATTCATTAAGTGCCGAAATACGGTGGAAGCAAAGTTTGTAAACTAACACCAATGTGTGAATTTTTCCATTAAAATACAAAAAATAGCAAAAAAGAAATAATAAAATAATAAAAATTAAATACGTTTGTTTTAAAATAAAAAAATCTACTTAGTCTTAAAACATTTTAAATTTGTTTTCATTATTTCACGGCCCCCAAGGGGGCCGCGGCTCACAGTTTGGGAAGCGCTGCCTTAGATGATAGAAATATAAGATCTGATAATGTTGGAGTCTTGACAAGTAACAGACTGATTTGGAGGAAAATTGTAGACAGGAAGTTGGTAATGATGTAATTTTTTTCATGTAGTACTATCATATCCTGTACACCCCTTGAGGGTACATGGCAAGAATTTGATGATGATGATGATAAATGCATTTATTTTCTCAGGGGCTCATATTGGTGAGTAAAAGTATGACAAAACTGAGATACTCGATCTAGACCTCTAATGCCTCAAAAAAATTCCTCCACTTCTTCCTTAGTAGAACCTTCAGTGGGACTATAAGCAGAAATAAGTCTCATTGTCTGGTTCCCCCACTCTGATATTAGCCCACATCATTCTACCTGATACCGCCTGCTATTCACGAAGATTATCCTCAAATTTAGTGTTTAATATTATAGTTACTTTCTTTTCCTCGACTGTTATTTCCTGAATATAACATCTTGTACTTGTTGCTTAGATAGATCTTGCCTGTTTTTGTCTTCTTTGCTTTAGTAACACCTATTATGTTGATCTAGTACTTATCCAATTCTTCTGCTAATTCTATTTCTCTTTCATTGATACTTCTTATGTGGATGGTGCCAATCTTTAACTCTGCTGATGTTGAGTTGGCATTTGTTCAAGTAACTGATTTTTTGTTGTTCCCTGGTTCCCCTAATGAAAACAATGGGGGGGGGGGGCTTGTTTAACTGAGCAATGTCCTAGCCAGCATTAAATTCCATCATATTGTATCATCATTATGAGTTGTTGTTTAAGCCAATAACAATACAATTTGTTCGGCTAAATCCCAAACTGCCAGCCCATCCTCGTTCATTCAGTATCCAGGTAGATATCCAACTGGGTGCATCACAAAAAGGTGAAGATTGGACATTAGGTGGGAAGCCCTGATCAGTTCTCCACATTTTCCTAAAGGTCTCCTCCCAGTTTTGATCCTTAAGTACCCTATATAAAGGGTTTGAATTAAACTCTGATAATTATATATATATATATATATATATATATATATATATATATATATAGAGTATTGGCTAAAATAAACAAAGTGGAAATTAACTATCAACCGAATCACAAAATTTCCATATTACCAGATCCTATACTAGGTAATGATTTAAAAACAGAAAGCTTAGGAATAAACAGTAAATAGAGGCGTACAAACCTGGAATAAAGACAATTACCAGAAATGGCAAATTCCAATACAACGGAAGGCAGAAATACTAGTACAAATTTGTAACAAAACTAGAAAAGGATATATCTATCCAGCATTAAATTCCATCATATTGTACCATCATTATGAGTTGTGGTTTAAGTCAATAACAATACAATTTGTTCGGCTAAATCCCAAACTGCCAGCCCATCCTTGTTCATTCAGTATCCAGGTAGATATCCAACAGATACTACTTATGAATTAGCGATCATTGCAGATGCTCAGTCATAGGTTGTATGTGATGCGTAGTGTGTATATTCTCAAATCGTCTACTCAACTCAGCCCCCTTCCCCCAAGATTAAGTAGACAAAAGTGAAATTATTATATCTGAAGAATACTTTCTATTGAGAAAAGGAGAAAAATACATAAAAAGCTTTATAAAAACATTTAAATGGCCAGCCAAAGAAGTAGCACACTCTTCAGTAGAAAATAATATCTCATTGACTGCATTTTTTTTTTTTTTATTATTTTTTTTTTATATATTTGGTATACCAGATGTTTTATAACCTAATGTTATTCAGGGATGTAATGGTCACAATTTTTCTGTTGTGAATTATACATGACATAAAAAAAAATCAAATCAGAAAACAAGTGAAAGATGTATAAAAAATTAAAAAAATAAACTTTTGCTGTTACCTCATGCTCCTAAGCCTCTGTACATGATAAATACATTTCTGTGCAGTATAATCCACTTCTGATTCAGTTGTAAATCGTCCAATTCCAAACCTAATTTTTTTATTTATCAGTGAAATTAAAATGTCTGTTACATATTTTAAATTTTCAATTAAACATATATTTATGCAAGTACAAAATTCTTGAATATTTATTCAGAAATTCTGCGTAAACATTTTATTAATATCAATTTAAATTAAAAATTTTGTTATCATTTGAAATGTAAAATTTCTGTATGAAAAGTTATTATTTTACAGTAATTTTGTTAAACTGATCTAAAAATTTACATATTAATCTATGCAATTTATACAAGAGAAAAAGAAATAGTACTCACAAAAGTTTAGTTTTATGTCTGATGAAGTACTATATTATATTCAAAAGTTATATTTTACAAGAAATTACTACTTTCATTCATATTTCACTCTAGTGCAAGAAAGAGTCTGCAGACAATATCTTTGTGAATAGCTTTTTTTTTTTTTCATATGACTTTTTTGCACAATGAAGGACAATGTATATACATTCTAGGATGTATCTTCTGCTTTATGGGACATATATGGAAACTTGTAACAAACTCAAGCCCTCTCATTATGGAAAAATCTGGTTATGTTCCATTACAGAAATATGGAAGAAAACCAAAGCATAATTTTTGTTATTGAATATAATATTCTATCTAATCCAGAAGAAAATCTTTTATCACTATCATAGACTTGCTTACACTATGATTAATTGTGAATGAAAACATGAATATAATTTCTTGTTATGTATCATATACTACCCAACCTAAAACATGCTACAATTAAGTTCGGAAACATAAAATAAAACCACACTGCTTATAATGACATAAAATATGAAAGCACAGTGACTTTGAAGTACAATATATACATCCTAGGATGTGTGCTCTGCATTACTGGACACGTATGGAAATTTGTAACAGAGTAAAAAAATTACAAATATTTCATAATATTTGTTTATTACAATTATTATAATAATTATAAATTATTACAAAAAACAAATAATTTGATTACACAGGCTAATGTATTTCATCACATTCATCATAGAAATTACTGTGATGAATGTGACAAAAAAGGCTGGATACCACTGCTCTGGGCAATTGGAGTGATAGAGATAAAGGTTTCCCAGATTTAAAGCAATTTTTCCTTCAAAATTTGTTAAGGTTTGGATAATTTTTTAAAAAAGAGGCACATTCCAAGAATAATTTTCTATATTTTTGTTTGCTACGTGAAGTAAGGTGAATTTTTTCCAGCAATCTTGAGTGATGGCCTCTAAGCGTGAAGTGAATATAGTGGTGGTAATAGATGCAGTTTTTGTGATCAGACTCTAGTGCTGGCAGCCCTTGCTGTTT
The DNA here is from genome assembly GCF_054136105.1 of Typopeltis vanoorti. NCBI lineage: Eukaryota > Metazoa > Arthropoda > Arachnida > Uropygi > Thelyphonidae > Typopeltis > Typopeltis vanoorti. Next base: position 27,822,662 of record NC_143566.1, on the reverse strand, counting down.
GGCCATTAGGAGGGCAGGTTACAAACATATGGTAGATGGTTTGTATATCTGAATGGATATGGAGTTAGGTATCTTGAGAATGTGTTGTTCGGTGAGAGTTTGGAAGCGCGAAGTCAGGGAAACTAGAGTATTGGGGGGGGGGGGGGGGGCAGTCAAGTGCATGCCTTGACAAATACGCTGGCCCACTTGCTCCTAGTGAGCAACATCAGAATGGACAAAAAAACAATATTTTTTATTTAATAAAATATAACTCTCTAAACAAAATCTTTGTTGGTTAATTTTTTTAAAAAAGAGGCAGATTCCAAGAAACTGGAATGCAGCGCATCACTGATCACTCCATGAAACTCCTATGCCTTACTGAGATATAATATAAAAATGAGAGGGTCTTGGGACAACTAAATTTTTTTTTTTTTTTTACATGCTGAATAGGGTCTGATAATTTATCGAGCCCTGGTCAAGTGTATGTGCAGACATTCTTGAAGTGAGTGAGTGGAAGAATGATCAAATAATACTGAATGTAGTTCCTCAGGTTCTAACGTGAGTTGGATAATCAACAATAATCAACACAAGTTGTGAGGGAGGCTATGAGTACAAAGGGGATACAGCAGATTATGTAAATTAATGCTATTTAGAATAATGGAAAGGGGTTTCTGGCACTGCTCAGTTCAACATGGCCAAAGTTATAGGCATTAATGAGACAAGGCTGATGGAATTATGATATAGTCAGAGGGATAAAATCAATTCTTTCCTTCTGATGATAAAATGTATATTTTCAGAGAGGACAAAGTGAACAGGAGTGTTTTGTTAATGATAACAGCGAACTGAAGTCAAAAATGTAAGAGTACATCAGGATGACAGAGGACAGGTCATTTGAGACTACCTGGCAGTACAAGTATCAGAATAGCTGTATATCCAGAATTAGATGTACATATAAGGTAGGAGCTGAGATGAATGACCAGTATTATTAAGCAGAAGTAAAAAAACAAAAAAATGTTGTGGAGAAGTATATAAAGAGAAAGGTAATTAGCAGGCTCATGAGCAATAACAAAGCACAGGCAGGAAGAGTAATCTGTATTCTAAGGCAGGGGTGGCCAGAGTTTTGCAGCAAGAGCCATAGTTACCTACCAGAAATTGTTAAGAGCCACATCCCAAGGTAATATAAATATAACTACATTGCCAAACAGCATATGAACAATTGTTAAGAGCCACATCCCAAGGTAATATAAATATAACTACATTGCCGAACAGCATATGAAAAGCAAATTTCATCAAGCCACTCAAAAACATTGACAATCGAGCAGCAAAATACAGCTTATTAGGGATGGCAAACAAACATTGATGATTTTCAGAGAAAAACATCGATTTTTCCCCCTTTTTTTTTGGCTTTGTCTCGAGTTTTTTTAAATTATTATCATCATTCAGAAAAACTTGTGATTGCCCCATGTCTGCTAGAAAATTAAGAAAAATTATAAATATTTTTTATTTGTTAGTTGAGCCACATGCAGCTCGCAAGCCGCAGTTTGACCACTGTGGTTCTAAGGAATGCCAAATTAATTATGCGAGGTAGCTACAAATGAGGTCAGAGGAATGGATGCTTAGACATCGATTATAACTCACGATATTGATGTCTAGTGATTATTACATTATGTTTAGTGGAGAAAACACACATCTACTAACTAAATTATATAGCTAATTAGATTATTAAGTCAATATTTCACCTTGGTCACCATGGCATTTTCATGGACATAAAGAATTATACTAAGCATATACATGCAGGCACGCCAGCAGGAAGGTACTGATTGTAAAAGGCAGGCTCCTATAGTACTAACTGGCACCTCTATGGGTTCAGTGATGAAGTCTTACTCAAGGTCTCAAAATGATGGTCTACTAGATATTTGGTAATGAGATGTAGCCTAATTTGTTTAGATTTGAAAATTGTTATAGTGCTGTGGTGTCAGATATAAATCAGAGAGAAAGTATCTCTAATTTAAATCTGACTCTGTATAAGAAGACAGTTTTTTTCCATTGCATCTGGTGATCTGTATCTATGGCATGGGCTGCCATCCCAGAATGGCTGTAGTGCAGATGATGAACATTGTGTCTGCATCCTTCTAAACAAACATTAGCCATTCTTCCAGTTTGTCTGAAGTATACAAGTTTGCAGGAGAAAGAAGTTCCTATTTTCCCAATATCTAACTCTTTTTTTTTTTGGCTGTAATTCATCTGCCATCATTAGCAGCACTCTGTCCTGTCTTATTTTCTATATCCTCTCTTAAAATACTGTACCTGTCACATTCTATTCCTGTAACTACATAATCTGCTGTCAGCCATTGCCAGAAACTCTTCCTTCTTATTCCAGATAGTTCTAGGATTAGTATACAAAAACTGTAGTATTCCCTTACCCCCTCCCGACTACTTTTATATCTTGTATTGAATATGCCATTCAATTTCTCGCTTGAGAGACCAGATTCTGCATTTTTTTTTTTTTTTGGTCACTCTCAACACTCCCTTGCCTCATGGATGCCCCCCCCCCCCCACTACACACATCCACCCTAACAACATTAACTTTTACTGACTTTGTGCTTCTACACTCTCGGGAAACAAAGCTTTTTCTAGACAACAACTCACTCCAAATCCATTTATACAGTCCATCTGCATTATACAAGACCTCCAAGTCCATCCAATTCAATCCACATGTCTATAAACTCCACACAATTCCTAGTGCAAAACCTGTGCATTGATTCACAATCATTGTCCTTCTCTTCAATTCATCTCTATCATAGCATATAAGAAGACTTAAAAACTTCACCCTTCACTTTTCTTTCTCATTTCTTCAAATAATGCTTTCATGTCTTCTCTTTCTCATAGAATATATTTCACTTTCAATTCATTAGTGCCAGCCAAAACAGTCAATTTTTTCACTGTACCTTTTGTATCCTGACAGCTTCACTAATATCGATTTTCACACCAGAAAAGCAAGATTTAGTCATGCTCTCATTTGGTACTTCTTATGATAGAAACACTAAAAATTTTTTTCCTTATCCTGCTTCTCTCACTTTTTTATATGTTTTTGTATCTTACCTCACAACTCTCTTGTTTTTTACTTTCTCAGCTCTACCAACTTCTGCAATCTTTCAATCTTGTTGCTTTAACTGTGGAATCATACATGTACACAATAAAAATTAAATTGCATAACTATCTTCTTAAGATTCTTTTCTTAAAAAGAAAAAAAATTCATTATATATCAAACATATGGGGTTAAAAATGGAGGGAAACTTCATGTTTTTCTTGAGAAAGAGGAGATCATCAACAAATTATGTGCTCTCAATGGTTGTAGAAGATATAATATCTTGTATGCTTAGTGAGAACAAATATCAAATATAATATCATTATTGCTATCTTCCTATCAATATTTTTCTTCAAATTAGTCTGTTATCTGTATAATAAATTAATTTTTACTGTGATTCTATAGTTAAAGCACAAGATTGAAAGATTGCATAGTTACCGATTCTCCACAAGTCTCATTATACAAAAAACCTTGTGCTTTGTCCCATGAAAGACTAATGTAAGAATGCTATTTTTTTCATGAGATCCTCTTTGTTCTTCTGGATCTCCACCATTGTACTTTCAATATTATCACACACATTTACTTGATTTTCATCCATCCTCAATATGTTTAAGAGTGAACATAAATTAGAAGACTGCTCTAATTTATGAACCTCTTTACTATTATACAACAGATAAGAAAAGCTAATAAATACCTTAACTGGAAAAAAAAAATTACAGAGAGGAGTTAGATAAATCTTCAAGACTGGTCACAAACAATTCTTAATAAAGAAATGCTAAAATCCATAAATAGTAATTTAATCATCAGTATCAAAAATCATAAACATGCAATTACTTAATTAAATCAGTTACACAATTAAGAAACTTCTCCAGATTTTGCTATAGGTTTATCACCCCAGGATGTCATATAGAGCAGGACCAGTTTTAGAACATCCAATGATCTGTTTGAAGCTTTCATTAAATCAGATAAAGTCTGCTTTAATAAGCCAGTGTGTTAGTTAGCTTTTGAAACTTATTTACATAAAGATTTTCTCACCTAATAGAGGAATGTGCCAGATCTTCTTCTGCACCTATTGCACGCAGTACATAAGATGGTTCCAGTGATGCAGATGTGCATGCACTAAAAGTGAAGGAAAAATTATGTACACTTTTTCATTTCAAAATATTTAGGTTGAAGTATTTAAAATACAGAAAGATTATTTCAACTTTCTAGACATCAAATTACTATTTAAACTCTCAAAATAATACTATTGAGGTCCCTAATGAGAAGCGAAATACTTTTCTTCAACATTCACTTTTTTTTTTCTTAACAGAAAAAAAAAAGAAGATTATTTTCCAATTACAGTGCAGCATCTGGGCAACTTGCTGCCGTTAATTTACAAAAACACAAGCAACATACATACCTATCAAGTCAGAAAGCATATGCATTATGGGAAAATGCTTTTAAAAACAAAAATTCATGCAGCTAAGACATTTGGGTCTAGAGGAGACAGGCATTCTTCATAAGATTCTTTTCTTAAAAAGAAAAAAAAATGCATTATATATCAAACATATCGGGTTAAAAGTGAAGGGAAAGTTCATATGTTTTTCTTGAGAAAGAGGGGATCATCAACAAATTCCTGATACGTGCTCTCAATGGCTATAGAAGATATAATATTTTGTATGCTTGGTGGGAACAAATATCAAATATAATTATCATTATTGCTATCTTCCTATCAATATTTTTCTTCAAATTAGTCTGTTATCTGTAAGGACCAATTTGTCAAATTTTATATTGTAATCTTCTAAGAAACTTGAAGAAAAAAGAATTTGAAAACAAGAATCGAACCTTGGAAATTCAATGGCAAATCCTGAAGAAAACATTGACTGATTCAGCCAGAAAAATCAGAACTCCACGGTGGACTCAGGAAGTTAAAGAGGCAGTGAAGGTAAAGAAGAAAGCATATCAAAAGTTCCTGGAAAGTAAGTTGGCTTGCGCTCTTAGAGAATACAGAGAAAAATGTAAGAAAGAAGCATTGTGTAAAACTAGCTAAACGAAAGTCATGAGAAGCCTTTGGTAAGAATATCAGGGAAAACTATAATATATATATATATATAATAAATAATAATTATAATAAAAAATATCAGGGAAACTAGATCATCAAGGGAGGAATGCAGAAAATGTGTCTGTGGAAAGTTCAGCTATTGTATGTATTCTTTCACCAGCCACATGGTTATGTAGCTGGTGAAAGCATGGAAACATGCTTTGGGTTTGGCCCTTTTGAATATGTCTGGAGATGGAAAAGATAAAGTTCTACAAGGCCAGATAGACTGCATATCTAATTCTAAGAATAGATTAGATGGTAATTTGTTATATATTTGTCTATACACAAATGCCAGGAGCATCAGAAACAAAGGGGGTTGAGTTTATTGCTTTATTGAATATGATGTGGCCTAAGATTGTTGGCATTAGTAAAAACTGGCTATCAAAATCAGATATGGTAACTGGGATCAAGTGTAACGAGTGTACTATTTTTAGGAATGAGAGAAAAAATAAGAGGCGGGGGAAGTACTACTAATATCAGATGACTTAACTCCAGTTAGGGTAGAAATGCAAGAAAACAATGATAGTAAGAATATGTAGCAGTGAGAGCAGTGAGCTTGAGGCTATCTGGTGTGAAGTGGAGACTAACAGAATGAAATATATGGTGGGTGCTACAGACTGGTGGCTCAGTTGCAGGGGACAAAGAAATGCATTGCCAATTTAGTCTGGGTACTAAATGAGTGATCATTATGGGTGATTTTAATTATCCAAACATTGATTGGGAAGAAGAGAAATCTCATGATAAGAATGAAGAGGAATTTGTTGAATTGTTGCTAGACAACTTTCTCAAGCAGCATGTGACTCAAGGTCAAAGAGTGTTGGATTTATTCATAGTGTCAGAAGAGGTCTCTGTTAAGAATATGACTATTTTACCACCAGTTGCTGACAATGATCATGCTGTGCTTTCTTGGGAAGTATCCAGTTATACTGATGTTCCCCATTAGAACAGGTTACATGCTGAACTACAAAGCTGGGAATTATCATCAACTTAGGAGAATACTATCTTTTGGTCCCCTGATATCAGTTACTGAATGGGAAAAATGTCAGTAATGCATGGGAACCTTTGAAAAGTGCTTAAATGAGGGGGTATCTGAATGTATCCCTACTGTTCGAAGAATAAATAGGGTGGGAGTGAAATGGATGTGCAACTTTATTAAGCAAGAGATCCCCAAGAAGAAGATGATATGGAAAGAATATCATGAGAATAAGAGTGAGAGGAGTTATGAAATATATAAAGCTCAAGCCAGAAAAAGTAAGACTATTGTGCAGAAAGCTAAATCAGAGTATGAAAAGAAATTGGCTATGCAAGCTAAAGGCAATCCAAAAGAATTGTATCATTATGCCACAAGCAAAAGAAAGGATTAATGTGGAAGAATAACTTCATTGAACAGATGGTACTCTAGTGTCAGAAGCTAATGAGATTGTTCAATTAATGTGTGCTCACTTTATATCAAGCAGGTGTATGCAACATGGCATATAGTGCTACTGCTACATTGGATGAAGAGTTGCATTAAAATGAGGTTGAAGAGCTGTTGAATAGCATGGATAAGAATTTGTTAACAGGGACAGATGTAATATCAGCACATTTACTCAAGGAATGTTCAGCTGAACTGGCCAGGTCTTTCAGTTGTTTGCATAACTTGAGTCTCAGCTCAGGATTGATACCACATGAATGTATGATAGTTCCATTGTAAAAGGGTGGTGCAAAAACTGATTTGTCTAACTACAGACCTATCAATATCTCTGGTGTGGTAGTGAAGATTTTAGAGAAGCTGGTAAGAACTCACATACAGAAATGAGTAGATAAACCAGCTATACTCTGCAAGGAACAGCATGGGTTTAATAAAGGAAGGTCATTTTTAGGAATTTGCTTATATTTTATAACTATGTTATGGCCGAGTTGGATAAAGGGAATGGATACACATGATACTATTGGACTCTGCTAAAGCTTTGGCAGGATTAAGCTTGGAAGGGTGTTGCATAAGTTTGAGGATATGGGATTGGAATATAAACTCTTGACTTGGATCAGTGGATGGTTCACAGACAGATATCAAAAAGTAGTATATGGTGAGTGTGAATCTGCTAAATTTAAGGTGACCAATAGTGTACCTCAGGGTTCAGTCCTAGGACCATTATTGTTCAATCTATACATTAATGACATTAGGAAGGTTCTAACAGGTGATGTGCAATTGTTCACTGATGATGTGAAGATAGGTAGAGCAATTAGGGATGCTCCTGACATCCAGCACTTACAAAATGATTTAAATAGGCTGGAAATTTGAGCAAAAGAAAATGGCTATCAGTTTAATGTTAGTAAGTGTAAAGTTATGCACTCTGGCATGATGAGATTGCCAGTGGCATATTATATTAGTAGGGTTATGCTACAAGAAACTGATGCGGCTAGGGATCTTGGCATAATGGTGGATAGGAATTTGAAGTTCAAAGGTCACATAGCAATTGTTTCAAATACAACTCAGAGGATAATTGCGATGATGAAGGGAACCTTGATATGAAAGGATAAGGAAGTCATTTTGCCTCTTCATAAGGCCTTGATATAACCACACTTAAATTATTGGGCGCAGACTTGATCTACTTGGTTACAAGGGGATATAGAAGCTGTGGAAAGTGCGCAAAGAAGAGTTACAAAGATTATATCCAGTTTGTTGGATTTAGATTATGAGGTCAGATTGCGAGTATGTGTATTGAACTCTGGTTCACAGGAGAAAGAAGAGTGATATGAAAGATGTTTATAAACTTTTGAATGGATGTTATAGCGTTTAATAAATATATGTTATTTATTAAACTGTGCTATTTGTATATTTTCTACTATATGTACCACACAGAGTTATAGTTTCCCCTTTAAGTTTTTACTTCACCTATGCCGAATTTATGTTCCCTCCTTTTTTCCGTGCCTTAATCGTTTATCAGAAGTATGACTGACTCTAAATTCAACTGCCACCAGCCATACATCTGCGACTTATTCAGTCCCTTAAACCCTTCAGCCTGGCAAATTTATTTGTTTTTCGACTGCGCCAGCAGACTGAATTTCTGAGAGTGAGGGATTGAATTTGTGAAATGATGGCAATGCAAGGACAACTTAAGCAGAAAATTCTAATTACCTTACTTCTCAATACTTAGGCTAGTCGTGGTGATATCCTATCAGCACATGAGTTCATAATTTTTTTTTTTTTTAGATAGTGCATTGGCAAGAGGATCAACATGGTGTTTAACAAGTCATTTATTTTAACAAAAAATTGCAAGTACATGTTACACAAGTAATTAGATAAGGCTATCCTTCCTAGCTTACCTAAATTCGGATTTACACACACCATTCTATATCATACACTACTATACATTACATTACTGTACACTACTCTGTTATATAACATAGCATTATACATAATTAAGACAACACTTATTTTATACCTTCACATAGTTGTACATATCTGTAACACAAGAATATCAATATTTTACAGCTACTCACAAATCTTTTACAAACAGTCCATTATACTAAGTGAAGGTTCTGTAAGGACATCTCATGCTATTGCCTTGATTAGGATGCTTCTTGTTCTCACTTGGATGCCGTGGCTTGATTCGAATAACGAGCAATATCTTTCCTTTTTTCTTCCTCTGTAGTCTGCGACCGGAAGCCTTTCTTTTGAAGAAATTTTTGTGGAGACCTGGACTTCACTTTTGAGACTTTTCATCAGCTCCTGGCCACAAGTACTAGTGGTCACTGAGAAACATGGCAACTTCAGAACTTCTCAGAACACTCGACTAACACCTGTGACCCCTGGCCACAGGTGCTAGTGGTCACGGAGAAACACGGCAACTTCGGAACTTCTCAGAAAACTCGAGAACCCTGGAGGATGAGTAAACATCCTTTCCTACTCACCAGGTCACTTTAATTGCTTTAATATCCTTTTTTGTTCTTTGTCTTTTCCTCCACAAATTTCGCACCTATCTTCAGCCGCTGAAGTTACTTTCATGCTCTTTTTTCCAATGTCTTTGATCTTGATGTTTTTTTCAACTTTTACAAGTGCCCATGACCTTTTCCTTTTGTTCTCTGAGCAACTTATGTACTGACTCATTCCATAGAATAATCCTTCTTCTTTGTTTTGAACATAATAATTTTACAGGTAACATTAATTCATACATATTATATGTTACAACTAATTTTTTTATTTTACATCACTTTACATTCCTATTTTGGCCAAACAGGCAGGATAGCGAATATCAGAATTTCAGAACACAAGGACTACATTCGGTTTCACCAGTACAGCCACTCTGGGCTTGCAGACCATGCTCTGGATACTCGCCACAGAATACATTGGAAGAAAGCCATAGTAAAACACCGAAGCAAGTATAAATTCGAAAGTTAATTCATGGAATCAGCCCCAGCCCTAAAAAACGTGCCCAACCTCAACAAATTTGGATGCATGAGACTGCCCCAAATATCTAATATAGCCTGCAAGGGGGCATCATCAGGACTTTAGGAATAACAGTAGTTTCCTCGCTTCTACCTCATTTGCTGTTCTAGTGCCTGCATGCACGTGTCTTAATCTTAAGTTCCCATGAAGATGGCAACGTGACGTTGATGAAATATAGGAAGTATATATTAAAGTTTATTTTAATTTATATTCCAGTTTATGTTGTGAATTCCTTAAGTAATTCAATAATCATGTACAGTCAATGTATAAGCCTTTCTACAAGAATTGCAATCATCCACAGAGATTCTATCGCACACAATGCCTGCCAATACAGTAAACTGAAGCTGAAGTTATCCAGACAACTCAATCGTTTGATCTTCCTAAAACGCTGCCAGGATAATCAAGTAATCAAAAATTGTGTAAAATTTAAGCACCGTTTCTCTTCACAGAAAGCTCTCTGAATTTATAACCGCAATGCGCATTCTCCTAGCTGGCACAAACAAAGCTATTCTAGTGCTAGAGAAGGAGCTTTCCAACACTCTGAATCATGAACTTTGGATGATTTTATATGACGTCTCGTGCACTTCTGCAGATAAAGAATTTGAGAAAATAAGGAATCGACACATCAAGAAATATGATAACCTGAAAAAGAACTCTACCTCCGATCCAAAACTACCACCCAACACAGTAGTCAACCTTTCTTCCATGGATTTGAAGCCTGAGGCACTCAACGTTCATACACATGGCCACAATTTCACCACTGCTCTGAGAAAAATACTGGCCGAAGATATAATGATCCAGATTGAACGCAGTATCCACCACCTTCCAAACCACATCGCCAACAATATTAGACTGGATGTAGCTTGTGTTCCCACTAAAGCAAGACCACCAAAAACCAACATATCCAATAGTGAATACAAAGCTCTGCAGGAAATGAAGAAAAACAAAGAAATAATAATCACCAAAGCAGATACGTGGAACGGCACCGTGGTTCTCAACCATACTGACTACACAGGTAAGCTAAATGCTTTATTACTAGATCGGGCTACCTACTGCCCTATTGAATATAATCCCACTAACTCACAAATCAGAAAACTCCATAGGCTCCTCAAGAAGATCACTTCTTGGCCTGCGGAAGTCACCAACAAATTAAAACCATTTAATTCTATACCCCGTATATATGGACTTCCAAAAATTCGTAAACAAAATGTGCCATTAAGTCCCATAGTGAATGGCATAGACTACTCCCACGTAGAAATTAGCCAAACATTTAGCCAAAGAGCTCACACACTATACTGGCAACACACCATCACACATAAAAAACTCAGCCCACTTCAAAGCCAGTATAGAAAACCTTACACTCCAACATACAGACATAATGGTCAATTTTGACATCTCCTCCCTATTCACAAATGTCCCACTCAAGGAAACCTTAGAGCTCATCCAAGCCAAATTTCCTCCCGATATTTCAGCCCTATTTCAGTTCACAATGAACTCAGGCTATTTCGTTTTGTAGGGAAAATTCTACAAACAGATAGAGGGGATGCCATGGGTTCACCACTCTCCCCACCCCTGGCCATCTTCTTTATGGAGACTTTTGAAGAGAAAGCCTTAAACTCTGCCCCACAAAAACCTACTATATGGCTTCGCTATGTTGATGATATGTTCGCTATTTGGCTACTGACTCAGATACACTCCTCTCCTTCTTGACACACTTAAACAACCAACACCCCAGAATCAAGTTCACCTTGGAAAAAGAGGATAACAACAGCCTCCTTTTCCTAGACACACTAATCACCCACCAGCCTAATGGAACCTTGGTTTTCTCAGTTTATAGAAAACCCACCCATACAGGCAGGTATATTCACCAACAATCCCTCCCCTCACAACAATTTGGTGTTATTAAGACACTACATAACAGAGCTAAACTAATCTGTTCAAATGACAAGGCCCTAACCACTGACTAAATCACATCCATAACATGTTCTCAGCCAATGGCTACAACTCCCAAAAAATACTAAAACCAGTAAACCACAACCCCCCCTCCCCCCCTACATAATAAAGATTACTCTAAATCAATCACTATTCCCTACATCCAGGGCACCTCTGAAAAAATAAACAAAATCCTAAAAAATTTCGTTATATGAGAGTGGGGAAAGAACATGGGGGCATTCATGGAAGTTAAGTTTGTTTGTAGTGAAGAAAGGAGTAAGAGCTAGGTTTTTCTCTGAGTGAGTGAGTGGAATAGTTTTTTAGGGGTGGTGAGTGCATATAGTGTTGAATTCAAGAGAAGGTATGACAGTTGGTGTGGGTGATTTATGGCCTCCCTTGATGAGTCCTTGATTCCCTGGAAGTCTCAGATAATAATAATAATAATAATATAGAAGATAAATATCAGGAAGGCAGCAAAATATTCTGGAGGCTACTGAAAAAGCTTAGAAATCTAGGAAAAGTACTTTAAAAGGAATCAGAGATGATAAAGGTGACATGAAAACTGAAGAAAATGATATTCTAGATGTCTATAGTAATTACTTTAAAAGATTGTTAAGTAAAACAAGTAGTGTCATTATGAAGTAGAAAACTCCCAACAGAAATGCAGTCAGGAATACATATCCATACTTGAAGACGAAAAAAGTCATCAAAAGCCGGAAATGTGAAAATGCAGCTGGAGTAGATAAAATTCAGCCAGAAATGTTAAATGTGGAGGTAGAGTTTTACTGTGGCTGCATTATGTAATTCAGAATGCCTGGTCAGAGGGTCAAATGCTAGAGGATTGGAGAAGAGCTCTCATAGTGCCCATCTATAAAAAGGGAAATAAAACTGAATGTGAGAATTACAGGGATATTTCTCCATTGAGTGTTCCTGGTAAGATATATGCAGGTATACTTGAGAAACGGCTAAGAAAAATTGTGGAGGAGAAGCTTGGTGAAAGACAAGCTAGATTAAGGCCAAATAGAGATTGTCAGGATCAGATTTTCACTTTAAGACAAATAGTTGAGAAATCATGGGAATATAGCAAGGATCTGTATTTAAGTTTTGTTGATCTGGAAAAGGCATATGACAAGGTGCCAATAGGAAAGCTCTTCAAAATGCTACAGTTATAAGGTGTAAATGGGACATAATATTGAGCAATACAAAGTCTCCACTTAATCTGAGAGTCAATAGTTAGAATTGAAGGAATTGATGGTTTGAAGTAAAATCAGATGTGCAACAAGGGTGCACATTATATCCACTGTTATTCATGTCATGTTACAAATGCTGTGTTAAGTGTAAACATGTTAATCAAATATAATAAGCAATGAAAAATCTTGACTAAGTCATTTAAAAATACTTTTGTTTTTATCATTCTTTACTGTCAATATAACAATAAAGGATAATAAAATGTTTGAAACTACTGAAAGTTTATTTAAGACTGCATAATATGTATTAAACACTGCATAATTATACATACAAGTGAGTGTATTTAAAAGAAAATTATTTTCTTGAGAAATTAATTAAGCAAGGTAATTTGCAGCGACTTTTGTTCACATTTGCGTGTATATCTCACAGTAACAGCTCATTGTTTTGTCCACATTCTGGCAGACTTGTATATTGTGATCAATATTATGATTAATATCCATAAGATGTTGTTTTAAAGTTTCAACAGTCTGAAACTGCCTTATATAAAAATGTTTAAGCATATGTTGATCATACTTCAGAATTCTCATATCTGTTGGTGCCAGTAGTTACATAAATGTTTTATTTCCAATCCACTTTTCAGAACTATAAGTAAAAAGCAATTTGAACACAATTTTGTATACTACTAGTTTAGCATTTTGACTAATTTTTTTCTAATTCCATATACATTTATTCAACTAGCTCATTAGCATACCATCTTTACTACTTTTTATTATTTATTTCGATATTTAAATTGATATCTTCATTAAAATTGGACATAAGTAGCTGAAATGTTTCACTTTTCTATAGGTTCTGCACTGAGAGTTCATGTCATACTTCCATTTATATTCACAAGTTTATCTTTTTATTGTGTATCAAATTTGTTGCAGCAATTATTTAATTTAGTTAATGAATTCTGAAGATTTTTTATTATTACATCACACCTACAGGGAGTCCAAAGATTCATCGAGTGAGGGCATCTATTCTACAACTCTTTGTCTCACCACTCCACCAACCTTCATCATCTAACACCAACGCCATCTACCGCCGACTACCACCACTAGTACTTTCACAGACAATTACAAACATCCATGTACACGGCGAGATTCGAACCCACAGCCTTTTGGCTGGAGAGTGGATACGCTAACCACTCGGCCAACCAGGCCGGCAAAAAATTTCCTCTAGTCCGCGACTACATTTGAACCACTAAGTCCTTTCTTCATGCAGTCAAGCATCGTAGAGTGCAAATGCCACTGCTACACAGGCTCTCTAATTTATATTGGATTTATTTAGAAATATAACATGATTTGCATAAACTAAAGAGTTGAGTTTATGTTTCTGATATCAGATTTAATGCTTTCATAATGAGACTCACATAGATGATGAATAACAACGAGAAAAAATATACTGTTGCTGTCTTACCTGATTTTACATCTTCCTGCACATCCTCCAGTTCTCACCACTGACTTCGAAATTAAGTACAGTTCATATTTTGCTCTGTATAATGTACCATTTATACCATAAATCACTCATTTAGCCTGAACACAGCTTGTTCTCTCAAAAGGCTCCTTAGCCTCTTCTTAAGAATGCTTATCTGGAACACTCAGTAGGGATATTCCTCTGTAATTCTTAGATTCAGATTTTCCTTTTTACATATGGGTGTTATGAAAGCTTTACTTAAAACACATGGAATTCGCCCTTCTGCATTAAACAATAACTACTATAAAACTTTCACCTCAATATTCAAGAAATTTTGATAAATACTTCATTTCTAATGGCTTTTTCCCCTCTGCACTAATAAGCACTCCTGATTACATTTCTCTTGAATATTCTTACTATTGACCAGCCTGATTTAATATTTTTTAAGTAATTACCTCAAAATATTCTTCTTAGTTTCTGTCACGTTTATCATCTCTGATTCCATTTATTGTACTCTTTCATTCATTTTTGAGCTTCTTTCATTAGCCTCTAAATATTCTCTTTATTCTCTAAAAGTGCATGCCAGTTTACTTCCCAGGAACTTTTGAGATATCTTCCTCTTTAATATCTTAGTCAATGGCTCTAAAGTTTTGATTTCCCTTGCACACAATATCATCACACGATATTCCTGGATAAATCAACATTTTCTTCAGATTTTGCACTATGTTCTCTAAGGTACTAGATTTCAAAAATATGTGTATATTTGATATAATTCACCTTTAAAAGCTGCTTAACTCTGATTCATTTTAAAAATTTCTTACACATTTTTCTTTTCGATGTGATACTTCTCTTTATCCTGTTTGAAACTAAATGGCAAACGTTTCCTACTTCAAATTCTTTTGTATGCTCCTGTGTCATTATACACCATCATCATCAAATTCCTGATATATACCCTCGGGGGATGTACAGGATATGATAGTACTACATGAAAACTTTACATCATTACTAACTTCCTATTTATAAATTTTCCTCCAAATCAGTCTGCTAAATGTCAAGACTTCAATATTATCAGGTCTTATATTTCTGTCTTCTAAGGCACTTTTTTACTGTATCAATCCACCTATATCTTATTCTTCTTCTAGGTCTATTCCTGCCAACCAGGCAAAGAACACTTGTTCATTGCTAATCTTTCCACTCCCACTCTGCTTAAGTGACCATACCACCTGAGATTAGCTCTGCTAATGTATTCCTGGATGCTGACAATATCAAGTTCTTTCCAAATATCTTCGTTTTAATATCATATTGATGCCATCTGTTCATGCCCCTAATCTTTCTCAGGACTCTCATATCTGCGATCTCTAGTCTTTGGTCAAGTGTTTTACTTCTAACCCAGCTCTCAGATCCATAAGTTAAAATGGTTTAAACACTGTCTTGTACACAGCTAATTTCTCTCTTATTCCATATAAATTTATTCAATTGACTTCCTACCATACCAGTTTTGTTGATTCTGTTGTCTATTTACATATTTAACTTACCATCTTCACTAAAAATTGTGCCTAAGTAGATGAAATGTTTTACTTGTTTTATAAGTTCTCCATTCACAATGCAGTTGATATTTTCAATGTTTCTGCCTATTTTCATTGTCTTTGTCTTTTTAATGCTGACCTTCATATGATATCTATTACAACAGTTATTCGATTTAGTCAGGGAATCTTGAAGACTTGTAGCGGACTTATTTAGAAGTATAACATCATCTGCAAAAATTAACACCTCCAATTTTGATATCAGGTTTAATACCACTTTCCTTCATAACGTGATCCATACAGATAATGAATAAGAGAGGAGATAATGTACATCCTTATCTGATGATTTAACCAGATTTAACATTAAACCATCTTCCTGTACTTCCTTCAATCCTAACTGCTGACTTACAACTTAAATAGAGACTAACTATTGCTTGATATAATGCCCCATTAACACTACATAACTGTAGCATTTGGAATAGCTACTTTCTTGACACCTTGTCGTATGCCTTTTCCAGATCTACAAAACTTAAATACAGATCTTTGTTATATTCCTGTGATTCTCAACTATCTGTCGTAAAGTGAAAATCTGATCCTGACAGCCTCTATTTGGTCTGAATCCAGCTTGTTCTTCACCAAGCTTCTCTTCCACAATCCTTTTCAACCATTTCTCAAGTATACTTGCATATATCTTACCAGGAACACTCAGTAATGAAATGCCTCTGTAATTCTCACATTCAGTTTTATTTCCCTTTTTTTTTATATATGGGTACTATGAGAGCTCTACTGTAATCATCTGGAATTCGTCCATCTGTCCAGGCCTTCTGTACTATGCAGTGCAGCTACTGTACGACTTTTATATCTTCATACTTGAGAATTTCTAGTCGAATATCATCTATTCCTGCTGCCTTTCCACATTTTAGGCTTTTGATGGCTTTTTCTACTTCAAGTATGGATATGTATTCCTGACTGCATGTCTAGTCAGTGTTTTTTACCAATGTGCTGTCATCACTGATTGTTTCATTTAGCAATTTTTTGAAGTAATTACTCCATACTTCAAGGATATCTTTTTTCTCCAGTTTTCATATCACCTTTACCATCTCTAATTCCTTTTACAGCACTCTTTCCTCCATTTCTGAGCTTCTTCCACAACTTCCAGAATATCTTGCCACCTTCTTGATATTTATTTTTTATGTTCTTAACAAAGTCCTCCCATGACTTTTGTTTAGCTAGTTTTACACAGTGTTTTGCTTTCTTACATTTGTCTCTGTATTCTCTAAGAACAAAAGCTGACTTATTTGCCAGGAACTTTTGATAAGCTTTTTCCTTCACTGCTTCTTTAACTTTCTGTGTCCACCATGGAGTTCTGATTTTTCTATCCTTGCAGACAACCTCACCACATGCCTCTATGGCTGAATCAATCAGTGTTTTCTTCAGGGCTTGCTACTGAATCTCCAAGGTTTGGTTCCAAACTCTTCCATTTTTTCTTGAATAATATTTGTGTATTTTAGTCTACAGTTCACATCTGAGAGCTGCTCAACTTTTATTCGCTTTAAAACTTTCTTACATGTTATTCTTTTCAACATGAAATTCAATTTTATCTTGCTCAAGACTAAATAGTGATCACTTCCAATTTCAAATCATCTATACACTCTGGTGTCCTGTACCAGGAAGAAAACATCACTATCAACAACAACATAGTCAATGAGAC
Source organism: Typopeltis vanoorti (assembly GCF_054136105.1). Taxonomy (NCBI): domain Eukaryota; kingdom Metazoa; phylum Arthropoda; class Arachnida; order Uropygi; family Thelyphonidae; genus Typopeltis; species Typopeltis vanoorti. The sequence continues at coordinate 27,805,274 of NC_143566.1, read as the reverse complement.
TTTTCTTATTCCTTGCCTCTTCTCTCCGTGTGAATTTGTGCACATTTTTATGTTGGAAATATTGTTAGTAATAACCAGTCCATGTCCTGAGCAGAAATCCAACAGGTATTTGCCATTAATATTAGCTTTGCTCTTTTCTCCAAATTTTCCCAAAATATTTTTGTATGTCTGACAATCATTTCCTACTCTGCTATTTAGATCCCCAACAAGGACCAACTTTTCCTTTTTCATTGTGTCAGATGCTTTCTCTAAAGCCTCAAAACATTCCTCCACTTCTACCTTAGTAGAACCTTCTGTGGAACCATAGGCACAAATAAGTCTCATTGTTCAGTTCCCCATTTTCATATTTGCCCACATCACTCTACTTGAGACTGCCTGTCATTCAAGAAGATTAGCCTTGTATTTAGTGTTGAATACTATGGCTACTCCTTCTTTTCCTTGATTGTCATTGCCTGAATATAACATTTTGTATTTATTGCTCAGAATGGTCATGAACCATTCTGGAGATAATATTAATAATAATATAATCAACAGGATTATTTTATTTTTTGCATGTTCTCATAATGTGAATTAATGCACTTCTTTACGATGGAACATAGTAATGACTAACTAGTCCATCTCATGAACAGCATTCCAACAAGATTTCTGTTCAGGACACAGACTGTAAACAGAAAACCAAATGGACAGTAAGCCTCATGGATAGTGAATGGACATAACTGAAGAAAAATTCAACTTGACAGTAAGAGACTTATATGTTTGACATGGGTGCAAATAAGTCTCACTTTCCAGTTTATCACTTAAATCTGTCATGTCCCCCCCCCCCTCTCTATGTGTGATATTCTTTTCCTCTTTGCTAGGAAAATAATCAGCCACACTCTCATGACTTGAAAAATCTCTTCTTGTTCCCTACTAGAACCTCCTTCCATAAAAGAATGGCTAACTTTAATTGTAAAGCTGTTAAAGCCTGTGGGCTAGATGGGATTCAAACTCATCCCCCTAAAAGTTAACATTGTATCATTCTCATCAATGTGCTACAGAAGCATGTCTAAAATTTTGGACAACCACCAAATTAGACTACAAGAAACTTAGACCTTGCCTATAACCAAAAACATGTCCTTATCATAATATACCATTTAATGAAATTATTACAATAGTTTTATAAACCCAACAAACATTGCTACTAATGCACTATATAACACAAAATTCATAAGTATTCATATGGTTGCAAATTTGAATCTCAACTGCTATAAACCAATTTTTTCATAAATGACTATAACAACAATCCAAAAAATAGTGATATTATACATATATATAATCATTGTTCTACATATAAGAAAGGATAGAAGAATATAATATTTCTCACCTTCCAGATGAAAGCGCTACATCCTTTAAAGCCATGAGAAGGCTCTCACCTTCTACACTATCAAATGAGAGATTCACACAACCTTGAAAAAAAAAAAAAAAAAAAAAAAAATCAGATATTTATATTTAGTAAAAATATTATTTATAATAATTCTTTTATCTATCATTCAGTTAACTGGCTAGGCTAGGAATGTAAATTCTTCTTCAGTTATGTTATAGCAACTGTGTAATAGTTCAGACATCCCATAACACTTTATGTCTCATTGCCGAGACATCTTGTGGATCAGCTGAAGACAGTACATGTGATGACAAAGCTGAGGCCTCATTTCTTTGGCATTCAATATCTCTGATGTGTTCTTCAATGCATTGCTTGGGAATCCTTAGAAATGGCAATGGATCAAAAACACCTGAATATACTGACTTGTCGTAACCAAAGCTAGCCAAACACATGTACACGTAAACATACAACATACTCAACATTGCAATGCATAATTACAAATTTTTTTAAAATCATCAGATTCTTGTATAGCTACATAGTGGTTATTACTTTATTATTCTTTTACTATTCTTCTACAATTTTTGTTTTTACACCTGAAGAAGTCCTATAATTAGAATGAAATATGTTTTTTGAATCTTATTCAGTGTTCTGCTTTATAAACTCTTATTGACATGCATGCATGCATGCATGCATGCACGCACACACACACACACACACATTTATCTCATATACAAGAGATCAAAGAACCTATAAACACATCCATGCCATATGTGGAGTGCAGGTGAGGATTGAGAAAGAACTTTATTGACATTTTCTTGAAGAGTTGCAAGTTGTAGTTGTTTTGGGAATGCTTCATTATGAAGGCTCTTCCAGAGGACAGAGCAACAGAAAGTAGAAGAATGATGGTTGCCAGTTCAATGGAGCAGTTGCCATGGAATCACCTGAAGAATAGATATAGTGCTGAAGTATTGCATCTGTGAGAAGACAGACAATGAAGTAAGTCGGTACAGTAGGGATCATGCATGAGCCAAATTTCTCTCCTCTGAACAACGCTGAGAATTTTTAGGGAAGTTTTCAGTGCACCAACCCAAATATGTGAGCAGTATTCTAAGGATGGACAGATTTGTATAGCTAATAGCTGGGTGGAACTTAGGAAGAACAAAATGTAAATATATCAAAGTTCTTGTTGAGCCATCTATAGGCAAGGTTGTCAAGTCAAACCTGCCTGTCTGCAGTGTGACCTGTTTCCACAAAAGAGGCTCTGGCACTTGCAGTGAGCATTCCCACTGCAAAAGGATATCTTCCTAGTCAGAAGAAACACCAACTAGACCACTAGATGGTAGACGACTTTCATACTCCAGTGAAACACCACCATCCTGCTTAATGAGGGCCTGAAGTGCTGAAAGCTATGATTGGCCTACAGAGTAGGAATTCAGGCCTTTCCTCCCATTCTCCATGTAGTGCAAGTGTGGTCAAACATTACTGAACCAGTAAGTAACAAGTCAGGAGGCTTCCTGGTCAACTGGCTCATAATCCCACTGCCATATACTCTGTCAAGCCGTGCTTGGTGAGGGAATCCAAGTGGTGGTATGTGGGAGGCATCAAGGCCAAAGAATAGCAAGGAGATGGGTTGCTCCCTATATGGGTGTCATGTTCATTAGTCTATCTCCCCCCCCCCCCCCGCATGTCTCTACTCTTTACTTTTATCTAATAATAAACCAAAAAATAATAAACCAAAGCAACACTGCAAACAAGATAAATTTCCCTCAACAACCAGGTCTCCAAACAAATCAAACCAAACACAATATTCCAAACTTACTAGGATCCTACCAAAAAATAAAAAAAAAAACTTTCCACATTTATTTTACAAACATCTACGGGAGGCACTGTCAAGGCACTTAACAGAAACCCAAATTGCATCTACATCAACCACAGTTCACCTCCAATGCCCAAATTATACTCTTTATGATTCATTTCACCACTCCTTCTTCTGTAAAGGGGAAGAGCATTTGATAACATTTAGAAGTGGCAGCAATAGTTCACAGATTGACTATATTTTGACTAGAAGAAAACATCTTATGGCAGTAACAAATTATAAAGTAATCCCAACAGATCAAGTAGCACAACAACACTGGCACTGTGTGCAGATTTTGAAATTAAGTCGAAGATAAGAACCTTTGGAAGCCATAGGAGGAAGAAAATTAAGTGGTTTCGCTTAAAAGAAGACAGTGTGAGGAACCGTTTTAGGGAGAAAGTGTTAGAGAGGATTTCGGATGGATTAGAAAGTGTACAAGACTGGTGGAGACATAATTCAAAAGTAATTCTAAGCTGTGCAATTGAGGTGCTTGGTCAAACATCTGGAAAGATTAGAGAGCAGAAGGTGGGCTGGTGGTGGAATAATGATGTACAAGAAGCAGTGACAGCTAAGAGGAAGGCAAAGCAGAAGTGGGATGAGTCAAGAGTGGAAAAGGAAAGAAAAGAATACAGAGAGAAAAAGTGAGAAGCCAAGAGAGTTGTTGCACAGGCGAAAGCCATGGTATATCAAGACCTTTATGATCAAATAGAAACAAAGGAAGAACAGAGAAAGATTTATCAATTTGCAAAATGTAGAAATAAGGCATCAAAGGACATCGTACATGTGAGGCAGATCAAAGACTACTCTGGAGGAAGGGTATTAAGGAGGGATGTGGATATAAGAAACAGATGGAGAATATACTTTGAAGGGCTTTTGAATGAAGAAAACGCAAGGACTCACAGAGAAGATGGGGAGCCTTATGAGGGGATGGTGCAGAACATTAGTAGAGTGGAAGTGAAGGAAGCCATAAAGAGCATGAAGAATGGAAAATCAGTGGGCACTGACATGATCCCAGTGGAGGCATGGAAAGCACTAGGGGGAAGAAGGAAATGACCTGCTAATAAAAGTTTGTCAACAGGAAAATATACCTGAGGAATGGAGGGAAAGTACTCTTGTCCCCCATCTACAAGAGTAAAGGGGATGCACAAGACTGTAAGAATTACAGAGGAATAAAGTTGATATCACACACAATGAAAACCCTAGAGGGGGTTCTTGATGGAAGAATGAGGAAGGAGGTGGAGATTGCAAAAGAGCAATTTGGCTTCATGCCTGGTCGATTGATGACAGATGCTATCTTTGGGGTATGACAGATAATGGAAAAGTTTCGAGAGAAGCAACGGGAGCTACATCTGGTATTTATTGATCTGGAGAAAGCGTATGATAGAGTGCAAAGCAGTCTGGAGGTGCCTGAGGGAGAAGGTGGTACCGGAGAAATATATCAGGTTGGTGCAGGAGATGTACAGAAATGTGAAGACAAGAGTTCAAACCTGCCTGGGAGAGACAGAAAGTTTTCCAGTGACAGTTGGCTTGCATCAAGGGTCAGCATTAAGTCCGTTCCTGTTTGATATTGTGATGGAGGTGGTGACGGAGGAAGTGAGAGAAGACGCGCCTTGGACTATGTTGTATGCAGATGACATTGTGCTGTGTGCAGAATCAAGAGAAGAAGTGGCAGCGAAACTGGACAGTTGGAGGAAAGTACTGGAAGAGAGAGGTATGAGACTGAGCAGAAGTAAGACCGAGTATATGCGTTGCAAAGTGGATGGCAGCCAGAAGACAGATCTGGAGCTGGAAGGAAATGTGATCAGGAAGGTCAGTGACTTTAGATACTTAGGTTCAACAATGAAAGAGGATGGTGAGGCTGAGAAGGAAGTGGGATGCAGGATACAAGCAGGATGGAGGAACTGGAGAGAGCGAGAGATGGCTGGAGTGCTATGTGATAAGAGGGTGCCGATCAAACTAAAAGGCAAAATCTACAGGACAGTGGTGAGACCAGCTATGATGTATGCTTTGGAAACTGTGGCCCTGAGGAAAAATAACATCAGCAGGATGGAGGTAGCGGAGATGAGAATGCTTAGGTGGATGTGCGGTGTGACCAGAAAGGATCATCTGGGAAATGACTATATAAGGGGAATGGTGAAAGTTACGAACTTGGGAGCAAAGATACAGGAGGTAAGGTTGAGATGGTTTGGTCATGTGATGAGGAGGGAGGAAGAGTATGTGGGAAGAAAGGTCATGCAGATGGATGTGCAGGGGAAGAGGAAGTGCGGACGGCCAAAGAAGAGATGGAGGGAGATGGTGGAGGAGGACTTGAGGATGAAGAACTTGAATGTGGCTACAGCCCAAGACAGGAAGTTGTGGAGGAGACTCACCACAAACAGCGACTCTACTTAAGTGGGAAAAGCTGCAGAAGAAGAAGAAGATGATTAATTTTGCCACAAAGGTGGCAGCTTTTGCTTTTGGCCTCCTCTGGCTAAGGTTTCCTTTTCCCACTTAGTAACATTCATCTGCTGCATTTACTAGTCTCCAAACTCTTGGAAAACCACAAACACCTCTCTTCACCTTCCATGAAACTTGACCATCTACAATCCAGCTATCCAAACAATGGAGCCATTTCTCTACATGACTCGAATGTCCACAACTCCAACTAGTTCCAATTCTCCAACACTACCAATCAAGCTGGACATGATGCAGAAGTTTTTGCTCTAAGCAGTGATCTAATGCAAATTGTGCAGCTACCTACCTAAATTCTAGATAATCGCCTCCACTTTCCCAGTGCCCTTGATCTTCTTTTAACTAGTTCTCCTCCCATACACACTGTAGAAGTTACCTCTCTTCTTGGCAACTTAGACCACAATCTTGTTCAAGTTTCCAGTCTCACAGAATGCCCCTTCTCTGACTACACCCAATCTCATGTCCTCTGGCACTACAAAGGTACAAAGTGGAACTACTACTCTTTTTTCCCATGGCATGACTATTGTTTCCATTCTTCTGACCCATACATCTGCACTAAGCACGTCACAGAAATTATCGAGTGGCATGAAGGCATTCATCCCTCATTCGATTCAAAATTTCTGTCCACTTTCCAAGTTCTAGTTCAACAGAGGATGTATGATAACAGTCAAAGAAACAAAAAAAAATGTAGCTTAGAGCAGGTGGCTTGCATCGAACCCTATGTGCAAGCAAGCAATAAATGTATATCAACTATCAGCAAATCCAAATCCAACTTCATCAAGGCCAATAGAAGAAAACTCATCTCTTGTCCAACAGTCGTGCCAAACAGATAAGTTAGGTGTTGACGGTTATTCAAATGCTCTTTTTAGTGTTGTTAATACCATTAAAAAATAAGTCATGAATAGCGTGCCTTCTGGTGACACTATTCATATACAAACCCTAAATCTACACAAAAGCCATTGAACACAACTTATACTCACCTGTGCTCTTACCTCTCATTCATCCAGATGGCACCACTGTTACAGGCACCCAAAGAAAAAGCTGACCTCCTAGCATCACTTTTTTCCCTCTAACTCCTGCATAGACGATGAAAGCAAATCACCTCCTTCCATACCAGCTGGAATGGTATCATATGCCTCTTGTAGTCTTTCAGCAGAAATCAATAAGAATATTAGACAACACTACAAAGTCGTTTGGTCCTGAGGGCATCTCTCCTACTATACTCAAATGTGGTGCTCCAGAGCTAACACCTGTCCTCTACTGTCTTTTTGATCTTCTATACTCAGCTGGCACCTATCCCATCTCATGGAAAATAACATCAACCAATTTCAAAAAAAGGGAGACCAAAGCCTATCATCCAACTACCATCATCTCAATCCTCTCCAAAATAATGGAGAACATTATCAATGGTCAACTTCTTCACTACCTAGAAGCTCAACACTTAATCAGTGACCATCAGTATGGATTCCACCATCCAGATCCATGGCTAATATCTTAGCCTACATAACTCACCACTGGACACATCCCATGGAAAAGTTCAGAGAAACATGTGCTGTAATCCTTGACATTTCCAAGGCTTCCTTGGAAATTTGGCATCAAGGCCTGCTTTGCAAACTGCCTTCCTTTGATCTACCTGCCACTCTCTGTAACTGGATAACCAGATTCCTCTCTGGTCATTCACTGCTGTCATGGTGGATGGCACCCTCTCTTTGAAGTTTGCCACCCCAACTAGCGTGGCTCAGGACTCCATTCTCTCATCTGTTCTCTTTCTCTTATACATAAATAACCTAATCTCAGTCACTACAAATCCTATCCATAGCTTTGCTGACGATAGCATTCTTCATTCATTCTACTCCCTTGACAAACCATGTAGTTACCAGCCTTACATGAAGATCATCTGCAACCAGGGCCTTAAACACTTATCTCCATATCATCCCTCAGTAAAACAATGATAACCTAATGACCTCAATGCTGCCAGAATGCAGTCCTGCCTTTTCTCTTGCAGAAGGGATCCAGCTCACCTTACTTCAGTAATACACACATCACCAGACAATCTTTACTTGGAACTATCTCTCCTTGGACTGACATTTACCTCCAACCTCTCTTGGCACAGACACATCACATCAATAGCTTCCTCAAGCTTCTAAAAAACCAGACATTCTTTTTTACCCAAGAAGCTATTTTACACCTACCCAGCTACTAACCCTATACAAATCCTAAATCTACCCATTCTTGGAATACTGCTAACACATTTGGGGTGGTGCACATAAAAGCCTCCTTAAAAATTCTTAAAGCTGTTCAGAGGAAAGCAAGTTGGCTCATAGGATTTTCCTTCCCTCACAAGTTCAAGTCAACCTCTTATCTCACAGATGCAGTATTTCAGCTGTCTCTCTCCTCTACAAGCACTTCCATGATTACTGCTCCAGTGAATTGGCAAACAACCTTTCTCCACCTTCACTTGTGTTAGGCTTGTTTTAACAAGAGCAGCAGCCTATCCAACATCTCAAATGCAAACTCATCAAAGCTGCTTTACCTCTTTCTAATTCCATCTACCTCTATCCTCTGGAACAGCCTTCCCCATGATGTTTTCCAACAATTTCAACTTATAACTCTTAAGAAGAATGTCAATAGGTTTCTTCTTTCTCAACCTACTCTTGCAACACTTGCACTGATGTGCTATAGGTTCTTGTACCTCTAGTGTGGGATTACAAAAAAAAAATAAACAAATGAAAAATTCTGAAAAGAAGAAAGTCTTTTCTTTTTGGTAATAATTATCTTTCCTCTACAAACTCTCCCAATTATGGATGAGCATATTGACATACTCTCCAGTTATGTAACTTTAATCCATAACTGTCGAATGACTTATTTATTTTTACAACAAATAATATCAGTGTAAGTGAGCCAAAACAAAGATTTTTCTTATTATACTATGAAGTAATAAGGTAATTCACCAAATGTAAGGTGAAACAGACTTTCATGCTTCAGTTGACAGTCTGTTGCACCTAACATTTGGAGAAGCAGTGAACCTGGCAACTTTTAGTAAGACTTTGTCATGTTGTCAAGTAAACAAGGCTAAAGAGCACTAAATGTGATTTAATCAATTTACTACATTGGACATCCTTAACCTAATAATTACTATTAGTGACCTCAGAATGCCATTAATAATGTTTGCAAACTTTCAGTTTTACGTAATCAATAGAATGCTCATTATAGAACAATATCTTTCTCAATAGAATGCTTATATTTACCTGGATAAGATGAAGTTTTTTCTCCATTTTGAATTACCCTAGGAAGAGCTGACATGATTTTCTCTACCAACATATTAGCCAAATTTTCAATTCGCTCATGATCATACTAAAAAATATAAAGAAGCTTAATTTGTTATGCCAGTGCTATTTACAAAAAATATATCAACTACTTTAAAAAAAAAAAGAAGTTAAAGAATTTTTTTGAGTCATTAGAGAAGGCGGCTAACAAAAAAAAAATGGCCTTTGTTAGATATCTAAACAAAAGAGTAGGCAATGAATATCAAACAGAGAGATATGTTTTGAAAAAAATTGCACAAAAGGGCAAATGTAATAATAATAATAATAATGAAAGTGCTTTCAAGATTTCTATTCAACCATATTCCAACATAAAAATTAGCACAAATTCACATAGAGATTTTCTAACATGAACTGGAAACTCAAATATAAAATATTATTATAAAATATTATTCAAACCACATAAAAGAATTTGAAATCACCAATCAAACATTGGAAGTTCAGTGGCAAACTGTGAAGAAAACACTGCTTAAGCTAGATAGGAATGTGGTGAAGGATAGAAAAATCAGAACTTCATGGTGGACTCAGGAAGTTAAAGAGGTAGTCATGAAAAAAAAAGAAAGCATATTGAAAGTTCCTAGCATGTGGTATAAGAAAATACACAGAAAAATTTAAGAAAATAAACAATGTGTTAAAGCAGCTAAACAAAAGTGGGAAGACTGGTAAAAATATAGGAGATAAATATCAAAAAGGCAAAATCTTTTGATGGCTATTGAAAAGAGTAGAAATAGAGGAAAACATACCATAAAAGGAATCAGAGATAATAAAAGTCACGTGCAAAATGATGACAACAATATTTTAGATGTTTGGAATAATTTGTGTGTGTGTGTGTGTGTGTGTGTATGGAGTAATTTTTTTATCTCACACTCATGAAAGGCTATCTATCTATAGGACATCACTGCTGTTTTTAATTTTTTTGTTTATATTTTATTTATTTTTTATATATTTCTTACATACTCCAGAAACTTTAGCAACGAAACTTGGAACTTTTTCAAGCCACTTCAGACCTCCAATAAACAGGGCAATGAAATGCATCTTCCACTTAAAGACAATCAGTAAACATCCATACCCACAGTGAAATTTAAACTCACAGCCTATTGGCTGGAGAGCAAGTATATTAGCCACTCAGTGAACCAGGCCAGCATTTGAAATGACTATGAAAGAATACTAAATGAAACAGTCAGTTTTGATAATGCCCTTTAGTTAGAAAGAGTCTGGTTCAAATTCTAGAACATAAAGAACCTTTATGAGGAATTTTTCAACTGAAGGTGAGTCAGGTGGTCTCATGAGGAGATGGTAGAGAATTAAATAAGTTTTAAAGCCAAGTTATATGTCATGACAGATCACTGAGCCTAACATGGAAAGGAAAAATGAGGATGGAAAGGAATGCAATCAGGAGTATGTATCAATACTCAAGGTAGAAAATGCCATTTGAAACCTGAAATGTAGAAGGGCTGTTGGAGTAAGTGATATCTGATTAGCTTCCTTTTTAAAGAAATCCTTAAAAATCTGGGAACTGAAAAAACTTAATGATATACTTGGTCATATAGATAAAAATTCAACTGTATCTATAAAATCAGGAAGAGATATGAAATTTCTATAAAAAAGAAGTAAGAGAGGGAAATACCATTTCACCTAAATTATTTAGGTGAAATAACTTGCTAATGACATTGTTATTTAAGAAACTCTGCAGAAGAACTTTTGAATGAATTGAATGCAGTAAGTAAAAAAGAAAAGATTAAATATAAACAATGATAAAAAAAAGTAATGTATAATAAATACATCACCAGAAAGCCAGTACAAATGGAACACCAGGAAATAGATAAACCATATATGTCGGCGTATAGGACGACCAGTGTATAAGACAACCCCCCCCCCCATTTCCTCTTTCTTGTATTAACGAAACATTAGGTATTGTTGTTATAACCATTATTTTTATATCTATGCATACTCATTATTTTTTTGCATAGCATAGATTTAGTATTTACGCAAATTAACCTAATTAAAAGTGTTTAGCCCCAATTTTAATTAATTTTGCATTTTTTTAAATTTTAGGATTATTAAAATTGTTATCATTTAAAATCATGGAACCAGCAACAAAACAAAGAAAGTATGAAGCTAGATTTAAAATAAGGGTAACTGAAAGGCAAAGCAAACTAATAACTGTGCTGCTGCAAGAAAGTTTGACATAACCGAGAAGATGGTAAGAGAATGGAGGAAGAAAGAAGATATTTTAAAAAATTGCCAAAGAAAAAATGTGCAATGAGAATGGGGATCATTCGATGGCTGCAACTGGAAAATCACATTGCAGAATGAGTATTCGAACAAGGCAGAATGGTTATCTTGTTACAAGAAATATGATTAGAGCATATGCACTAAAATGGTCACAACTGAATCCAGATTAAAGTATAGAATTTCAAGCTACTTCAGGATGGTGTAATCGTTTTATGAATAGACAAAATCTGATAATACAACAAAAAACGAAAATTGCTCAAAAACTTCCAGCAGATCTTGACCACAAATTTACCAGCTTTCATGAATTTATTATTCATGTTGAGACAAGAACATAAATTTCTATTGTCAAATATTGGAAATATGGATGAAACTCCTATGAGCTTTGATATGATAAGCAATAAAACAGCGGAGTCTAAAGGTAGTAAGAGTGTTCTAGTTCAAAGTACAAGCCATGAAAAAACAAGGCTTACAGTTGTGTTGTCATGTTTGGCTGATGGAACCAAGTTAAAACCAATGATCATCTTCAAACGTAAAACTAAACCTAAGATAAAATTTCCTTCAGGTATTCTTGTACATTTTCATGAAAAAGGATGGATGGACGAAAATGGTGTGAAATTATGGATAAACAATGTGTGGAACATGCGACCAGGTGGTATAATGAAGATACGCAGTTTATTAGTATGGGATATATTTCGTAGTCATTTAACTGAGAATACTAAACATCTTCTAGAAAAAATAACAAAAATTGCTGTTATATCAGGTGATTTAACTTCTATATTGCAACCACTAGATTTCTGCTTGAAAAAACCATTTAAAGATCACATGCGAGAAGAGTGGAATAATTGGATGTTGACTGGTAAAAAATCATTTACAAACAGTGGATCTATGTGCGCTGCATCATTTGATATATTGTGCAATTTTGTGATCAAAGCATGGAATAAAATCATTCAAAAAGTGTGGTATCTCTACATGTCATGAATTGACATGTAGAGATACCACATGAATGGTACAGAAGATGATCTGTTGCGAGACACTGATGATGATGAAAACGAAATCAATTCACCGGATTCGAACTGGGATCCATATGACAATCATTCAAACAATGAATCTGAAGAACTATTTTCAACACATGATGAAGAAAATTAACATGAAAATTGAGGTTAATAATTATTATTTGTTTTTTAAGACTTACATCTATTGTAATATTTTAAATAAATTTATGTAACAAAAAATTTATCTGATTTGTTTATAAACACTGCCTATTGTCTTATATAATGATGCATTGTAACTACCTAAATGTTCATCCAAGAAATTAACTTCTCTTTTTATACTTGCTGTATAAGACAACCCATGATTTCGAGGGATTTTTTGTAGTATTTGAGAGTCGTCTTATACGGCGACATATACGGTAATAGCCTCCTATGCTTTCCAAGTGCAAAATATTGCAGTAAAGGGAGGCTGTTAAGAAGAAATTATACACAGGAGAAACACAGAAGAAATAATATATATATCTTAATTGGATAGCCATTGAAAACACAGTGAAGCACCAAAGGAAATATCCCAATTCGCTTTTAAAGAAAAATATTCAACAGCTGTATACTTCTGGTCATGACATGCAACACTCCAAAATGGACAAAGTTGATATCAGAATCGTATCCTAGAGATGGAAAGAGCTACAGGAGGACCAAAGAGACAGTGGGAGGCTAAGGTTAAAAAGATGGCTGGAACTCAGTGGCACAAAAAAAGTACAAGATAGAACTGAATCGAGGAGTTTGGCAGAATTAAGGAAGCTAAGGAAAACTGTGGAAGAGAAATCTGAAGAACAAGCTGGGTTTGGGCCACATGTTGCAGGATCATCATCAAATTTTTGACATGTATCCTCAATGGATATATACAGGATATGATAGCACTACATGAAAGACTTACATCATTACTAACTTCCTATCTACAATTTTCCTCCAAATCAATGTTACCTGTCAAGACTCCAACATTATCAGATCTTATATTTCTGTCTTCTAAGGCACTTTTTACTGTATCATCCATATCTTGGTCTTCCTCTGGGTCTTTTTCCTGCCAATCTTGCAGAGAACACTTGTTTTTGTTAATCTTTCCTCTCCTATTCTGTTTAAGTGACTATACCACCTGAGATTAGTAACACATTCCTGGATGCTAACAATGTCAAGTTCTTTCCTAACAACCTCATTTTTAATGTGATAATGACACTGATGCCATCTGTCACACCCGTAATCTTTCTCAGGACTCTCATATCTGAGGTCTCTAGTCTTTGGTCAAAATTGGTTTGAACACTATCTTGTATACAGCTAATTTAGTGTTTTGACTAATGAAAAAACATAGAAAACGTATAAAGTAATAAAATACATGAATTTATTCATGTATTTTATTACTTTATAGGTTTTGTTTCTTTAGAAATTAAAGAAAAGATAAAAATACAAACAATAGATTTAGAAAAATGGGTGACCTGTTTCCAAAATCTCTAGACAGATGAGAACAATGAAATAAAAGTTTATAAAACAAAGAACGACCTAACAAAAAATATCACAATGTTAGAACTGAAAAATACAGTAAAGAAGATGAAAAATAGGAAAACAGGCGAAGACTATATAAAAATAGAACTGTACAAAATGCATGTGAAAAATTTAAAAAAGAGTTCTGAAAATTTTTAATATGGTCTGGATGTCTGGATAAACTCCTAACTCTTGGAAAAAAGTACTTGTTATCCCAATCTATAAAGAAGGTAATAAAGATGATTACAATAACTATAGTGGAATTAGACTACTACATACAGGATATAAAATATATGTAGGAATATTAAAAGAGAAGCTAAACAGTATTGTAGAGGACAAACTCCTAAAAGAACAAAACGGTTTCCGAAAAAACCGATCCTGCATAGATCCAATTTTTACTCTGAAGTTATTAATAGAAAAAAGAGAAGAGAATTTCAAAAAGAAACACACGTGGCCTTTATTGATAATGAAAAAGCCTTTGACAAAATTAATATAGAAAAACTGTTTAAAATATTAACCGATTTAAATATACCAAACCAACTTTTACAATCCATTCAAGAAATATATACAGGAAATAAAATAGCAGTTAAATTAGAACACATCTCACAATGGAAAGATATATCAAGAGAAATATGACAATGATGTACCCTCTCACCTCTGCTCTTCAATATATATATATATATATATATATATACATAAAATTATAACAATCTGGAAACAGTATAACCCATCTGGTATACAAATAGTCCCACAAATGAAGATAGATAGTACTATTTGCAGTTGATCAAATAGTATTAGCTACATCAGAAGATGATTTACAAAGATCATTAAAATCATTAAATGGTATTTCAAAACAATATACGAGGGTGGTCTGAAAATTTCTCGGCCTAACAATGAAAAACAAATTTATAATTTCAAAATTATTTTTATTTTTCAACATAATCTCCCTTAAGACTAATACATTTATTCCAGCGATGCTCCGGCACCATTAACCCATCACTGTAGTGGTTCTCAGTAAGATCTACAAAATACCCTTCTACAGCTGCAATCAATCACCTCTTGATTCGAAGAAAAAGCGAGGAAGAGTTTTAGTTTTGGGAAGAGATAGAAGTCAGAAGATTTTCATGCGAGGGAGCCAAATCTGGAGAATAGGCTGGATGTTCCAACAATTCATAGTGCAGATCCCTTAATTTTCCCATTGCCAAAACACCTTTGTAGACAGGTGCATTGTCCTGATGAAAGATGACTTTTTTCTCCTGCAAATCTCACCAAATTTTTTTTTCGTCTAGTCTGGTTAAAAGATCAGAATATCCCCCAGTTACTGTTTTACCCTTTTCAAGATAATTAATAAACAAAATGCGTTTACCATCCCAAAACACCGATGCCACGACCTTTCCTGCTGATGGAATTGACTTTGTCTTCTTTGGCACTGAACAACTGGCTTCTGACCACTGTTTTCACTGCTGTTTGGATTCTGGTGTGTAATGGTGAATCCAAGTCTCATCCATAGTAGTAAATCTATACACAAATCATTTTTATTCTTGTTAAAACACTCCAAGCACTGTTCAGAGATTTTCATGTGAGTGGACTTTTGATCTACTGTGAGCAAGAGCAGCAGCCATCTTACGTAAAGCTTTTTCATATGCAATTCTTCATTCAAAATATATCCTACATGTTCTTTTAAATGCCTATAGTCTCAGCAATTTCACACACTTTGACTCGCTGGTCATCCAATACCATATCGTGCACTTGATCAATGATTTCTGGTGTTGTTACACTTTTGGACATCCTTCGCGTGGATTATTTTCAAAGCTGGTATGGCCATGTTTAAGCTTGGCAGCCCATTTCTTAATTGTCGAAAACGAAGGATGCTTATGACAGATGTACCAACTTAGAAAAAAAAAATCTTGCCGATAGTGTTGCCATCTATGGTCAAGGCCGAGAACTTTTCAGACCACCCTCATAATATGACAAAGAAAAACAAAAATCATGGCATTCAAAGGATAAAACCGAATAAGAAGTAAAATAGTGATAGATAATAAAATATTAGAACAAGTAAATACTTTCAAATACTTGGGATGTGATTTATTATACAAAGAAGAAAAAGACATAGACACTAAAATATCAAATTTTGCCCAAGTAAATGGCATAATAAATAATACATTTAAGCCATCCCTAGTACAAAAACACACTAGAATCAGACTATATTATGTCTTGTCAAAACCAACTCTACTATACAGAAGCGAAACATGGACCGTAAAAAAGGAAAGATGAAAAACAAATTCAAACAGCAAAAATTAAATTTCTCAGAAAAACAGCTGGATATACCAAGTGGAACCATAAAACAAATGAAGAAATTTTACAATCCCTGAATATAAACATTCAGGGATTGTAAAATTACATTAGTATAAACAAAAATGGATAAAACGAGTTTAAACGTGGCCGTACCAGCCTTGAGGATGATTCACGTGAAGGACATCCAAAATGTGTAACAACACCAGAAATCATTGACAAACGCATGATATGTATTGGATAACCGGTGAGTCAAACTGCGTGAAATTGCTGAGACTATAGGCATTTCAAAAGAATGTGTAGGATATATTTTGCATGAAGAATTGCAAATGAAAAAGCTTTGTGCAAGATGGGTGCTGAGGTTGCTCACAGCAGATCAAAAACACACTCGCATGAAAATCTCTGAACAGTGCTTGAAGCATTTTAACAAGAATAAAACTGATTTTGTGCATGGATTTATTACTATGGATGAGACTTGGATTCACCATTACACACCAGAATCCAAACAGCAGTGAAAACAGTGGACAGAAGTCAGTTGTTCAGTGCCAAAGAAGACAAAATTGGTTCCATCAGCAGGAAAGGTCTTGGCATCAGTGTTTTGGGATGCTAAAGGCATTTTGTTTATTAATTATCTTGAAAAGGGTAAAACAATAACTGGGAAATATTCCGATCTTTTAACCAGACTAGATGAAAAAAATTATGGTGAGAAAAGACCCAGTTTGAAGGAGAAAAAAGTCATCTTTCATCAGGACAATGCACCTACCCGCAGAGTTGTTTTGGCAATGGGAAAATTAAGGAATCTGCACTATGAATTGTTGGAACATCCACCCTATTCCCCAGATTTGGCTCCCTCTGACTTCTATCTCTTCCCAAAACTAAAACTCTTCCTCGCTGGTCAGCGTTTTTCTTCGAATCAAGAGGTGATTGCAGCTGTTGAGGGGTATTTTGCAGATCTTACCGAGAACCCCTATAGGGAAGGGATAATGGCGCTGGAGCATCACTGGAATAAATGTATGTTGGAAAATAAAAATAATTTTGAAATTATAAATTTGTTTTTTCATTATTAGGCCGAGAATTTTTCAGACCACCCTCGTGTGTGTATATATATATATATATATATATATATATCACCTCTGGATGGGTGTCTAAGTGCACAGAAACATAATGAACAGTTTGCAGAATAAATATTCTTAAATATGATGCCCTTTTCCCCTATACCTATTCCAGTTTTGTAAATATTAATATTCCATCAACAGAATGTATTTAAGCAATAAAAAATATTTACAACTTTTTAAGACAAAACAGAAATTAGGAAACTCACCGATCAATAATATATTACTTTCATTGTAAAAGAATAAAAATATTATGAAAATCTAATTAAAATCTAAACAAATAATACATAAATACAAAAAAACTATATTTTGTGAAATTTATCTTGCACTGCATTTACTTTTCATATATCGGTATCGGTATCAATGCAATATTATTATTATTAAGAGAGACCTCCAGGAAGTCAGAGACTCATCGAGGGAGACCACATACTACATACACCAGCTATCATACTTATTCTTGAATTCATTCACACTGCTTGCACTCACAACATCCAATGGCAATCTATTCTAATCACGCACCAAACTCTGAGAGAAAAATCTAGCCCTCACACCCTTCTCGGCAACCTTCATTCTCAGCTTCCAAGGATGCACTCTCGTCCTTTCACCACCCTCCATAAATTGAAAAATTCCATCAATTGAAATCCTGTATGACCCTTTCAGAAGTTTGTAAGTATCAATCATTTCACCCCCTCTTTCTCCTGTTTGCTAGTGTCTGCAGTCTACAAATTCTCAATCTGTCTTCATAATCAGTATTCCACAATCCTGATATCATTTTTAACACTCTCCGTTGTACTCTCTCCAATATATCAGAATCACAACGGAAACCAGGAGACCAGATCTGCGCACAATAGTCCAAGTGAGGTCTTATCAAGGCCTTGAGGCAAAATAACATCCTTATCTTTACATGTGAACGATCGTTTCAGCATTGCAATTATCTTTTAAGTTGCATTTGAAATCTTTGCTACATGGCTGCTCAACTTCAACTTCTTATCTACTAACACTCCAAGATCCCTAGCTTCATCAGTTTCTTCTAGCCTAATCCAACCAATATAATACGACATTGGATATCTAATCATGCCGAAGTGAATGACTTTACATTTACTGACATTGAACTGACACCTGTTTTCCCATGCCCACAATTCCAGCCTATTCAAATCATTCTGTCAGCAGCATTCCTGATTACCCTACCTATCTTTGCATCATCAGCAAATAGCTGTATGTCGCTTGTCAAATCCATCCCAATATCATTAATGTACAGATTGAATAACAGTGGACCAAGCACTGATCCTTGTGGTACACCACTTGTTACCTTAAACCTTGCAGACTCAGGTCCCCCGTATACCACTTTTTGATATCTGTCAGTCAGACATCCTCTTATCCATGCTAATATTTTCTCCAATTTGTGCAGCAGTCTTCATGCTGTATTCTGTCAAAAGCCTTAGCAAAAATCAAAAGTATCATGGTGTATCCATTCCCCTTGTCTAGTTCAATAGTAACATTGTTATAGAATGTGAGCAAGTTGCTAAAACATGGCTTTCCCTTAGCAAACACATGTTGTTTATTGCAAAGTAGAGATTTACTGTCAACCCATTCCTGAATGGGAGCCCTAATCAATTTTTCCAAAATCTTCACCACCACTCCTGAGATACTAATTGGTCGACAGTTAGATATTCATCATTTTATTCATTATGAAGGAAAGTGGCATTAATTGGCACACCAATATTGGAGATGTAAATCTCAACTCTACTTTATGCAGATGATGCTACATTCATAAATAAATCCAGTACCAGCTTGCAGGATTCTATAACTAAATTGATGGCTGGTTTGAGAGTACACTGGAAGTTATTTATTTGTTTTGTTTAACTGCCACGAAAGGGACAGTAAATACAATATTTTTGCATTTATGCCACATTGGGTTCTAATTGCTAGTAATTCAGAACAACATAATTTGGATTACGTTTTCTTGGAAATCAATTTTTGGTATTAGTGACATTTTCGATTTCAGGGATATGTTTAGATAGTATTGCATGTAAGGATATTTTAGTAGTAGGATTTTTGTTGTTTCTGGTGTGTTTTGTTTGCGTTTTTTCTTTGTGGTAGAAAACAGATTAGTCAGGTAAGGGAATATTACAATCTTGATAATGATTAATTAAGTGAGACTTAATAGAATGAATGGTAGAACCAATATAATAGGTGATGCATCCTGACTGACAGTTAAAGTTATAAACTACATTATGACATAGTAGTATGTCAGCCTGAGTTAATGTGGTTCCATGTTTTAGTAAATTTTGTAGTTTGTTGTTAGTGGGTGAAACAATTCTGTTATTTTCATCATCATCATCAAATTCCTGCCATGTACCCTCAAGGGGTGTACAGGATATGAAAGTACTACATGAAAAAATTACATCATTACTAACTTCCTATCTACAATTTTCCTCCAAATCAGTCTGTTACTTGTCAAGACTCCAACATTATCAGATCCTATATTTCTATCGTCTAAGGCACTTTGTACCGTATCAATCCACCTATATCTTGGTCTTCCTCTGGGTCGTTTTCCTGCCAACCTGGCAGAGAACACTTGTTTGGCTAATCTTTCCTCTCCCATTCTATTTAAGTGACCATACCACCTGAGATTAGCTCTGCTAACGCATTCCTGGATGCTGACAATGTCAAGTTCTTTCCTAATATCCTCATTTTTAATATGATATTGCCATCGATGCCATCTGTTCACGCCTCTAATCTTTCTCAGGACTCTCATATCTGCGGTCTCTAGTCTTTGGTCAAGTGTTTTACTTCTGACCCAGCTCTCAGATCCATAAGTTAAAACTGGTTTGAACACTGTCTTGTATACAGCTAATTTAGTAGTATTTGTAAATAAAGCAGTAAATGAAAATGAGTATTTGTAGGTGTTAATGAATTGTGTTACAATTCATTTATGTTACAACAGATTTTTTGATATAGTAAGAATAATAGGAGGTGAAATGCAAATAAATTCCAATGTTTATGAGTTTGTGGTATACTTTATTACTGATGTGATAATCAAATCTAATGAGGGTCAAATTCAAGAAGCTTATGGTTTAATTTTCTTTGTATTCAATGGAGAATTTTAATCTGGGGCTGGAGGTATTGAAAGAACAAACTGACTGTTGTATGGCATCTGCATTACTGATAATATAGGACATCATCCACATATTTACCACAATAAGAGATACCAATCAGTAGAGAGGGAATAAGAATTTTGTTTCCATATTGGCAAAAAAAAGTAACCTTAGACATTGTCCACAGCCTGCTTGTAAATGACCAAACCTTATTGGAAAACACAAAATTATCTCCTACAGATATTCCTCTTTCTCTCTAATAAGACTAATAATTTCACAAATTACTTTAAATATGACCAATTTTACAAACAATTCTTGCAATACTTATTTTTTTATAGGTGATGCCATTCTACTTGTATGTAACCAAAATATTAAGTATTAGTACGGGACCAAGAAACTTTGCAAAATCCTGCTTTGAATAAAAAAAAAATACATTGAGCTTTTATATATTTCAGCAATTTTAATATGTTTTTGTCCTTAGTTAATCAATGAAAGTGAATATACACAAGCTAACCTATATGTGGCATAAGAAATCCTTATGTTATATACATCGGTTTGACCATCCTCTCTACCCCCTACATCATTGAGTTAGTTTCAGATTGTGGCTGCTATATTCATCTATATTTCCTCCCTGCCTCTTCTTATAAAAGTGTTATTAGAAAGTCATAGTGACGAAAATTTAGTAATTTGCAGAATTAATGCTGTTCACCAGACTGATTTATGTCTCTGGGTGTGAAGACTGATACTAGAATAAAAATGTTAATAAATGTTTCCTCCTTTCCTTCAATTCATGCACAGCATTGAAATACTTTAGGTTTTAAATTCAGCAATGTTCAGAACAGAAAATAATGCAGCATACATAATTGTGAATATTATAATGTAGTTTATATCTACTTCATTTGGGTGAGCAGTTCATATTACTAGAAATAATGGGAAAGAAAAACAAATAAATAAACCAAATTTTTTGATGTGCTACTTACAGCCATTTCTTTCTGTGCAATTTCGCAGGCTTCACCAATACCAACAACTAATGGAGTAGGAACAGTTCCACTACGCAATCCTCTTTCCTGACCGCCTCCACTTTGGAGTGGAACAAGTCTTACTCGAGGCCTTCTTCTAACATACAGTGCTCCAACACCTAAAGAATGTATTCTAAACTATTATAATAGGCAAAAATAAAAGTTAATCTTTTAAAAATATTATTAAAAATCTGGAATACATACTTCGACTTCTGTAGTGTCTTCCTGTTATGTGCACAACAGGAAAATACTGCAGTTTTTTTTAATATATAAATTTGATTTCATTTATGGACAAGAACTGAATTGTCAGTTGATTCTATGGAAAGATGAGTGATGATTTTTTTACTCCCTTTAACAATAGTCTTACTGAGGATACCCATGTAGCTTCTCTTAGAAAGGACCTCCCACAATGAGTCTTTTGACTCCATGGAGGCCTGAATAATAATAATATTCTGAAACGATATATTTCAGATGCAGTGTTAGAATTAGCTTTTTCAAATAGATCCAAATTGCAAGGGAAGGATCTTACAGTATTCTATATTTTTAATATAACACATCCATTATCCCCTACCAACACCCACATATCACTTGTTACAGTTTTGATTAATCATTATGTGAATGCTACAGCAGAAGCATATGAAAAATATCTATATACACTGGTAGATGAAATTTGTATATGAATTAAGAACTCAATTTGTCAATGCAATAATGAATTAGGTTTTTCATATATGTATACACTCTTGATACAAATTTCTTCTCTTATCTGAATGATGATTTTGAAAATGGTGAAGAATGAATGAAGGCCACTGGTTTCTGAGTAAAAATTAAATCAGAATCAGAGAGCTGGGTTAGAAATAAAACATTTGCTCAGAGACTGGAGACCACAGATATGAGAGTTTTGAGAAAGATTAGGGGAGTCAAGAGATGTCATCATGGTAATATCATATTAAAAATTAGGATATTAAGAAAGAACTTGACATTGTTAGCAGAGCTAATCTCAGGCAATATGATTACTTACACAGAATGAGAGAGGAAAGGTTTGCTTCCTCTGAATAGTGGTGTCAGTTCTTTGTCAGGATGGCAGGAAAAAAGACTCAGAGGAAGATCAAGATATAGATGGATTGAAACAGTGAAAAGTGCCTCAGAAGACAGAAATATAAGATTTAATAACATTGGAGTCTTGACAGATAACAGATTAATTTGGAGGAAAATTGTTGATAGGAAGTTAGCAATGATCTAATTTTTCCATGTAGTATTATCATAATAATATCCTGTACACTCCTTTGAGTACATGTCAGGAATTTGCTAATGTTGAATATTATAACTAATAGTAAGGGTTCAAAGTCAAAGTAGCCAAGTCTCCCTCAACTATAAGGTAATCTCTAACTAGTCTATGGTGAGGGGGAAGTAGGGAAGATTTCTTGTAATGGGTTGCAGAAAATCTTCCAATTAGGGAAATTTCCTGTTAGATGGCATTGCTCTGTTAATTAATTCATGTGGATTTTGTTTTCAGCTCACATTGTAATGGTTACTACAATACAGCATTTATTTATATGTAGTTTTAAACCCAGAAAAAGCAACAAGTATTAGTGGCAACTAATACTTGTGGCTTCTTCTAGATTTAAATATATAAAGATAATGAAAGTCTGTTTCATTATCTTTATAAATTTACCACCATAATAAAATCCAGTTAATTTTATTTTATTGCTAAAAGCATTTAAAAGAATTTAGAGTAGTATAATATGCAAAATCAAACTGCAGATATGCAACACTCATAAACTCTTGAACACAGACCATGTTTAAGATCAGCAAACAAAAGTGAACAGTGGAAAAACTTGAGCATAAAATGAAAATGCAAAATACAAAAGAGATTAGAAGAAGAAACAGAAATTACAAAATCAACCTTTAACAGAATGAAGAACATACTATAATCAAGAGAAATAAGCAAAAGAACTAGATTAAGAATCATTAAATACTTTATTTGTTCTACTTTTCTCAATTGGGCAGAAAACATAGACAATAATAAGGATGACAGCAGGACTGATGCTTTGGAGATGCTTCTGTTAGATGGTATTGCTCTGTTAATTAAATTCATGTGGTTTTTGTTTTCAGCTCATACTGTAAAGAATATTAACAATTTCATGGGTCCAGAAAAAGAAGAAGAGAAATAAAGAAGTTTTGATGTGTGAGTACCAAAATGGATTTAATAAAGAACACACAAAAAAGCAAAATATCATTTATGGGCCATATTGTATGATGTAAATGTTTTCATAAAGATTTATTAGAGAAAAGAACTGAAGACAAGCAAAAGAAAGAAGACAGTGACATGCATGGTTCAAAAACATAAAGAACTGGCTAGGCCTGAACTATGCAGAAAGCAGCTCGAGACAGAAATGTACGGAGATCCATAATAGAAAGCATCCTTGATGGATGGAGATGATATCTGACAGGACAGTTGACTCTCACAACATTTAACTCATTAACTCATGCAAACCAAAAAAATATAGTGTCAGCTTTGTAATTTATTACAAAGGTTTATCAAATTTTCTTTAAAATGACATTGATGCTATGGAGATTTGGGACTTTCCAGGAGATTATTATAGCATGTGAGTTCATGTTTCACTGATGTGATATGATGTCAATATTTGTTATCTGTTCAGCCAATCAGGCAAGTATGATTGAAAGAGTGGGTAGTGTCTCTGTACCTGCTACAAGATTCATATTCAAATCCCACTGTGGCATGGATATTTGTCATTAGGAAGCAGATGATTTTTATTTTCTGGTGTGAAATCACTATGCTGCCAAGGTTATGAATCTAACTTTTATGGATGGGATTGTCAAAAATATACTTTTCAAGTGAAATAACTTAAACTGAAGAATTGAACACTATGGTTGTGGTGAAGCCATCTATGCAGTGAAAGATACAGTGTTCTCTACAAACAACTTTGTAAAAGCGTCAAAAGAATGGGATGTAATTTGTTAATTTTCTACTATACAGGAACCTATGAAAGGTCTGAACCTATAAGACATTGTTATTATGTACAAATCATGGGACAAGAACACTATTTACCACTTCATGTCTCCATTAAGAAGCATGGTGGGGTTATGTGGAGAAGTAAACAGATTGGATTCAAGCTCACAACCTGAAAAGAGTAAACTCTGCATTTACACCAGCTGAGCAATTCTAAGTTACTTGATAAACAGTAATTTTCATTATTGATGATCTTAAATCATTATTTAAGATTTAATATTCAAATTAAATTATTCAAATTGGCACAGAACATGCCTATTTTTATAAAGTAAGTTCATCAAGACTTTCCTGAAGTTTTTATGACCCTTTCAAATTACTAGAAGAGTGGTATCCACTCAGTGCTAGATTACTTCTAAGTTTTTGTAGCCTTAAGTCTATATCATTCTTTAAAGAATTTTTGGACAATGTTCTAAATGAATGGTTCCACAACAATGTCTTATAGATACAGTATTTCAGTATCATCTGTTTTATTCTGAAAATAAATGTCGTGAGAGTGAAAGCAAGCCTAATTTAAAATTTTTTATTTTATTACAAAAATCTCATTCCTAAAAGACTGGAACATAATGGTTCTGTGGATGGGCCTAGGATTAAATAAGCAAGGAGTCCTGCTCTGGAAACTAAACATGATTTCAATTTCAATACTACATCAGACCATTAATATGCAGAGTGGTGTCACATCAGCAATTAATCATCTAAAAATGCAGAATAAATGGTAATGTGTCTTACTAATTATTCACCTAATTGCTTCCATGACTAATATTTAATAACCCATTTATCTTCATAGTAAATTCAAGTGCACTTGTGTTACACAAGTACAATCAAGTAAACTTTGCTCTTTTGTTACCCTGATTTATTGGCAAATAATGAAAATCGTAAATCCTCTTTATAGTCAATATGTATATATCCTCTAGCTCAGTGCTTCCCAAACTTCTGGATGTCAGGGCCACCTTTGCAAAAATTAAAATATTTCACGGTCCCCCACCTCGAAAAAAAATCGTAATAGAGAGATATATTATTATAATATATATTGTATTTATATTCAATACAAAACATACACAGCGAATATTGCAAAAATCAAATGCATATATTACATTTTTTGCCTCTTACCATTTGGTTCTGAAGACAATGTGGGCTGTTCTGGTAAAATATGAAATACTGTCCTTTTTTTTGAGTCTGTTTCTGCTTCTTCTGATTGTTCGCGGGATTTTTTTTTTTTTTTTAATCAGCCATTTATCCATCTCAGGGTTAAATTTTTTAACGTAGAATAGATCAAATAATATCACCACTTACCGATACTGGCACACCACAGACTGATAACATGAAATTAGTGAATATTGCCTGAATAAGGGAATCCCTATACCATGAACATTTTTCTCTTTTGTGACTTTTCTCCCTTTACGGCAATTAAGCCTAACGCGAAACAGACAGCAAAGGCAGGTTATTAAAACATGCATATGATTGGTGTGGTATTAACAAAAGATCGCGCAAACGAAAGATAAAAGCATAGCTGACAATTGAGTTGAAATGCTAACTCTCTTCAACCGAATTCCATATGTGAAACTGCCATAACATTCATTATATATATATATATTACTTAGTTTTAACACTTTTACGAATTTTAACACGCTTGGTTGAATTTTATTGCTGCCTTGGGAAATCGAACTCACATCTAATTAATAACAATAGTTTTTGTTAGATACTGTGTTTGCCCATGCAACATATGGTTTTGTTTCAGTCTATACAGCATAGTTTCTGTATGAGGGGACATGTGATTCATTAATTAGTGTGTTTTTATCCCAGTTGTCTCTAATTGCACTATTTGTTGAGAAATACATTACACAGACTCCTCATATCTTATTCACTGGCATAATAAAAGTACTTGTTTTCGTTGCCTCTGCAGTATAGTGGCTGTTAAGGAGGGCGTGTTGTTTACCACTGCAAGCAAGTTACTATCTCCCCACATGAACTTGTTTAAGCTTTTTTTCATGAGTGAAGTATATGCGAAACTTTTATTGGTAACAGAAAACAGACAGTGATAATATAAAACGAGTTTTGATATGTATATAAAGTCAATATCAACAGCCCTTGATTACGAGCGCGTGATGAAAGGGACAGGAAGATTTGGAGCTTCCCTGGAGAGCATTCGAAGTAAATACAAATGAAATGAAAACATATGAATAAGCAGTATTTACTAATATTCATTAAGCGCCGAAATACGCAAGAAGCAAAGTTTGTGAACCAACTCCAATGTGTGAATTTCCCAATTAAAATATAAAAAATAACAAAAAAGAAATAATAAATAATAAAAGTTAAATACATCATCATCATCATCAAATTCCTGCTATGTACCCTCAAGGGGTGTACAGGATATGACAGTACTACATGAAAAAATTACATCATTACTAACTTCCTATCCAATTTTCCTCCAAATCAGTCTGTTACTTGTCAAGACTCCAACATTATCAGATCTTATATTTCTATCGTCTAAGGCACTTTGTACCGTATCAATCCACCTATATCTTGGTCTTCCTCTGGGTCGTTTTCCTGCCAACCTGGCAGAGAACACTTGTTTTGCTAATCTTTCCTCTCCCATTCTATTTAAGTGACCATACCACCTGAGATTAGCTCTGCTAATGCATTCCTGGATGCTGACAATGTCAAGTTCTTTCCTAATATCCTCATTTTTAATATGATATTGCCATTGATGCCATCTGTTCACACCTCTAATCTTTCTCAGGACTCTCATATCTGCGGTCTCTAGTCTTTGGTCAAGTGTTTTACTTCTGACCCAGCTCTCAGATCCATAAGTTAAAACTGGTTTGAACACTGTCTTGTATACAGCTAATTTAGTGTTCCGACTAATTTCTCTCTTATTCCATATGAATTTATTCAATTGACTTCCCACCATACCAGCTTTGCTGATTCTGTTGTCTATTTCTATATTTAATTTACCATCTTCAGTAAAAATTGTGCCTAAGTAGCTGAAATGTTTTACTTGTTCCACAGGTTCTCCATTCACAACACAGTTGACATTTTCAATGATTCTGCCTATTTTCATTGTCTTTGTCTTTTTATTGCTGACCTTCATACCATATCTATTACAACAGCTATTCAATTTAGTCAGAGAATCTTGCAGACGTGTAGCGGATTTATTTAGAAGTATAACATCATCCACATAAAGCAAAGAGCTGACATTAACATCTCCAATTTTGATATCAGGTTTAATACCACTTTCCTTCATAATGTGATCCATATAGATAATGAATAACAGAGTGGATAATGTACATCCTTGTCTCACGCCAGATTTAACACTAAACCATCTTCCTGTACTTCCTTCAATTCTAACTGCTGACTTGCAACTCAAATAAAGACTAAGTATTGCTTGATATAATGCCCCATTGACACCATATAACTGCAGCATATTGAATAGCTTCTCTCTTGGCACCTTGTCATATGCCTTTTCCAAATCGACAAAACTTAAATACAGATCTTTGTTATATTCCCATGCTTTCTCGACTATTTGTCGTAAAGTGAAGATCTGATCCTGACAGCCTCTATTTGGCCTGAATCCAGCTTGTTCTTCACCAAGCTTTTCTTCCACAATTCTTCTCAACCGTTTCTCAAGTATACTGGCATAGATCTTGCCAGGAACACTCAGTAGGGAAATACCTCTGTAATTCTCACATTCAGTTTTATTTCCCTTTGTGTATATGGATACTATGAGAGCTCTACTCCAATCATCGGGAATTCATCCCTCTGTCCAGGCTTTCTGAAATATGCAGTGCAGCCACTGTAAGACTTTTATACCACCATACTTCAGCATTTCTGGTCAAATATCATCTACTCCTGCTGCCTTTCCACATTTCAAGCCTTTGATGGCTTTTTCTACTTCAAGTATGGATATGTATTCCTGACTGCATGCCTGGTCAGTGTTTTTTATCACTGTGCTGTGATCACTGCTTGTTTCATTTAGCAGTTTTTCAAAGTAATTACTCCATACTTCAAGGATATCTTTTTCTCCTGTTTTCATGTCACCTTTATCATCTCTAATTCCTTTTACAGCACTCTTTCCTCCATTCCTAAGCTTCTTCAACAACAACAAGTTAAATACGTTTCTTTTAAAATAAAAAAAAAAATCTACTTAGTCTTAAAACATTTTAAATTTGTTTTCGTTTTCGTTATTTCACGGCCCCCCTCAACAAAACCTACGGCCCCCCAAGGGGTCCACGGCCCACAGTTTGGGAAGCGCTGCTCTAGCTAAGTCATACGTTTTTTGAGAGGGAAGGAGACCGAATTTTCAAAAGTAAAGCCCTGACACCTCAATACGAGACTAGTTAACTCTTTCTATTGAACAGTCCATATAAAAATTCTTCACATTCTTTTACAGAATGTGAGGAATCCTATCGAGGTAGTAGAGTTTTTTCTCCTGGTAACTTCAGTTTTTCATTCTCATACAGGCAAACTGGCCAGAGAAAACATGCAAGTAACAGATAAAAATATTAATGACATAGTGTGTGTGGATTATGTAATGTATTTGTGAGTGGAAGGTGGCAGAGTATGTGAATGGTGATTTATGTAGGTGCATAGATGGTGGATTATGTAATGTAGATAGTTGGGTATGTGTTGTGGAGTGTCCTTTCAGAAGCATCCTTGGACTCTGTCAGATGTTATAATAATAACATCTAATAACAAGAAGAAGAAAATATCAGAAGAAAAAACCATTAAGAACAAGGCAATAGGAAGAACAGCACTTATTTGATGTGCAGAAGACAAAGGACATGAAATCAAAGAAACCAATTTTTTTATCAATTAGAAAGGCAATGATATTATTACACAAATCATAATTCAACTTGAAATATTTGTTTTGAATCCACTAAGGTGTTGATAATGTATACAAAGATGAGATGAAATTCCACAGCCGATGGATATCAGGTTTTGGATGCAGCATCCTTTTTACATCGCTGAGTAGTGTGTATTTTCAACATTCAATTGGCAGAGCAGGTGTATCTGTATGCTGATCACACGTCCCTGTGTTTGTTAGTACTAGCACCTTAAATATGACTTGTTTAAGTTCCACAAAAATGCCGCGTTATATAAATCGCATGATGCGAGACTCAGATCGCATAGAAAAAGTAGTGTTAGGTTCTGAAATCGTTTTTTTTAAAGATTATATAAACAATGATATATCCAACAAAAATATATTTTTATTTAATTCAGGTAATTCATGTATGTTAAGAAAACATATAAACTATGAAACAAATACATAGTATAAAGTTATAAAAAATTATAAATTGTACGTAAACTTCATTGCACATAATACATAAATGTTTTAGGTAAAATAAAAGAGTTCATAAAATCCTGGTTGATCACAAAGGGATTTAGAGGTGCTGAAAACATTACAAGATTCTGTTTGGAGAAAAAGACCTGAATTGTGGCCTGACAAGTGGATCATCCATCATAACAATGCGCCAAACCATAGTGCGCTCATCGCGAGAGATTAATGCAGTCATACTTGTTAAGGTTAGAAGACTGCTTCATAGCCATTGCTCACTCTAAAATATAGTCTTTCTGATCTGTAAAAACTTCTATATAGCCAACTGTTTTTTTTTTCCATCCAATCCTGTGTTAAGAAGTGTCGAAAGTGGTCTGCCAGTCCTCCTAACTTGCCACAATCCTCTAGCATGTCCTGGAGTGTACAAAGTTCCCTGTGACTTGGCCTACTATGGACAGACAGGAAGATCTGTTAACATCTGTTAATCTTTGAGAACATAAGAAATACATATGCCACCATTATTACTGCAAGTCAGAACTGGCCATACTAATGATTATATATGTGTGTTATATAACCAATGTGTTATATATGAGGGATATGGAAAGTTCTGATAAACACTTAGAACAAAAATTAATTAATTTTATGTTTTCTTATATATATATACACACATAATATATATATCATATATATAAAAGATATGTTCTTTCTTGTGGTTATATCAGTTGCTTTAATATCATTTTTGTTATAGGTATTTATCAGAACCTTCCAGACCCCCCCCCCCTCATTTAAGTAGTTACAAGTCAGAAAGATTATTTTTAGAGTCAACAATGGCTATGAAGCATTCTCCTAACCTTAAGTATGGGTGCATTAATCTGCCAAAAATTTGGGAGACTGTCATCTTAACATCGATTCCTACTCAACTGTAATACTTCTTTTATTCAGTGTTAGAGAGCACCAAATTAGGACTTGAGATCTTTTGTCCATTAAAACTGGAATTGTTTTACTTACTCACTGTCATGTGTAATTTTTGACATGTTTTGCTCTAAAAATATGGCCAGTTAATAAACATCCTTTTATAACTTATTTTTGTTTGGTTTTGTAATACCATTAAAATTAAAATAAGTTATGAATAACATTAATCCAACACCTAAGCTTGTTAACTAGAATGGTGCAACATGATAATCACAAAGGCATCTTCTCAAAGAAGACAGATAATACCCAAGAACAAAACAGCTGCTGGATTATTAGACAGATGCTTTATGGCAAGAGTTATCACAGCTGTGGAGTTGCTGGAAAGGGCTTCTTCAAACTCACTCCACGAGTAGAAGCAATGACCTTGCAATTTCCAGAAAGACTGTTGTAACTTTAGTTAAGTTTGGTGGATGTGACGTGAAACTAGCTTATGGTATAAGCTAGTTTCATGTGTGTCTTCATCAACTGTTCTAACAGAAAATGCCAGCTAAGGCAGATCAAAATTCTACATTTTTTTGCACTTTCTTCATGAATCTGTTACAGCTGAAGTTTATTTTTTCTAAATCTTCTCTTATCTGGTCTCTCAATCTTTGTTGTGGTTTTCCTTGTGGGCTTTGCCCCTCACTTTTCATTTTATATAATTCTTGGTATTCTTCACAAATTCGTTCTCTTTACATACAGCTTTAAAAAGCTGCATGTAATGCAATGTTGTATGCATGCATGTTTTATCTTTCCTTGTCTGATTGAAGCCTATTATTTATGATGGACAAATCCTGAATGTAAAGACTTAACTCATGTTCTAGGATCACAAGTGTCCAACCACTTGATCACATTCACCACATGCAATCAAATATCAAATTATTTCTTTTTTGAAAGAGAGGTGGAATTTATATGGGTGAATATCAAAGATGGTAACTGTTGCAATAAAAATTAAATTATATTCATAATATTAATTTAAAAATAAAATTAATTTTAATAAGGATTTTTTAAAATTTTTATGCAACATTTTAATCTTTTTAATTTATATTTACAAATGGACATTTTCAACATTAGAAGTACAGCAGCAAACAAATTAATCCTAACAAGCCGAATTTTCATGAAGTTTTTGGTTTGGTTTTTGTTTCAGCTCACAATAATTTTGGTTGACTGCTGAGTGTTTAAATAGTCTAGGGTGGGCCTAGTTGGCCAAGTGGTAAGTACATCTGCTCTCCAGCCAAAAGGATGCGGGTTCGAATCCCGCATTGGGCATGGATGTTTGCGATTGTCTGTGAAAATACTAGTGGTGGTGGTCGGCAGTAGATGGTGTTGGTGTAGATGATGAAGGTAGTTGCATTTGGTGGAGACGGAGAGTTGTAGAGTAGGTGCCCTCCCTCAATGAGTCTTTGGACTCCCGAGGTGTTATGTAATAATAATAATATAATAAAATATTGGGCATTTTTAATAATGTAAAGAAGTTGACATTCATAGTGTTTTATTCATTTTGTGTAGTTATAATACAAATTGCCAATGAGTGTGGTGTTTGTTTGGGTACTGTTAATGTGATTTTTAAGAGGTTTATGGAGACAGGTACTTTTCTCCTGAAAGAAAAGGGAAAACTACACTTACTCAAGATTATTTACTAGTTAGGAAAAGCAAAATGAATCCAAGATTGTCTGCTGTAAACTTAAATAGAGATTTGGCAGCTAGTGGGATTAATGTTTCTGACATGACAGTCCGTCGAAGATTGTTGGAAGCAGGGAGGACCACCCACAGACCAAAAAAGAAACAACTGTTGATGAAGGCTATGCAGAAAAAGAAGCTCCAGTGGGCAAAAGTGTAGATTGGACTGTTGAGAAGTGGAAGGAGGTCATATTCTCAGATGAGAGCCATTTCTTAGGGTACTTGCTCTCCTTGTCCAAGGAGAGCAAGTACCCTATGTTTGCAAATCAGTGGCTGAGAAGACTTCCCACCCACCTTCAACAAGCTCCTAAACACCCAGCTAAAAAAAGTTCTAGTAAAATGACTTGGTAAAGTCCAAACACTATGGGTCAAGAATGAGGTGAAAAATTCCATTTGGTTTACCCAAAACTATTGAAGAAGCATCCAGATGTCTCAAAACATCAAGCCAGACCTGGACAAAGAAGACAATGTTCTGTGATTGTTAGCTACTATACTATACTATACTACCAATTCAATTATATGATATTTTTTAGACTCTAGCAAACTGTTTTTCTTATCCTAGTATACACTGTAGGCCAGTATATTTAATAGTTTACCTTTAGGTCCATAAATTTTATGTCCACTTATGGACATAAGGTCAATATTCATTTTGTTAACATCCATAGCTACCTTTCCTACTGCCTGGGCTGCATCTGTATGAAAGAATACTTTCTTTGCTCTGCATATTTCACCTTAAATAGATAAAAAAAATGTAATAACATAAGTTACCCTGAAAACACAAGCAAAAAATAAATAGAAAAAAAATTAGTTAAATAGAGATATGCTTCCAATTTTTAGATTAAGCCTTCCAGCTAAATTTTTACATGTAAAAGTAACAAGACAATTTAAGAAACATTACAATTCAACTCGTAAGTAAAATTTAAAAAAAAAATACAAGTAAAAAAAAAAAGTAGTTACAAAAAATAAGCTAACCCTCTAGTACTCACTGCTATTAGACCACACGATGAGTCAGATGTTCTTTCTGCTACTCCATAATATATAATACATGATCACTATAGCAAACCCATAAGGACCAGAGATAGACATAGTTTATTATAGTGCAAGCTTTGCAGTAGAATAAAAATATTACCCCTCCTCCTGAACTGCAATACATGAAACAAAAGAAATCGCAAGAAATAAAACAAAAGAAATCACAAACATAAAAAATCAGTGAGAAAAAAAAAGGAAATTGCAAGAAATCAAAGAAATCACTGGAAACAACAAAGAAATCATGAGAAAACTGCAGGAAACAGAACAAAGGAACTGAAAGGAAATTTGCATTTTGTTTTCAATGCAAAAGTGCATTCAAAAAAAAAATACAGGATTGGCAGGAATCATACATAGAGTGCATAAAATGACAACATGAAAAAGTACAAATGCAAACAATAATGGGAAACAAAAGAAACAACTAGAAGAGCATGAAACTATAAAAAATGAGAATCCACAATTAATGTTTAAATTTCAAAATATTATGTTAGCTTAAATTAAAATTATATACCTGAAATTTTCATAATAAACTAAATAATGTGCAGTCTGTACCATTAAAATCAAAAATAACCTGAAAATTTCAGCAGTCAATCAACTTAGTCACCTCCAATTACAAAGAGGAAGGAAACAGAAAAAAATGATGAATATTCATATATGTTAATCATCCTTCATTCATCAGCATTGGTCAGCCTGGGTAGAGTGGAAAAGTAACAGATACAGATGGTGTGATTATCAGCTTGGACAGAAACCCACTGATATACAGCTGGCATAAATTGACACTGCTCTCTTAAAAATGTGAATTCTATTGCACAATATGCTGGCCTGGTAGGCCGAGTGGTTAGTGTATCTTGCTCTCCAGCCAAAAGGCTGTGGGTTTGAATCCCACTGTGAGCATGGATGTTTGTGATTGTCTGTGAAAATACTAAGTGCTGGTGGGCAGTAGATGGCATTGGTGTAGATCATGCAGTTTGCTGTAGTTAGTGGATTAAGTAGTGGAGACAGAGAGCTGAGGAGTAGGTGCCTTCCCTCGATGAGTCTTTGGACTCCTTAGAGGTGTCACATAATAATGATATACAATATTCCTTTTAAGTTATGAAATTTGCTTGGATAACAGCACATTTTATATTTGAAAGACTATCTATAAGGTAAAAAATTCTAAATTTCTGATTTAGAATTTTTACAAAAGGTTTTGTAAAACTTCATCATCACTTTCATCATCAAATTCCTGACATATACCCTCAAGGAGCACAGGATATGATAGTACTAAGTTATATTAAGTTAGTAATGATGTAAAAATTTACATCATTACTAACTTCCTATCTACAATTTTCCTCCAAATCAGTCTGTTACTTGTCAAGACTCCAACATTATCAGATCTTATATTTCTATCGTCTAAGGCACTTTGTACCGTATCAAGCCACATATATCTTGGTCTTCCTCTGGGTCGTTTTCTTGCCAACCTGGCAGAGAACACTTGTTTTGCTTATCTTTCCTTGGCCATTCTGTTTAAGTAACCATACCACCTGAGATTAGCTCTGCTAACGTATTCCTGGATGCTGATAATGTTCAGTTCTAATATCCTGGTTTTTAATATGATACTGCCATCTGTTCATGCCTCTAATCTTTCTCAGAACTCTCATATCTGCGGTCTCTAGCCTTTGGTCAAGTGTTTTACTTCTGACCCAGCTCTCAGATCCATAAGTTAAAACTGGTTTGAACAATGTCATGAATGCAGCTAACTTAGTGTTCTGACTAATTTCTCTCTTATTCCAAATGAATTTATTCAATTGACTTCCTACCATACCAGTTTTGTTGATTCTGTTCTCTATTTCCATATTAAATTTACCATCTTCACTAAAAATCATGCCTAAGTAGCTGAAATGTTTTACTTGTTCTACAGGTTCTCCGTTCAAAACACAGTTGACATTTTCAATAGTTCTACCTATTTTCATTGTATTTGTGTTTTTATTGCTGACCTTCATACCATATCTATTACAACAGCTATTCAATTTAGTCAGAGAATCTTGCAGACTTGTAGCGGATTTATTTCGAAGTATAACATCATCCGCATAAAGCAAAGAGCTGACATTAACATCTCCAATTTTGATATCATGTTTAATACCACTTTCCTTCATAATGTGATCCATATAGATAATGAATAACAGAGGAGATAATGTACATCCTTGTCTCACCAAAGATTTAACATTAAACCATCTTCCTGTACTTCCTTCAATTCTAACTGCTGACTTGCAACTCAAATAAAGACTAAGTATTGCTTGATATAATGCCCCATTGACACCACATGACTGTAGCGTATTGAAAAGCATCTCTCTTGGCATCTTGTCATATGCCTTTTCCACATCCACAAAACTTAAATTCAGATATTTGTTATATTCCCATGCTTCCTCAACTATTTGTCGTAAAGTGAACTGATCCTGACAGCCTCTATTTGGCCTGAATCCAGCTTGTTCTTCACCAAGCTTTTCTTCCACAATTCTTCTGAACCGTTTCTCATGTATACTGGCATAAATCTTGCCTGGAACACTCAGTAGGGAAATACCTCTGTAATTTTCACATTCAGTTTTATTTCCTTTTTATGTATGGGTACTATTAGAGCTCTACTCCAATCATCAGGAATTCGTTCCTCTATCCAGGTCTTCTAAACAATGCAGTGCAGCCACTGTAAGACTTTTATACCACCATACTTCAGCATTTCTGATCGAATATCATCTACTCCTGCTGCCTTTCCACATTTCAGGCTTTTGAAGGCTTTTTCTACTTCAAGTATGGATATGCATTCCTGACTGCCTATTGAGTGTTTTTTACCACTGTGCTATCACTGCTTGTTTCATTTAGCAATTTTTAGAAATAATTACTCCATACTTCAAGGATATCTTTTTCTCCTGTTTTCATGTCACCTTTATCATCTCTAACTCCCTTTACAGCAATTTTCCTCCATTTCTAAGCTTCTTCAACAACCTCCAGAATATCTTACCACCTTCTTGATATTTATTTTTTATGTTCTTGCCAAAGTCCTCCCATGACTATTGTTTAGCTAGTTTTACACAGTGTTTAGCTTTCCTACATTTGTCTCTTTCAGCCTTTATTGAGGCTTCATCAGTGAGTAGCTAGACCAAAATAATACCAAGGGTATAGTGAAAAGAACTTATATACTCTGCTACAGGGTGTTCGGGATAAATTTGACATATTTATAATTAATTATATTTTTCCGTAAGTTACATGTATTAACACACACTTCTCTTCATTTAAAAGTTTGGACCCTTCTTCATTCATATACAAGATGTCAGAAAGGATGGATAGCTGGAACCCACCTGAATCATGGAAGAGAATAACTTGTATCATGATGATTCGTGCCCGCCATCAAAATAAGGATATTACGACTGCTGCCCAATGCTCCCTGAATACAGTAAAAACAATCAGGCATGAACTAGAGACTTGCAATGGTGACTACGAGGATGTAGCAAGAAGAAAGATCCCTAGCAGACGATCTGATTGCGTTCGTACAGCAGAATTCCTCGCAAATCTGCAGGAACAGGTGTTGAAGAACCCTGGCATTGGAATTCGGGCTTTGTTCGTGGAGTTGCTAACTGTAGTCAAGCCCTGGATAACAAGGGTAGCCAATGGTAGGCCGTATGTATGGCAGCAGGATTCGGCCCCTTGCCACACCTCTGGGAAAAGTCAAAAATGGTTGTCTGAAAATTTCTACGACTTCACCAGTCCAAATGTTTGGCCTCCAAACTCCCCAGACCTTAACCCCATGGATTATTTTGTATGGGGCGCAGTTGAAAAAGACACCAATCGCACTTCCAGTAATACAAAAGCCCAGTTAATGGATAAAATTAAAACAGTTTTTGCGGCCCTTCTCAGGGAGACTGTAGCATCAGCTTGTTCGAGGTTCCGAAGCAGAATTGAAGCTGTGATCGATGCTAATGGTGGTTATTTTGAGTAAATCTTGTTGATAGTATTGTAATTAACTCTGCCTGTAATGTTTTTTTGTCAATTCATTAAATTTAATAGATACAAAGGAGATTTTCTTTTTCCTTACGAAACTGTCAAATTTATCCCGAACACCCTGTATATGAGTTGTCAAAAAGGCGCACCCATTAAGTTACTTAAATATAAAGAGCCAATAGGCTTCATTTCGGCAATATAAATATTATTTAAATTAAGGGGAATTAAATCTCACATTGTTTTAAAACCGAATAAGAAACTCAAGGATCGGAATCAAAGAGTTTCATGCCGAATATAGTATAGTAAACTATAAAAGTATCAGCGAGTACTAGCGTGAGCTAATGCACGTAGTACAAACTCGGGCAACTGGTAGCAAAGGTGGAGAAAGTTCTGATCGCTATTCTTAGTATTTTCCATAATGTAAAACCCATCTCCTAGGAGATGTATGATGTTATACATTATGGTGGGAGGTCACTACCCAGACCAGTTTCAGCCTTTATTGAGGCTTCATCAGTGAGTAACTAGATCAAAATAATACCAAGGGTATAGCGAAAAGAACTTATATACTCTGCTACACGAGTTCTCAAAAAGGTGCACTCATCAAGTTACTTAAATATAAAGAGCCAATAGGCTTCATTTCGGCAATATAAACATTATTGAACATGACTGAAACCGGTCTGGGTAGTGACCTCCCACCATAATGTATAACATCATACATCTCCTAGGAGATGGGTTTTATATTATGGAAAATACTAAGAATAGTGATCAGAACTTTCTTCACCTTTGCTACGAGTTGCCCGAGTACTACGTACTTGTACTATGTGCATTAGCTCACGCTAGTAGTCGCCAATACTTTTATAATTTACTATACTATATTCGGTATGAAACTTTTTGATTCTGATCCTTGAGTTTCTTATTCGGTTTTAAAACAATGTGGGATTTAATTCCCCTTAATTTAAATAATGTTTATATCATCAAAATGAAGCCTATTGGCTTTTTATATTTAAGTAACATCTTGTATTTATTGCTTAGAAAGATCTCACCTGTTTTTGTCTTCTTTGCTTTGGTAACACATATTCTGTTGATTTGGTACTGATCCAATTCTTCTACTAATTTGATTTCTCTTTGAATGATGCTTTTTATGTTGATGGTACCAATTTTTAACTCTGATGATATTGAGTTGGGATTTGTTCCAGTAGCTTATTTTTTGTTTTTCCTTAGTTCCCCTGATGAAAACAATGGGGGTCTTGT
Source organism: Typopeltis vanoorti (assembly GCF_054136105.1). NCBI lineage: Eukaryota > Metazoa > Arthropoda > Arachnida > Uropygi > Thelyphonidae > Typopeltis > Typopeltis vanoorti. The sequence goes on along the minus strand of NC_143566.1, from coordinate 27,766,821 downwards.
TTAACTGTGATGCCCCTGCCAGCATGGAATTTTGTCATGTTGTACCATAATTTTGTATTATGGTTTAAGCCAATAAGAATACAATTTGGTTGGCAATTCTGAAATTGCCAACCTGTTCTTATCCATTCAGTATCCATAGGATTGGATTTTTGATAAAGATGGATAAATTGCTCATTGGATAGAGTGATTTTGCTAGTTGTTTGGCAAGTTTGTTTATATACTGCCACTACTGAATGAAGGGGGAGTGGGGGATAGTGGGTTTGTAAATTTTTTGGGACCTCCATGTATCCAAATAGGTTTGACATGGTAAAGTTTATGTTTCTTGGTAATTTCCTTAGGCCAAAATATAACTTTTTTTTTAAATAATTTATACGCTTTTTCTTTTGAGAATGGTTCAATCCTGATTTCTAATAACACATAGGTTCTGATAACATCCATCTGGTCCATGATCATGGCAAATCAGGACTGGCAGACCATGCTCTGGACATTCCTTTACACAGGATTAAATGGAAGAAGACAGCTGTGCTACACAGAAGATGTTATATGCCCAAGAAAAATTTTAGAATTAGCATCAGCTATAAAGCATTCCTCCAACCTCAACAAATATGGCTACATTAATTTGCCAAAGATCTGAATCCATCATTCTAAGATCACATTTAGCCTGACTTTCCTGAATTAACTTCATTTTTATCTTGCCCCTAGAAAATATCTTTGTTAGGATATTATTCCTTTTCAGTTACAATTCAAATTGTTCTTACAATTACTTAATTAAGTGTTGTGTGTTTACCACATTTGTAATTTATCCTCTGAAGATGCCGGGTGGAAATCCAGCAAAATATTCATCACTTCAATAAATTATTTATTTTCCTCTGATGTTGTTTAATCTCAAAATAATAATATGAAATTTATTTTAAAACATTTATGAGCGTATCAATTAATTCAGACAAATTAATTCTTAAATTTACTCACCTATTTCTTTTATAGGCTGCTTTACTCCTATTTCATTATTTACAGCCATCACAGAAACAAGAACAGTGTCTGGTCGAATAGACTTCTTTAAATCCTGAAAAGTTTGAAGAAATAAAATAAAATAATGTAATAAACTAGCTGAAAAGTGATTAAAAAGTAAAAACAAGAAGTGTATTCCATAAATGGGATAAAATTATAAACTTGATAAAAAATTATATTCTGGCTTAATCCTCTATCCAAGTGTAAGCAAACAAAGTTTATGCATGAAGTCTTTACATGACTAGGCTGCTTGTATATAGAGGCTGATGACTTCTCATCAATTGCCTTAGCATCTTTTTTTTGGGGGGGGGGAAGTGTAGAAGGGGATCCTTGGAAGTGTTGAATATGTTTTTCAGTTTTGCAGAGAGTTTAAAGGTAGTACTAAGATTGTGTAGCATTTCCATTTATTTTATATACAGAATAACTAGAGAATATCGCCTTGTCCTCCTGATCGTCACTCTTGGAAAACAGGCAGTTTTACATGGACCTGGGGAGGGGGGTAGGAAGGGCCGCTGCCACCTCCAAAAAAAATGGCCTCCCCAGGGAAATGAGTTACCACCATTACTTTTCAACATCTACGTCAATGATCTCCCCATCTTTCCAGGAACAAGAAATTTTATCTATGCTGATGACCTTGCCATAGTTACTCAATCAAAAAATTTCAAGTCCACTGAAACTACTCTATCACTTGCCTTATAGTCTAACCACATACTATACCAGCAATCAACTAAAACCAAACCCCTTGAAAATCCAGACTGGCCTTTTCCACCTTAACAATAAGGGAGCCAACAGGAAGCTATAAATATCTTGGGAAGGATCTAAAATAGAACATTCCTAGAACCCAATCTACCTCGGTGTGACTCTCAATTGCACCCTCTCATATAAAACCCACATAAAAAAAACAAAGGCAAAAGTGAATGCAAGAAACAACATACCACGAAAGCTTACCTCTTCCAAATGGGGTGCAGACCCTAACACACTAAGATCTTCTGCTTTGGCCCTTTGCTATTCTTCTGCTGAATATGGCTGCCCAGTATTCAGCAGAAGATTCAGCAGATCCTGCCATGCTGAAAAACTTGATTCAGCATTGAATGAAAGCTACCACTTAATTACAGGATGCCTGAGACCAACACCACTAAAAGATCTGTATACTTTGGCTGGTATTGCATCCCTTCAATTCGAAGATCTGCATTCTCAGCTGATGAAAGAAACAGACAAACGAATGATGAACGCCACCCACTATTCTGCCAGACTGCAGTGCCCCAAAGACTAAGATCCTGACATAGCTTCCTGGCAACTGTTGAACCACCTATAAACCTCCCAGATACAAGACTTCAAAAATGGTTTGCACTATATCCTGAAAATAATACTGGTATTCCAATAGCTGAACATCTTCCACATGGTGTCCACTTGGACTGGAATATTTGGAAAAGCCTCAACAGACTGCAAACAAAGCCTCATCAAATGGGACTACCTCACTGGCCCAGACAATTGTGAGTGTGGGACAACCCAGTCCATGGAACACCTTCTTTCTTGTCCCTTTCTTCTATCACCTTGCACAAAAAAGGACCTTATATCCTGCACAGAAAGAGCAGTTATTTGTGCAAGATACTGGAGGAACATCTGACCATATTTATTGTATATAAGTTATGTATAGTTTCCTTTTTTTCATATTTAATTATTATTTCCCTGTATAATTCACCTACCAAATCTAAGCTGATCTCATTGTAATGTATCCTAATTTGTTGTAAATCATGTTGTATCACTTACTTACTACTGTATCACTTGTGTTTGTATACGAAATAAAAAATTTATTTTATCTGATATTGCTTTAATGTATGGATTAGCTATGGTTTCACTGTAATCAATATTATTTCCATTTTTAGGTGTGGTTTTCGTGAAGAAGTTTATTGATGATATTTTTGCTATAGACATTATTTATATACATTGCTGATAATTTATAATTCATGCTTAAGAGCTTGCTCATCAGAGCAAATTGTTATTAGTCTATTTTTTTAGGGTTTTAATAACTCCAAGTTTTTGTGAAAGGTGATGGTAAGAATTAACATGTATGTATGTATTGGCTGGTATGTAGGCATGGAGTTGCAGTAAACAGTGAAGAATAGACTGCCTGAGAGAAGACAGGTGACAAATGTATCCAAAAATGAAAGAGTTTGAGATTTTAATTTTAATGGCTAAACTGTATGCATTCCTGTTGTTTGTTTAGGTGATGGAGGAAGGTGTTTAAAGTTTGGTGACCAGATAACAAAAAGATCACCAGCATATCTAAGCCAAAATATAGTTTTTAAAGTAGAAGAATCTACAGCATATTGCTCAAAAGCTTCCATATAAAATTTCAATTGGAGGAAATAATAACAAGACCATTGCTCTATCTTCTTTTTATAGGCAAAAATTATTTTGTTACACAAAGTAACTGGAATGTAGCATGTGAGCAAAGAGCCATAATACTGAGCAGAAATTTAGTCAGCAAGAGAAGAATTATCTCACTGATTGGGACATTTGTGAAAAGGGCAGAAATGTCAAAACTAATAAATCATCTTTGCAGAACATTATGTTTTTAATTTTATTTATGAAGTGTTGTGTATGTTTTCATATAGAAGGGCTGAAATGGCCTGCCAATTCCATTACATTATCTAGGGGAGCATGTAATGTGGTAATAGCTTTTTAACAATGTCTGATGGTCAAGAAGAGTGACAAACTTAAGTAACAGTAATTTGACAGTTTTCTTCTAATCCTCTTGGTTGTTTATAGTTAACAAGTTGATAAATGTTGCTGTCAGAAACTAATTCATTCATTTGATGAAGATAAGTTGATAGGTTGACAGGGGAGCATGTAATGTGGTAATAGCTTTTTAACAATGTCTGATGGTCAAGAAGAGTGACAGACTTAAGTAACAGTAATTTGACAGTTTTCTTCTAATCCTCTTGGTTGTTTATGGTTCACAAGTTGATAAATGTTGCTGTCAGAAACTAATTCATTCATTTGATGAAGATAAGTTGATCTCTGTTTATTTGTTTTTAATAATTTGATGGCTGTTAGTTCTGTTTTGGTGAGATTGTTACAAACTGCTTTGGTATTTTTCAAAATATTACAGGTTTCTAAAGGAATTTTATCAGCTATATTAGAGAAATTAATGTCTCTTTCAGTATGGGTGCTACTGCAAAGTTTATGTAGTCAACTTTGCAGTAGCACCTTTATTAAGTAGCAACAGTTACTGTTATTTAGGGTGTAGCTGGACAGGGTGATCACATGGCAGTTCAATGCCAAGTGATCACTTAATCTGTCAATGTGGTCACTCCTCATCTCTCTTGTTTGCAGGTGGCTGTTCTTACATTCACTCACTGGGGAAGAGATATTCCAACTGGTTATATTTGCATGATGGTTGTTTTAAATCTTTTCATGTTTCAATCTACGAAATTTTGCTATTAGTTTTTCTTTATTAGTTTCCAGAATGTGTTTAGTTGAGTGATCAGTGATAATTTCATGCACATTCAAAATAATAAGATCTATATAACTAGAAAGAGTTTGGATTTTAAATTCATAACTCGATTCTGGGCAAGTGGGCTCAGAATTTTTTATTTTTTTTTACCTAGTCTGGATACTCCTCCAATAAGCAGGGCAGTGGTCACACACTGGATGATGAAAATCATGTTCTTCCACCTAAAGTGTTTACGCATTTAAATGGACCCCCCCCCCCCCCAAAAAAAAATCTTGTATTTCCTTAACAGAATTACTGACAGTGATTACTGTCAGAGTTGATTTTAAAAAACCATATTCATTAAGATAACAAATATGGTATGAATTCAATATACATGTACATAACTAATGCTATTTATTTCACTAATCTATTACCTTCTATATTTATCATATTATATGTTCAAGTTTTGTGTTGCACTACATATTATACTAAATATCTAATATCTGATGTAATCTTGAAAATATTCGAAGTTTCAAACATTCACATAATTTTATCACTGCCTCCTGAATGGAAAGGATATGCATATAACATGATCACCTCCTTATCATTACATACTGAATAAGAGCTACAAAGTTGAAAAAAATTATCTGCTTACATCAATATCAAGTAGACCAGACTTTCCAACTTTAAGGTAAGTAACTTCATATCCTTCGGACTGCAAAAAACGACAAGAATCCAGCACACATTTATGTTCCTAAAAAAAAAAAAATATATATATATATAATTCCTTATTTTTACATTTTGCACTTTAGCATTCCTTTCTGAAAATGCATTTTCAGAAGGGAATGCTAAAAGTGATAATTATAAGTAAGAATGTTAATAATCCAACCACAAAGGATGAAAACATTAACCATTGTAGATTATGTCCATGTTATTTCAACAGTACTGTGCATTTTGTATCCATATTTTAGTTGGTTGACATAAACTGCTAAGACCTGTCCAATAGGGAGATAAATCTATTAAGAAACTAATGAGAAATGACATTATACACAACAGCAAATATAATTCCTGCAATTCTGTTTTGACACAGCATTAAAAAAAAGTATCATGTTTTATTAAACAGTTTTTTTAATTAATTATAACTTTATGGCTAAAAAACATATTGGTAGGAAATTTTTATTAGTCATTGATGGTACACTAGAAAAATAATAAAACCAACTAGTTTTGCCAACACATATAATCTGGTGGCTTCTTTAAAGCTTTTTAATGGGATAAATGAGGAAAGCAGTTGGTGTTAAAACAAATGAACTGCTAGAAGAGAAACAATCCCACACAAATTAAATATAACTACAGTAATGCACATGTCAGCTATCTCTTTGTAGTCTATACATAATTGTTGGAAAAGTTAAATTCTGGTATGTCAAAAGATCTCATGTAGGCTAGACTACAGACACATGGTATCCTATACATACCTGTAAACTCGTAGAAAGAAACATTGTTCTACTTAGGAAAAACTAACTAACTCACCTTTTGATTAAAAGCTATATAAAGGTTCTTCATGTGCAGTTCTAGCAAGATTAGAAACATGTCTTTCCAAAACAAACTTCTTTGTTGATTGATACCAACTGAGTTATGAAGGCTATGCACTTCAGAAGAAATGAAGCAAAACATATACGACAAGACAATGGCCTGATCAGCTTATCAAATTACTTTATTACTGTCCACTCTCAGTAATTCCTTCAGAGTTTAATAACTAATAAGTGGATGAAATATTGTATATTACTAAAGAAAAATCAACAGTCATTCAAAAAAAGAATTCTGGAGGATAATTTCTTTGATGATGATCTTTTCAGAGCAGCAGCACAAATAAATAGCCCCCCTCCCCTCAACACATACAGCACACAGACTAAAAGAATATATATGGGAGGCTGCAGAAATATTATGCCTAGAATTTTAATGATAATAAAAAAATAGTTTACTTTTGTCATCTATAAAGTTATTGTTTGAAATTAAGTTGTACATTCCATACACCTTAATTTCAAAGTAAAGTAAATCAGCTACTGAAACGTTGCTAAAGTTTTTTCAGTGTCTCCACAGTGCACTTTAAAGGATTACAGGACAATGTATACTCTGTGAATGGGGAAAAAAAAAAAGTTTGATTCTCATCATGACAAGAGAAATGAGTAAAGGCTACTGGTTTATGAGACCTGAGTGTAGGGCATACTGGATAAGGGTAGCGAATGATTAGGAACATGGATTTCGAGATGGGTAGTGCAATAACAGCTAGGTTTGGAGGTTGAGGAAATAGTGGGAACAACCTGAAGCCATAAAATATCTAAATCTTGATATAAAAAACTGCCTAGCAAGTGAACCTGGAACTGGTGGCTGATCTAAGGGATGTACATAAGGAGCAAGTGAGCCTGAAATTGGAGACTGATATAAGGGCTGTAGTAACAACTTTTGTACAACAATCAATCACCATCAATACATTTTTGACAATTTTCCTCAAAATTAGCCTGCTATCTATTGGGACTCTAATACTGTCAGATCTTATATTTCAGTCTTCTAAGGCACTTCTTACTGTATCAGTCTATCTAGATACAAAAGAGAGAGAGAGAGAGAGCACTTTGGTGCTCCACTGGATCATTTTTACCTGCCATCTGGGCATGAAAAACCTATTTTCTAAGACTTTTCTCATTCTGTTTAAATGCCCATGCCATCTGAGAACAGCTATGCTTACACACTAATGATGTCAAGTTTCTTTATAATACTTCATTTTTAATATGATTCTGCCATTGATATCATATGTTCATCCCTAATTTTTCTCAGAACTCTCAAATCTGTGGTTTCTAGTCTTTGATTGCTTTATTTTTAACCCAACTCTCATACCCATAACTGGTTTCAACACTTTTGCATACTGCTAATATAATGTTTTAGAAAATTTCCCTGTTATTCCATAAAACTTTATTTAATTGGCTTCCACCACACTAACTTTGGTTATTCTATACTTATTTCCATATTTAATTTGACATCTTTACTAAAAACTGTACTTACTTAAACAGCTGAAATGTTTTACTTGTTCTAAAGGGCATTCCATTAATCCTGCGGAGGTCACGGTTGAAAAAATTGCAGCGTAGGTCGAATGTATCTGAGAGATACATTCATTACTAGTATGTGCTAAAATGCAATAAAACTTTAAAAAAACACTGCAAATATGATACATGATGATTTATTTATTTTCAGTTACAATCTAGACATTATTGAAAAAAGAAACAAAAACAAACAAACAACTAAACCAATACTATACTGACATCAGAGTTTGCGGTATCTCTCAGATACAATTTACCATCACATATCACTTTCACTTTTGCATTAGACTCTATCATTCTCATCATCAGACTCGAGTAACATTCGCTGAATCTCTTCAACATCTGATGGTTTATTCAATCGATATATTTTTCCAGACATTTTCAACGGTAAATAAAATAAAAAAAACTAAACCAATACTGTACTGACATCGGAGGTCACGGTATCTCTCAGATACAATTTACTATGAAATATCACACACCTTTACATAACACGTGTTAAACCAAAACTGACTGCATAAACAGTGTGGAATATCACTTGTAATATATGCATGCATGCACAGCTAGTCATGACCTCCAAGCTATATACTGGATATGTGTAAGAATATTTATATTAAAATTTGTTTGTATCTGTCAGATCAGCAGCGACCTCCGCAGGATTAAGTATGTTGATGTTTTCTACATTCTTGGTTATTTTCACAGTTTTTGCACTTTTATTGCTGATTTTCAGAGCAAATTTATCACAGCAGTTATTTAATTTAGTTAAAGAATCTTGGGAACTTGTAATGTTATTTAAGGGTTATAACATCTTCTTTGAAAAGAAAGATGAGTTTGATATGATAAATTCTCATTACAGCAAACACCATTAATAACATACTCCATCACTATAACAAACAAAATGTCTCAACCAAATCCCCATAGGTATAATGCTGTTCTAAAGGAAATTTACTACAGCAAACTATCCATTATGGCAAGCTATTCCTGTAGCCCTTATGAGTTTGCAATAGTTAGAATAGACCATATCTTGTTCTGCGCTTTTTCTTATGAATCTTGAATAACGGTAGAAATAGTAGGCATCCTTCTGCTTGTAATGTGCTTCACCCATTTTGGATGGAGGTATTACAGTTAAAGTCACTGCATTAGATACCAGCACTGTTAAAGAGAACACTAAGTTGTAGGAATAAGGAAGTTATTCTCCTGCTTTACAATGTTTTGATAACATCACATCTGGATTACTGTGCACAGATATGGTCACCTGGGTTTCAAGAAGATGGGGAGACAGTTGAAAAGATTCAGCAGTGAGTAACCAAGATGATAACTGGCCTATGGAATTGTGCATATCAGGACAGACTGAGAAAATGTGGTCTTCAGCATGAGGAATAGATGGAGAAGAGATATAACAGAAACATACAAATTAGTACAGGGATATTACAGTATAGACATAAGTGACATTTTGCAGCTTATGGATGATGAAGGTAGAACTCAGGGTCATCCCTAGAAGCTGGCTAGGGATGCTGTAAGGAAGCACGTGAAGTCCAGTTTTTTCTCATGGCATGTAGGGAGTGTGTGCAATGGGCTGCCATTTAGATTTTGTGAGTGTTCAGTAAATGTGCTCAAGGAGTTATGATAGGTATTTAAGAATGAGTGTCTAAATTGGCCCTCCATTGATGAATCCTTGGAGGTGCATTCATAATAATAATAATCACTGTTTTACAATTAATTTTACATTCAATTCTGACCAATGATTTAAAACTAAAGTATAGGCTATATACTGTTCTGTATGATGTTCTTTCATTTGTACCATATAACAATATCATTCTGAAGAGCTTCCTATTGGCATCTTATCATGTCTTATCTAGATGTCCAACATTTGAATACAGATCCACATTACATTAGCATGATTTCTTGTCTTGAACACCTTATCTTGAAGTAAAAGTTTAGTCCTAACAACTTATATTTACCATAAACCCAACTTGCTCTCCAAGTTTCTCTTCCACTATTTTGCTTGGCCTCTCTGAGCATGCTAGCCTAAATTTTGGCCTGGGACACTCAGTAGCAAAATTTCTCTTAATTCTCACATTCAGTTTATTTCCATTTTTATAGATGATTACAATGTAGGCTTTCCTCCAATCATCTGGAATTCAACCTTTTGAGATCTTATGAATTACATGGTGTCACCACCATAGAATTTTTTGCATCCATAAAAATTTTACAGTGGACAGATATCATCTACTCCAGCTACCCATCCACATTACAGGTTTCCGATACTTTAAAAAATATAAGCCTTATACACTCAAGGAGCTATATAAGCTCATCGAGAACAGGCTTTTACAAACATTCAAGTCCATGGTGAGATCCATGACCTATTGGTTGGGGAGTGGGTAAATACTGTCCACTTGACCAACCAAGCCAGCAGCTATCATTATCAATATGTTGTCCTGACTGCATTTCTCTTGAATATTTTTTGCCACTATTCTTTAGCTGCTTGTCTTATTTAATAATTTTTCAAAGACATTAATCCCAACTTTGAGAATATTCTCATTTTCTGTTTTTATATCCCCTTCATCATCTCTAATTCCTCTTCCCTCAATAGCATCTGGAACACTTTGCCACCTTCATGATATTTATCTTCTATATTTTTACTAAAGTGTTCCACTAACTCATTTTACATAGCTTTCTTATGATTTACTTTATAATATCTAAGGATGTATGCTGACTTACTTCCTAGAAACTTTCATTATGATTTATTTTTTGGGACTACATCATTATCTCCTTAAATCCACCAAGAAATTCTGGTTTTTCTATTCTTGTAGACACCTCACTAAATGCTTCACTTGCAAAATTAATGAATGTTTATTTCGAATTTTGCCAATCTTGGCTGTTGTTTTCAAACTCTTTCTCAGATTCTGGAGTGAATGCCCAACCAAACTTGAACATTTCAATAGCAGTCCACTGAGTGGTATGCAACTCAGCATTATCATGTTGTACGATGGTATATCTAATTAAAATATCAGATTAAGTCGTCATTTTGTAGCTTTTTTTTTTTTAGTTTTTTTCAAAACCTCGTAATGCATGGGCTACAGTGGGATTTTTAAATAAAGCCACCTCTAAAAATTAAGACAATCCGCAGGCCCAATACCCTTTCAAATTCTCAAACAGATTTAAAAAATGTGCCTAAATAATACCTTTATTATCCAGAATGATGAATGCTAAAAGTTTTTTTTGCCTGATTTGAAAAGCCTTGCCATTTTTAGGTGTGTGTGGGTGTGTGGGGGAAGATCAATTATACCCTTAACCCTCAAGAGTTTTGCCCTTTATTTGAAAAGCTTGGCAGCTATTGGGGGGGGATGACCATAAATCATTCTTGAATTGCAGTTAGATTCCATCTTGCAGTGACAGGCCCATGCTTCATTGCTAATAAATTTTGAAATCTGAATTGTCAATTTTTATTTCTTCCCATAACCAGCTGTTGTATCCATATGCAAAAAATTTTCTACTATCCTTCTTTTATCATTTAAACAGTATAACTGGATTATGTAAGACATAAAGGTCACAAAGTTTCATGATTACATTTATCCCATTCCTTGATTTTCATTAGATGTGGCAGCCAATGGCAAGCATGATTTAAGCTGATCTTCAAAGCATATTCTCCCAGCTGAATTGTTAATACATCTTCTTTACGCTTGCTAATATACAATTTCTTTTTTTATCTTCATCATCATCGTCAAATTCCTGACATGTACCCTCAAAGGGTGTACAGGATATGATAGTACTACATGAAAAATTTACAACATTACTAACTTTCTATCTATAATTTTTTTTCCTCCAAATCAGTCTGTTACTTGTCAAGACTCCGACATTATCAGATCTTATATTTCTATCGGGGGTGCTTAAGGGTCAAAGCTGTATAACAGAGAGGAGACCTCCACATAGCCTTTAAAGGAATGCGGAGAACCGACCAAGGCTTCTGACCTAATGTCCAATCCTCACCTTCTCGTGGTGCACCCTGTTGAGTATCTACTCGGATAATGAACGAACGAGGATGGGCTGGCAATTTGGGCTTTAGCCGACCAAATTGTATTCTTATTGGTTATACCAAGATAAAAAATGATGGTACAACATGACAAAATTTCATGTCAAAGAAATGAAGCTAGCTGAGGAATTAGATAAGTACCAGATTGACATAATAGAGGTGACTAAAACAAAAAAGACAAAAATTGGTGAGAGCTTTCTGAGCAATAAATACAAAATGTTATATTCAGGCAATGACAATCAAGGAAAAGAAGCAGTAGTCATAGTATTCAACACTAAATACGAGGCTAATCTTCTTGAATGGCAGGCAGTCTAAAGTAGAGTGTGGGCAAATATCAGAATGGAGAACTGGACAATGAGACTTATTCATGCCTATAGTCCCACAGAAGGTTCTACTAAGGTACAAGTGGAGGAATTTTTTTGAGGATTTAGAAAAAGCATCTGACACAATGAAAAAGGAAAAGTTGGTCCTTGTTGGGGATCTAAATAGCAGAGTAGGAAATGATTGTGAGACATACAAAAATATTTTGGGAAAATTTGGAGAAAAGAGCAAAGCTAATAATAATGGCAAATATCTGTTGGATTTCTGCTCAGGACATGGACTGGTTATTACTAACACCATGTTCCAACATAAAAATGTGCACAAATTCACACGGAGAGAAGAGGCAAGGAATAAGAAAAGTCTCGTTGACTATGTTATTGTTGATAGTGATGTTTTCTCCCTGGTACAGGACACCAGAGTGTATAGATGATTTGAAATTGGAAGTGATCACTATTTAGTCTTGAGCAGGATAAAACTGAATTCCATATTGAAAAGAATAACATGTAAGAAAGTTTTAAAGCGAATAAAAGTTGAGCAGCTTTCAGATGTGAACTGTAGACTAAAATGCACAAAGATTATTGAAGAAAAAAGGAAAGAGTTTGAGAACAGGAATCAAACCTTGGAGATTCAGTGGCAAACTCTGAAGAAACCATTGATTGATTCTGACAGAGAGGCATGTGGTGAGGTTGTCTGCAAGGCTAAAAAAATCAGAACTCCCTGGTGGACACAGAAAGTTAAAGAAGCAGTGAAGGAAAAAGCATATCAAAAGTTCCTGGCAAATAAGTCAGCTTTTGCTCTTAAAGAATACAGAGACAAATGTAAGAATGCGAAACACTGTGTAAAACTAGCTAAACAAAAGTCATGCGAGGACTTTGTTAAGAACATAAAAAATAAATATCAAGAAGGTGGCAAAATATTCTAGAGGTTGTTGAAGAAGCTTAGGAATGGAGGAAAGAGTGCTGTAAAAGGAGTTAGAGATGATAAAGGTGACATGAAAACAGGAGAAAAAGATATCCTTGAAGTATGGAGTAATTACTTTGAAAAACTGCTAAATGAAACAAGCAGTGATCACAGCACAGTGGTAAAAAACACTGACCAGGCATGCAGTCAGGAATACATATCCATACTTGAAGTAGAAAAAGCCATCAAAGGCTTGAAATGTGGAAAGGCAGCAGGAATAGATGATATTCGACCAGAAATGCTGAAGTATGGTGGTATAAGAGTCTTACAGTGGCTGCACTGCATAGTTCAGAACGAATTCCCAATGATTGGAGTAGAGCTCTCATAGTACCCATATATAAAAAGGGAAATAAAATTGAATGTGAGAATTACAGAGGTATTTCCCTACTGAGTGTTCCTGGCAAGATCTATGCAGGTATACTTGAGAAATAGTTGAGAAGAATTGTGGAAGAGAAGCTTGGTGAAGAACAAGCTGGATTCGGGCCAAATAGAGGATGTCAGGATCAGATTTTCACTTTATGACAGATAGTTGAGAATCACAGGAATATAACAAAGATCTGTATTTACGTTTTGTAGATCTGGAAAAGGCATACGACAAGGTGTCAAGAGAGAAGCTATTCCAAACACAACAGTTATATGGTGTTAATGGGGCATTATATCAAGCAATAGTTAGTCTCTATTTAAGTTGTAAGTCAGCAGTTTGAATTGAAGGAAGTACAGGAAGATGGCTTAATGTTAAATCTGGTGTGAGACAAGGATGTACATTATCTCCTCTGTTATTCATTATCTATATGGATCACATTATGAAGGAAAGTGGTATTAAACATGATAACAAAATTGGAGATGTTAATGTCAGCTCTTTGCTTTATGCAGATGATGTTATACTTCGAAATAAATCCGCTACAAGTCTGCAAGATTCTCTGACTAAATTGAATAACTGTTGCAATAGATATGGTATGAAGGTCAGCAATAAAAAGACAAAGACAATGAAAATAGGCAGAATCATTGATAATGTCAACTGTGTTGTGAATGGAGAACCTGTGGAACAAGTAAAACATTTCAGCTACTTAGGCACGATTTTTACTGAAGATGGAAAATTAAATATAGAAATACACAACAGAATCAGCAAAGATGGTATGGTGGGAAGTCAATTGAATAAATTCATATGGAATAAGAGATAAATTAGTCGGAACAATAAATTACCTGTATACAGGACAATGTTCAAACCAGTTTTAACTTATGGATCTGAGAGCTGGGTCAGAAGTAAAACACTTGACCAAAGACTAGAGACCGCAGATATGAGAGTCCTGAGAAAGATTATAGGTGTGAACATATGGCATCAATGGCAACATCATATTAAAAACGAGGATATAAGGAAAGAACTTGACATTGTCAGCATCCAGGAATGTGCTAGCAGAGCTAATCTCAGGTGGTATGGTCACTTAAACAGAATGGGCAAGGAAAGATAAGCAAAACAACACAAAAGATAAGTGTTCTCTGCAGGGTGGCAAGAAAATGATCCAGAGGAAGACCAAGATATAGGTGGATTGATACAGTACAAAGTGCCTTAGATGATAGAAATATAGGATCTGATAATTTTGGAGTCTTAAAAAGTAACAGACTGATTTGGAGGAAAATTGTAGATAGGAAGTTAGTAATGATGTAATTTTTTTCATGTAGTACTATCATATCCTGTACACCCCTTGAGGGTACATGGCAGGAATTTGATGATGATGATGATATTTCTATCGTCTAAGGCACTTTGTACCGTATCAACCCACCTATATCTTGATCTTCCTCTGGATTGTTTTCCTGCTAACCTGGCAGAGAACACTTGTTTTGTTAATCTTTCCTCGCCCATTCTGTTTAAGTGACTATACCACCTGAGATTAGCTCTGCTAACGCATTCCTGGATGCTGACAATGTCAAATTCTTTCCTAATATCCTCGTTTTTAATATGATGTTGCCATTGATGCCATATGTTCACACCTATAATCTTTGTCAGGACTCTCATATCTGTGGTCTCTTGTCTTTGGTCAAGTGTTTAACTTCTGACCCAGCTCTCAGATCCATAAGTTAAAACTGGTTTGAACTTGTATACAGCTAATTTAGTGTTCCGACTAATATATCTCTTATTCCATATGAATTTATTCAATTGACTTCCTACCATACCAGCTTTGTTGATTTTGCTGTCTATTTCCATATTTAATTTACCATCTTCACTAAAAATCGTGCCTAAGTAGTTGAAATGTTTTACTTGTTCCACAGGTTCTCTGTTCACAACGCAGTTGACATTTTCAATGATTCTACCTATTTTCATTGTCTTTGTCTTTTTATTGCTGACTTTCATACCATATCTATTACAACAGCTATTCAATTTAGTCAGGGAATCTTGCAAACTTGTAACAGATTTATTTAGAAGTATAACATCATCCGCATAAAGCAAAGAGCTGACATTAACATCTCCAATTCTGATATCATGTTTAATACCACTTTCCTTCATAATGTGATCCATATAGATAATGTACATCCTTTTCTCACACCAGATTTAACATTAAACCATCTTCCTGTACTTCCTTCAATTCTAACTGCTGACTTACAACTCAAATAAAGACTAAGTATTGCTTGATATAATGGGCCATTGACACCATATAACTGTAGAGTATTGAATAGCTTCTCTCTTGGTACCTTGTCATATGCCTTTTCCAGAGCGACAAAACTTAAACACAGATCTTTGTTATATTCCCATGTTTTCTCAATTATTTGTCGTAAAGTGAAGATCTGATCCTGACAGCCTCTATTTGGCCTGAATCCAGCTTTTTTTTTTTTTTTTTTTTTATTATGCACCAAATAATTTTTGAGGAAGTTTCAGAAGCTTTTCTTTTGATATGACTAGGAACTTGGTGATGATTCACCGCCAGACATCAGACTGGCCATTTACAGCAAAAAACAGATCACTTTGTATATTTATAATAAGGCAGCAGGCATTACAGTATTTTAATTTTCTCTGACTTTTCATGGTTGTTCAAGATATGCTGATATTAAGAGAGGCATAAAATCTATAGTGAAAAATTCTTTGGTAATCCATATACATGGTGACAATTTATCATCTCCTCTACAGCATGATCTCAGCAATGCCTCCACATATTACTGTACTAGCCATACTCCAGCCAAGCATACTCAGCTGAATAGTAACAGCAAAAAAAAAATTTGCTGGCTGATGTGAAATTGCTTTTTCAGATTTTTTTCTGTTATCTCTATTTTTTGGTTTTTGTTCTGTTATGTTGTGTTACATCTATTATTCTTTTTAATGTGAAAGGCTGTAAGGTTGTAAGCCCATACATAGTACATCAGTACTGTGAGCGGGCTAAGGATTTTTTTTCTATTTTTATTCATTTTTTATAATTTTTTGTATTTTTATTTATTTTTTACGTAGTCTGGAAACCCTGCTCTAGAGATCAAACATGGAACTTTTCAAGCCACTTCAGGCCTCCAATAAGTAGGGTGGTGGTCTCACATGAGGTCATGAAATTCATCTCCCACCTAAAACCTATTCTGTAATGCCTATTTATTATTCTATAACTTCAAACAAAAAAAAAAAGAAAGAAAAAACTCTTCATAATACACAAAAGAATCTGAATATAATGACATCATTCATATCTCATGGTAAAAGAAATGAAGGAAATATGAATGATACATGAAATATGGGGATATTATGGATCTCCATAATATCCTCCATGGACTCCAGTAAAAAAAAAAAAAAAAAAAAAAAAAAAAAAACTACTACTTTTTACTGGAGTACATAGAAGATATGGAGATCCATAATATCCCCTATTTTAATAAATATATTCTGCATATTGTGAAAACTGCAGTGACCATCAATTACTAAGTATTAGATAAGGCATTGTGTTTATGTACTACTTATTACCAAATATTAAGTATAAAACAATCATTACCTACTGTTAAAAAAATTTACTTACTGTCTGTGTAGTAATAACATGCCTTTTTTTCTCAGCAAAAAAATGTGCTACTCCTTTGATTGCCATATTATTTGATTCTGTAGCACCACTTGTAAAAATAATCTCTTTAGAATCTGCTCCTATTAGTGCTGCCACTTGCTACATATATATATATAAAAAAAGTTCCATATTACATTATATATTTGATAGTATAGAATGTCTGTAAAGTCCCTCTAGGATTTCAGGGAATGTCCTAGACATAAAAACAAACATATTTATAGACATGGAGTTTGTACTAATACTATCAGTTTCCAATAGGTGATAATGACATTATGTACTAGATGACAATTATCAATTAATGAGTGAAGGTTCATATAAAAAATGCCAGCTGCACAAATGATTCTATTAATGTCACAAAGAATGCAGCAAAAATTAAAAACTTCAATGATAAAAGAGTAATAAAACCCTTCATAGGATCATTAAGGATAGCCAGGTTGAGAGGTATATGTATTTAGGTATATAATTATTGCATACCTAAATACATATATAAATATATATAATATTGCATTCCAATGAAAACTTTGGATGGATTTATAAACTAGCCCTGTACATTATAAGATATACTCTGAAAGTAACATAAACAAGAGATGCTGGTATGGTGTTATGTCATCATATAAATATGTGGCATTAAGTCAGCAAAAAAGGTAAAATGCCTTCTAAAATATTTGGTATTTCTTTGAAATACTTAAAGTTTCAGAAAAGATCAACAGATCATGATGTTGTTGGAATATCCCACTTAACTGAATGTTCCAATTATGATGGTTTGTTAAACTTATTTTTACCACTTTAAATTCCTTTCTTCTTCGTTAGCTGTTGATTGATGCTCATCTGAATATAAGGAAATTTATATTATACTGCGCCACCCTATATTCAGATTAGTCCAAATAATATAGAAGAATCAATCATCAACTATATTTATTTTATCACTTTATTTTCAGGCCGAGATTGTTAATAGCATTTAAGGCTTCCGCAAAGGTCCGATTAATTTTATGAGCGGTGCAATGAAAGAAAATCAGGCAAACACCAAGTTTAATTCAACAAAAGAAAACATTTAATGTGGAATGGTGCAACATAAACATATAATCTGCAAAAAGTTATCCAATTAGAATTTACAAGAATAAATATTCAGATATTAGTAACTTCTAAGTTAGGATTGTGGATTGTAACTAATGTTGACATTTCTTAATTCTATAGCTTTAGTATTTCTTTCACATAGTTCTCTCTATCCAATTGGATGAATCATATCATAAATATATTAGCTCAGTTTAAATTATTCAGAATAATTACAATCCATTAACTACCAAACATTCATTTCTCGGTTCTTTATGCTCAGTCAATCAAGTTGAGATTAGTTCTTAAAAGTTTAAGCTTCCAAATGTTACAATAACTAATCTTATGACAGGATACACTGTCATAAGATTAGTTATTTTTCTCAGTCAGCTAACACTTAATAGAACAACATAACACTTATAGCTTCGAGGGGAAAGTACTTCAGTACATTTAACATCCGACCATTAATTGACATAATACCACAGCTAAGGTCAAAATATATCCGACGGAATTAACTGATATTGCTTCACAAGTTATAGAAAGGAC
Source organism: Typopeltis vanoorti (assembly GCF_054136105.1). Lineage (NCBI taxonomy): Eukaryota > Metazoa > Arthropoda > Arachnida > Uropygi > Thelyphonidae > Typopeltis > Typopeltis vanoorti. The sequence continues at coordinate 27,748,359 of NC_143566.1, read as the reverse complement.
AACTCTTACAGGGTTACCACTTCTAAGCATCGAATTTGCATAGGCACAATTGGATTTCTTATTGACTTTTACTTTATGGCAACACAATTTAAAAGAAATCTTCCAGTATAATAACTGAATTATAGACACAGAAACACATAAGACTTGATGCACTTGGTTTAAGTTATTTACTGATTCCTTATTTTCTTCTATGTATTGACTTCAGTTCTGCATTATGCTTCCACTAACTGTTAGGAAATTATTGAAGTACCAGAACTCCGATAGAAGTAATTCCAAATGCCTATTAATTCCTTGTCCTTTCCTAGAAGATTTTCAGCATATATCAATTCCCTTTCTGCCACTCACTCATTTATATGAATATATTATTCATATAAATGCTTTGAACTGTATTTATTTATATATATACAGGGTGTTCGGGATAAATTTGACATATTTATAATTAATTATATTTTTCCGTAAGTTACATGTATTAACACACACTTCTCTTCATTTAAAAGTTTGGACCCTTCTTCATTCATATACAAGATGTCAGAAAGGATGGATAGCTGGAACCCACCTGAATCATGGAAGAGAATAACTTGTATCATGATGATTCGTGCCCGCCATCAAAATAAGGATATTACGACTGCTGCCCAATACTCCCTGAATACAGTAAAAACAATCAGGCATGAACTAGAGACTTGCAATGGTGACTACGAGGATGTAGCAAGAAGAAAGATCCCTAGCAGACGATCTGATTGCGTTCGTACAGCAGAATTCCTCGCAAATCTGCAGGAACAGGTGTTGAAGAACCCTGGCATTGGAATTCGGGCTTTGTTTGTGGAGTTGCTAACTGTAGTCAAGCCCTGGATAACAAGGGTAGCCAATGGTAGGCCGTATGTATGGCAGCAGGATTCGGCCCCTTGCCACACCTCTGGGAAAAGTCAAAAATGGTTGTCTGAAAATTTCTACGACTTCACCAGTCCAAATGTTTGGCCTCCAAACTCCCCAGACCTTAACCCCATGGATTATTTTGTATGGGGCACAGTTGAAAAAGACACCAATCGCACTTCCAGTAATACAAAAGCCCAGTTAATGGATAAAATTAAAACAGTTTTTGCGGCCCTTCCCAGGGAGACTGTAGCATCAGCTTGTTCGAGGTTCCGAAGCAGAATTGAAGCTGTGATCGATGCTAATGGTGGTTATTTTGAGTAAATCTTGTTGATAGTATTGTAATTAACTCTGCCTGTAATGTTTTTTTGTCAATTCATTAAATTTAATAGATACAAAGAAGATTTTCTTTTTCCTTACGAAACTGTCAAATTTATCCCGAACAACCTGTATATATATATATATATATATAAAATGAATAAATAAAAGCCTTATAAACTCAAGGAACTATATAAGCTTGTTCAGAGCAAGTTTTGACAAATAGCTGTGTCCACAATGAGATTCACACCCACAATCTCTCTCTAGGTTGGAGAGCAGGTATGCCATCCACTTATTCAAGAACACTTGCAAAATTATTAAAAGAAAGGATAATTAATATCCATTTATTTTATATATCAAGATAATAAACAATTAGTGCTTTAAAAGTTTCAAAAAGATAGTTTAGAGTTACATAACCTTTAACATGTTGTCTTCATATTGTGCTACCTAATAAAACAAGTTTCAGAGAAACAGTGTATTTGCCATTTATTTAATATTGTTAAATTGTGAATGAAGATATTTTATATATTATAATACTTCATTCATAATTAACATAATCCACCATGTCATAAGCAAGACTTGTAATTGACATAATACCACAGCTAAGGTCAAAATATATCCGATGGAATTAACTGATATTGCTTCACAAGTTATAGAAAGGACAACTCTTACCGGGTTACCACTTCTAAGCATCAAATTCGCATAGGCACAATTGGATTTCTTATTGACTTTTACTTTATGGCAACACAATTTAAAAGAAATCTTCCAGTATAATAACTGAATTATAGACACAGAAACACATAAGACTTGATGCACTTGGTTTAAGTTATTTACTGATTCCTTATTTTCTTCTATGTATTGACTTCAGTTCTGCACTATGCTTCCACTAACCGTTAGGAAATTATTAAAGTACCAGAACTCTGATAGAAGTAATTCCAAATGCCTATTAATTCCTTGTCCTTTCCTAGAAGATTTTCAGCATATATCAACTCCCTTTCTGCCACTCACTACCGATCTCTATGCTGTCTCTAGGGTTTCTCTCTTTACTTTTTCTTTCCAATCAACTACGTTCTCCTTTTCCAGGCAAAATCCAGTTTTAACCTGTTTAGCTTATATCAACTGGCTTTTCTCCTTATACACAGTAGCTCACGCTCTCAGCACAAGCTAACTAAAATAAACTCCGTTTCTCCGTCAGTAGCCAATCAAATCTCATCAGTAGAATTTCATAAAATTACCTTTACTTATAGAAATAACAAAAAACATATATCATGGTTCACATAAGGAACATTTAAATTTATATACACACAGTTTCTTATAATAAATTTTACAGAATTAAGTAAATAAATTGAATCTCATTTTTACATAGTCTTTTTATTACTATTACATATCCTAAGGTTATATAATTAATTTATAACAAACAAAACTTAAAGCATTTATATGAATAATATATTACAAGCAAAAGACTAACAACAAATAATATTTACAAGTCTTGCTTATGACATGGTGGATTATGTTAATTATGAATGAAGTATTATAATATATAAAATATCTTCATTCACAATTTAACAATATTAAATAAATGGCAAATACATTGTTTCTCTGAAACTTGTTTTATTAGGTAGCACAATATGAAGACAACATGTTAAAGGTTATGTAACTCTAAACTATCTTTTTGAAACTTTTAAAGCACTAATTGTTTATTATCTTGATATATAAAATAAACGGATATTGATTATCCTTTCTTTTAATAATTTTGCAAGCATTCTTGAATAAGTGGATGGCATACCTGCTCTGCAACCTAGGAGAGATTGTGGGCACAGCTATTTGTCAAAACTTGCTCTGAACAAGCTTATATAGTTCCTTGAGTTTATAAGGCTTTTATTTATTCATTTTAAATATATATATATATATAAACAAATAAATACGTTTCAATATCAAGTTTAAGTCTTTTAGAACTTATCTTTTTTCTTTAATTCATACAACAACATGAGGAAAAAAGTGAATAATATATATTCAAAGACTATATATTTCAACCTGAAAATTACAGGCCATCATCAGCGGCAAACGATAGTTAACTACAAAGTAGAACACAAACAATGGATTGATTTGAAATAGTGAGAGCTGCATGATGTTATACATGAACAATGCAAATGCATTACTGAGTAGACATTATATTATTAGTTATTGATTAACTGTATTATAAATTAAAACTTTAACGATGTGTGTAATTAAAATAAGACTCTCCCATATCTTTGACAGTGAGAGACAGTCATTTTGATTCAACTTCGGATGATAAAATTAAGGCTTCGGTGTTTTCTTTAAATAAATGTTCAAATTTATAGTGATAACAGAGTAAATGTGTTTCAGACTATAGGATATAGTGGTCAGTATATGTTTTGCAAGGCCAGATTTCTCGGAATAAAAAATGATGGTACAACATGACAAAATTTCATGCCGGCTGGGGCGTCGCCCGGTTAAACAAGGCCCCCGTTGTTTTCGCCAGGGAACCAGGGCGAACAGCGAAAAGTCAGCTACTGGAACAAATCTGAAAACAAACCCCAACTCAACATCACCAGAGTTAAAGATCGGTACTATCAACGTAAGAAGCCTGAATGGCAAAGAAATGGAGCTAGCTGAGGAATTAGATAAGTACCAGATCGACATAATAGGGGTGACTGAAACAAAAAAGACCAAAACTGGTGAGATCTTTCTGAGCAATAAATACAAAATGTTATATTCAGGCAATGACAATCAAGGAAAAGAAGGAGCAGCCATAGTATTCAACACAAAATACGAGGCTAATCTTGAATGGCAGTCAGTCTCAAGCAGAGTAATGTGGGCAAATATGAGAATGGGGAACTGGACAACGAGACTTATTTGTGCCTATGGTCCCACAGAAGGTTCTACTAAGGTAGAAGTGGAGGAATTTTTTGAGGCTTTAGAAAAAGCAACTGACACAATGAAAAAGGAAAAGTTGGTCCTTGTTGGGGATCTAAATAGTAGAGTAGGAAATGATTGTGAGACATACAAAAATATTTTGGGAAAATTTGGAGAAAAGAGCAAAGCTAATAATAATGGCAAATATCTGTTGGATTTCTGCTCAGGACATGGACTGGTTATTACTAACACCATGTTCCAACATAAAAATGTGCACAAATTCACATGGAGAGAAGAGGCTAGGAATAAGAAAAGTCTCATTGACTATGTTATTGTTGATAGTGATGTTTTCTCCCTGGTGCAGGACACCAGAGTGTACAGAGGATTTGAAATTGGAAGTGATCACTATTTAGTCTTGAGCAGGATAAAATTGAATTTCGTATTGAAAAGAATAACATGTAAGAAAGTTTTAAAGCGAATAAAAGTTGAGCAGCTCTCAGATGTAAACTGTAGACTAAAATACAGAAATATTATTGAAAAGAAAATGAAAGAGTTTGAGAACAGGAATCAAACCTTGGAGATTCAGTGGCAAACTCTGAAGGAAACATTGATTGATTCTGCCAGAGAGGCATGTGGTGAGGTTGTGTGCAAAGATAAAAAAATCAGAACTCCCTGGTGGACACAGGAAGTTAAAGAGGCAGTGAAGGAAAAGAAGAAAGCATATCAAAAGTTCCTGGCAAATAAGTCAGCTTTTACTCTTACAGAATACAGAGACAAATGTAAGAAAGCTAAACAGTGTGTAAAACTAGCTAAACAAAAGTCATGGGAGGACTTTGGCAAGAATATGGAAAATAAATATCAAGAATGTGGCAAAATATTCTGGAGGTTGTTGAAGAAGCTTAGGAATGGAGGAAAGAGTGCTGTAAAAGGAGTTAGAGATGTTAAAGGTGACATGAAAACAGGAGAAAAAGATATCCTTGAAGTATGGAGTAATTACTTTGAAAATCTGCTAAATGAAACAAGCAGTGATGATAGCACAGTGATAAAAAACACTGACCAGGCATGCAGTCAGGAATACATATCCATACTTGAAGTAGAAAAAGCCATCAAAGGCTTGAAATGTGGAAAGGCAGCAGGAGTAGATGATATTCGACCAGAAATGCTGAAGTATGGTGGTATAAGAGTCTTACAGTGGCTGCACTGCATAGTTCAGAAAGCCTGGACAGAGGGACGAATTCCCGATGATTGGAGTAGAGCTCTAATAGTACCCATATATAAAAAGGGAAATAAAACTGAATGTGAGAATTACAGAGGTATTTCCCTACTGAGTGTTCCTGGCAAGATCTATGCAAGTATACTTGAGAAACGGTTGAGAAGAATTGTGGAAGAAAAGCTTGGTGAAGAACAAGCTGGATTCAGGCCAAATAGAGGCTGTCAGGATCAGATCTTCACTTTACGACAAATAGTCGAGAAAGCATGGGAATATAACAAAGATCTGTATTTAAGTTTTGTCGATTTGGAAAAGGCATATGACAAGGTGCCAAGAGAGAAGCTATTCAATACGCTGCAGTTATATGGTGTCAATGGGGCATTATATCAAGCAGTACTTAGTCTTTATTTGAGTTGCAAGTCAGCAGTTAGAATTGAAGGAAGTACAGGAAGATGGTTTAATGTTAAATCTGGTGTGAGACAAGGATGTACATTATCCCCTCTGTTATTCATTATCTATATGGATCACATTATGAAGGAATGTGGTATTAAACCTGATATCAAAATTGGAGATGTTAATGTCAGCTCTTTGCTTTATGCGGATGATGTTATACTTCTAAATAAATCTGCTACAAGTCTGCAAGATTCTCTGACTAAATTGAATAGCTGTTGTAATAGATATGGTATGAAGGTCAGCAATAAAAAGACAAAGACAATGAAAATAGGCAGAATCATTGAAAATGTCAACTGTGTTGTGAATGGAGAACCTGTGGAACAAGTAAAACATTTCAGCTACTTAGGCACAATTTTTACTGAAGATGGTAAACTAAATATAGAAATAGACAACAGAATCAGCAAAGCTGGTATCGTGGGAAGTCAATTGAATAAATTCATATGGAATAAGAAAGAAATTAGTCGGAACACTAAATTAGCTGTATACAAGACTGTGTTCAAACCAATTTTAACTTATGGATCTGAGAGCTGGGTCAGAAGTAAAACACTTGACCAAAGACTAGAGACCGCAGATATGAGAGTCCTGAGAAAGATTAGAGGCGTGAACAGATGGCATCAATGGCAATATCATATTAAAAATGAGGATATTAGGAAAGAACTTGACATTGTCAGCATCCAGGAATGCGTTAGCAGAGCTAATCTTAGATGGTATGGTCACTTAAATAGAATGGGAGAGGAAAGATTAGCAAAACAAGTGTTCTCTGCCAGGTTGGCAGGAAAACGACCCAGAGGAAGACCAAGATATAGGTGGATTGATACGGTACAAAGTGCCTTAGACGATAGAAATATAAGATCTGATAATGTTGGAGTCTTGACAAGTAACAGACTGATTTGGAGGAAAATTGTAGATAGGAAGTTAGTAATGATGTAATTTTTTCATGTAGTACTGTCATATCCTGTACACCCCTTGAGGGTACATGGCAGGAATTTGATGATGATGATGATGAGATTTCTCGGATTTCCTATTGATGATATAAGACTGGTGTTCTTGTATTCTGAATGCCCAGCTTCTCCAAAATACAAAAGGTGACAGTCAGGAAGAGCAAGAGGGCAGCACTTATCTTTAGAAGATGGGAACCATGATGATAGTTTGTTGACTGGAATAAATGTAGCCACTAGATTATACTTCTTAAGAATTCTAGAAATTGGTTCTGAGATGCCAGAAATGTATGGAATAGGGACTCAATATACAGTTTCCTTTTTTATTTGAGCTAGGATTTTGGGAATCAAAAAGATATTGTGTGTTCTGCTCTGAGAAGCTGTAGAGCATATAATGTGAGCACAATGTAATTAAAGTTTTAATAATTCTAATCTTCTAAGAGGGATGGTGAGCAGATTGTTGTTGAATCTAACATCCAGTGAAGATAGGCTTTCAATAAATAGGAGTAATTAGTTCACTTGATGATGAGCAGAGGATCAGGATGTCTAAGAATGGGCATATTTGTTTTATTTTTCTATTTTCATAGTTAAATTAATTCATGGCTGTAAGTTGTTTATGCTTGCTAGAAAGGCAGGTAATGTATCTTCGTTGTGGGGCCAGACTGCAAAAACATCATCTATATAATGTACCCAAAATGAAGACTGAGGGTATATGGATGAGAAAAAGATGTCTCCTGGATGTTCCAAATATAAGTTGGAGAGCAGGAAAGAGTGGTCTGTCTCCCCATGGCAGTTCCTGTAACTTATCTGTAGATTCTGTTTTGACAAAGAAAATAACCAGAGTGAATCACAAAGTCAAATAATATCACTACATTCAGCAGAAAGGCTTGTGAGAGCAATTAATCCACCATTTGCGTTCTACTTTATATTCAACTACCTTTTGCCCCCAATGATGACCTGTAATTTCCAGGTCGAAATATATGACTTTTAAATAAATATTATTCACTCATTTCCTTGTGTTATCATGTGAATTTAAGAAACCTTATGGTACAAGTATCTATAAAAGAACAAAAAATAATGGAAATATGCAGTGATTTTTATAGACCTATACAAAAGCAGAGAAATAAATGCAAATCCTTGACTAAATTTAGTTGAGACAAATACTGAACCATTAATTGTAATAGAAGAATTATGGAAAAGTCCTCAAATCAGCAAATAATAATTAAGTCGTGAAGAAGACGTTTTATTATCAGAACATTTAAAATCAGTAGGTTCACAGTTTCCTCAAGTCATACTGGATATGTCTAATGATATGTTAACTATAGAAATGGCAAAAATTAATCAGTCAATTGCAAGTTTTTGTGGCAGATGGTAATGAGATTTTGTGTACAAAATCCCATCAGCATTTGGCAAATGAAACAAGGAAAACGAGACTACAGAGGAGTGGTACTTCTCCTTACATTTGGTCAGTCACAGCAAGATATCAGAGATACTATATCAACAAGGAATTAAAGTTGCCTTCTTTTCACTAAAAAGATTTAAAGTCTCCTTAGACTTTCCCATCCTCCACTTAAGAAACCTGGAGTTGACAAAATCACCTGTACTTGTAATATGTGTTATGAAGGGGAAGCAGGCATGTCAGAATTAGTAGCATGTACAACTGAAACCAAACAACAAGTAATGACAATGCAAAGAAATGATCTATGTGCAGTATAATTTCTACTCCAGAATTTTAAACTGTCAAATGCTCAAAAACTTAAATTAATGCAAAAAAAAAAAAAATGGTGCATGATTTTACATCGTCTGGTCCTCTCTCATAAAAAAACGTAAGACCTTGGTATCACACATCGGATTCAGCAGTACGTGCACAATTCCACTGTTAGTCTTTGTTCAAATATTTAATATAGTTATTGTTACCTGATTGTAGCTTAACTGTTTATTTAATTCACTATTTTCTTCTGATGAAGTGAACCACAGTCGTTAAGAAAACTATTAGAGTATTGAATAAAACATTTTTTTCTACTAATTAGTGCAATGTGGTATGCATATTGGCCTCAAATAATATTGTGTTCTCCTGCCACAGAAGTCTTCAAAATCAGAAAGGACAAAATTTAGCACTGAGTGGATACCAAGAGAAGGAAAGAAGAAGAAAGTTTGCCAAAGAACAAGATGGAGAGATAATCTACAAATGCTTGACATAAGGCTCTGACAATACTTACGGATAAAAACAACTGGAAATTTATGGAGGGAGGCTATATCAAGCAGGAGATGGAAAGTGGCTGAAGAAGTTAGTACAAAATAACTAGCAATCACTTTTATTGTTACTTCATATAATCATATTTGTTCACTGTTCGCTAGGAGTTAATTATCGTGAGTGCAGGTAACTTGTTCTTTTTAGTAATAATATCCCTATCTGTCAAGGCTGTGGTGGAAAAGCATAAAATTTCTGCTGTGGTTTCTGTAAGCAGCTTAAAGCAATATATGCTAATGAAAGATGTGACATAATTTCTTTTTTTTTCTGCAATTCTCCAGTGCTGATGTGTTGAAAATTTTTCATTGATAGCTCATTGAGTATTATTTGATCTCCTAAGTTGCATAATTTGTTTTTAATTTTTTTTATGCAATTCCCTCTCGGATAATACAGGTTCAACTTGAAAAGAAAAGTTGTAAACCTATAATATGTTAGTACCACGGTGGGCTAAGGACTTTTATAATTTATATATTTTATTTTTATTTTTTACGTAATTCAGAATCTCTGCTCCCGAGACCAACATGGGAATTTTTTCAAACCACTTTAGGTCTTGAGTAAGCTGAAGACAATTACAAATATGTCATTTCCATAGTTTATTGGTTGGAGGACAGGTATGTTAATCACCTTGTCAACCAGGTAGCAAGAAACATTACAATTATGGTCAGGAAAAAAAAAAAGTTATGATATTAAGTTATAATGCATACTTTTTTTGCTTGTTTGTTTTTGTACAAACTGAACATAATTTCTCTCTCTCTCTCTCGTGCAAAATTTGCTTTAGCTGTACTGAAACATCATCATTTGGTAATGTGGCCCTATTGCCAACAAATCACTCCCATGACAGTGCAGTCTCAAGGATCTCATGGCACTTGTCATTCAGCTAAAAAATATGTGGGTTATAATTCTATGTCGGGTATGAGAAACAACCTGTATAAGGGATTTTCAAATGAAGGTGAGTTATTCAGTCTTCCTCTGTTGTTACATCTGCTTCTTTTCACAGATCAAAAGCTCTAATTAACTTGTACTTATCACACATACTAAATCTTAATAACCTTAAATACAATCATAAAATACAATTTATAGATTATCATTAAGCCATTTGGATACACGTGGCTATCAGTGAACACATCAGCACAATTACACTTTTAGTTTAACATGATCTTGTATCTATTCGGCCTCTTGGGCAAACAATTCTTAACACTGTCTCGGACACGTATCTAGTTGTAGGCTAGTCTTACAGTTCTTTAAGTTCAGTCCAATTTAAACGTTCACACAGGAAATTCACTCTCTTCTTACAACTGGAATTAGTATTTCAAAAATCTACATTACCATTTCTGTCCTTGAACTCTTAAAACTTGTTCCCGCCTTGTCTAATCATCAAGGCCTTCAAATGTAATCGCTTTGGAGGATATCTTCCGTAGATCTGTGTGAGTAGAATCTCTGAGGGAAACATGGGAGGTGGCATGGTAACGTCGCCTTGAATGGACGGCTCAATTTAGTCCCTCCGTCGTACGACAACATCACAGCTATCCTAGAACACGGACATAGCTTGGCCCAATACGAACGCTACGACGGATGAACTAAGTGCCTTCCGCGACTGGCCAGGGACTTCCCTCCTACGACGAGCAGGACCACTCCGAGAGATCAGGAATCCAGGAAAAAAAATATCTCGACTCTTCATTCAAGGCCTTTTTGTTTCAATTTCTCCTCTCGTTAAATCTCGATATTTGCGACACGCGCCAACTCGGTCACGTGTGTCCACGTCAATCTCATTAGCTCCCTCTATTAATTTTTCGCACGTGTGTCTGCCTCCTATTCCTGGAAGACGCTTAGGTTTCCCTTTCCAATACTTTCATAATGCAGGATGGTAAAAGTGACCTTTGAACCCTGACTCACAGGCTTTACTATTTCAGTGCAAGAGGGTGGTTTTCCAAACGGATTTTGCCAGCTTACATGGATTTCTATTATCAGGCCCACACTTAATACAGATTATATTTAAACACTTTATACAATTTTATACAATTCCTTAAACTTTATCTTGACTTGTGTTCACAAACAATTTATTTTTTCTATTGCCAACGTTCCATGTTCTCTGCCTGAGTAGAATTAATGTTGTGACCTGAATATTTTAATATAAACCTTTTTAATGCTTATTCAGGACACAACAATATCTCACGACCAGCCAGAAGTTACAATCCTTAGAGAAAATATATGAGAATAGCATGCAACCATATTATCCTGTTTTGAAATGTATTATAGTGTATCACCTTAAAGCTAATTAAATTGTTTCATTCATGTACTTGCCTGATCTGCCTGTATTATATGAATTCAAAACTACTGCTCATAAAAATAACAACGAACCAAGCGGGATAAACCCATGAATACTAATGCAATAAGTAAGCCACGACTGTAAGAAAGAAAAGGACAAGCGAGGGGGGAGATAAATTTATGCTTGATCAAATAATCATTAACTCTCTAAAGGAGTCACCCTGAACAAGAATCCTTTCTACCTAGGTATTAGCTGGCGTAGCATAAATATAAATGTGTTAATACTTATAGGGTGAACTTCTTCAGCTTGTTTGTTTAGGACATAGAGAGGCCAATAGGACTGCAAAGCACTGAATATTTGATTGTAGAGTTTAAATTATAAGGGATAAATGTGTATAAGTAAGGTACAGTGTTATATGAGTTTTGAATTTAAGAAAGATAGGATGTTGGATTAGTTAAGAAAGGGTAGATAAAGGGTAAATAACTAATTAAGTAAAGAAAAAGCAAATAAGATAAGAAAAAGTCTCAACATAAATGGCGTAGCTGGTAGGATAAAGGAAAGATATAAAACAATAGAAGTAAATCTAAACGATTAGAGTACAAACATATTATAACAAATAAGTAGAGAGATAAATATTATAAGAAACGTCACAACAATATCAAGAAATTTCATCTTTATTCCTGATCCCCCCTCCCCCATATCAATCCTACATGTAAGAATTTGGGATTCTTTGCACAATCCTCAAAAACATGCAGTAATATGGAGTAGTAATAATAATAATGAGTCTTCTGCAGTAAGTCTTCTGACTACTGGATCTACTTATATAAAAACAATAATAAGCACAATAATATATCATCTAGCACTACAATCTTAACCTACAGTGTTTTAAAACATTCACAAAAAAGTGAATGTTCCAGAACATTCGCTTTTTTGTCTCTCTTTTCTGATTAATGCACAACATTCACACCAGTATAACATACATTGACAAGGTGCTCATTAAACAATAAATAATTCTATTAGATTCTCAACCTCACCTTTCTGTAATCATTCTTCCTTTAGCTCATCACAAAACAGAAAGACCTGAAAGGGCTATTCCCCTCACATAATACACAATATATTCTATGCATATGATCATTGCCTATTATCCATAAAAACTTTTTTGTAATAACTACTAAAATTCAATGTTTATCCTTTGCACCTTATTAATCTGCCTAAATTAAATTTGTAATATCATTATACTTTGATGAGTGTTCATTTCTTGTAAATTAATGGAAATAGCCAGGTGAAATAATAGAAGCAGAATATGAACGATTCATAGCTAGCATCTTTATGTAAGTTGTCTGGTAATCATGCATTTTGGTACTATAACAAGGCTGAACATGACCACTGTGATTTCTACCCCTCCTCCTTCTTTCAACTACAACTGTTTCTGTTCTCCTGATCCAAACACCTGCTCTAAGAAAATAACCAGAACAATTCTTGCTTGTAAATGATCTTCTCTCATTAACCTCAACTCCTAGTTTTGCACATAGTTTTGATAACGACAATATACTCCATTTTTTTTTCTTATGACTTGTGATATTAGCTCACACATTTCAAGATCTTCCAAAAAAATACCCTAAACAATACTGGCATCCTTGTCATTCTCCAGGTGAGGATATTTCTACCAAGAACGATTTAATTTCACCTCTTCACATCACCGTACCTTTGCTAATATTCAGATCTTGAGGTAGGATTAGATTACTCTTGTTATGCCAACTTACATCTCTGGAATTTCCTGGAATAGGCACATCATGTGGAGACTTCAATCTCCAAAAGAGTTGGTATCTTTTATGGCTGCTTTGTGCCCTACAGGATTGCTAACACTATATAAATCACAAACCCACACTCAAACTTACAATACTATTCTGACAGAGTTTTCAATATACATTGCTTGGAAATAAGTCAATGGATACCATAGTGTGAGGAACAAACAGCCATGGCACCCACCTTAATAAGATGTAGGACCTCCTTACGCTATGAGGGCTGCAGCAATTTTATGGGCATGCTTTCCACAAGTGAATGATAGCAATCAATGGGAATTTTGGACCATTCTTCCTGTAGGCATGTAATGAGATCCTGAATTATTGTGGGGCAGACATCCCTTGACCTCACTGACACTCTAGTTCATCCCACAAACCACACATTTACAGCAGCAGCTTTATGATTCAGTGTATTGTCTTGCTGAAAGAGACAAAGGTCAGTTCTGTCTAGACACCACAAAGTAGGAAGCACTGCATTCTCCAGAATGTTCAGATACCTCTTGGAGTTCAATGTTAATGGCTCCAAGAGGATCCAAGGTCAAACCAGGAAAAAAAAAATCCATACCATCACACCACCATCCCCGAATTTCATAGTTGGGGTTACACACTCAGGTAAGAGGTGGTCACTGGGCATTCACCACACCCATCCATCTGCTTGGTAGAGGGTGTAGTGCGATTCGTTGCTATTTCAAGCTTCCATGTCCCACTGTACACACTCTGCCCCACGGAAAACAATGCTACATGTTGGTTCGGGTAATGTGGGGCTTGCACATTGCAGTCCTATTGTGGAAACTCATGTTGTGAGCCTCAGTTCTAAATGTTTTTGTGCAGATTTGTGTTTCAATCAATGCCCAGAATTCTGCATCCATGTATCAGCCGACGAATGGTGGTTTTTACATATTATTCTTCATAGCACCCTACAGTCACATTCAGTGAGTGTGGTGGGTCATCCACTGCAGGTAGCACTTGCAGCTGACTCCTTGCGCTTCCATCTCAGTATGGTATCACTGATTTATTGACCTGGGATGACCCAATTTGTAAGCAATTTGTAGAACAGATAGGCCTGCAACATGGCATCCTATCACGCCTCTTTCAAACTCTGTCAGTTCCCTTCACAGCCATTTCACATGGACACAGTTGCACTGACTTGGGAGCATCATATTCCTCCAATTTATACTGGCTACAAACACCACGTGACTTATTACATGGCATGATGTACCTTGTCAGTTATGTGTCATTGACTTTCAATCAGTGTGTGTGTGTGTGTGTGTATATCAATCCCATACAAATTTTCCAACTGTTGTACAAGCAAAATAGTTACCACTTTAAGAACTAGAATTTTCATAAAAGAAAAGTTAATTTTCCAACGTATAATAATAAACACTAATCCCATGAAACACACTGATTACCCTAATATCGGAATGGATTCACCTTCTTCTGACATGCGTAGAAGTGTTGAAGGGTCTCGCATCTGTGGGCATACAGTACAAATACCAATTTTAGTATGACTTCTTATTGCAACTTAATGCATCACAGTTTTTGATTTCTATCTCTTCCATATACCTAGCCATATACTCTTCCATATTCCATATACCTTCCATATACCCAACTAGTCTCTTGCAGATTTTATATAAATAAACAGCTAAAATCAACTCTGACGGTATATACCTTCCCCTCACTATAACTGAAATAACCATGAAAATTCTTTATTGTAAATTTCATAGCCATTGTCAATTCAGTTATAGGAAAACTCAAAAAAGAACAATTTAATTGAAAGCATGTGATATTATGTGCAATATCGGCTGCAGGAGAATAGCTCCATTTGCATTAATAGATATTCAAAATAAATTACAATAAATTGATTTAGTTAATTATTTTTAAATTATAAATGACTTAATTACAATTATGGAACACATGAATGGTGAGTATTGGTTAATATAACTTCTCAAAATTGAGGAAGTTTTAGGCAGTCGTTTTTGTTCAGATTCGGGTTGTGCTTCACAGCTTTCTTTGTAGAGTCTATCTAGATGAAAATAACTTTTGTGTAACACTTTGGTGCACAAAAGTTCCACTGAATTCTGTGTTTTGTAGATAAAGTGTGGTTTGCTAAACAGGATTTACTGGGTTTGTTAAGAGAAATGTATTCCTGATGTTCTTCCAGACAAATTTGTGCAGATTGACCACTTTGTCCATAATAATATAAGCCACAAGAGCAGGAATTCTATAAACTCCAGGATAAATAGAGGAGGATATTTGTCTTTTGGTGAGATAAGGAATGTATTAAGTTTGTGAACTGGACAGAATGCAACTTGTACATTAATCTGACAAACTAATCTTGCTACATTTTTCAGAAAGTCCCTTAACATATGGAAGACAGCCATAATTATTTTTTTGATAGTTTTACATTATAACCATTTGCATTAAAGGTAGTTGTGATAATAAACAGTTCTTTGTTTAAAAGAGAATTTTTAGAACAAATGTTATGAGCTCTGTCAACTAAGGATTCGATTACGCCACATTTCAGACAATGGTGATGATGAGAGTTAGAATCAATGTATTTACCAATATGAGTTGGTTTTCTATATACTGTAAACTGTCATTTAGGTGACATAGATTGAGAACATCTAAAAAAGGAAGAATCTAATTGACCCTAGAAGTAGAAGACAACAATTGCCTCCCTTTTTTGGATATTCTCATTCTACATCAATCAAATGGCGGTTTACAGTTCTCAATATATATAGAAAACCAACTCATATTGGTAAATACATTGATTTTAATTCTCATCATCACCACCCATGTTAGAAATATAGTGTAATCAAATCCTTAGTTGATAGAGCTCATAAAATTTGTTCTACAAATTCTCTTTTAAACAAAGAACTGTTTATTATCACAACTACCTTTAATGCAAATGGTTATAATGTAAAAACAATTGAAAAAATAATCAATAATTATGGCCATCATCCTAACCCTCCTCAAGAAGAAATTACAGAATTTTTATTCCATATGTTAAAGAACTTTCTGAAAAAATAGCAAGATTACTTTGTCAGATTAATGTACAAGTTACTTTCTATCCAGTTCACAAACTTAATACATTCCTTATCTCACCAAAGGACAAATATCCTCCTCTATGTTATCCTGGAGTTTATAGAATTCCTGCTCTTGTGGCTTATATTATTATTGACAAACTGGTTGATCTGCACAAATTGGTCTGGAAGAACATCAGGAATACATTTCTCTCAACGAACCCAATAAATCCTGTTTAACAAACCACGCTTTATCTACAAAACACGGAATTCAGTGGAACAAAACCAAAGTGTTACACAAAATTTATTTTCTTCTAGAAAGACTCTACAAAGAAAGTCA
This sequence comes from Typopeltis vanoorti, assembly GCF_054136105.1. Classification (NCBI taxonomy): domain Eukaryota; kingdom Metazoa; phylum Arthropoda; class Arachnida; order Uropygi; family Thelyphonidae; genus Typopeltis; species Typopeltis vanoorti. The sequence goes on along the minus strand of NC_143566.1, from coordinate 27,732,011 downwards.
TGAAGCACACGACTCAGATTCACAACCTGAATCTGAATAAAAACGACTATCTTTCTCAATTTTGGGAAGCTATATTAACCAATACTCACCATTCATGTGTTCCATAATTGTAATTAAATATTGCTTATAATTTAAAAATAATTAACTAAATCAATTTATTGTAATTTATTTTGAATATCTATTAATGCAAATGGAGCTATTCTCCTGCAGCCAATAATTCGCATAATATCACATGCCTTCAATTAAATTGTTCTTTTTTGAGTTTTCCTATAACTGTATTGACAATGACTATGAAACTTAGCCGAAAATTTTACAATAAAAATATTAAACGCAAGCGTTTCTGGTGTTAATATTTTATAAATAACTGTTCTAAGGTGTGGTGAGTTAATTTCACATCTATTGCAATGCCAACATGGGTATTAGGTGCTGCTGTTGCACTAGGTATATTAAATTGAAATATGCATGTTGTGCAGAGCAAATGAAAATTTTGGAGAGGACTGTGACTTTATCTGCTAAGAAATTCAGTTAACTATAGTGAATATTGTGGAACTTTCACTCTGTGCAACAGTGAGCTTTAAATAACCGATTCCATAGGACTTATGCTGAATATTTCTGTATTTCATTACACCATGTCATTTTGTTAAAACAATGTTTGCTATACTGTGCATCTACAGTACAAACACACTATAGGCTGAGTGGCCTTGTTGTATCTGATTAACATGAAAAAAAAAATTAAGAGAATTATATGAAACAGCTCAATTCTAACTACCTCTCATCTGCTAGTTGCAAACAGCTAAAATATCCATGTGATCAGTAAAGTCAAGTCATAAAAATTAATTGTGAATTAAAAAAGTGTATAGCAAGGTTGTACTGTACTTTCATCATAATGCATGCATGATGAAGACTGAAGCACAATACATATTTTCAGATTTATAAAAAGTGGAATAAGATACTAGATGCATCTCTCAATTATCTGAACTTCAAATGAACCTTCAATTAACAAACCTTTGAATGGGTTAGTGTGCCAAATAATTTCTAGTACACCACCATGTAAATGTACATTTAGTCATTCAACCTTTCAATTATCCTAGAAAACTATAATCACACTCTAGCTGGATAATTTAGATTACTGTATTTGACAAAGCATCATGTTCTCCATACAGTTATGAATAACCTTATTCCATAAACTAATTCATAGCAGCATTTTTTTTTATTTTCAGAAAACACTTAATTATTTTAATTTATTAGTTTTAAAATCATTTCATCCATTGCATTTTATTAAAATAATAAATAACGCAATCGACATGGGTATCACCTAGTTGGAATGCAATGGGCATTTCAAATTCACAAGGAAAATATTAAAAACAAAATTCCAAATCTACAGAGTTCACTATTACTAAATCACTTAAGGAATTGAACAACGTAGATACGAATATAAATTAAATTACACTTTAATAAATATTTCCGATATTTCGGCAACGTCACGTTGCCATTTACAAAAGGAACTTGCAAAAAAAGGCACGTGCACATAGGCAATGCAACACAGTAACTGAGAATGAAGAGATGAAGCTATTGTTCTCCTAAAAGTCCTGATGGTGCCTCTAGTGGGCTAAGTAGGTGTTCTTGGCCGTTGGGCTGAAGGTCTGCTGATGTAAGCCTCCCAAATTTGGGGCAGTCGCATACAACCAAATTTGTTGAGGTTTGGAGAGTTTCTTAGGGCTGAGGCTGATTCCATAAATAGTCTTTTGAATTTGTATTTGCTACGGTGTATTACTGTAGCTTTCTTCCACCGTATTCTGTGGCGTGTATCCAAAGCATGGCCTGCAAGACCAGAATGGCTGTACTTGTGAAAGCACTTGTGAAAACACTATACAACAGGTCTAAACTAATCTGTTCTAATGACATGGCCCTAAAGACTGAACTAAATCACATCCTCAACACTTTCTCAGCCAATGGCTACCCCCCCCACCCAAAAAAAAATCCAAAAAATATTAAAACCTACAAACCACAGCCCCCCCCCCCCCTCCACAACAAGGATTACTCTAAATCCATCACCATTCCCTACATCCGAGGCACCTCGGAAAAAATTACCAAAATGTTAAAAAAACATGACCTGACCTCCTGCTATAGGCCTTACAGAAAATTGGCATCCCTTATCCGCTCCACCAAAGACCAACCACTTCCCCTAGACCTACCTGGTGTATACCAGGTCCCTTGCAGTTGTAAACCGTCTTACTTTGGCCAAACAGGCAGGACAGCGAATATCAGAATTTCTAAACACAAGGACTACATCCGCTTTCACAAGTACAGCCATTCTGGTCTTGCAGACCATGCTCTGGATACACGCCACAGAATACGGTGAAAGAAGGCTACAGTAATACACCGTAGCAAATACAAATTCGAAAGACTATTTATGGAATCAGCCTCAGCCCTAAGAAACTTTCCAAACCTCAACAAATTTGGTTGTATGCTACTGTCCCAAATTTGGGAGGCTTACATCAGCAGACCTTCAGCCCAATGACCAAGAACACCTACTTAGCCCGCTAGAGGGCACCATCAGGACTTTTAGGAGAACAATAGCTTCATCTCTTCATTCTCAGTTACTGTGTTGTATTACCTACGTGCACATGCCTTATTTTGTAAGTTCCTTTTGAAAATGGCAACGTGATGTTGCCGAAATATCGGAAATATTTATTAAAGTGTAATTTAATTTATATTCAAATTTACGTTGTTCAATTCCTTAAGTGATTTAGTAATGCATAACCAACATATAAGCCTGTCTACGAGAGTTCGCTATTATATTACAATGCATTACACTACAAGATAAAAAATATATATATATTCAACTCATAAACAGCTTTAAGCTTAAAAGGATGCCTACTAATAAAATTATAATAATAATAATAATTTCAAGACTCATATCAAATAAAATGAAAACTTAGTGTACCATTATGACTTATTATGCAATAAATCAATGAACAAAAACAGTGTTAACGTTACTTTCTTTTTAGACATTATTACAGTTATAGCCAAATGAAGCGCAATAAGGTGGGGTGACTTCATTTCACACCTATTGCAATGGCGACATGGATATTAGATGCTGCTGTTGCTGATGGCTCAAACATATAACAGTAAAACACTTAACTGGAACCTGTTTTAAAGAAGAGTTCAAATATCTGTATTTCACTTTGATTAAATAATTCTTCTGGTTTGAAGCTCTGAAGTTCAAGAAACTTTTAATTTTATATAAAAATATTCTTTTTTTTTTTTTAAAGAATAATAACAAATAATAAGAAGAAAGTTACATAATTCAGTATTTGTTTATAAAACACACAGGGAAAAAAGGGAACCAAAAAAATCAGACTCTGCTGAAAAGGGATATAAACACAAAAATAAGTTTACCCAACTAAAACACATTATAAAATAACACTATCCTTTAAACAAACCCACGAATGTACGCAGTTTACCAATAATGATGTAAGTAAAATTTATATACGTTTACAAACCGATCTATCCTGAATGTTTGTAACAATTATTTCTGAAAATCTAGAAATACCAGTTTTGAAATCAAATTGTTATACTAATACTTACTTTTCTGGCTTTTTCAACTGCTGCTTCACTTTCCCATCCATATGCATGAGTTCTTGAGTGAGGATTTCCATATCGATTTAACAAATATGGAAGCATAGCATCAAGAACACGAGGATCCTAAGAAAATGGGCAGTGGTGGTTAAAAATAAGCAGAATTCAAATTCAAAATTCATTCATAATCATAATTTGTACAATTTACAAAATAAAATAATTGTGAGAGATACAAGACTGTTTATTATGGTTTATCCAGTATGAACTACAAATAGCAAACATCAAGGGGGGGGGGTGTTAATCATTCAGTGAATTAGGAAAGAATACAACAATATAATAATGAGTCATGTGACCTGACATCTTGATCCATGTTTAGCATCTAGTTTATTCTGTGTATGACATTTGTTACTTTAGAAATCAGCCTGTCAATACGTTTTTTTTCTTTCAAATTTATAATTTTATCTTGAAGATATAGGTAATAAGTTGTAGGAAAGTGATCAATTAAAAAAATGTTATCCTAATTTTTTTTCTTCATGTCTATTATTCAAAAGTTCACACTGGATAAACCATAATGGATAGCTCGCACCAAGGAAACCTCAAGTGAGTGAGATTCCCTCTCCCCACCTCATAAATATAAAAGGGAACTGATTATTACATGTGCCATACTCTTTCATATGAAATACTGAAATATTAAAAGTATACATAAAAAAGGTTACTCAAAAGGTATAGTACTTTATCTTGGTACTTCAATTTTTCATGTCATAATAAATTTCCTGTTCTGAATATCAAATTAATGCACTTATTCTTGCAAGAAAATTATATATATGAATCATTTATGCTTAATGCTTAGATTTTTTTTAGGATCCATGTATATGGATTACACTAGGAAAGAAGGTGGTATAAAACCATTACTATCATCAATTTCCTGATATGTACCCACAAGGGAGTGTTCAGGTTACTGACAGCCCCACACGATTAAGTTTACATTATTATTAATCTCTTATTGACAATTTTCCTCCAAATCAATCTATTACTTGTCAGAACTCCAATATTGCTATATCTAACATTTCATGCTTTTAAGGAATTTCTGACCAAATCAATCAACCCAGATCTTGGTCTACCTCTGGGTCTCTTTCCTACCATCTTGCCATCAAACACCTGTTTTACTAACCTTTCTTCACGCATTCTCTTTAAGTGGCCATGCCACCTTAGATTAGCTCTGCTTATATATTCTTGAATGCTAATAATGTCAAGTCCTTTCTAATATCTTCATTTTTAATATGATTCTGCCATTGATGCCATTGGTTCACTCCCCTAATTTTTCTCAGAATCCTCATATCTATGGTCTCTAGTCACTGATCAAAGTGCTTTATTTCTAACCCACATCTCAGATGCCTAACTTAAAACTGGTCTGAAGAATGTAATGTATACTGCTAGTTTCGTGTTTTGGCTAATTTCTTTCTAATTCCATATAAATTTATTCAGCTCACTACCCACCCACCATACCAGCTTTGCTTATTCTGTTATCTATTTCCAGATTTAACCAGCCATCTTCACTAAAAACTGTGGCTAAATATAATCTCCATTCAGAATGCAGCTGAAATTTTCTATGCTCCTTGTATTTTCATAGTTTTTGGTCTTTTTATAGCTGATTTTCATGACAAATTTGTTACAGCTGTTATTTAATTCAGTTAGTGAATCCTGGAGACTTGCACTAGATGTGTTTAGGAGTACAACATCATATGCATAAAGCAAAAAGCTAAACTCCAATTTTAATATCAGGCTTGATGCAACTTTCATAATGTGATCCATATAGATGATGAATAAGAATGGAGATAATGTGCATCCTTGTCTTACCCCTGATTTTATATCAAACCATCTACCTGTATTTGCTTCAATTCTAACTGCTAACTGACAACTTAAATATAGACTATGTATTATAATAAGCCAAAAGGCTATTTTACCGGCGACATAAGTTAAGTTAAAAGGAGATGGTAAATCCCGTTTTATTTTATAGCCGGGTAAGAAACTCGGATCGAAATCCATCGAATCCATAGAGTTTCATGCCGAAAAAAATATCGGCAAGCCCAAATGTAAGTGATCACTTGGGTAGTACAACACCTGGGCAACTCCAAGCAAAGGTGGAGCAAGCTCCGTCACTAACCTTAATATTCTCTCATAATGTAAAGCACAGCTCCTAAGAGATGTATATATACTGTTTTACATTATGAGAAGAGGTCACTACCCAGACCAGTTTCAACCTTTTTTGAGGTCTCATCAGTGAGTAGGTAGACCTGGAATATCAAGGTTTTAAGTGAACCGAACTTACATATACCTCTACTATAGAATTGCTGAACTGGTGTACTCCTATATTGTTATTACTACTATAATAAGCCAAAAGGCAATTTTACCGGCGACATAATGGCTGGCACGGAGATAACATGCCAGCCATTACACCTAGTTTTAATTGGAGTTGCCCTGGTGTTGTACTACCCAAGTGATCACTTACACTTGGGCTCGCCGATAGTTTTTTCAGCATGAAACTCTATGGATTCGATGGATTTCGATCCGAGTTTCGTACCCAGCTATAAAATAAAACGGGATTTACCATCTCCCTTTAACTTATAGACTATATATGGTTCTGTAGAATGTTTCACTCATCCCAAACAATTATAGTGTTTTGAAAAGCTTTTCTCTGGGAACCTTGTCGTATGCCTTTTCCAGATCTACAAAACTTAAGTACAGATCCTTGTCATATTCCCACAATTTCTCAACTATTTGTCTAAAGCGGAAATCTAATCTTGACAATATTTGTTTGGCCTGAACCCAGCTTTTTCTTCTCCAAATTTCTCTTCTACAATCTTTCTCAACCTCTTTTCAAGTATGCTTGCATAAATCTTACCTGGAACACTTAGCAAAGAAATTCCTATGTAATTCTCATATTCAGTTTTATTCCCTTCTTTATAGATGAGTACTTATTTATTTATTTATTTCGTGTGTGAACTACAGAAAATGTAAGATCATACATATAAATGATTAAAAGCATACATTTAAAGAAATAGACATTAAAAGAATGTGGATTAAAAGCATACATTAAGAGACAAAAATGCCACTTTCATAAAATATTACAGAAAAACATAAAATGCCAAATTTCACTCATCCAGTGATTAATATACTTTAAAGCTGTTTCATTACACTGCATTAAATCTTCTCAGGTACATATATTATTAATGCCTATTAGGCAGCATTGCAGAAGATGATCCAAGGTTTGTGTTTCACCACATGAGCAGTTCTCATTGTCTGTATAGCTCCATCTGGCCAAATTCTGCTTTGATCTGCCCATTTCAGAACAAAGTCTATTCAATGTCTTCCATCTTTGCCAGTCTAGATGTAAGCCAGATGGAAGAGATTCGTTTAAGTTCAGAGCCTCTGGAGATTGTTCTTGCCACATTGTTGACCTTGTGGCTTTTATGGAATCAACCAATGATTCTACTGAGTGAATAAAACTTTTCCTTGAGTTTAGCCTCCTATTTACTGCAACATGTCCATACAAAGGATGCTGTTCATCATTTAGTTGTTTCCGCTCATATATACACTGTGTTGTTCTTCTGATATGAAGAGGTGCAATTTTAGACAGTGAGTATAGATGGTCAATTTTTGTAGGCTTAAGGCAGCCAGTAATGTGCCGACATGTTTCATTAAGAATCTTGTCAATAGTTTTGACATGTGATGATCTTTCCCAAACAGGGCTAGCATACTTGGCTGTCGAAAAGCAAAGTGCTAGTGCAGAGGTGTGAACTAGCACTTTGATTTTCCTCGAAAATCAACAAAGAATCTCCTGGTGAATAGCAGCAATCTGAATACCTCCACTAACCGATAGCTGTTTGTCATGTTGTAAATTTTGACTATAAGCTTTCTAAGATTTAGTGTGTCATATGCTGTTGTCAAATCTATAAATACAGTTCCTGTTGCTAACCCCCTTTCAAAGCCATCCTCAATAAACTGTGTTAAGTTTAATACTTGTCCAGTGCATGGTCTTCCTAGTATAAATCCTGCCTGTTCTTTTATCAGCACTTTCTCTATTTCTGGGCATAGTCTGTTCGAGATTAACCTCTCATACAGCTTCAGCATTGTGCATAGGAGAGCAATAGGCCTGTAGCTCTTTGGATCCTAAGCAGGTTTACTTGGTTTCAGGATAGGTATTATTTTCGTTAGCCTCCATATGCTGGGCATTTTAGCAAATTTCCAACAAAAGTTGACATTAAAAAATTCTAACATTTAAAAAAAATTCTAACCACTCCTTTGCCTTTTCTCCCAGATTTCTTAGTATCTCGTTTCTGATATTATCTATACTGGCAGCTTTTCCTGGTTTTAAGACTTTTAGGGCATTTTCTAGGTTCTCTTTAGTAAATGGTTCTTTGAAGAGATTATTTTCTGAATCCCTAACCTTTTTTTAATGTAATCTTTAGGTATTTTAACTTTGGTACTCGGTTTACCATTCAGAGATAGCTGAGTTGCAATTTGGTTTGCATTTATATTAACTTTGGTTGCTGCTTGTGTTGGGTCACCAGATAATTTTTTGAGTAAAAGCCAGGCTTTCCTGCTACTGTGTTTCATATCTAAGCTTTTAATTTTTTCTGTTGTTGACTTCTTTTTTCAGACAGTGTTGCTATAAGTTCCTCTCCTGCGTCAATTCTTTCTGATGAAAATGTATCTTTATCGTATAGGTCACAACATCTTTCATATATTTCCACGTTGTGTTCTGTAAAACCTGGAATATAACATGTTCTACAACCTCTTGGGATGTACTTACTACCTGCTATCACTGCTTGGTTCATTTAACAGTCTTTCAAAGAAATTTCTCCATACATTCTAGGATATCATTATCTTTAGTTTTCATGTCACCTTTATCATCTTTGATTCCTTTTTACGGTACTCTTTCCTCCATTTCTAAGCTTCTTCAATAATCTCCAGAACATTTTGTCACAATCCTGATATTTAATTTCAATATTCTTACCAAGTCTTCCCAAGACTTTTGTTTAGCTACTTTTACACACAGCTTAGCTCTCTTACATTTTTCTTTGTATTTTTTAGGGCATCTGCTGACTTACTTGCTAGAAACTTTTGGTATGCTTTCTTCTTTTTCAGGACTGCTTCTTTAACTTCTTGTGTCCATCATGGTGTTCTTATTTTTCTATCCTTGAAGACAACTTCACCACATACCTCCCTAGCTGAATCAAACAATGTCATCTTCAGAGTTTGCTACTGAGACTCCAAGGTTTGGTTCTTGTTTTCAATTTGTTTCGTTTTTTCTTCAATAATGGTTGTATAGTTGAGTCTACAATTTACCTGTAAACGCTGCAACTTTAACTCTTTTTAAAATTTTGCCACATACTGTTCTTTTCAATGTGATATCAATTTTTATCCTGTGATATTTATTTTGAATCCTCTGGATACTCTTGTATCCTGAACGAGCATGAAGATATCACTATCAATGATGACATAGTCAATGAGGCTTTTCTTATTTCTTGTGTCTTCTCTCCATGTGAACATCTTTATGTTGAAACATGGTGTTAGTAATGACTAATCCATATCCTAAGCAGAAGTCCAGTAAATACTTACCATTATTATTAGCTTTCCCTTTTCTCCAAATTTTCCCAAAATGTTCCATATGCTTGGTGGGATTCATTTCCTACTCTGCTGTTCAGATCTCCAGCAAGGACCACTTTTTCTATTTTCTTTATGTCAGTTGCCTGTTCCAATGACTCCAAAAATTCTTCCAGTTCTTCCTTGGAAGAACTTTCGGTGGGACCATAGGCACAAATAAGTATTATTGTCCGTGTCCCCATTTTGAAATTTGTTCACATAACTCTACGAAACTGCGTTCCAATCAAGGAGTTTATTTTCACGTTTGGTATTGAATACTATCGCTACTGCTTCCTTTCCTTGATCCTTATTGCCTGAAAATAACATCCTATACTTATTGTTTAGGATGATTGCACCTGTTTTTGTCTTCTTTGACTCAGTAATGCCAATTATGTCAACGTGATACTTTTCCAATTCTTCTGCAAGTTCAATTTCCTTTTCATTAATAGCTCCTTATATTGATGGTTCCTATCTTCAGTTCTTCTGATGTTGGATTTATTCTTCTAGATGTTGAGTTGGGCTTGTTCCAGTAGCTGACTTTTCACTGTTCCCTGATGAAAATAGCAGGAGCCTTGTTTAACCAGGTAATGCTCCCAACCAGCATGAAATGTCATTGTGTTGTACCATCATATGCATTTGTGGTTTAAGCCAACAGCGAGTATAATTTGGTCTGCCAAGTCCCAAATTGCCAGCACATCCTCATTCATTCAGTACCCAATAGATACTTACTAACATGGTGCACCACGTGAAGATTGGACATTAGGTCAGAAGCCCCAGTTGGTCCTCCGCATTCCTGAAAGGCGATATGGAGATCTCCTCCCAGTTATTTGGCTTTGACCTTTAAGTGATCCCAGTATGAAACCAGATAATGAAATTAGAAGTATTCAATTCAGCTTCTTATTTTATGCAGATGATGTCATACTCCTAAATAAATCCATTACAAGTCTTTAGGACTCCTTAACTAAGTGAACATCTGCTGAGATAAGTTTTGTACAAAAATCAGCTATAAAAAAAAGATGCAAACTATGATAATAGGCATGAAAAGCATCAACTGTATCTCTCAATGGAGAATCTATAAAATACACTTTGGCTTTTTAGACAGTTTTTTTAGTGAAGAGGTCAAATTAAATATGGAAATAGATAACAAAATACACAAAACTGGTATGGTGGAGATTTGAATAAACTGATCTGGAATAAAAGAAATTAGTCAATTAGAGATAGTTGTTGGAAGATTTTGCACTTGGTTATACTATAAATTAAAGATACCAAGAAATTATATACTTGGCAAACAAATTTTGCGTCTGAAGTATTTTCAAGACTGAGGCAACTCGTATAGAGAAGCTGATGACTTCAAATCACTCACCTTAGTATCCCATAAAGCCGGCCTGGCTGGCCGGGTGGTTAGCATATCTGCTCTCCAGCCAAAAGGCTGTGGGTTCGAATCCTGCAGTGGGCATGGATGTTTGTGACTGTCTGTGGAAAAACTAGTGGTGGTCAGCAGTAGATGGTGTTCATGTAGTTGCAGTCAGTTGGTGGACCGAGTGGTGGAGACAGAGTTGTATAGCAGGTGTCCTCCCTTGATGAGTCTTTGGACTCCCTGGAGGTGTCAAATAACAATAATAATAATAAAAAAAAAAAACATATCCTTCCGGGTATGTATAATGCTATGCATTATGGGAAGGGTCACTACTCAGACTGGTTTCAACCTTTATTGTGGTCTCATCAGTGGGTGGCAGACCCAGAGGTGATACTAAGGTTGAAGTAATGCTGAAGTCATAATTTATTTTTCTTATTATTAAGAAAAATGATTAAATTTCTTATTATTAAGAAAAAAACTACTCTGCATTAGAGATAGTTGTTCATAGTTTTTCCACTTGGTTATACTATAAATTAAAGATACCAAGAAATTATATACTTGGTTTAATCTACTTGGCTCCCACTGATAAGACCTCAATAAAAGTCGAAACCAGTCTGGGTAGTGACTTTCCCATAATGCACAGCATTATACATACCGGTAAGGATTTGTGCTTTGCATTATGGGTTACTAAGGCAAGTGATGTGAAGTCATCAGCTTCTATATAAGAGTTGCCCAGGTCCTGAAAATACTTCAGGTGCAAACTTTGTTTGCTTACACTTGGATAAAGGATTAAACCAAGTATATAATTTCTTGGTATCTTTAATTTATAGAAATTAGTCAAAACACTAAACAAACAGAAGACAGTGTTCAAACCAATTTTAACTTATCAATCTGAGATCAGGGTTAGAAAATAAAACAGTTCATCAAAAATCTAGAGGACACAGGCTCAGATGAGTTTTCTGTTAAAAAAAAAAAAAAAAAAATTAGGGTGTGAAAAGATAGCATTAATAGCAAAATCTTATTAAATAAGAATACATTTAAAAGGAACATGAAACTGAAACATTTAAGAATTGGCAAAAAGAATTACTTAAATTGTCACTTAAACAGAATGACAGGGAAGGCTAGCAAAAAAGGTATTTAGTGATAGGAATAAATAAACAAGACTCAGAGCATCAACCGGTATCCTATCTATTCTCTCAGCCATAAGGCTGGTAGAGATGATTATGAGCAAGGTGGTTTCCTGTTGCCTTCCTTGACATAGTATATTTTTTATGACTGTAGTTGTGTGTTCATGAGACCAGTTTGCCTGTTTTCAGGGATGAAACACCCGAGTAACTGGATTGACCCTCCAACTCCTTATGAGACTGGTTAACACACCTTTAGTCAAAAGAAACTAGATAATGGTTCCTCACGTCACTAATGGGAATCAAATCTAGGTCATTCTGACGAAAGGGTCAGAACGACCCTTTCGTCAGAATCTTCATCTATACTGTAGCTCAGTCAGTATAGATGAAGCTCCATCAACCACATACATACATAAATACATATACAGTAAAACCCCGTTTTTATGTTCCGCAATTTGCGTTTTCCTGCCATTTATGTCATTTTCTGTTGGTCCCATCTTAAGGCCTATTCTTACGATATATTGTTCTCCCACCATTAACAACTTGATGTGGACGCTATTTCCCATGATTGGCGTTTTTTCTCGGGTGGAAACACTGATTTTCGAATCAATTTTCTCTCATTCAAATCGATTTCTGCAGAAATCCTCACATTTCTGTTCCAAGATGGCATTGCTTTCGGCTGTAGTTTCATTTCTGCCATCACGATGACTTGCACGCTTACAGCAGTGATGTAGTGATGAGCGATACCGTGATTTTTCAATCACAGTACAAATTGATACCGTGAAGTTTTCATATCATTAATTTTAAACTGTTAGTAGCTCGTGGACTCATAACGTGTTGTGATGTGATTTCACGATCACTGTACTGAAATCATGAACAAGGATCATACACAAATTGTGAAATTGCATTCACACTTCTACCAAGTAATAGTTGTTACTCATGAATATTAAATATCAAAATATCAGTGAATGAACCACAGTTCATGAAATATCGCTTCACTAGCTTGAAGTGCTGGTGTTCGTAATCGCAATTCAGAAGCACATGGTATATTGCAGAATTTCTGCTACGTAATTTAGTGCATGATAGTTGCTTTCAAGTTGTGGTGGTGGAAAATCCATGTTAGTAACATGGACAAAAAAGATTAAAAAATGTATTTCGGTAGAAGAAAAGATGGCAATTCTGTGACGTGTAGATTGGCTTGCCAGAACACATGTGCAATTAGCAAAAGATCTTTACTCTCCGTATCCACTTTGAACACGATAGTAAAAAACAGGTCAAGCATTGAACTCAACACAAAGCAATCTGGTGATATGTCAAAAAAACGAAAATATATCCAATTTTCAACGTTGATGAAACTGGGCTCTTTTATAACATTCTACCAAGTAAAACGTTGTGTTTTAAAGGAGAGAAGTGTCACGGTGGAAAACTCAGCAAACAGAGGGTAACTGTTTTGCTCATGGTCAATGCTGATGGATCAGAAAAATTACCTCCACTGGTAACTGGTAAATATAAAAAGCCAAGGTGTTTTAAGAATGAAAAATCTGCCTACCAAGTATGATGCCAACAGCACAACATGGATGACCAGCAACAACTTCACATCCACCATGCATGCTCTGGATGCTAAAATGGGGACAAATCACTGCAAAATACTACTACTGCTAGACAAATGTACTGCACACCCTGAAGATCTGCAGCTCAGAAACATTAGATTAGTGTTCTTTTCCCATAATTGTACAAGCTTCAGCCATTATATCTGGGCATTATCCATGCATTTACATGGAAATATAGAAAAATGATGTTGAAAAAGCTGTGTTTATGCATGATAATGGTAAAATCTAAAATCAGTTAACGCCTTTTATTCCCTTATAGGGAGTAGGCGAGGCCTTTTAACCCTATCTAGCTTTTGGAGACTGAGTGGGCAGTTCAATCTCCACTGGTAGCCAATCAGAGATATCTGGCCCATGTCTATCACTAATTATAGCAGCCACCGATGAAGAGGCTGGCAAACAAGTGCTGCCATCTCTTGGTACCTAACCCTAACAAGATACGTTACTGTCTGACATAATGTGGGTCCTACGGTCGATTTTCTTGAGTTTACGGGATGAAAAACCCGAGTTTCCGGGAGGAAAAACCCGTTTGCCCGTGCCAGAGATCGACTAACTCGGGAATCGGTCGAAGAAAGGCTTAGAAAAAGTTCCTCCAGTCGGAGACTAGACTTGAACTTAAGTTTGACTTCAAGCGACCAAGCATGATAATGGTATGGACCCAAAACAAATGACCATATCAATCCTTGATGTCATGCATTATGTGACCAAAGCATGGTTGCATGTTATTCCTGAAACCATATCCAACTGTTTCTGGAAGAGGAGGAACAACTACAGGAGGAAGAAGAAAATATGTCAGAGCCCAACAACTGGTATGTGATGGATGAGTCTTCCTCATTTCAAGACTATGCTGATGTTGGTGTGATCACATCACTGGTACCAGGTGTAGAAGACATCCTTTCCAACCACCTTGGTGAAGAAGAAGACTGTGATCAAGAACCTACCATCTGTACTAATAAAGAAGCAATGAAAGCTATCTTGTTTCGAGGCAGTATATTGCATGTGCATCAGGAAACGATGGGGCATTTAATGCCTTATAAACTGTGGAGAGGCAGGTGGAACTTATAAGAGTGCAGAAAAAGCAAAAACAATCAACAATTAAAGATTTTTTTAAAATAGATAAATGTAAGTAATTGTAAATTCATTTATTTTCAGTTATTAAATTTTGTAACCTAGTATGTACAGTCACATACTAGCAGTAAGTCATCTTTTAGTCTTTTTTTTAATGTTTTTTTACATTTCCTGCTATTTACACTTTTTTCCATCAGTCCCCTGGAAAGTGTAAAAAAGGAGTTTAACTGTATGTGTGTATATATATATATATGTGTGTGTGTGTGTGTTAAAGATACCAAGCTATTTTAAACCTGGTTTTACTCCATTTCCCAAATAAGCCAAGTTTGCGCCTGCAAGTATTGCAAGTCTGGGTGACCCCGCACGTAGTGCAAGTCAAGGCAACTTGTGGTAAAGGTGGATAAGCTCTGATCACTATTCTGAATATTTACCCTTAATGCAAAGCACATCTCCTGGAGAAGATGTATGATGCTATGTATTAAAGGCAAGGGGCCACTACCCATACCGGTTTCGACCTTTATTGAGGTCTCATCAGTGGGAGCCAGGCTCAGAAATACCAAGATTTCAGTAATACAGAGCTTATAAGTATTTTACCAGAACAAGTTACCATAAGGTGTTTTGACCTTATTAAATAAAAATCTCAGGATGAGAGATAGATGTAGAAAGTATTTTACCTAGCCTTATCCACCTTTACCATGAGTTGCCTCGACTTGCACTACGTGCAGGGTCACCCAGACTTGCAATACTTGCAGGTGCAAACTTGACTTACTTGTCTGTTTGCTTACTTGGGAAATGGAGTAAAACCATGTTTAAAATAGCTTGGTATCTTTAACATTTATTATACCCAAGGTAAAATACTTTCTACACACACACATATATATATTTAATTAAAGTTTATAAGGCAAAACACTGGAATAAGTTGATAACATTTATTTACTTAGCAACATGACGTTTCGTCCGGATTGCACAAGATTTCTTCAGATGTAAATAAACAAACCAGTAGACAAAACATAACTGTCATGCAGTAATATAAAAGAGTCTGCTGTTATTTTTTAAAAATTATTTCGAATTGTTCCGAATGTTCTGCATTTGGAACATTCGCATGTATTTACACAATCCACCTGTATATATATAGGTGGGTTGATGCCGTTAATAGTGCCTTATAAGAATGATATATTAAATGTGACCATATTGGAGATCTGAAGCATGGGCTACCCACTTTATCCTTGAGTTGTGGTTGCAAAGTCCAAGTAAAGTTGGAAGATCATGAACACTTAAGTGCCTGTTAGGATCTTCTTCTTCTGTTAGAAGAAGAAGAATATTGGAAATCTAACAAATAGCAGATTAATTTGTAAGAAAATTGTTAAGAAGCTAGTAATAATGCAAACTTCATTATGCAGTACCGCCATAATGAAGTGTTTATCCAGTACATTCCTTGAGGATATCATCATGATCAAATTCCTGACATGTACCCTTAGGGGTATACAGGATATGATAGTACTACATGAAAAACTTATATCATTACTAACTTCCTATCTACAATTTTCCTCCAAATCAATTTCTTACTTGTCAAGACTCCAACATCAATAATAATAATAATGATATCCTTGAGGATATCATTATTATTATTTAGAGAGACCTCCAGGGAGTCAGGGACTCATCGAGGGAGGCCACATACTACATGCACCAGCTAATATACTTATTCTTGAATTCATTCATTCACACTGCTTGCACTCACATCCAATGGCAATCCATTCCAATCACGCACCACACTATGAAAGAAAAATCTAGTCCTCATCCCCCTTCTTAGCAGCATTCATTCTCAGCTTCCAAGAATGCTCACTTGTCCTTTCCCCACCCTCCATAAATAACAATCAGTTGATGTAAAAAATTGCATCAACTGAAATCTTGTATGATCCTTTCAGAAGTTTGTAGTTCTCAATCATATCACCCCTCTTTCTCCTGTTGTCTAGTGTCTGCAGTCTACAAATTCTCAATCTGTCTTCATAATCAGTATTCCACAATCCTGATATCATTTTTAGCACTCTCCTTTGAACTCTCCACTATATCAGAATCACAATGGAAACCAGGAGACCAGACCTGTGCACAATAGTCCAAGTGAGGTCTTATCAAGGCTTCAACTGAACTTCAACTTCCTATCTACTAACACTCCAAGATCTCTAGATTCATCATTTTCTTCTAGCATAATCCCACCAATATAATACGACATTGGATATTTAATCACACCAAAGTGAATGACTTTACTACATTTACTGACATTGGATTGACATCCATTTTCCCATGCCCACAATTACTGCCTATTCAAATCATTCTGCAAGTACTGTATATCAGCAGCATTCATGATTACCCTACCTATCGTTGCATCATCAGCAAATAGCTGCATATCACTTGTCAAATTCTTTCCAATATCATCAACATCAAATTCCTGCCATGTACCCTCAAGGGGTGTACAGGATATGATAGTACTACATGAAAAAAAATTACATCATTATTAACTTCCTATCTACAATTTTCCTCCAAATCAGTCTGTTACTTGTCAAGAATCCAACATTATCAGATCTTATATTTCTAATGTCTAAGGCACTTTGTACCGTATCAATCCACCTATATCTTGGTCTTCCTCTGGGTCGTTTTGCTGCCAACCTGGCAGAGAACACTTGTTTTGCTAATCTTTCCTCGCCCATTCTGTTTAAGTGACCATACCACCTGAGATTAGCTCTGCTAACGCATTCCTGGATGTTGACAATATCAAGTTCTTTCCTAATATCCTCGTTTTTAATATGATATTGCATTGATGCCATCTGTTCACGCCTATAATCTTTCTCAGGACTCTCATATCTGCGGTCTCTAGTCTGTGGGCAAGTGTTTTACTTCTGACCCAGCTCTCAGATCCATAAGTTAAAATTGGTTTGAACACTATCTTGTATACAGCTAATTTAGTGTTCTGACTAATTTCTCTCTTTCAATAGACTTCCTACCATACCAGCTTTGCTGATTCTGTTGTCTATTTCTATATTTAATTTACCATCTTCAGTAAAAATCGTGCCTAAGTAGCAAATGTTTCACTTGTTCCACAGGTTCCTCATTCACAACACAGTTGACATTTTCAACAATTTTACCTATTTTACCCATTACCAGGGAGTACAAAATAAGACTTGTAACACACATACACAAAGGCAGCACAAAACTAACTGAAACTTGGACGAAAGACGAGTCCTAATTAGGTGGGAAGAAACTTTTTTTGAGTCAACTTTTTAATTTGCAATTTTGTGGTGAAGCAGTCTCTAAGAATGATATCCATTCTTATTGTATTCACTGATGTCATAGAAAACGGTAGCACTTCCCTTGTCAGACCTAGTAATGACTATGCTGTTATCTTTACGTAGTTTATTAAGGGCATTGAGCTGGCAAGGAGACAGATTTCTTTTGGGAGGCAAAGATCTAGAAAGTGAACTGGCGACATCAAGCCTTATGTTATTAGTTATCTAAGGAGCTAAGTTCCGGATACCACATTTGATGTTGAACATTAGGTCTAGTAATGGTACTTGTCGAGATGCAACGGCAAAAGTGTGGCCAAGACTTAGGATGTTAACAGCAGCTTTGTTAAGCCTTTTTAACAAGTTAACTACATTATAAAGAGGTTGCACTTGAGGAATGGGTTTAGAATGCAAGAGTCTGTTGTACTTATTGATATGAACACATTAGATGACATGCCTTCATCCTAGAATCCAATTTACTAATAATAAAAGGGAAAGGAAACTAATAATAGTGGCCTTTCTAGACACCTTGGTCAGCTGCCTACCTAATGGTAACCTGTCCATTTCAGTATATAGGACGCCCCACTCACACACAAGCAGATACATTCACAAACTTTCCCATCACCCTCTCCCCTCTCAATAATATGGTGTCATAAAAATGCTTACCCATAGAGCTTATGACCTTTGTTCCAATGAGACCTCTCTTGCAACAGAACTCAATCATATGCACAACATTCTATCTAATGGTTAAAGTTTCTACAATATCAAAAACATAATCATTCCCCCAATCTACAACATTCTCTTCAGAAAGATTTTAGTAATGCTATCACCATGCCCCTATGTCTGAGGTACATCAGAAAAAATTCTATCCCCTCTCAGTTCCATATAGAGTTCCTTGTTCCTGCAAGTTGGCCTATTATGGACAAACAGGAAGATCAGCTACCATCCAAATGGAAGAATATAAAAATACATCTGCTGTCATGACTGTGGTTAATCTGGCAATTCAGATCATGCTTTGGAAACAGCTCACAGAATCAATTGAAAAAGATCATCATGCTCCATCACAGTTAATTTAGAAGGAAAAAGAGTGTTTTTAGAATCTGCTGCTGCTCTTAAAAATCAGCCTAATTTAAATAAATATGGCTGCATAAGACTTTAGAAAATATGGGGAAACACTAATACTTTGAGATCTCAGTTTACACCATAGGCAATCGACAAATGTCCATAGAGGGCAATTATGATTCTAGTCTTTCATCCACGTTTCAGCTAGTTTTGTGCTGCCTTTGTGTATTTGTGTTACAAGATTCATTTTGTACTCCCTAACGATGTCTATAACTGAAATGAAATATTGGAAGCATTAAATACTACTTTCAATTGTTTCCTAGTGCTGTTTCAGTTCATTAAATGTTTATCATACACTATGTTGCTGGACTTTGCTTAGGCATTTGACAGGATACCACATCAAAGGCTGTTGCATAAACTAAAGAATACGGAATTATAATACAAACGATTAGCTTAAATAAGTGGGTGGCTGATGGACAGGGCATAATGGGGAATTTGCCATTTACGGTGACCAGTGATGTGCCAGAGGGATTAGTCTTTAAGCTACTATTGTTTAATCTATATATTAATAATATTTGGAAAGGGGCTAACAGGAAATCATCAGTTGTTCACTGATGATGCAAAGATAGGTAGGGCAATCAAAGTTGCTACTGATATACAGCATTGACAGGGTGATTTGAATAGGGCTGGAAATATGGACAAATAATAAAGGTGTCAATTCAGTGTTAGTAAATATAAAGTTATGCACTTTGGTGTGATGCAATATCCAACCACATATTACGAGGGTGGTCTGAAAAGTTCTCGGCCTCAATCATAGATGGCAACACTATCGGCATGATTTTTTTTCCTAAGTTGGTACATCTGTCATAAGCATCCATGTGAAATTGCAAGTCATTCTATCAAGTAGTTTGTTTAATACAGCTGTCTGAAGCAAAAGTGTTGTCTGTATCCCTTGAAGTGAATAAAATTGAGTATCGTGAAGTTATAAAATTCTTTGTAAAAGAAGATTTAACCAAAAGAAATTCATTCGAAGTTCATAAAAGCTTATGGGCACTCTTCTCCTTCATTTTCGACAATTAAGAAATGGACTGCCAAGTTAAAACATGGCCGTACCAGCCTTGAGGACGATCCACGTGAAGGACAATCCAAAAAGTATAACAACAGAAATCATTGATCAAGTGCAAGATATGGTATTGGATGACTAGCAAGTCAAAGTGCGTGAAATTGCTCAGACTATACGCATTTCAAAAGAACGTGTAGGATACATTTTGCAAATGAAAAAGCAACTTTGTCCAAGATGGGTGCTGCCCTTGCTCACAGCAGATCAAAAATGCACTCGTACGAAAATCTCTGAACAGTGCTTGGAGCATTTCAGCAAGAATAAAACTGATTTTGTGCATCGATTTATTACTATGGATGAGACTTGGATTCACCATTATACACCAGAATCCAAACAGCAGTCAAAACAGTGGACAGTGTAAAATCTCTTGTGGTGCATAAGAAAGAACTAAAAAAAAACATGAAATGAAAAAAATTAAAATCCAGAATTAATGTTTCGATTTCAAAATGTTACATTAGCTTAAATTAATGTTACTTACCTGACCTCTATATAATGAACTAAATATGTGTGGTCTGTACCAGTAAAATTTAACAAGCAAGCTCGAAACTTCAGCAGTCAATCAACTTTTTAATTGGCCACCTCCAATTACAAGGAGAAAGAGGACACAAGTGATAAAGTACTCACCTGCATTAGTCAGCCTAAGGAGATGGGAAAAGTGACTGGCACAGCTGGTGTGAACAAATCAGCTTCTTAACTGAATAGAAACCAGATGATGAACAGCTAGCATAAGTTGATATGATGTTCTCTGAAAGCTGTAAATTAAGAAATGTGGTCCAATATACAGTATTTCTTTAATATGAAGTAGTTAAAGTTATGAAGTTTGAGCTTATATTGTGTTCTAAAAATCAATTCTTTTTGGGGGGGGGGAATCTTTTTTTTTTTTATCTTACTGATAAAGAATTAATTTTTTTTTTCTTCAAATTCATAAAGAAATACTGTATAGTGTACCATATTTCTTTAATTTATAATTAAAAAAAAACATTATCAACTTATGCTAGCTGTCTATCATTAGATCTCTCTTTCCAATTGTGAAAATGATCTAATGATTTGTGTCTATCATTAGATCTCTTTTCAATTGCGAAAATGATTTGTTCTATTTGCATCCTCCACCTCTTTTTAACTAGAGGTAACCAACTGGAAATCATAAATTAAAAATTTGACTGCCTGCTGAAGTTTTCTGATTATTTTGGATTTTTAAGTACAGATCCCATATATTTAGTTCACTATAAAGATTTCAGGTAAGTGACATTAATTTAAGCTACTGTAATATTCTAAAGTTTAAACCTTAATTCTGGATTTTCATTTTTATAATCTTTTGGTTCTCTACTTTCTTATATCTCATCCATTAATGTTTGAATCCCTTCTTCCATAGTTACATAGTGATCAGCATTCATTTTAATAAATTATGGAAAGAACTACTGTGTTATAGTGATAACTTCAGTTTAATAAAAACTAAAATAATCATCCTACATTTTGACTTTCATATCAAGGTCATCATCTGGAGTATACACATACATATAAAGAGACAAGCAATGTTACAATACACATAGTATACTAAAGTTACATTAATTTGATCAACAGTTAACACTACTGGCCTGAGATCTGGTGAAAAACAAAAAACAAAACAAGTACTATATTAAAGGTAAGTGCTGTTATCTATTTTGTTGGAAATAACTAACAGATTTATTAATTTATCTCTCGCTCTCTTTTTTTTTTTTTAAATTGTCTGGAACCGTGCTCTAGAAACTAACATGGAACTTTTTTAAGCCACTTCAGGCCCCAATAAGTGGGACGGTGGCTTCACACTGGGCAATGAAATTCATCTCCTACCTAAAGGCAATCATAAACATCCATGCCTGCAGCAGGATTTGAACCCATGACATGTTGGTTGGAGAGCTGATATGCTAACTACTTGGCCAACCAGCCTGGCAAAAGTAAAATAAATTCAAGAAGCTATAGTTGCCAAATGAATGTCAATGCCTCCTTTTGATATTTATTTCCTGGGCATGAAGTGTATGTATATGCGGGGGGAATCAGTGTTTTCCCCATAAATTCACTTTAGCAAACTTTGGGCTACAACAAATGATTTCTTTGATCTCTAAGGACTATGAGTGTCTACTGTATCTTGGAATATGGTATTAAAACATAAATCAAGAAATGTACAGTAAGGAAAGATTAGAAAAAAAACTTTCTTTAATATACTTGACAAACTTACAATTTTTAGCAATAAATCTATTCTGCAACAGCCTATGCAGCTAGTTTGGTATTAATAATGTCTTTTGTATGTAAAGATCTAGGTTGGAATGTAATCTAGGAAATGAAGAACTTTTATCAAGAGTTTTCATCCGAACATGGGGTAGCCATTTTCATACAGAGGTGGCAAGATTTTCTTCACGGAAACTTGGATTTTTCATCTTGCAAAATGCACAAACTAGCCAAAATAACTGTAATTTTCAGACAGGTTTAAATGCCCTATGATAAGCAAATAATACTTGACCTGACAATTTTAAGCCTAATATAAAGGGAAGATGTGATCTGTTCTGCTTTCACAAACCATCTTTTCTCTTAATGTTTTTAACTAAACATACTTAAAGGAATTAGGTAAAGAAAACAGAGCAATTC
Organism: Typopeltis vanoorti; assembly: GCF_054136105.1. NCBI lineage: Eukaryota > Metazoa > Arthropoda > Arachnida > Uropygi > Thelyphonidae > Typopeltis > Typopeltis vanoorti. The sequence continues at coordinate 27,709,545 of NC_143566.1, read as the reverse complement.
ACTGTTAACAAAGAACTTACTAATGGTGTGGTGGCCTGAGCATCCAAATAAAGGGGCTTCAATTGATTGGTTTCTGAAGTCAGATTTTGGATCTCCCTTTTTAACTGAGCAGAATCATTTTTTCTAATACCTGCAATTAAAATGAAACCTTTCTTTATAATGTTACAGGAAATACAGTTAAAAATAATTAAAAGAAGATTTTTTTTTTTTTTTAAAGTATGCATTTTTTGTTTTAGTCGCATGAATTGTGAATTATCTATTTTTTAATGTGTAATCAGGAGAAATAATATGCTATTATTATTATTATGATGATGATCAGTTGTCTGCAAGGAGTCCGTCTACTATAGCAATGAAATGAATTCCCCAAACTACCGAAATTAATATTTATATCAGAATGTAAATATATTTACCACCAAATGTCAATTTTATGTTAACTGAATTAGTTGGTCTGAGACCAACTAATTTCATGTTGGAGAAGAAGCAAAAAGAAGAACTGCAGGTGAATCATATAATGACTAATGACAACTGTGGCTAAATGAATATATATACTATGAAATATGTTATTCATAATATAAATTAATTTATACATATTCACTGAACTTACCTTCTCCCTCTCATTCATTCTCTCTCATTTAAAAAGAAGTTTTTTCCATACATATTTATAAACACACAACACGCTAACTAGTTCAATATTGCCAAATTAGATAATCATCATACAGAATTTTAATTAAACTATCCTCCAGCTGTAACAACTAATTCTTTCTTCAAGTAAAATGAATTCAATGCATCTGCATTAGCTTGGTTGGTCCAGTGGTTAGTATACCCACTCTCCAACCAATAGGCTGCAGGTTCAAATCCTGACAGGGGATGGATGTTTTTGTGATCATCTTTAGGTGGGAGATGAACATCATCATCAGTTGGTGTGAGACCAATGTCCCACTTATTAGAGGGCTGATGTGACCAGAAAAAAGTTCCATGTTTGATCTCATCTCTAGAGCAGCATTTCCAGACTATATAAAAAATAAATCAAAAATACAAAAAATATATATATATAAAATTGATAAAAATAAAAAAAATCCTTACACAACTCACAGTAAAAAAAATATATTATAGGTTTAATAATAACCTTTAGTGGGTGAGAACAACATAAAAAACAAAAGTCTAACAGTTGTGCAACGAATTCCTGTTAGATAAATTCATCGATTGAAACTAACTAACCAGTACTCATAGCTATCATAATACATCCTTGAAATCCATTAAATTTTTTCACAGGTAAAGCTGGAAACCATGATTCAATATTTGCTGACTAAAAACTTGGAAAATGGTATCATTACTTCATTTCTTATATAAGTGAAGCATCCTTTAATTACTCTTGTAATCTGCTGAGCTTTACTAGTCTTGTCAACATGACTAATTCCCTATCAATCAAAATTTTCATCCTTGTGTTTATTAACTTTTTCTAATCCTTTGGTGAGAAGATATTTTCTAACAATATCTTCTCACCAAATTCAATATACTTGCATTTATTTTTATATCTATAGTGTCCAATGTTATGAATCAAACAGATAGTAATTTAAAGAAAACTCATGCACAGATGATCCATAAACCAAATAAACTACAGTTGGATAATCGGGAGTAAAACACTGTATCTGGCACATATTTAATCATTATATTCTTAAGGGGAAGAAGAATTATGGAAAGATTTGCTAAAATCCAAATAAATCACATCACAGCCATCATCACTGTGCATTTCTGATGTCACTTCCTCCTAAAAAGCAAGCAGATTTGTTATAAACAATCACCCCTTAATAAAACCATGCTGTGCTGTACTCAAGTGATCCTTATCAAGAATATCATCAGTATAATTCCTATAGCCTCTATTGCTCTTTGGTCAGAAAGACCTGGGTATGATTCCCATCCATGACGTGATAAACCTTTATTTGGTCTCTTTTGACTAAAGGTGAGTTAGCCAGTCTCATATGGAGCTAGAGGGTTTTTTTCACCTGGAAACACAAATTCCTCAGAACAGGCAAACCAGCCTGTGAACACACACACACACATGGATCTGCAGTCATAAAATACATACTTAATCCCTCATTAGTAGGGCTCAACCAGTTTTGAGGAAAGGGGAAACCCCACACAAATAAATAAAGTATATTTTCTAATTAATTTTTTCATTACTCTGTCTATAACACTAAGAAGACATCATCAATTTCCTGATATGTACCCTCAATGGGTGTTCAGACAACTATGACAGCACTACATGATTAAGTTATTATTAATAACTCCTATTAACAATTTTCCTCTAAATTGGTCTATTATTTGTAAGCACTCCAATATTGTCATATCTAACATTATGATCTTCTATGGCGTTTCTGACTAAATCAATCCACTTAAACCATGGTCTCCCTTTCCTGTCATCAAACTGTTTTGCTAACCCAAAATCACAAATTCTGTTTAAGTGTCCATACGACCCTAGATTAGCCCTGCTCACACATATTCTTAAATCTAACATTGTCAAGTTCCTTTCTGATATCTCCATTTTTAGTACGATCCTGCCACTGATGCAATTTGTTAAGGCCCCTAATTTTTCTAAGAACTCTCAAATCTGTGACCTCTAGTCTCTGATCCAGTGCTTTATTTCTAACCCAACTCTCAGATCCATAACTTAAAACTGGTTTGAACACTGTCTTGTATACTGCTAGTTTGGTGCTTTTGGCTAATTTCTCTCTTATTCTATATAAATTTATTCAGCTGAATACCCACCATACCAGCTTTGCTTATTCTATTGTCTATTTCCAGATTTAATCATTAAAAACTGTGCCAAAAATAGCCGAAATATTTTACTTGTTCTGGAGATCTCCATTCAGAATGCAGATAAAGTTTTCTATGCTCCTACCTATTTTCACAGTTTTGGTCTTTTTTATTGCTGATTTTCATGCCATATTAGTTAGAGCTGTTATTCAATTCAGTTAACGAATCCTGGAGACTTGAACTAGATGTGTTTAGGAGTACAACATCATGTGCATAAAGCAAAGAACTTTGCTTTATGCATATGAGTTTTTTTACAAATATGCAGATATGACATATCCAATTCTAATATCAGTTTCTTTCTTTCATGATGTGATCCATATAGATGATGATGAAGAGTGGAGATAATGTGCATCCTTGTCTTACACTTAATTTTACATCAAACCATCTTCCTTCAATTCTAACTGCTAACTGACAACTTGCATATAAATTATGTATTGCTCTGTATAATGTTCCATTTACTTCATGTAATTACGTCTTGAAAAGCTTTTTTTTTTTTTTTCTGGGCAGAGGCGTAGCTAGGGAGGGGCGGTCCACCCCGGGCAGCATTTTGAACTTTTGCAGTTCATTTTAAAATACAGTCTTGAGATCTCATTCCCAAATATTGTAATACTACTGCGAATTTTCCTCACAATTGCTATAAGTGTTGCTAATTGTGAGAGGAGTTTTTCTAAATAAAATTGATTAAGAATTACCTACATTACTATGAAATAGACTTCGCCAATGTCATCGACAATTTTGCTAACAGAAAAGCAAGAAAAATAACATTTTAGAATGTTGAAATTAAAAGTTTTACTTCAAAAATAAACATAGTGTTTTAATTTATTTCCCTATACATCGTTTTAACTTTTTTGTAGTATTTTTGTATTGAGAGGGGCGCCAAAAGCTCTAGCTACACCACTGTTTCTGGGTCCTTGTTATATTACCAAGATTTCTCAACTATCTGTCTTAAAGTGAAAACATGATCATGACAACCTCTAAGTGGCCTGAACCCAGGTTGTTCTTCTCCAAGTTTTTTTTCCACAATTTTTCTCAACCTCTTTTCAAGTATGCTTGCATAAATCTTACCTGGGACACTTAGAAGAGAAATTCCTCTGTATTTCTAGTATTCAGTTTTATTCCCCTTTTTTTTTTTTTATATGTAACCTCTACTGCAATCATCTGGGATTCAACCTTCTAACAGGCTCTCTGAATTATGTAGTGTAGCCACTGCAAAACGTTTATGTCTCAATATTTAAGCATTTCTGGTTGAATATTATCTACATCAGCCATCTTTTCACATTTTGATAGCTTTCTCTATCTCAAGTGTTGATATGCACTCTTGCCTGCATTCCTCCCAAAAATTTTCTACTACTTTTCTGTCACTGCTTGTTTCATTTAAGTCTTTCAAAATAATTACTCCAGACAATCAGGATATCTTTACTTTTCATGTCACCTTTATCATCTTTAATTGCCTGCTTGCCTGCATTCCTCCCAAAAATTTTCTACTACTTTTCTGTCACTGCTTGTTTCATTTAAGTCTTTCAAAATAATTACTCCAGACCATCAGGATATCTTTAGTTTTCATGTCACCTTTATCATCTTTAATTCCTTTTACAGCACTTTTACTTTTTCTCCATATTCTTTTAGGGTGTATGCTGACTTATTTGATAGGAACGTTTGGTATTCTTTCTTCTTTTCCAGGACTGCTTCTTTAACTTCTTGTGTCCACCATGGTGTTATTTTTCTATCCATGCAGACAACTTCACCACATACCTCCTTAGCTGAATCAATCAATGTCATCCTCAGAGTTTCCCACCAAGAATCCAAGGTTTGGTTCTTGTTTTAATATTTTCTTCAATAATGTTTGTATAGTCGAGTCTACAATTTACCTGTAAAAGTTGCTCAACTTTAATTCTTTTTAAAACTTTCTTACATACTATTCTTTTCAATGTGATATTCATTTTTATCTTAGCACTAAGTGATGGTGACTTCAAACATCAAATCCTCTGTACACTCTTGTATACAAAACCAGCATGATATCACTCTCAACAGTGATCCATGATAAGAAAAAGAAGGAATTACGCAATGCAACTAAGGCTTTAAAGCCAGTATATTTTCTGTTAATCTGGCCAGTTTACCTGTTTTGTGGGGAGAAAAAAAGCCTGCTACCTCTGTATAAGACTGGCTAACTTCAGCTGAAAAGCCTCATAAATATCTATAACAGCAGTGGCTAAGTTTCCTAGACCCAAGAGTCACACAGAACATTTCTTAGATGTTTGTGAGCTGCAAGATATTTTCAGTTACAAAGAATACAGATGGGATTCTAACCCTTAACAGTAAATGCAAAGCTTATCTCTCATTCTTGTTTAAAAACTCTTTTTTTTTCATATCTGTTTCTTACACTTTCTTCTCTCTACACTTTGTTTTTCTCAACTGTCATTTCTACAGCTGAGAAAAACAAAGAGTATTTCATCTTAGAACTCAATTTTAAAACAAATCTATGATTGGTGTTAATTACAGTATCTCATTGGTGGCTGTTACACAGAACCAAACAGTAATCCACCATTTATCCTACCTTTCAATTAACTAACCCTTGTATGTCTTCTTGTAATTGCACCATGAATTGTATTTCAATTATTAGAATGGCAAACTACCTTCCCAATGTGGATAAATGGTAGATTACTGTGTGTATGTGTATATATATATATATATATATACACACACACACGAGGTGTGGCTATTAAATAATGAGACTGGTTGCAAAAATGTGGTTTATTATTACAATTGTACAACTTAATCGTTATCTCCTTCAACATACTCATCTCCTCTATCTATACACCATTGCATATGAATTTTCCATTGCTGGAAACAGTGCTGCAAGTAATCAGGTGTTATCCGTTTCAGTAGTGCTGCTGTTTTCCCCTTTACCTCATCCACTGGCTGAAAATGGGTGCCTTTCAATGCAGATTTCAACTTTGGAATAAGGTATAAGTCGCATGGAGCTAAGCCCGGTGAGTAAGGTGGATGGTCCAACTGGGATCTTCTTATCAGCCAGATACTGCTTTACAGACAGTGCCGTATGGACTGGAGCATTGTCCTGATGGAGAATCCAACTGTTGTTTCTTCCACAGATCAGGTCTCTTCTTCCCCACTCATTCTCTCAGCTTGGCCAGAATCTCAAAGTAATAATGTTGATTAACTGTCTGATCCTTTGGTACCCATTCAACCATTACCATGCCATTGATATAAAAAAAAAACGATCAGCATTGCCTTAAGTGCCAATAGGTGCCAGTCCCAAGCCTGGATAAATGGTGAGGGTTGATATCAGGAAGGGCATCTGGTCATAAAACTTCACTGCCAGCTCTAGACATGATTAAATGAGTCGAAAAGAAAGTGATACAAGGGCTAGGTCATACCCCTTAAGCGACGCACAGCCACATCGCCCTACAGCTGCGAGAAGTGGACGAGGGCTACCGCATCAAGGGCGGTTGCGGTTAAAGAAGCGAGTCCAGCAAGTGGAGAGACTGTTGCGAGTGGGAACGTTGAATGTTGGAAGCATGACTGGAAGGGGAAGAGAGGTAGCAGACATGATGAGGAAGAAGAAGAAGTTGGACATTTTATGCATGCAGGAGACAAGGTGGAAGGGAGAAAAGGCGAAGGAACTAGGGAACAGGTATAAACTGTTCTACTCTGGAGCGAATAAAGAGGGAAGAAATGGTGTCGGAATTGTGGTGTGTGGAAGAATGAAGGGTGAAGTACTGGAAGTGGGTAGGAGGAATGAGAGGATCATGTGAATGAAACTGGGTCTAGGAGAAGAACTGGTCATCTTATGTGTATACGCCCCACAAGTTGGCTATACACCAGAAGAGAAAGATGAATTCTGGAACATGCTAAATGAAGAAATGAGGGAACTGGAAGAAAACGAGATGATGATTGTTGGAGGAGACTTGAACAGACACATAAGGAGACAGAAGAGGGACAGTGAAAGGGTACATGGTGGCCATGGAGTGGAAATGATGAACCGGGAAGGAGAGAGGATTTTGGACGTTGCAGTAGCGTTTGATCTGGCAATTGTGAACCCTTCTTCTGTAAGAGGGAAGAGCATTTGATAACATTTAGAAGTGGCAACAATAGTTCACAGATTGACTATATTTTGACTAGAAGAAAACATCTTATGGCAGTAACAAATTGTAAAGTAATCCCAATAGATCAAGTGGCGCAGCAACACCGGCTGCTGTGTGCAGACTTTGAAATAAAGTCGAAGATAAGAACCTTTGGAAGCCATGGGAGGAAGAAAATTAAATGGTTTCGCTTAAAAGAAGACAGTGTGAGGAACCGTTTTAAGGAGAAAGTGTTAGAGAGGAATTCATATGGATTAGAAAGTGTACAAGACTGGTGGAGACATAATTCAAAAGTAATTCTAAGCTGTGCAATTGAGATACTTGGTCAAACATCCGGAAAGATTAGAGAGCAGAAGGCGGGTTGGTGGTGAAATAATGATGTACAAGAAGCAGTGACGGCTAAGAGGAAGGCAAAGCAGAAGTGGGATGAGTCAAGAGTGGAAGAGGACAGAGAGGAATACAGAGAGAAAAAGCGAGAAGCCAAGAGAGTTGTTGCACAGGCGAAGGCCATGGTATATCAAGACCTTTATGATCAATTAGAAACAAAGTAAGGACAGAGAAAGATTTATCAATTGGCAAAATGTAGAAATAAGGCATCAAAGGACATTGCACATGTGAGGCAGATCAAACACTCTGGAGGAAGGGTATTAAGGAGGGATGTGGATATAAGAAACAGATGGGGAATATACTTTGAAGGGCTTTTGAATGAAGAAAATGCAAGGACTCACAGAGAAGATGGGGAGCCTTATGAGGGGATGGTGCAGAACATTAGTAGAGTGGAAATGAAGGAAGCCATAAAGAGCATGAAGAATGGAAAATCAGTGGGCCCTGACATGATCCCAGTGGAGGCACAGAAAACAGTGGGGGGAAGAAGGAATTGACCTGCTAATAAAAGTTTGTCAACAGGAAAATATACCTGAGGAATGGAGGGAGAGTATTCTTATCCCCCATCTACAAGAGTAAAGGGGATGCACAAGACTGTAAGAATTACAGGGAAATAAAGTTGATGTCCCACATAATGAAAATCCTAGAGAGGGTTCTTGATGGAAGAATGAGGAAGGAGGTGGAGATTGCAAAAGAGCAATTTGGCTTCATGCCTGGTCGATCGACGACAGATGCTATCTTTTGGGTACAACAGATAATGGAAAAGTTTCGAGAGAAGCAACGGGAGCTACATCTGGTATTTATTGATCTGGAGAAAGCATATGATAGAGTACCAAGGAAAGAAGTCTGGAGGTGTCTGAGGGAGAAGGTGGTACCAGAGAAATATATCAGGTTGGTGTAGGAGATATATAGAAATGTGAAGACAAGAGTTCAAACCTTCCTGGGAGAGACAGAAAGTTTTCCAGTGACAGTTGGCTTGCATCAAGGGTCAGCATTAAGTCCGTTCCTGTTTGATATTGTGATGGAGGTGGTGACGGAGGAAGTGAGAGAAGACGTGCCTTGGACTATGTTGTATGCAGATGACATTGTGCTGTGTGCAGAATCAAGAGAAGAAGTGGCAGCGAAACTGGACAGTTGGAGGAAAGTACTGGAAGAGAGAGGTATGAGACTGAGCAGAAGTAAGACCGAGTATATTCGTTGCAAAGTGGATGGCAGCCAGAAGACAGATCTGGAGCTGGAAGGAAATATGATCAGGAAGGTCAGTGACTTTAGATACTTAGGTTCAATAATGAAAGAGGATGGTGAGGCTGAGAAGGAAGTGGGATGCAGGATACAAGCAGGATGGAGGAACTGGAGAGAGATGGCTGGAGTGCTATGTGATAAGAGGGTGCCAACCAAACTAAAAGGCAAAATCTACAGGACAGTAGTGAGACCAGCTATGATGTATGCTTTGGAAACTGTGGCCCTGAGGAAAAATAACATCAGCAGGATGAAGGTAGTGGAGATGAGAATGCTTAGGTGGATGTGCGGTGTGACCAGAAAGGATCATCTGAGAAATGACTATATAAGGGGAACAGCGAAAGTTACGAACTTGGGAGCAAAGATACAGGAGGCAAGGTTGAGATGGTTTGGTCATGTGATGAGGAGGGAGGAAGAGTATGTGGGAAGAAAGGTCATGTAGATGGATGTGCAGGGGAAGAGGAAGCGTGGACGGCCAAGGAAAAGATGGAGGGAGATGGTGGAGGAGGACTTGAGGATGAAGAACTTGGTTGTGGCTACAGCCCAAGACAGGAAGTTGTGGAGGAGACTCACTACAAACAGTAACCCTACTTAAGTGGGAAAAGCTGCAGAAGAAGAAGAAGAAGAATATTGTCTTAAGTTTTGACTTGCTCATTCTTGCTTTTTTTCATCAACCTTACCATCATCACCACCATCCACCTTACTCACCAGACTTAGTTCCATGCAACTTTTACCTTTTTCCAAAGTTGAAATCTGCATTGAAGGGCACCCGTTTTCAGTCAGTGGATGAGGTAAAGGAGAACACAGCAGTGCTACTGAAGCAGATAACACCTGATGACTTGAAGCACTGCTTCCAACAATGGAAAATTCGTATAGATAGAGGAGAGGAGTATGTTGAAGGGAATAACGATTAAGTTGTACAATTGTAATAATAAACCACATATTTGCAACCAGTCTTGCTATTTAATAGCCACACCTCATATATGTGTGTGTGTATTATTACCAACACCTCATTGGAGTCAAGAGATTCATTGTGGAAGGTCTCATTCTCACATCCACAGCTCATCGTACCCCGACTTAAATGCATTCACTGTCACTGCACTCTCAGGCAATTCAATCTATTCATCCACCACTCTCCATGCAAAATATCTACTCCTCACCCTCTTGCACCCACCCACCTTATACAGCTTCCAGGGATGGCCTCTCATTCTGACCCTGTCTCCAGATATTATATGAAAAATCTCATCCATGTTAGTCTGGTAATTACCCCTTACCCACTTATACATCTCAATCATGTCTCTCTTCTTCTTTCTACCTCCCTCTCCCCCCACACAAACACATTACAACATTAATTATTCCAAATACCAGATTTCTCCTGAAGAGGGTGGATGTCATGTGGTTCTTGTAGAAGTGCCAGATTTTGTTCATAAATTGTGCAACATTATTAGGAGGGGGAAGATTTATGACACTGGGGGAAGTTCTAAAAATATATTACTTCAATTATTAATACTAATGTACTTAAAAGACAAGATGAACAGACATGGAATTTACGTAAGTGTTATATATTAAGCATTAATACAAAAAACACATTTTGTGATGGGTATTTCAACACAGTGAACAATCCATTATGTTGCATTTTTATAAGAATGGAAATGAAAATACACACATTACAATTTTTTTACTCTCTGCAACCAGCAATATGATGCTCTTAGGAAGAAAAGAAACCAATATAAAAAGAAACCAATAAATAAACACAACAGGTTTAAAAATATATATATATATATATATATATATATCAGTGGCGTTGCATACCCATTTAGGTTGGGTGTGCAACGCCACTGATGGCTGTCATGTGGCTTAATGCAACCCTGCACTAGAAAATTTGTGTCAATTTGATTGTATGATTGCAGTTTTATTGATCTATGAAAGTTTGAAGAGTGCCAGTGCATCAGCACTCATCTTAATTGGTCCAATGCAATTAATTGTAGGATAACTTTGAATACTTTAATTTATCAATTAATATAATGTTAAATATGGAAAATATAAAGGTCAAATGAACAATAACTACGCTTCAGACGTGCTGCTTATGTGAGAAGCACAAAGGGTTTTACGCTTCATGGTGGTGAGATTAGATTAGATTATCACTAGCAAATACTAGAGTGAGACATGGATAATTTGAATTTTAATACGATTTTTAAATATAGTCATAACATACACACAGATATTGGAAAAAGTAATCACTTGGAAAATTATTACTTAACCAATCATAGTCACTGATTTCTGAGATACCCAGCACAAAGTGGACACACACTGCCTCACCCTCTTGGTAGTTTAAAACCACTAGAACGTTAAGAATTTCATCCACTGCACCATCTGTACATCTGTTCCAAGGGTTCAAAGGAGTCCATATTTGTGAACACACAGATGGGCTATTAATGCAAATGCAATGCAATGTTTGTGCACTGAAAAGTGTCCTCTTCATGAAGCATTAGTATATCATCATCATTAATTCCTGCCATGTACAGGATATGACAGTACTACATGAAAAAATTACATCATTACTAACTTCCTATCTACAAATTTCCTCCAAATCAGTCTGTTACTTGTCAACACTCCAACATTATCAGATCTTATATTTCTATCGCCCAAGGCACTTTGTACCGTATCAATCCACCTATATCTTGGTCTTCCTCTGGGTCGTTTTCCTGCCAACCTGGCAGAGAACACTTGTTTTGCTAATCTTTCCTCTCCCATTCTATTTAAGTGACCATACCACCTGAGATTAGCTCTGCTAATGCATTCCTGGATGCTGACAATGTCAAGTTCTTTCCTAATATCCTCGTTTTTAATATGATATTGCCATTGATGCCATCTGTTCACGCCTCTAATCTTTCTCAGGACTCTCATATCTGCGGTCTCTAGTCTTTGGTCAAGTGTTTTACTTCTGACCCAGCTCTCAGATCCATAAGTTAAAACTGGTTCGAACACTGTCTTGTATACAGCTAATTTAGTGTTCCGACTAATTTCTCTCTTATTCCATATGAATTTATTCAATTGACTTCCCACCATACCAGCTTTGCTGATTCTGTTGTCTATTTCTATATTTAATTTACCATCTTCAGTAAAAATTGTGCCTAAGTAGCTGAAATGTTTTACTTGTTCCACAGGTTCTCCATTCACAACACAGTTGACATTTTCAATGATTCTGCCTATTTTCATTGTCTTTGTCTTTTTATTGCTGACCTTCATACCATATCTATTACAACAGCTATTCAATTTAGTCAGAGAATCTTGCAGACGTGTAGCGGATTTATTTAGAAGTATAACATCATCTGCATAAAGCAAAGAGCTGACATAAACATCTCCAATTTTGATATCAGGTTTAATACCACTTTCCTTCATAATGTGATCCATATAGATAATGAATAACAGAGGGGATAATGTACATCCTTGTCTCACACCAGATTTAACATTAAACCATCGAGTACTTCCTTCAATTCTAACTGCTGACTTACAACTCAAATAAAGACTAAGTATTGCTTGATATAATGCCCCATTGACACCATATAACTGCAGCATATTGAATAGCTTCTCTCTTGGCACCTTGTCATATGCCTTTTCCAAATCGACAAAACTTAAATACAGATCTTTGTTATATTCCCATGCTTTCTCGACTATTTGTCTTAAAGTGAAGATCTGATCCTGACAGCCTCTATTTGGCCTGAATCCAGCTTGTTCTTCACCAAGCTTTTCTTCCACAATTCTTCTCAACCGTTTCTCAAGTATACTTGCATAGATCTTGCCAGGAACACTCAGTAGGGAAATACCTCTGTAAGTCTCACATTCAGTTTTATTTCCCTTTTTATATATAGGTACTATGAGGGCTCTACTCCAATCATCAGGAATTCGTCCCTCTGTCCAGGCTTTCTGAACTATGCAGTGCAGCCACTGTAAGACTTTTATACCACCATACTTCAGCATTTCTGGTCGAATATCATCTACTCCTGCTGCCTTTCCACATTTCTAGCCTTTAATGGCTTTCTCTACTTCAAGTATGGATATGTATTCCTGACTGCATGCCCGGTTAGTATTTTTTATCACTATGCTGTCATCACTACTTGTTTCATTTAGCAGTTTTTCAAAGTAATTACTCCATACTTCAAGGATATGTTTTTCTCCTGCTTTCATGTCACCTTTATCATCTCTAACTCCTTTTACAGCACTCTTTCCTCCATTCCTAAGCTTCTTCAACAACCTCCAGAATATTTTGCCACATTCTTGATATTTATTTTCCATATTCTTGCCAAAGTCCTCCCATGACTTTTGTTTAGCTAGTTTTACACACTGTTTAGCTTTCTTACATTTGTCTCTGTATTCTGTAAGAGTAAAAGCTGACTTATTTGCCAGGAACTTTTGATATGCTTTCTTCTTTTCCTTCACTGCCTCTTTAACTTCCTGTGTCCACCAGGGAGTTCTGATTTTTTTATCCATGCACACAACCTCACCACATGCCTCTCTGGCAGAATCAATCAATGTTTCCTTCAGAGTTTGCCACTGGATCTCCAAGGTTTGATACCTGTTCTCAAACTCTTTTATTTTATTTTCAATAATCTTTCTGTATTTTAGTCTACAGTTCACATCTGAGAGCTGCTCAACTTTTATTCGCTTTAAAACTTTCTTACATGTTATTCTTTTCAATACGAAATTCAATTTTATCCTGCTCAAGACTAAATAGTGATCACTTCCAATTTCAAATCCTCTGTACACTCTGGTGTCCTGCACCAGGGAGAAAACATCACTATCAACAATAACATAGTCAATGAGACTTTTCTTATTCCTAGCCTCTTCTCTCCATGTGAATTTGTGCACATTTTTATGTTGGAACATGGTGTTAGTAATAACCAGTCCATGTCCTGAGCAGAAATCCAACAGATATTTGCCATTATTATTAGCTTTGCTCTTTTCTCCAAATTTTCCCAAAATATTTTTGTATGTCTGACAATCATTTCCTACTCTGCTATTTAGATCCCAACAAGGACCAACTTTTCCTTTTTCATTGTGTCAGTTGCTTTTTCTAAAGCCTCAAAAAATTCCTCCACTTCTACCTTAGTAGAATCTTCTGGGGACCATAGGCACAAATAAGTCTCATTGTCCAGTTCCCCATTCTCATATTTGCCCACATTACTCTACTTGAGACTGACTGCCATTCAAGAAGATTAGCCTCGTATTTTGTGTTGAATACTATGGCTGCTCCTTCTTTTCCTTGATTGTCATTGCCTGAATATAACATTTTGTATTTATTGCTCAGAAAGATCTCACCAGTTTTGGTCTTTTTTGTTTCAGTCACCCCTATTATGTCGATCTGGTACTTATCTAATTCCTCAGCTAGCTCCATTTCTTTGCCATTCAGGCTTCTTACGTTGATAGTACCGATCTTTAACTCTGGTGATGTTGAGTTGGGGTTTGTTTTCAGATTTGTTCCAGTAGCTGACTTTTCGCTGTTCGCCCTGGTTCCCTGGCGAAGACAACTGGGGGCCTTGTTTAACCGGGCGACGCCCCAGCCGGCATGAAATTTTGTCATGTTGTACCATCATTTTTTATTTTGGTTTAACCAATAAGAATACAATTTGGTCGGCTAAATCCCAAATTGCCAGCCCATCCTCGTTCGTTCAGTATCAAAGTAGATACCCAACAGGGTGCACCACGAGAAGGTGAGGATTGGACATTAGGTCAGAAGCCCTGGTCGGTTCTCCGCATTCCTTTAAAGGCTATGTGGAGGTCTCCTCTCAGTTATACAGCTTTGACCCTTAAGCATTAGTATATTGTGTTTAATATTAGGAATCACGCAAAACCGGAAACAATTACGGGAGTTTTAACAGGAATAAATGCAAAAATATAATATCGATAATACTGCTTGTTATTCTGTGGGTACTACTACACTGCACACCTAGCACAACTAGATTATTCGCCTCTGATTGATATATATATATATATTTCTCGGGGCTCCCACTAGCTACTCAGTGCTTCCCCAGGTGGCAGATAGGATAAACCCTAACTATCATCCAATGGATAATCAGAGCAGTCCTAAATACATTGAATAAAGAGCAGTGGACCAGTAGTTTTGGGACTGGCAATCCAATGTAAAAATATTGTCATTCACCAATCCACAGCATAGTGAATTATGGCCCTATCTTCCAAGATGACTCAAACAGGAATAAAATGGCCTTCATTCCTCAGAAGCCAAATTGTTACTGTGTATAGCAGCAACAGGGAGTTAAACAAGAAAGCAGAGGGTGCTAAGAATCCCCAGGTAACACCACTACTGTTGGAAACTAGACCTTGGAACTTTAAACTGTACGACTAAGCAGTGAAGCATGGCTAAATGAAGAGCAAAAGTGACTAAAATGGGACATTTTTGGATGGTGTGAAGTTAGACGTAATGGTGAGGAAATTCTTCAATTAAAAAACAGAGACCTAACTGTATTATAGAGGCCAAGAGACTCTATTGTACAAAACATACATGTACACATTTATACACCAGAAAATAAGGAAAGAATCAGTGGAGCTGGATTCATAATTGTCTTGTCTTAAGATTTCACAAAACACTAAGGTTCTTTAGCTGTGGACTTCACAACTGTGACCGTCTCGAGGATAAGGTGGTTGGCCCTATGCCTCCTAGTGTGTCCTATGTCTGAAGAGGCTGGTTTGCCTGTTCTGGGGGATGAAAACCCGCGTTTCTGGTTGAAAAATCTCCTACCTCCGTATGAGACTGGCTAACTCACCTTTAGTTGAAAGAGACCAGATAAAGATTCCTCGTGTCTTGGACGAGACAAGAATCGAACCCAGGTCTTTCTGACCAAAGAGCTTCATCTATACTGACTGAGCTATGGAGGCTCTGGGATTCATAATTAACAAAAAAAATTGAAGAACAGCCTAATAGAATTTTGACCATATATATATATATATATATATATATATATATATATATATATATATATATATATATATATATATATATATATATATATGCTTGAATAGCAAGTATTGTTGCCCAAATCTCAAAAAGATACACTCCCAAGATCACTCAAGGTCTATGCACCAACAATAAGTCATACTGATGAAGAAATTGAAGACTTCTATCATGATGTATCCCAACTTTACAATAAAGGAAAGCATCATTTCAGAATTATAACGGGAAACTTTAATGCTAGAATTGGTATAAAGCTAAAAGAATTTGCAGAAAAAGAAAACCTGTACATCACAATCTTTTTTTCAATAAAAAAAAATTTAAAAAAAAGGAAGTGGACGTTGAAAAGTCCAAACACAAAAACTAGTGAAACTGACTTCATCCTCATTAAAAAGAAAAGCATCTTTCTTCTTTCGTACATATCTTCTTTAGGCCAGAAAAACAGCTGGCCTAAAGAAGCCCGAAGTTATGTTCAATAGCTATGTCTAACTAGATATAATACAAATCAATAATGATTAAATTAAACATGTAGATCATTACATAAACTAAGGACAACAGATACCAAAAGATCATGGATGAAATCTCATCACCCCTTTTGTCCCTTTTACCCCAGACTGTAGATTATATTATCCTACTCTCATTAATAATATTCTGCCGTCCTGATATCATTTTTGTTATCCACCTCTCTGCAATCTTTATGGTTAACTCACCTACTTCAAATCCGGGTGACCAGATCTGAGCGGAGTCATCCAGATGCAGACTGATCAAGGCTTTATACAATGGAACTATCACCCTTTTATCTCTGCTGATCAATGTCATCCTCCTCCATACTACAGCAATTTTCTGGGTTGAATTCACAACTTTTGCAATATGTTCTCTGAACTTCAAATTTCTATCCACCATCACTTCAAGATCGTCTGCTTTCTGCCCTTCTTCCAATATTGCTCTACCAACAAAGTATGCGGCATCCCATTTGAGGATTCCAAATTTCAAAAATTTACATTGAACAGTATTAAACAGACAGCTCCACTTCTTTCTGCACTTCTTGCAATATTGCTCTATCCACGAAGTATGCAGTGTCCCATACAAAAAGCAAAGTCACGTGATCAGGCGGGAGGAGCTGTGCAACATCACTGGAAGCAATGTCACAGATCAATCGGCACAATGCCATGCAAGACTAGTTATGAATGAGCTGCACACAGAATACTAGAAATCATTACATGGCAAAATTGAAAACAAAAACGAATTTCATGAAGGAAACAAACAAAGTGAAAACCTGAAAAAAATGCCAAATATTAGATACTACACACATAAAGTAATCATAAAAACAAATATGGAGTATTTTCTTCTTTCTTTTCGTACAGAGAAATTATATGGCCTTCCCAAAAAGTAACTTTGCCTGTGTAAATAACTACTTTTCTTCCTATTAAACTATATTTTCTACAGCACAATCACTACAAACATCTCAAGGAAATGATCACCGATCTATGATGCTTTCATTCATGACAGTTCTATCTTCATTATTTGTAATCTACAAACCATTACCATTGCCTACCTGGTTGGCCGAGTGATTAGCATACCTGCTCTCCAGCCAAGAGGCTGTAGATTCGAATCCTGCCGTAGGCATGGAGGTTTGTGATTGTCTGTGAAAATACTAGTGTTGGTGGTGGGAGGTAGACGTTAGTGTAGTTGCGGTTCATTATAGTTGGTGGATTGAGTTGAAGACAGAGTTGTAGAGCAGGTACCCTCCCTTGATGAGTCTTTGGACTCCCTGAAAGTGTCATGTAATAATAATAATAATTACTTTTTGGCAGGAGTTTCCTGCAATGAGTCTTAGGACTCCATGAAGGTGCCTGTGCAATAATAATAATATAAATGCAATATATTATTAATGTCTTTCTTTTCCTTGTTCAAACCATGATCAATTAGTTCACTAACTTCAAACAATTACACAATATTCGTCTTTCCTTGCAGCAAAGAAATTAAAAGTTCTCTAAGTTTATTTCTAACTATGCTTCACACTGTTCACATTTTGCAAATTCTAGTAATAAAAATGTGAGAATAAAACTGAAATTCATCATTATTCTTACTGATGGATGGATGGTGAAAAATAATAAGTTACATTACATTCTGTATATTCTTCTGTTACAACGATTGCTAACTTAGTCATTCATGAAGATGTCACAGGTAGTATTTCTTCACTTAACATAAAATTTCTGTAAATGTGTAATGTGCCATTTCTCTTGGTGTGAAAATATTAGCGGTTATTTCTTACAGATTTCAGTGAATACCAACTGAATGTACCATTGTGGGTATTGAGGTGAGCACAAGCATTTCTGGTTATATAGATATCAGTTTACCAAAATCAAACTGACACCACAAAACATATCTGAAAAAATAAACCATAACACTACACAATCTACTTCAAATGAATAGCAATGTTTTTTGGGGGCCTGGCAGCTCTCAGAGACTAACCACATCATTGAACAAATTGCCACCCTTCATCCTTTATCCAAGTGTAAGCAAAGTTTGCACGTGAAGTCACTTCAGAACTGGACTACTTGTATGTTGAGGCTGATGACTTCACATCAACTGCCTTAGTATCCCATAATGCAACACACACACACATACTTACAGACATGTATAATGCTATGCATTATGGGAAGCGCCACTATCCAGACTGGTTTTGACCTTTATTGAGGTCTCATCAGTGGGAAGCAGAGCAGAAGTGATATCAAGGTTGAAGTAATGCAGAAGTCATATTTCTTGGCATCTTTAATTTATAGCATAACCAAGTGAAAAAAAAACTTTCAATGTCTTTCTCTAATATAGAATATTTTAATAATAAGGTGTAACACCTTCTGACTAATTGTATATGGAAACATGACTTCTGCATTACTTCAACCTTGGTATCACTTCTGGTTCTCCCTCCCTCAATTTTGACCTCAATAAAGGTTAAAACTGGCCATTCCAATAATGCACAGCATAATATATGTCCATAAGGATATGTATAATGAAAGCAGACGGAATAAAGGAGGAAAGAAAGATTTTGCAGATTTGCAGTCAAATCTGTAGCAGGATACTGTTCATTTACTACTGACATGAAATAATTGCTGTAAAACAGAAGAATGATAAATGTCATTTTCAACAGAACAGTGATTACGGAAGTAAATGCAGAAAAGACAAACCATCTGTGGAATAGTGGTTGAAATGAGGTCTGTGAAAGATAATCAGTGATCACAAAAAAACATTCCTATAGAGTTTTTCGAGTTTTTTGATGTAAAAACCTTAAAAATCTTTGAAGAGCAGAAATTTAATATTCCACATAATTTGGAATTTCCAGAACAGCAGGTGAATAAGTGAAAAGTAGCATTCTAAATGCCCATGAAAAGTTCATAATATCATCAATCTCCTGATATGTACCCCTAAGGGGTATTCAGATAACTATGACAGTACTACATGATTAAGTTTACATTATTATTAATCTCCTATCAACAATTTTTCTCTAAATCAATCTATCATCTTATGAGCACACCCCAATATTGTCATATCTAACATTTTGTGCTTCTAATGTCAAGTTCCTTACTAATATCGTCATTTGTAATATGATTCCACCATTGATGCCATCGATACTAAGCATTCCACATAGCCATTACTGGCCATCTAGTACTCTAACAACAGACAAACATGTCATATATTGATAATAATTGTTTCACAAGAAAATTTAAAGAAGCCAAGTAAATGCTTAGGATCCCTACACAGTGCAATAAAAATCAAGGTTTGATTTCACATCAAATGTGGTCTGCCTTCAAATATTTAACTGCCATGAACCTAGCACACATGAATCACAGAACGTTACAACAACTAACAATGTTCCAGCAAGCATACAGTAACAAATACATCATTTGTATTCTGGTTTCTCAATTATTTAACAGTTGTGAAGTTATGAAAAACATCTAATATGTGCAATTAATTGTCAATAAGCTTTTGTTGTATTAACTTTTATGTACCATTACCCCTGATGATGTAAGTCTTATGACACACGAAACTTGTCGGGCTTTTTCATTGTATATTTTTAATAAACTCTTTATATTAATATGTGGTCTCAATACCAAAAACTACCTATAGAACTGCGTAACCATAGAAACCTACATTTACAAGTTTGAACATTGTCTTGCATACTGTTAGTTTGGTGTTTTGGATAATTTCTCTCTTATTCCATATAAATTTATTCAGCTGGCTACCCACCATACCAGCTTTGCTTATTCTGTTATCTATTTCCAGATTTAATCTGCCATCTTCACTAAAAATTGTGCCTAAATAGCTGAAATATTTTACTTGTTCTATAGGATCTCCATTCAGAATGCACTAAGGAACTCTCAGTGAGTTCTGAATGCATTCCATTCAGAACTCACTGAGGAGGCCTCAATACTAGAACTGATCAAATATCCTAGTCTCTCCAAATCTTTTCACAGGAATCATCCAGAAATGATGTAGGAAAAGGTGTGCCTTTTCTCAAATCTTCTGTTGGTCTGAATAGCAGAATCACAAGGGTTGTCAATGATTAAATGGGAGGCCTTCAGATAGTGAAGATGAATATTAATAACTTCTTCATTAGTTTAAAGGGTGTTGCAAGTAAGGATAATTGGACAACAGTTTCCATATTTTGATAGCAGACTTTAATCTTCCTTTACTGGAAGGCTGAATATAAATTTGTTTTTGTAATGCTAAGTAGATGCCAGCTGAGTATAAGAGCACAGAGACAATATATAAGATGAATATTAATTCTGGAGCACAACTTTTAGGTACAACTGGGAGGATATCACATAACTTTTTGTATCCAGGTTGAAATCTTCTGATGTCTTTCTGTAAAAAAATATTATATCTATAGCAGTAGGCAATGATTTGCTCTGCTTTTCTATGTAATAGAATGATTCCAGGAGGTCAGCATGAAGAGTATTGGTCCCAGAAGTCATCCCACTTACTGCAGTTATAACACCAAAGGCATAAGGTTGAGAGCAAGTGGATGGAGGAAAGGCATTCTTCAATACAGACAACTTTCACAAGATGGACAGCAGTTATTAAAAGAAGAGGCAATCACTATAGTATAGCTTATTATTATTTTCCTGACCTCCATGGAGTCACAAGACTATTCATGGGAGGTCAACACACAATCTATCACACCACTCTTTAAACTCATCCACTGTGTACATGTTTACCACCCTCTCAGGCAAAGCATTCCATGATACACTAACCGAATGGTTAGTGTATCCGTTCTCCAGCCAAGAGGTTACAGGTTTGAATCCCACTAAGGACATGGATGTTTGTGATTGTACTACTAACCAATTACCATATGTACTACTGTGACCTGTGTCCTGGTGCAGTATAACCGTTGATGTCTTTGCACCATAAAAAAAAAAAATCAGATCAAATCAAATCACTCTTCTTGCAAAAAAACTGACTTCTTACACTCACTTACTCACAGCTCTCTTTTGCAACTTCCAGGGATGGCCCCTTTTCCTTGCTCTTTCCCCTTATTCTACCATATGAAAAATCTCCCAAGTGTTAATACAATAATAACCCTTCAACAGCTTAAATATTTCGATCATACCACACCCCCACACCTTTGCCTTCTATCCACCAAACTCAGTGGTCTGCATGCCCTCCATCTATCCTCATAATCAATGTTGTACATCCTGATATCGTTTTTGTTATCTGTATTTGCACCCTCTCCAAAATTACTTCATCCTCTTTAAATCTCAGTGACCAGATCTGAGCACAGAAATCCAGATGTGGTCTCTGATCAAAGCTTCATACAATGGGACCACCACAATTTTATCTCTCATGGTTAATGTCCTCCTCAACATTGCAGCAATTCTCTGAGATGTTTTCACAACCTTTGCAATGTCCTCAGAACTTCAAATCTCTATTCACAATCACCAAGATCCCTTGCCACATCTGCTTCTTCCAGTATAACTCCACCAAGTGAGTATGAAGCATCCCATCTGTAGATCCCAAATTTTAAAACGTTACATTTAGTTGCATTAAACTGATACCTCCAATCATTTGCCCACCTTTCCAGCTTTTTCAAATCCTCTTGAAGAGCCAAAACATCACCCCTATTACTAATAACTCTCCCAAACTTAACATCACTTTCACATAATCATTGACATAAAGACTGAACAGTAATGATCCCGGTACTGAACCTTGTAGAACTCGACTTGTAACCTTCCTACTCCCTGATACTGCTCCTCCATATACAACTCTCTGATTTCTACCAAAGAGCCAATTACCAATCCAATCAACTCACCTGATATCCGAACCCATATGTTGCAACTTAAAAATCAACTTATCATGTAGCACCCTGTCAAATGCCTTGGAAAAATCCAAAAAAAAAAATGGCAATGCATGTCCCCTCATCCACTGCTTTTGTAACTCTACTGCAAAATGTTACTAAAACAAGAATGTCCCTTAACAAATCCTTGTTTATCTACAATAAGAATATTGTCCACATCTGCCCAATTCTATATATGAGTTCTCACCAACTACAGAAAAAATACAAACAAGCCTACCTCCATTCTACTGCCACCCTTATTCAATGATACAATCTTTCCCTCCTTCCACTCTTCAGGAACTGTCCCACTGCAAGACTTTCAGTAAACAGCCAAGTTAATGGCACACTCAGCTCCACAGCACATTAAAGTCATTCATTCCAACTATTACTATCATCTCCTCCACATTTTCACTGCCAATGCCACACTCTCTACTGTTCCACCAGGTAAGCACTCCTCTGGCACTGCACTATGCACATCCTGATTCATCGAGTCTCCATACATGACAATCCAAATAGATTTATTCATCCTTCTCACTGGCATCTCTGACTCTTACAGCTTCCAATCTCTCTCTCTCCTCTCTCTCTCACTCTACTTCCATTCCTCTATACCACACACACACACACACACTCAACTTTCTGCCATTTCCTCTCTTCCATTGTCTCTCCAATTCTCACCTTCCTCTCTCAACTGCTTCTACACTGTTGATTTTCTGCAATTTCCACTCTTTCCCTGTGTCTCCTATTCTCTCACCTTCCTTTCTCCCTTGCTCTCTGATGCAATTCTCTTACACCTACTCTTGTTCTTCTTGCATTAGCTAACTTCTCTATCCTCCATCTTCAATTGCCCTCCTCAATTCAGTCTTCATTCCTTCCATCTCCTTTCTCATTCTTGAAAAGAGAACTGGTTAAGGAAAGGTCAACAGTATTGTGTGAATGGAAAGGGTTCTCTGGTATTGGTTGGTGGATGGATAATTTGTGCTGCATCTCATCTAGCTTGATCAGTAAAACAGAAGCCAGTTGGAATTGTGAACACAGATGTTCACTAGGAAAATGACTTCATTGTTTGGGTAGCTGGACAGCAAAATATCTAGCTTTATGGATAAGTTGCCAAAGAAAGTAGAAAGATTTTTAAAATATGGAGCACTATAAAGCCAGCAGATGATTGTTATAGAAGGACAAGGAAATTGTAAGCTAGAGAAATTCAAAAGAAGAGGATTCTAAGTTTGGAATTCTCTGACATAAGATAACAGACTATACAAAGTTAGTTATGAATGTCATCCTCATAATAAAAAGGAATCATATATAATGTAGTTTGGGCAGTCACAATATACAATGGTTGTTTAACTACTATTTGAGATTCAGCCAACAAACATGAGGATGGGTCTAGATGTCCTGTCTGATATAATTTATGTGTGCAAAGAATGTTGGTAAATTGGATGCAATTTTTTTTCTTTTTGAATTACAGTAAAACCCCTTTTTTACACTCTTCAGGGGACTGATGGAAAAAAGTGTAAATAGCAGGAAATGAAAAAAAAAAATTTAAAAAAAGGCTAAAAGATGACTTACTGCTAGTATGCGAGTCTACCTACTCAATTACAAAATTTAATAACTGAAAATAAATGAATTTACAATTATTTACGTTTATCTATTTTAAAAAATCTTTAATTGTTGATTGCTTTTGCTTTTTTTTTTTTTTTGACAAAGAGCTAGACTGCTTTGCATTGAGTTCAATGCTTGACCTGTTTTTTACTATCGTGTTCAAAGTGGACACAGAGAGTCCAAGATCTTTTGGCAAATGCACACGTGTTCCGGCATGCCAATCTGCACGTTGCAGAATTGCCATCTTTTCTTCTACAGAAATACATTTTCTAATCTTTTTTTCTCCATGTTACTAACATGGATAATCCACCACCGCAAGTTGAAAGCAACTTTCACATGCTGAATTACGTAGCACAAATTCTGCAATATCAATTCGTACTGTGATTGAAAAAATGTAGTTTGGCTTCCGCCATCACGGTATCACTCATCACTACATTACTGCTGCAAGCATGCAGGTCACCGTGATGGCGGAAGCCAAACTACAGCTAAAAGCAATGCCATCTGGGAACAGAAATGCACAGATTTCCGCAGAAATCGATTCAAAAATCAGCATTGACACCCGAGAAAAAAACGTAAATCACGGGAAATAACGGCCACGTCAAGTTGTTAATGGCGGGAAAATAATATTTCATAAGAATAGGCCTTAAGACGGGACCAACGGAAAATGACGTAAATGTAAAAATGGGGTTTTACTGTATTTATTTATTTGTGTGCACACACACATATCATTATTTGATTAATAATTATTATTAAAAATTTCTATTATGAAATAAATTAATATATATATTATATATTAGAAACTAAATATTAAAATCATTCTTTTTTCAAAAAAAAATTGTGGTTACAAGGATGAGATTACATTTATTACACAATTTTTATTGAAGTTAATAATATATGACAGTTTGTAAAAATGGCAATGTGTATTTATAAGTAAGTTAGGTAAGGATATATTTGTCCGGAATCAACCAAATAAATAAATAAATAAAATAAATAAATAATAATTAAAGAAATTAAAGTAATTTTTGTTCATGCAGAATTCACCATGATGAATTTATAACTTCAATAAACTACAACTATGTTACGAACCTAATTCCTCCAAATTAGTATATTCACTAGATAATTATTTAAATTTACTATAGATGGATCAATAACATATATTAAACTAAAGAATCATTACTTATGAATTATTCATATCTTATTTATTACTCATTAAAATGACAATAATTTAATATTTATTTATTTATTTATGCTTATGGTAACATTGGAAACTGGTAAGTGAAAAGTATAATCACAATTTCCAGAAACAAATGATGAAAATCTTAACATATAAAAGTTCAATACATAAAGGCACAACCTCCTTTCTAAGTCTTTCCTTTTTTTTAAAAAATATACAGCAAAAGTAACTTGTCATAATTAAGCTTGGGACAATTATCGTCCTGCTGCACCAAGTATGACAAGGCTGCATGTTCTCACAACACTTCACAACATAAAAGTAGCTGTATCCGAGGTTTAAGTAGAGAGCAGTTGCATCTTGTGTCAGAAAACTTGATCCATTAGAGGAGGCCCATTTCACACTGTATCATCATCTTCTAACATGAGGAGGAGTTCTGCTGATACTATGACAAGAACTATGAGAGTAACTACAAGAATAACGTCTCCATGGTGAGACGGGACCGTGATATTCTGCTTCCTCCATAACCACTGCCATCACCATACCAACTACAGGTCAAGGTCCAGGCTGGAAAGCCAATTCAAGGCCTCATCCGTCACCTTGTGGATGTCTTGTAGGCCACAACCATGAAATTGGCGCCTTGGGCAGTCGTACACAATATGAGTAATTGTCTGAGCCATGGGAGAACAATCACAATAAGGGTGATCTGACAGCCCCCATTTATGTAGAAGATAGCCACATCTGCCATGATTAGTTCTGATCCTGTTTATGGATGACCAAATCTTCCTAGGAAGATCAAAACCAGGCTGGGAAGCACAGGGATCTTCTACCAGGAAGCCGTTTGTTGGGAGAGTGTTGGACCAGTATTCTCTCCATATGTCAGATATTGATGGCAGCGCAGCTGAAGAGAGTTTGTCCATGGACCAGAGAGACTTTCTAGATTTGAGGCACAGATTAGGTGGGTTTATGAGAGTCTGGTGTAGGGGTAGGAGTGGGTTGCTCATTGCTTTATTAAATTCCTTAATGGAGGCTTGTCTTCTCCGTATGTGTGGTGGAGAAGACAAGCCTCCATTAAGGAATTTACACCCTTCTCTCCTGGCTGCCTGTTGGATAGAACAGGCAGCCAGGAGAGAAGGGTGTTTCTCACTGTCCCACTAATTGTGCGCATGGTAGAGTTCAGCTGGGTGTCTATCATGTTAGTGTGTGTACTTTTTTCCCAGACAGGGGCAAAATATTCTGCTGCAGAGAATGTGAGGGCTAGTGCAGACGACCTTAGGACTTCAGCACCACAACCCTAGGTTGTTCCAGCAAGCCTTGAAATGATGTTATTTCTGGTTTTAATTTTATTGGAGAGGTTGATGATGTGCCTTTTATAGGTTAGGCTTCTGTCCAGGCACACTCCAAGGTATTTTGGGTGAGGCTCATGTTCTACCATTTTTCCACAGAAGGAAAGGTTGAGTTGTCGATTGGCCTCTGCATTGTACAGGTGAAATACTGAGGACACTGTTTTCGTTGGATTTGGCTTCAAATACTACTGCTTGAAGTACTCTTCCAGGGTGTTCAGGTCTGTATTCAAGGTTGATTCTAGGTTTGGTAAAGGAGGTGGATTGATGTAAGATCACTAAGTCATCAGCATACATATACTTGCTTGATCTGGTATGAGGTAAATCGTACACATAAATGTTAAAAAGTATAGGGGATAACACAGAGCCCTGAGGAAGACCGTTGTGAAGGAATCTGGGACTGCTCTTTTTTCTGCCAATATGAACCCAGATCTTTCTGTTGGAGAGAATAGATTCAAAAAGTTGTAGCGCTTTTTTACACTTTATAATATTTCCTAGTTTTAGGAGGAGGCCCCTGATCCAGACAGTGTCATAAGCAGATGTTAGGTCAATGAAAGTGGCTCCAGGTTTAAGTTTCTTCTGGAAGCCTGCTTTAATTTGAGTTGTCAGTGCCAGGACCTGGTCACAGCAACTTCTTCCTGGCCTGAAGCAGCTTGTTCAATTGGGAGTACTCTTTCGATGAATGGTCAAATTCTTTTAAGGAGAATTCTTTCAAAAAGCTTAAAGGTGGCGCAAAGCAAGGAGATAGGTCGTAGGTTTTTCACTTCATTTGGATCTTTCCTTGGTTTGGGCATGGCAATTATTTTGGCTTCCCGCCACAGTTTTGGTAATTTACCAGGCATGATGATTTCTGAGAAAAGGGCAGCCAGCCATGTTTGGCCATGTTGACCAAGATGTTTTAGGAATTCAGGGAGTATAACATCCACTCCTGCAGCTTTGCCATTCTTGGAAAATTTTAAGGCTATTTGTACTTCTTCCCGAGATACTGGGTGTATGAGTTCAGGAAGCTCGGGTTCCGTCTTCAGGATTTGTCTGATGGAAGCTTGTACAGCAATTTTCCTGGTAGAACTGGGATGAATTTTGGAGGTTTTCAATAAATGGTTAGCCATTTGATCAGGAGTTATCTCTGTTGTTTTGTGTGTCGTTGGTTCTGCTCCACCTAATTTTCTCAAAAGTGACTAGCTTCTCCGACTAGATGTGACGAAATCGAGTTCATTGATGGTTGAGAACCATCTTTCCTTTCTGTTTTTATCCAGGGTTGATATGAACTCCTTAGCAATAGCCGGATCTTCAGTTTCCTCATATTTGGCTAGGAGTTCCTGACTTTCTCTACTCCAACATGGGATATATTGTTTTCTGTAGCCTCTAGGGATAGAGGCTTTTTTTTGCAGATTTGAGTAGTTTAACAAATCTAGGATAGCAATTAGGAGTGGGTGTAATTGCTCTAATGGTTTGCTCAATTTGTTTCTGAAATACAGACCAGTTGGACCTGCAGAGATTCCATCTAACGATTGGTGTTCCGCTGATGACTGGGATTGATGTTCCTATCTCTATTAATGTAGGACGATGTTGACTATTAGGGAATCTGTTAAGGATGGTGATGGAAGAGGGTGGTCTTCGGAGTCTTTAGTGATTATGCACAGATCTGGGGTGTAGGTTCTGTTCCATCTGGCTGAGTAAAGAGTGCCATCCTGCTTGGCATCATAATTCAAATACAAATTATATGTATCCATCCAGTTTGCTAGATTATTACCATCCTGGTTGTTAGAGGAATAGCCCCACATGGTGTGATGGGAATTGAAGTCACCAACATAGACAGCAGGGTAAGGAGGAGGTCGGTCAATCTGATCAGGCCAGGATTGCGATGGAGGTTTGTAGACATTATAGATAGTGATATTGAATTTAATATTAATAACTAACTATTAAATAAAAGTTTTAATTTTATAAAACCAGATATTAAAAAACCATTTTCTTTAGCAAAATTCATAGTTCCTAGAAACTAGATACCAATTTGTAATGTGGGCTTAATGATTTGTTACAGCTGAGAACAAGAATGGAGAAAGTCTAGAAGAAGAAAAAGTGTATTAATTTATGAATGAGCACTTACATAAATTATACAATTACAACTGGTGAAGTTATATAATTACAAGAATAATATTATAATATTTTTATTAATTAAATGTATTTTTCATATAGAAATCACATGCGCATACACACCTCGATGTTCTGATGCAACAGCAGCTTGTGCTTGTGATGTTTGATTTCTGCTTGAGCATTTCTGCAGATTTCTTACAAGAGCTTTCTTGCTACATGCAACTGTTCTAAACATGCTCACTTTTTTTAATATGAAGACAAAAGTGAAAACTAATCAATTTCCCTGAAAAATTATGAAATATGAAATTTTTTTTTTCCGTTAGTGAATAAATTTTCTATGAAGTATAAATAGCAAATTAATGACTGATCTATTTTTAAATTCCACTATTTCTTATGAGAAAACTTCAGGCATTTGGTTGACAAAAGCCTGAATTTGGAGGGCATACTACATGCATTCTGAAGATTATAAAGTACATTGCTCCTAAGATAGGAGCAGAGTATGAAAGAAAATTAGCAGTGCAGGGCAAAGATAATCCCAAACAGTTCTTCTGACATTTTGCAAGTAGAGGAAGAATGTTTATGGCAGAATGATTTTAATGAATGTAGAAGTCAGATGGTAACTGAATCAACCCAAATAGTAGAATTACTATGTGAACACTTTGCAAGAGCATATCATCCAGGTGTACATATTGCATAATGAGAGAGGCAAAGACTTATATGGGAACTGAGATAAATGAAATAGAGGTGCGTAGCATATTACAGAACCTCAATGTGAATACAGTTATGGGATTAGATGGTATACCAGCTCAAGTTTTATGTGAAGGTGCTAGGGAATTGTCAGTGCCTTTGACCACAATGTTTAATCTAAGTCTCGGCTCTGGGTTACAGTGGGGAAAATAGTTCCATTGCATAAAGGAGGCTCCAAGACTGACTGATGTAGCAAATTACTGACTGATCAGGAGTTGTTGTCAAGGTATTGAAGAAGTTGGTCAAGAGCAAAATACATGAATTGATAGAAGGAAATGGGATACTGTATGGGAGCAACATGGTTTTGTGAAGGGTAGGTTGTGCCTCAGTAATCTGCTTGTGTTTTATAATAAAGTGGCAGCCGCGCTGGATAAAGGTAATGGGTTTACGGTGATACTGCTGGACTCTGCAAAAGCCTTTGACAGGATACCACATGGAAATCTAATCAATAAACTGCTGCACATGGGGATGGATTAGAGTTGGTGAGGTTGATGGAGCAATATCAGTAGTTTATTCAAGAGTAAAGTCTAGAAGAGGGCCTGTGACTAGTGGCATGCCACAGGGCTCTGTTCTTGGGCCACTACTGTTTATTTTGTACATTAAACGGTAGTTTAAGGATCTGAGAGGAATTGTTCAGTTGTTTGCTGCTGATGTAATGATGTTAAAATTTTGCAGGATTTGGATAGACTGGCAGTCTGGGCAAAGCAGAATGGATATCAGTTTAATGTGGTAAAGTGTAAGGTTATGCATTTTGGGGTGAAAAGATTACCAGCTGTATACCACACTGATGGAACTGTACTCCAGGAAATTGACAAAGCCAAAGATTTGGAAGTGTTGGTGGATAGGGAGTTGAAGTTTAGAGGACGCAAAGTTGAAGTGGCTAAAGTAGTTCATCAGATCACTTGGTTAATGAAAAGTACTTTGACAAGAAGGGTATTAAATGATAAGGCCCATTTGACTACTGCAATCAGATCTGGTCACCTGGGTTTCTTGGCTATGAGGAAAAGGTGGAGAAGATCCAGAAGCAAGTGACCAAGATGGTAGCAGGTCTATGGAATGAACTACAAAAACAGATTGAAGATTTGTGGGTTACTGAAATTGGTTAACAGGTGGAAAAGGGGGTGATATGATTGAGACATACAAATCACTGAAGGGTTTTTACAAGATTAATACAGAGGAAATTTTTCAGAACAGGTCTGGTGGGAGAACTAGGGGCCATCCTTTGAAACTGAGCAAGAGTGTAGTTAGCAAGGGTGTTAAAACTAGTTTTGTTTGGAGAGTGGTGAATGAGTGGAAAAGGTTACCAGAGTCTGTTGTGGGTGCCATGACTGTGAATGAGTTCAAAGCAAAGTATGATAAATACTGCACAAATGTTGGATAGTGATTGGCATGATGTTTAGGGATTCCTATAATAATATTAATAATAATAACAATGATATTCAGATGCAATAGAGTTGAAAAGCCACAGATTAAAGTGATCAAAGATCTACTGTATTTACTCAAATATAACTCTCCCTTGCATATATCCCGCTCCCCTGATTTTACTTCACGAAAAAATAAATTAACATATTCCTCACACATGAAAAAAAAAAAGTTAAAACTTAAAGAAATAGAATAGCAAATGGTGTTATGGCAGTTTGAATATTTTGGAATTCGGCTGAAAAGAATCAGCATTTCAGCTCAGCAATCGTTGAGTCATACAATCTTTTGTTAATACCGCACCAATCATATGCACATCTTCACAGCTGCACTATCTCTACCAGCCTACCTTTGCTGTCCATTTCGCACTCCACTTTCACTTCTCATTACTCATTCATGAAGGAATGTTCATAACATATCTCAAGTCAAGTCTTGTAAATTACTGGTAATTTTGCTTGAAATATGGGAAAACATTCAAGTTACAGTGTTGGTTTTAAACTCAAAGATAATACGATTCCAAAATGATAAAATGACTAGCAATAATGAAACTATTTGTTTTAAATTACAAAGCATTGTCACTAAAGATTCAAATATATTGAGTGATGAAGGTGAGCTGCTAATCGCATAAATAACGTTGATAATTAAAATTTAAATGCATTAATTTTATAAATAATGTGAGGAATTATAAATTTAATGACTACTGAGGATTTAATTATAAACATCGATTTAGTTTTTTTCCTGAAAAACTTTATTTTCCAAAAATTCCTGCATATATCTCGCACCACGATTTTTTAACTTTAATTTTGGGGAAAAAAGTATGAGTTATATTCAAGTAAATATTTAATATCCCAGTCCCAGTAATTACTTTCTAAATGCCTTCCAAGACAAAGTGAGCATTTGTTGAGCGAACTTTCTATACTATATCTGATCAAATGTCCCTGGAAATGTTAAGAGTGACTCTCCAAAGCAATGTTCAAAAATGCTTGTCTTTGTTCGTATGACTTTAATGAATTATTTAATTATGGTTCATCTGTACTTATGCATTCTGCTCAATGCATAAGTACATATGATTCAGTT
Organism: Typopeltis vanoorti; assembly: GCF_054136105.1. Classification (NCBI taxonomy): domain Eukaryota; kingdom Metazoa; phylum Arthropoda; class Arachnida; order Uropygi; family Thelyphonidae; genus Typopeltis; species Typopeltis vanoorti. The sequence continues at coordinate 27,678,257 of NC_143566.1, read as the reverse complement.
GTTTTCCACATACATGTTATTTTTAGTGTCTGATTACTGTACACCCACAGATGTGAGACCCTTTGAAACTTCTGCGAATGTCAAAAGGAGAATCCATTCCAATAATAGGGTAATCAATCCATCTTGTGGGATGAGGTGTTTATTATTACACATCGGAAAATTAACTTTTCTTTTATAAACATTGTAGTTTTTAAAGTAGTAACTATTTTGCTTGTATAATTGGAAAATTTTACATATAAAACATGAGATTTCATACATCCTTTATTTTTTTTCTCCCCTTCCGCATGAATTGACTGTTCTTGGCAATTTGCCAGCCCTGGTTCTATGAACTGTGAGCATACAATGGACAGATTTTTATTAATTTAATATTTCAAAGACTGTTTCTACCACAAATTAAAGGATATAGAAGAGCCTAAATATGTAAGAATATTTGATAAAAGAATAAAATATGTCACTAGGGAAAATGCAAGTAAGAAACTTTGCGTAAGTGGATGGTCAGAATGACAGTACGATCAGAAGATGCCAAATAAGTGGAGTGTAAGTGAAAGCTGAGTGGGAAAAACGAAGGATAAGAAACAAATTAGCTTTGAAGAATAAAATAAAAAGACTGCAAAAGGAATTTAGTAACCAAAGTATATACATGTAGAAAGTTTTCTGCTTGATTACAATGTAAACGAATATTTAGGCTTACGTTCTGGTTTACACTTGTGATACAGTAAATGGAATAATTACAGATCAAAGAAATAATTAAACAGCAGGTTGAATCATTTCAATATTTTATTTGTTTGTCATCACAGAGACATCTTCAGGAATACACTGTTGAAAGTGTAATAACACATGCAATAAACAATAAGAAACAAGAAACAATAACAATAATGTCATTACCATTCTCTATATTCAGGACACTTAAGAAAAATAGTCTGAATTTCAAAGAAATATAATCTCTGCACTGCTTTCAAACCTTGTTTGATGCTGGATTCCCTTCTCAATTCTTCTAAGGGTCCACTTCTTCCCCTCTCTATTTCAAGGAACAAGGTTCCTTATTCTTGCATCTTATCATATTATGGTCAAACTGGGAGATCTGTTAACATCTGCTTAGAAGAATACAAAAAATGCATCCAATGCTACAACTATGATCAATCAGGTGTAGCAGACCATGCTTTGGATACCTTTCACAGAATCAGATGGAAGAAAACTATCGTGTTCCATCACAATAAATAACAAACTTGAAAGACTTTTTTTACAATCAGTTGCAGATTTAAAAAAAATAGCCTGATCTTAATAAATATGGTTGTATGACTTCCCAAGGTTTAGGAAACTTTAATTCTTAAGTCTCCTGTAAAATAGGTAAGGCTAGCTAGCTAACAGCACCTATAGAGAGACCCTAAATAAGACTTTTGTCTTCATTTAGTCTATTTTCAGTTCTTCTACTTATTGTTTCTTGTGTGTTATTATGATTTTAACATTGTCTTCATGAATGCAATGAAAATATTGAACGAATTTCATGCAGGTTTAATAATTTCAATGAAAATATTGAAATGATTAAACCTGCTGAATTAATTATTTCTCTCTGTGTTATAATTATTCCATTTAAATGTATTATGGGTTGATTACAATGCATATTATGTGTGACAAGAAATAATGTTTTATTGTTTTAATCCTAAATGCAAATAAGCATAAGATCCCAACATAACTTCATGACTAGTCTATTTGTATACAGATATACAGGTGTAAAAGAATTATGGGAAGGGTCACCCTTCCCATAATTCCTTTCAATTATAGGATATTATCTGATTCTGCTTAACAGATTATGCCCTCTCACACTCACTGTAATCACTTTGTAATAGACAAGTAAATAAACTGAATGTGAGAAGGGGTAATATATTAAGGAGAATCTTCTCTTCTAGATAGCATCAAGCATTTTAGATAGATATTTACAGAAATGAGGATATTTAAATTTAGGGAATGAAAGAATGCCTAGCAGACAGGCAAACGCAGTGAATAAATGAAAAATGTTAGGCATGGAAATTTCTTGAATTTGGAGGATGTAATAAGAATTAGGAAGAATGTGTGCGGGAGGGAGAGGCAATATGTATGAATGTGAGAAAATGAATATGGATGAAAAAGTGTACAAGGTGGAATGACAAAGAAGATTTTCTGTGGCCATTTGGTAATTACAATTGTGCAATATAAGATCACATTCAAGAAATACTTATCTAGAGATATGAGTAAGCTATGCTCAATATGATGAAGGAAAATGACCAACCAAAAAAAAAAAAAAAAAAACTCATTTGCTTAAGTGTATGTAAATTTTACATAAGTCTAGTTTCATTAGAATTCTTACAACTTCCATTTCAATTAAAATAATGTTTGTGCAGAGAACTGATCAAAATGTGTCAGTTCATAAACTTGGTAAATTGGACTTGTTCAAGATCAAGAGGTAAAGTACTAGTATTACAGTTGACTGAGGATGAAGACATTGCTGGAACAGAAATGATGTATTACATGTAAGAGCACTGGCCTGGTTGGCTGAGTGGTTAGTGTATCTGCTCTCCAGCCAAGAGGCTGCAGGTTCGAATCTCACCTAGGCATGGATGTTTGTGATTGTCTTTTACCTTCATACATTCATTCATACAAGTGAATGAACACTCTCCCAAGATGGACTGGGTCACCATGGGAGAAGTAGACCCAACTCTCCCACAATGAGAGAGGCCTTCACCCTGTAGTGGGTAGAAAACAGGCTGAACATGTAAGAGCACTTAACAAAGAAACTAGAAAAAATGATGTATACTGATAATAATAGCAGAATAATGTCATCTCAAAGGAAGTTGAGATGGCTCTGAAAGGTAAGAGGTGGAATGAGTTTCCTGATATCATTGGTTAAATGGATAACAATTCTGCTCTTCAACTAGCTAGGTAAAGGGTCTGAATTCCAATGCAACCATGGATGTTGATGAATACCTCAAGATTTTGATGGATTTCTGGATTACTAAACCCTTAGCCCACCCACAATACCATGATAAATTTATAATGTTTTGCAAGTGAGATTCATATTTAAAAAAATGCAAACAATAATGCCAAAATAATTAGAAAAGCATAGCTATATGACTAAATCTGTTGAAAGTTGGAAAGTGAAGAGCAATGATATGTTTAAAATATTAGCTTAGCAAATGAAGGATGGCAGATCATTGTGAAATTTCAATTATAGCAATATAAACTGAACACCAGAATCTGCTGATGAAATTAAGATAATTAAATGAATTATTTAATTATCTTGGACATCATGTAATGGAAGGTACATGGGGATGACAATCAGGTGAGATGAACAGTTACATGGAAGTCTCATGGTGAAAAGGTTACATGTATTATTATTTGTAAGCCAAGTCTACTGCCTCTAATGTCAAATAAGTGATGAAAATGTTAATGAATTATGTGATCTACCATAAAATGTGGATTTCTTCTCATCACAAATCATCATCAATTTCTTAATATGTACACTCAAGGGGGTGTACATATTATAATATATGCATATATATTATAATATATGCATATATTATAATATATTATAATATATGCGTTATAATATATGCACTCAAGGGGTGCATAGAAAACCATGCAGCATTGCAACAAACCATGTATCTCTGGTTGAAAGATGGAATCAAATGACTCAAGGATGGAAGGACCTTCATATATAAGATTTAAAACTGAAGGTAATGGTCTTATATGGGGTTAGCAGAAATGTTCCTTCCAATAAAAAGGCCAAGGGCAGAGAATACAAGTTTTGAAGCATCGCGTACTATGCACAGGGAATTATTTGCCTTATCATGATATTATTTATATGTATATGTGTCAAAGTTACTTGATTATGACAGGCAACTGAGACTAACCCGGCAAGAGAAGAATAACGTGAAGTACACAAAAAACATGGAGTTAGTTATGTTTAACTGATAGAATAAAAATGATGCAATATTAGCACACATATTCTCTAAAGAGAATTCTTATCTGGTAGCAACCTAATTGATACTGCAAAGCATATGCAAAAAGAAACGCTTAAAAGAGATGGAAACAATTCAATAAACTACATTTAAATAAGATGCAATCATCAGTAACCTACGATACCACGACGCCACAAACAGCATATTATGTTTCGATGGTATAGAACTGCTAGCACCATCTAACGTACAAAAGTCTTTTATGAACAGTATATAATGATGAGAATTTAAAGAATCTTCGTACTTTCTACCCTAGCAAGGATCTGGCCAGGAATTGGATTGACAAAAGAAACAAACGCATCCAACTGCTTACATACAAACGGTAAAATACCTAGACAGGTAAATAAAACCAAGAAAATGAACATTAAACACACCGACACTTAAGTTAGTGAATGTTATAAGTGTAAGTGTGTATGTGTTCGTGGTAGGATAATAAGGCATCTATAATTATTATTATTATTATTATTCCTGATACCTCCAAGGAGTCCGAAGACTCATCGCGGGAGGACATCTTCAACTGTCTCTACACCTTACCTCTACTACGAATCAACGCCATCTACCGCCCACCTCCAACACCACCACAACTAGTAATTTTTGTCTGTAAATTGCGTGTGTTCTGAAGGGCCGATTTGTATGTATGCGGGATGAAAAACCCGAGTTTCCGGGAGAAAAAACCCTGCTACCTCCGTATGAGATCGGCTAACTCACCATCGATTGAAACCGACCAGATAAAGATTCCTCCCGTCGCGACGAGAATCGAACTTAGGCCTATTCCAATCGAAGGGCGCAATGTACCGTCGTTCTTCCAATTGCGCTACGGAGGCGCAATGGAAAACAAAAATAACATTTATCCAGTATATGCGCCAAAATAAACAGAAGGGATCGCGATTATTTCAGGAACGGTTGAAGTAAAAAACGGCTGTTAGCAAAATCGCCGATAACATTGACGAAGTCTATTTCATAGTAATGTAGGTAATTCTTAATCAAATTTTATTTAGAAAAAATACTCTCAAAACTAGCAACACTTACAGCAATTGTGAGGAAAATTCGCAGTAGTATTACAATATTTGGAACTGAGTTTTCGAGACTATATTTTAGAATTAACTGCAAAAGTTCAAAAAGGTTCGAAGTGCTGCCCGGGGCGGACTGCTCCCTCCGCACCCTCCCAGCTACGCTACTGTCTACTCCAAAACTTGACTGTTTCTTCTGAGTTCAGGTGTTCAACATTGTGTTCAGATTTCACATCACTATATTGGTACTACTGGTGCTGGTTAATTATAAAGTGATTGTTTTTCTGTATTCATTTATTCTGCTTTCATAACAAATGAACTTTTTTTTTTGATGTGGCCACAATTCTTTGTTTTAATTCTTCTAATATTTCAGTTATAGATTTTTCCCTTATAATAGCTATACTAGACTGCTCTTGATCTTTTCCTCTTTAAGGTTTTCTTGTTTAAATTCTTTAAATTGCTAACATACGCACGAAGTCTGTTAATATTTGATTCTTAAAGCAATTTCCATTTTGCAGGTTCGTATTTTTGGTTTAATAAACTGTCTTATTGTATAACTAAGCTGTTTTATAACTACAATTATAGCAGTTTATATCAGTTGATCTATTTCTTCAAATATTTTTCTAGAAACTGTTTTTTTTTCTATTAACAAGAATAGAAAAAAAGTTGACGTTCAATATTACAGCTAGATATTGTCTTCGACTTTGTTTCAGTGTAGCTCATCGCTGTCGTTCTCAAATTATCTCCGCGTTCTTGATGTGTAGCATTCAAGAAATGCATCTATCCATTATTCATTGAACATCATCAGATGAAGTATGATCATTCCGTTCCTCAATGATGTCCCACACCAGTCCTCGACAGGTGGTCCTCTTATATGTCCATCTGGAGGTTTCAATTCTCTTAAAATCAGCTACTACAGACACTAATTCCATCCATCCATCTTATTGAGGGTCTACTACTTCATCTTTTTCCAAGAAACTTATATTCTATTACTATTTTGAGAAGTTTTCCTTTCCTCCTTTTCAATGTGACAAAAATACTTCAGCTTTCTTCTGTCAGTATCTTTAAGAAGCCTTAAAGCCATGTAATTCATTCTGGAACCCATTGATTTGATAGTCTTAAGGTACTCTTGTTTTTCAGGAGATTCCCTGTCTATATTCGCTTTTGCTACCCTCTTAATTCTGGATTTCATTCGTAATATGTTAGGCATCATCATAATCATCTCATAATTAACTTCGTTACAAATAAAGACCATTTGCCTTTAACTGTTCTTCTTAGAATCGCATTTTAGTTGGCAAATAAAAGTGCTTGAGTTTTGTAATCCATTTTTAATCTAATGTCCACACACACACCATAGAACCTAACACGAGCCTTGCTGACTGAGGTGATGACGGATTTGGTATGGACGCTTTCTTTCTTCTATTCACCAAAACGGAGGCACACTTATTCTGGCTGCTGTGCTGTGGCCTGTCTGACTAGGAAAATTACGTAGGTAGCTACGTTACCGCTAGCAAAAGCCTGCAGCATCCTTATAGTACGAAAGCTCTCCCCACGACCAGCTGGAGTCCAGTAGAGAGAATTATTATTAGTGTTATTATTGAATAAATGTGCTGGACATGGGAGACTTACATATGACTATATTTTTGATTCATCGTAGACTGGATCAGAGATTAGTGAGTTGAATAAATGATTAGTTACCACAAGTAACATGTATTGGATAATACCGCAGAGAATCGCAGCCAACTAGAATGCTCGACAGCGCAAAGACTACGTTCTTGTTGATTATTTGCTAATTATGCTTAATGCACAATGATGCTGAATGCCATTTATTTGCTGATGTTACACAACTCGAGAGTGGTTTAAAGAGTGAGGCACACTTCAAATCCTTTCATGAAGATTATGCGAAGTTTTGGCTTGGAAGGTTACCGTTGAGATGTTACACTTTGGAGAAATACACAACTATATTATATTCGCGGGACTATCTTCCAGAAAATGGATAAGATCTGTTGGTTATGGACATAAAGTAACATAGTATTATAGTTCAAAGGACAAATTTCAAGAACTGTGAAGGCTGCATATATTGTTGCTTTGATGAATACTATTTTGAGAATTCAATAATCTGAGATTGTTGTAGTGAAAAGGGTAATAAGATTATATACCACATTGTGCTTATCATTAGTCACCGGATTTCCATTTCTACGAAATTACGGAAAAGATCTTGGTAAGAGTGCCTTCTACAACATCAGGATTCTGGAATGCGTTACCAATAGTGGCTGAAGATGGCTGCTTAGTTGTCTCAGGTCATATTATAATATTATTATGATTATTACATGACACCTCCAAGGAGTCCAAAGACTCATCGAGGGAGGTCACTTACTCTACTACAACTCTCCGTCTCCACCATTCAATCCACCAACTACAACTACTTTCATCATCTACTCCAACGCCATCTACTTCCGACCACTATCACCACTAGTATTTTCACAGACAATCACAAACATCCATGCCCACGGCGGGAGATGAACCCGCAGCCTTTTGGCTGGAGAGCGGATACTCTAACCACTCGGCCAACCAGGCCGGCTAATATGATATGGCTATTATATTTTCTGGCTATACTGTATTTGGTTTCGAAGTAATATTTGAGCATAACTCTGTAGTGATTGCATAGGTGTTTTGCTGTAAATATTTTATGCTTTATGATTATAGTGTGAGTAAAACAAGAATCATCCTTTGTTTTTAAAACATCAGATTTGTCAATATAATTTTATTATTATAAATTGATACACAGTCTAAACAACAAATTGACTGGTGATACAGAACAATTCAGATTCTACCGAAGAATCTAAGAATAGTCCGTCAGATAGCATTGTAAAATATGGACTGTTCCCAGTTATGCTGTTTTTTGTAAATCATGTGGGGTCACTTCGGTAATATTTAATTGCTGTAAATAGTTGGATAGCTTCTTTGAAGTTGCACCAATAACTAATGAGAATGACGTTGGTGTGTTTAAGCCACAGCCGGCCAACTTCGATTGCCAGATCTCGAGATTCAGTAATTTTTTCCAGTTCTTTGTTGTTGATGTTGTTATCATTGGATATCAATAATCCAAACCTGTCGATATTCGATAACGGTGATGTCAGGTCTATTGTGTTCCAAATGCCAATCAGTTTGTATTCCAATCCCAGAGAATTTTAGCTTTTTCGTTTTCCAGTACTGTCTCTAATTTATGCTGACACCGGTTATCAGAAATGAGAAAGCCATATTTTTGCATACATGAAAATGAATTATTTTGGCCACTTGATCATGGCGGTATTTATAATCAGTTTGAGATATCTTGCTGCAGGCACTGATTAGATGTTCTACGGTCTCATATTTCTAATCGCATAATCTGCATTTACTGTTATTATTGATGTTCAACATTTTTTTTCATTGCATTAGTTTGTAATAACTGTTCTTGAACTGCTAAAATAAATCTTTTTGTTTCTTTTTTAGTATATCCATATTGTCGTCATTGCTACGTCTTGTTCACGTCAAGTTTGTCCTCAGTATCTCTAAGAAATTGGCCATGCTAGAGTTTATTTTTCCAGCTCACATGTCGGTTATTTTTTTGTTCCTTTTTGTAATTGGATTTGTTTCCTGTTGCTTTTAGAAGGCCCTCTTATGTAATTGCTTGAATCATTGGCTCAGCGCTATTGTCGATGTAACTTCTTAAACAAATTTCTTCTTCCACAGTCTGTCTCAAATGCATCAGACCACATCCTCCTATTCTCCTTGGTAGGTAGGTCAACATCACTTCGTGGATGTAATGCATGATGAATAGTGATTAATTTCGTAGTTTTTGGGTCTAGTTTGTACAATCTATTATGCCAGCTGTGAATCGGATCACTGGTATACCAACAGTTCATTGCTCTAATTGTGTTTAATCCATTTAATTTTGTTTTCAGAATATTTCTAACTCTTTTGATGCATTGCGATGCTGCCTTTTGTTTAACTTTCGAGTGGAGAATGTCACTGGCTTCTAATATTACTAGGTATTTATAGTATTCATCACCTGAAATTTCTTTATATATTTCTCTTGATCAAAATTAAAATTGCTAGTGTCATAAATTTTTCCTCGTTTAATAGATAAAATTGCGCATTTATCTAAACTAAATTCCATTTTGATGTCCTGACTGAAATTAAGGACTGTGTTCAGTAAAGAGTCTATTTGCTAGGCCGATTTTCCATATACCTTCAAGTCATCCACATACAACAGATGGGAAATTTTAATATTACATTTAGGAATTTCATATCCAAGATCTGTTTTCTTCGGAATCATAGACAAAGGTATCAAATAAACGTTGAATAGTAATGATACAAGGAATCACCTTGGAAGATTCCACGTTTAATGCTCATCCGAATCGTTCATTATTGACTATTAAGGTTGTTTTCCATGACTTCATAGCAGCAGCCAGAAACGAAAATATGTTTTTGCTAATTCCAAATATTTGTAGAGATTTTAGGATCCAGGAGTGTGAGAGGGAATCGAATGCTTTCTTATAGTCTATCCATGTTATGTTTAAGTTAGTTTTTCGTCTTTTTGAATTTCTGAGAATCATTTTATTAATAAGGATCTGGTCTTTTGTTCCTCTAGATCAGTAGTTCCCAACCTTTTTCCACTGACTTTTAAATCTATTTCTAGAAATTATACCCCTTGTTTTTAAAATAGCTGTTTCTAAATACTGTCATTTATTGTTCCATAACTAACGTTTGCATTTTGTTTACTTTACTTGTTTTTCCGCCATTACTGATTATTTTTCGTGCACCCTTGAACGGCCCAGTACATATCCCCGGAGGTGCGCATACCATCGGTTGGGAATTGATGCTCTAGATTTTTTAAAATTGCCTTTGTCCAAACGAATAAATCTGATAAGTAGTGGTATATGGAATTTGCAATGATTGCAGTGAACAGCTTAAACATAGTTGGTAGGCATGTTATTGGATGATAGTTACTTGGGTCTGCACACTTATGCTTATCTTTCATGAAGAGAAAAGTGCGCCCATATATCATCCACTTTTCCACTGAGCTTGACTGTAACAAATAATTAAATTGTTCTTCCATTCGATCATGTAGACTGGTTAGATCAGTGGTTCTTAACCTTTTCAAAGTCACGGAACATTTTTGATTATAAGAAAAATTTGGGGAACATCATAAGCATTAGGGTGATAAAACTAATAATAAAATATGCATGGACTTGCCTTTTATATAAAAAAATGGAACTTACTTTAATGCAATACATGAGCTTGTCGGCTTTCGTAGATTTCAGCAATATCAGGTCTAATACGTGACGTAGCTACCCTCATCTCTTTGTCTATATTAGTAAGTCTTTCACGCTTTTTAGTTTTTATATTGGCTAATATTGAGAAACCGAGCTCACACAAATATGATGTTGAAAACAGTAACAAAATTTTCAGTGTCCCTTGTGGAGAGAGCTAGGTATTCGGCTTAGACAAAAATCCAACATTCCTAATATTTCTTCTTCTTGTAGCGGAAATTCATGACTCGATGTATTAACTGTGCCAAATGGATGTCGTATCTAGTCATAATTGCGTGTATTTATGGAAAGAAAATAACTTGAAATCTTTTCTTATAATATTGTTAAATGTTCTGTTATAATGGAACTAATCCCTTCGATATTTTTATTATGGAGCGAAGGAAATATTTATTATTATTATTATTATTATTATTATTATTATTATGTGACACCTCCAGGGAGTCCAAAGACTCATCGAGGGAGAGTGTGCCAACAGAATCGAACGATTGAACTTCTTCCAAGTACTAACCGCGCTCCAATTTGCTTAACTTTTGCGAGCATTTGTAGCAGAGGCTCTACCAATCGACCAACCTTTGCTGGCTATCTACTGTATTTTTTTTTTATTTTCTGGTATGCGTTTTTCCAAAGAGATACTTTTTTCTGAAAAGCTGATGATTTGTCAGTGGATGTCAAAATATTTCATTTTTCCTTTAGATAATCGTGTTGACGCTATTTAACTAATTTAAAATATTGGCTAAATATGCCATTTTAGCACACCAAATATCATTTTCAAGACATTTTACAAAGCGAATGTACCTTCATTTTGAATAAAAGGCCAATAATTCATTCTTAAGTTCTAAAATTCGAAATAGCCCTTTACCCTGGATGACCATCTTATTTAAACGTGCAAAAGCAAAGATTCGCGCTTGGCGTCCATAGATATGCAAACTTTTTTTAAACAGCATGCTTTTAAAGACCTTGACTTGCTGTGATTTACCATATTTACAACTTGATGTAGTACAGGTTTTAATATTGCGGTAATGTTTTTGAAAGATGTCATGTGACATCTTTCACTGGAAGAACACTTGTCACCAGTTAAGAAACAATGGGTTAGATGCTTTAGCCCATGTAGTTCGTCTTTACCAGATGCACTCCAGTTTTTTAATTTTCTAGCTTGTGCACTGACCATTTCTATAGTGATAATGACATTTTGCTATTTTGCATTTGCTTATATTTCATTTCTGATTCTATTTCTTTAATCCATGAGATATCGTTATTATGTTCAATGGATTATCCCAGATTGACTTCCAAAATTCAAGTGTTTCTTCTTTTTCTGTTTCTTCTTTATCAAAATACAAATCAAAATTTGTATTTTGATAGAGAAATACAAATACAAATGATTATTTGTATTTGCATTTCTCTATCAAAATAATTACATTAAAAAAATCAGTTTGTTCTTGATGTTATTATTTTTCAGCCGTCCTCTTAAGTTGTTCAGATCAGCTCGAAGTTTGTTGACTTTTTGTTCCAACCGGATTTTCCATGGTGCAGATTGTTCCATTCTCGGCTTTTTTTTTGCGGGTTGCGGCCAAGCTTCAGTGTAATGATATAGGCTGAACTGTATAGGAGCTGATTTTCTTCCTTTACTCTGTTGGTTGTGATGGTTTTAATCACAGCATTTGCGTCTAAGGGGAGCACTTTAGCTTAGATTTATGTAAAGTTTTTAATGGTGATAGTCTTATACGGTAATTTATGGAGTTCATATGTTCCAATATCTGTGACTTCGTTTTATCCTGCATTTCTGTCAAAATATTCTGAGGTATATCGTCAGCTTGATGCTTACTGAATTGAATTCCAAAATTTGATATAGGTACCTCCTGATGATTTGCTGTTACTGGAGTTATTGGTATATTATGTAACTCTTTCAGCTCAAGTTCAGTAAATATTTTATTACGGAAAATGAAATTCTATTGGTCCTTAAATCTTGGTTCTGTAATTGCATATTCTGGGAATTTTTGTTTCCAAATTAAATGCATGCATTTCCTAAAACCTCGTTTTTCTGGTGTTGATCTGTAAAACATTTCATAACTTTTCTGTTTTCTTCTACAGTCCATTTTATTCCAGTCGCTTTTCAGCTTTTTGCCCTGCTTGCCCAGCAAGGAGAGGTAGGTCCTTTAGCCCACATGTTGCCTGATGCCCAGGATCCCCAACATCTGACGCAGTCCTTGATGACCCGGGAGTCAACTGATCTGGAATGGATCTCTTCTTATGTTTCACCATGAAGATGGGGAAATGGAACACTGTTAGTCTGGCTCCTCAGTTGAGACTGACAGACAAGGATGGCCCTTGTGGCAGCTATGCTACCGCCAGAATAGCTCTCAACATCACTGAAGCACGCAAGTACCACCACCACGACAAAGCCGTGCTCCCTCGAGGGTAACTTTATTATTATTATTATTAATTAACCATACGAAATTAACGGTAGCGATAGAAACGCAAGAAACACTCCAACGCGAAAATCAAGAATTGCGGAAAGAAGTAAACACACTCAAGTATCAAATGGAACACATGCTACAAAAAGAAAGAAAAAAAAGAACTTCAAATTGAGGGAATAACGAAAAAAATACAGAAGACTTAAGCAACATAATGCAACTGATAGGCAGTAAAATTGGAATTCAAATTGCAAACGCAGATATCACCTATATCAATCGAGGTCCACAAAAAAATCAAAAGAGACCGCTACCAATCATCAATCGTTTTACCAACAGAAATCTGAGAGACTCCATTCTTACAGCAAGTAAGAAAACAAGGCCTACAACAACGATCCTAACTGATAAGAAACTCCAATCTATATAACGGAACACTGGACTCCATACTTCAAAAATCTTCTGTACCAAGCAAGGAAGACAAAAACAGAGAAAATCTACAGGTTTCTGTGGACAAAGAATTCCCAGATATTTTTGAGAAAGAATGAAAACACTCGAGTATACATAATTATAAGTGAATCCGACATACACAGCCTACCAATATAAAACACTAGCTTTTCACATCCTTAAGAATAAGATTAGAACTCATTTCAAACTCTATAATGGAGATCTCAAACATGAGCGAACATATCCAGTCAGACAACATAAACTTCAAGGTCTTTGACTCTTCGAAGAAATGGTCAGACAACATTTCCAACAACACCAACTTCACTATCATACACACAAACATAAGAAGTATAAAAAAACATTGGCTTACATTGATAATACAGCTCAATAATACCATGATAAACATAGATGCGCTAATACTGACCGAAGTTGCAATAAACGACACAGAAATTTACGCATAGAACATAAATAATTATCAAACCTACAACTTATGTAGACCAAACAAACGAGGATGTGGCATTGTGGCATTTATCAAAAAAAATACAATGGGATAGAAAAACAAACTCACTTCGAACATGTGGAAACACTAATTTTGGAAATCACAAATAGCCACAATAGTATCAAATACACAATAAACACAATATACAAACCCCAGATAATAATCCACTCAGTTTTCTTCACAAGTTAGAAACATGGCAAAGCGGCATCGAACCGCGTACAACACACAGGCTCATCCTAATAGGAGACATTAACATAAATATTCATGCCCACGCTTCTTCATCCACTAACACATATCTTGATATACTAGGTCAGTACAACATAAACATTACCATTAACTCCCCAACAAGAGAAGAAATACTCAATAACTCACTAACACAATCATGCATTGATCATATCAATATACGGGCTCCCATCCATACATATACATCATCATTAATTAACGTAAAAATTGCCGATTACTACTTTGTCTCAACTTCGTTTTATTACGTTTCCTACCCCCCTTCTCCCACCACCATAAAAGTCGACAAAACTAGATCATACTAAAGAACATTGTCGATAACCTAGTAAAAAATACCGACTGGAATTCCCTACTTAAAATAAACGATCCTGTAACATTATACGAGAATTTTCAACTAAAGTTCACAGAAATATACAAAAAAGCATCAAAACCTACTCAAACGAGGCGAAAAACAGACAACAATCCATGGATAAATGATGACATACTAAATACTATTACTGAAAAAGAAAATCTATGGAAAAAACTCAACCAGTAAAACACATTTACAAACCTTATACAAAAACACAAGAAATAAACTAACAACAAAAATTCGTAGGGCAAAAAAACGCTACTACTTCTAAAAATTCGTGGAATATAATGACAGCATTAAGCAAACATGAGCTACACTCAACGAATTAGTAACCCGAAAAAAGAAAACTTCAGCACAAGATTTTATTGCAAAAAGCTTCGGTCAGGACACAAACCAAGAGGAACTAGCAGACTCATTCAACCATGCTTTCACAAACAACATCACACAACTCAAAAAAGACAAATTACCAACGATCAACAAAAAACTACCGACACAGAGTCAACAACAAACGATGTATTTTCCACCCATAACAAAACAGGAACTGAAAGAAGCAATCCTACAGCTAAAACCAAAGAACACTCCAGGAATAGACAAAATAAGACTCACCAACCTTTTAACACACTTTGAACAAATAAATCGAATACTTTTGAGACTCGTGAACATAATATTCGACACATTCATTATTCCACAACAACTAAAAACTGCAGTAATTACGCCAATATGCGAACACGGCAAAAGAAACGATAGTCAGAACTTCAGACCAATAGCTACACTACCAGTCATCTCAAAAATTCTAGAAAAAATAACACATACTAGACTACAGAACTATTTACAGAAGTACAACATCATCTCACAAAACCAATACGGATTTAAGAAAACAAAAAGCACCATTACTTTATTAGAAGACATCGCCGACCCAATAAACAAAGCTCTCGACAAAAACAAGTACGCCGTCCTTATACTGCTGGACCTAACCAAAGCATTTGACATATTTGAACATGACATACTACTCACCAAAGTATACTAAATAGGTATAAGAGGAACATTACATACATGGTTCAAGAACTATCTTTCAAACAGAACACAATTAACAAAAATAGGTACATGTCACAGTCGGAGTATACAAGTAAAACACGGTGTACCTCAAGGTGCCATATTATCACCCACTCTATTCAACATATACATTAACGATGTTCATAACATATCCATAAGAAATCAAATGTTTCAATACGCAGATGACACTGCACTACTAGCAATCCACACAGACATTAACATAGCTCTCTGCAAAGCACAACAACACCTAAACGAAATCACAACATACTTCCACCAAAATGCAATTCTAATCAACGGCAACAAAACACAGATGTTGATAATACACAAACCCAAGAATCATACGCCCCGCATCACTGTCGATACATTGTCACACATACCTCTGCATTAACAACAAAAATACCTGCCAATGTTCTGAAATCAAACCTGTAACACACGCAAAATACCTCGGTCTCTATATAGATTTCACCTTAAATAGACAAAACATATAGAATACCTACACATCAAACTCCAGATCATCGAAGTAAAATCCTTCCAAGTTAGAGATATTATTCCACCCAACATAAAAAAAAACTCCTATATCACGGTATCTGCGAATCCCTACTCAGATACGAAATAACAGTCTATGCAAATACATCAAACAGCCACCTAACAAAATTAGAAACACTACACAGGAAAAGGTGTCAACAGTGATCTGGACACCTTACACTCAACAACCAATATCCAACAAGGACATGGCGATACACAGAATTCTGAGCATTAAAAAACCTGAAACACTACATGACATTAACAAGGAAATACTTCAACATCACCTATCTAAACAACAGAGACACATATCGTATAACACGACCTACAACAACTCTCTACATCCCCACACCCTTCAACAACTCATACGGTTCTTTTGTGAGATCACATCAGATACCCACGCAATTAAACAACCTACCAAGAAAGTTAAAACACGTAGATAGCTACAGAACGTTAAAAAACTAACTCTGGAAAATATACCAACAAAGTTAATAAACCATTAACACTAATATACACATCACAAATCACTAGCATCCAATGGCTACATCCCATGCATAAACAGTAGCAGCAACACAAATAGCGAAGGCTAAATTCCACTCTCTTCATAAAAGCTAACCCAAGCTTCGAAGTAGGTGGGGAGAGACCACCAGGAAGTCATGGACTTATAGAACAAGGCCACATACTACACGCTGGTTCTTGAATTCATTCATACTCTTGGCACACATAACACCCAATGACAATTCATATCAATCAGGAACCGCTCAATGACAGTAAAATCTAGACCAATCCCTCTTCCTGAAGGTATTCATGCTTAGCACCGAAGAACGCCCTTTTGTTATTTTCCCCACCATCCATAAAAGGAAACGTTCCACGAAATGAAATCATGTATGACCTTTTCAGATGTTTGTAAGTCTCAATCATATAATCCTTCTATCTCCTGTTTCATAGGCTGCACTCCACACACACACACACACACACACACACACACACACACACACACACACACACACACACACACACACACACACACACACACACACACACACACACACACACACACACACACACACACACACACACACACACACACACACTCTCTCTCTCTCTCTCTCTCTCTCTCTCTCTCTCTCTCTCTCTCTCTCTCTCTCTCTCGATGGATGGATAAATTATTCTCTTTACTCCTCTTGTGCAAAGGGATCACCATACATTCTTTCCACTTCTGCAAAATCTTCCCTGCTCTGAGACTTACATTATTATTTTATTTTATTTTATTATTATTATTATTGTTACCCAAAGATCTCATGGAGTCAAAGACTCATCTGGGAGGTCCTTTTATCACACACACAGCTCATCATACCGTGTCTTAAACACACTCAAACTCCTTGCAGACACTACACTCTCAGGCAAGGCATTCTAATCATTCACAACTCTGCACGAAAAAACCTGCCTCTCACTCCCCTACTCACACTCCCTTTATACAGTTTCCAGGGATGACCTCTGGTTCTCCCCATATCTCCCACTATTTTATGTAGAACTTCTCCAGCATTAATCCTATAACAGCCCCTTACCAACTTGTAGGTCTCTATTATATTTCCCCCCCCTTCCGCTTGTCCACCAGATTCTGCAAATTACATCTTATCAATTACATCTTACAAATAACAAATTATACCTTTCCTCATATTCGACATTCCAGAGATCAGAAACTACCTTAGTCAGTCGCATTTGGACCCTTTCCAACATCTCTTCATCCTTCTGAAAACCAGGTGACCAAATCTGGGCACAATAGTCCATGTGTGGCCTAATCAAAGCCTTATACAACGGAACAAGAATCTCCCTACTTCTACACGTCTGTGTCCTCCGCATCATTACCAGAAGCCTTTGTATTGTCTTCACAATTTTGGTTATGTGTCCCCTAAATTTCAGATCCTTAACCACTATCACCCCAGATCTCGTATTTCTTCCCTCTCCAACAATATATCCTGACCAAGTATAAATTCTGCATCCCATCTTTGTTTTCCAAATTTTAAAACATTACATTTTGCAACATTGAACTTGGATCCCCATTTCCGTGCCCAATCACTCAATTTATTTAAGTCTTCTTGTAAGGCTACAATATCTTCACTACTCTTCATGGTTCGTCTCAACTTTGCATCATCTGCAAACAACTGAATATCTCCATCCAAATCTTCACCAAACATCATTAATATACACGTTAAACAGTAATGGCCCTAAACCAGACCCCCTGAGACACTCGACTAGTGACTTTCCTTTTCCTGGATATCACTCCCCCATACACAACTTGTTGATACCTATCAGATAGCCAGTCTCCAATCCAATGCACTAGTCTAATATCCAACCCCATCTGCTCTAGTTTGACTGTTATATAGACTAGTCAAAGGAATACCCAGTTCTGCTGAACACGCTTTTAACATCCAAGCAGATCCCATCAATCCCTACTGCAAAATTCTTATTCAATTTGTGCAACAGCTCTAGTACCGCCTTCGCATTCACTCGAGACCCGTCACGCACTGAAGAGGTAGCAGTGAGCTCAATGTTGCTAACACCAGATTGATATCTTTTAACAAAATAGACACTCAACAGTTGAACAATCTCTCCTGCATCTATCATCTTCGCATCATATGCTTTCAGAAGAGATATCCTTTTGTATTCATTGTTTCTTTCTTTTACTTTCAGCATATCGGCAGAACTCGTCGGGGTTGTCTTTAGCGTCCAGGCCAGTTTCTTTTCATATTCAGACTAAACTTTCCGTGCAATAGCTGTGACTCTTCTAGCATATCCTAATATTAATATCCAATAAATATTATTTAGTTTATAGTCTGCATGTAGTTCTCAGAATATATGTTGCTATATATCGTCGCACCTTAATATGTTTCTGCCTACTGCTTTGTATATGCATATTATACATACACTTTGTATATGTATAAGGGGGTATAAGTGCCGTATTGCTGTTGTACGGCGCTGTCGAAAGTGAAAGAAATCGGATCTGGGTTTCTTCGGGAGGAGGAGTGGAGAAGATTCAGAACCAAGTGACCAGATGGTGAATGGCCCGTGGAATCTAACATCTATGGGGATAGATTGAGGGGGTGTGCGAATTTCAGAAGTTATTCGATAGGAGAAAAAGAGGGGTATGATAGAAACATTTAGTTACTTGAGGGGTTTATAGGATTGATTCAAGGGAAATGTTTCGGCACTTGACTAGAGGGAGCAGAACAAGGGGTCATTCCTGGAAGTTATGTAAAGGTGGGAGGACTAGATTTTTAGCTTGGAGAGTTGTTAATGAGTGGAATGGGATGCCAGTGTCAGTTGTAAGCGCTTTGTCAGTTAATAGGTTCAAGTAAAGGTATGGTAGATTGTCTTCGACGATGAATCTTCGGATCCTGTGGAGATGTTAGTAGAATTATTATTTTTTTTAACATTTTTATTATTTCTCAGATAAATTACATACATTATAGGAATACAATTATGCATAACAAATACTTTCTCGTACATAAAAAGTTTTTTTAAAATAATAATAATAATAATAATAATAAATGTTTACAACGTATATTATTATAATGATAATTATTACAGATGTTTCTTTGCAATTTTACACTCTATCTATACAATATCAATGGATATAATCACTGTATATCGCATACTTTTGTTAGTTATTACATACATTACATACATTTGTTTGCATATAATATTATATTACATACATTATATTACATACATATATTATATTACATACAGTTAGGTGCTTCTTTCAAGTCAAGCGTGTTTATTTTGTGTCGAGTATTTTTGCATTTGACATAATTGGTTTGTATTTGGTATCAGATTGTATGATTAGGCATCGTTGCAGCTAAGCCTAATCTCGCTATTGTGACAGCTTGTGGCTGTTAAATCTTCTTTGTAGCTACGTATGTAAATCCTTGTGTTAGATATTTTTGGTTATTCATATAATGACGTGTTTGATGAAACATTTTGAAAATGATATGTTATAGTGATCGCGTTCTTGTTGTTAAGCCTAATACTGCCATTCTCTGAGCATATATACTGGATGTTAAATGAAATCTATTGATTATAAGTGTATAATACTGAGATAATTATTTCAAGCAACGTATGTAAATTTTGTTAGGTATTGTTTAATGTTGGTTAATATGAGTATTTTATTTTAAACTTAGTTCAGAACTCAATATGATAACAAGATCACAGATAATTTGTTTGAAAGGGCACAATCACACACCTAATATATTATCTGTTTTTAATAAATTACTTGCTAGTGAAAGTTTGGTGGATGTAACATTACTGTGTGAAGGAATGACCCTTAAGGCTCACAAAATAGTACTATCTGCAAGCAGCACTTTTCTATACAGCTTATTTTTAGAGAACCCAAGTAGTCATCCTGTTGTGACATTAAATGACATGAATTTCAACGACTTAAGGTTGATGATCCAATATATGTACCATGGTGAAATTAATATTTCATGGGATATGCTTCCATCATTGTTAAAATCTGCAGAGTTCCTAAAAATGAAAGATTTTTTGGAAGTTGCTAATAAGTACAATGATTCTGTGGAAGGCATACAGCAGAGCGCTTTAGATTATGATCGTCACGAAGCAGGGAAACCGATCATTGTTCACTTGGTTGCTGAGGGTCAACTGTCAGGTGAAAGTGTGCATATGGGTGTATTGTCTTGTTCAGTGTCTGATGCTACAGTTGATTCTCACCTAACAGTCACAACCTTGGGTAGTGATGACAACAGTACTTTCATCAATTCAGGTGAATGTGTGCATAACGGTGTGTTGTCTGTTTCTGATGCTGCAATCACGGTTTTTAGCGGTGATGATCGTCCTTTCATCAATTCAGGTGAATGTGTGCATGGCAGTGTGTTGTCGGTTTCTGATGCTACGGTTGATTCTCACCTGCCAGTCACAAACTTGGGTATGTCATCTGAGTCAGCTATTTCTTCTGTGGTTGCTGGTGATGTCAATCCAGATTACTTAACATCTTGTGTTTCTATAGTATCCCCTCCTGAATCTGATGTCAAAGTAGAAACGAAAGACTGTGCAGTCCATTCCACATCTAATATATCAAATGTTTTGCCTGTATTAAGTGACTCGTATGATCGCAGAAGTTTTAATGTAATATATGATGATACATCTGGTTTGACTAATATCCCAAGTTTAAGTGATCATCAAGACTTCGCAGTTAGCTACCATCAGTCACATAGGGAACATACATGTTTTATACAGCCATATCCCAATGTATCGGATAGAAGCATGTGGAGTAGACTGTGTTGTGCAAATTCTCCTGAAACAAATGAACGGACATTTTTAAATGACTGTAATATATTTTATAATTTTGATCTGACCAAATTGTATAATCTATCTTTTAGAATTCCAATATGTTCTAATATTTTTTATGGAATAGGAAGTATGGGGGGATTAAGAATGACAAAGTATGAGAATGACAGAAGTGAATATGTGCATGGAATAAATAGTGCAGAAATAGATACACACATATTGTTGAGTGATATACTAAAGAATGTGAGAGAGGTTCAGGAACAAAAACAAGCATCAGTGGGAGTAAACGATGTCAAGTTAAGAAGAAGCAAAAAAGATGTTGTGCTGTATGGGAATTCTATAATTAAGGGTGTGAAGGATGGTAGAGTAATTAAAGCGTGTTACCCAGGGTCAAAGATTAAGGGTATAACTAGGGCTGTGAAATTGCAGAAAGATAGAGTGAGTGAGATTATTGCAGTTATAGGGACGAATGATCTACGTAGCGAAAGATTTTCTGTAAGACGGGATTTGAAGAATTTAATGATTGCAATGAATGCAAAGAGTGAGAGTGGAAAGATCATGAGTGTGCTACCACGATTTGATTGTGATGAAATGAACAGAAGAGCAATTATAGTAAATGGAATGGTGTCCAGATTGTGTAAAAGGTTTTGCAAAGAAATGAAACTGAATATTCATTTTATGAATGTCTGGGATGAGTTTGATAAAAGGAAGGAGTATTTTAAGAGAGATGGTTTGCACTTAAATGGATTAGGAGCTTGGCATTTAGAACATTTATTGATAAAGGACAGAGTAAAGAGTCATAAACAGGGAAATGGGATTTGCTAGGGAGGCAGGTGATAGAGTTAGCTGTAAATAGTACTAAGGTCATTAATCGTTGTGAAACTGGGATTAATTGTTCGCAGAATGTTAACAGTAGACAGAGTGGGGTAATTCGCACACAGGGATATTATGGGAGGAAGGGTGTATTGCAGTTTATGTATACCAATGCTCGAAGTATTAGGAATAAGTGTGAAGAATTTTTGTCATTACTGAGTACAACATGGCCAAAAATTATAGGAATTAGCGAAACTTGGTTAACCAAAAATGATATAGTTATTGGGATTGAATGTAAGGGGTACAGTATTTTCAGGCAGGACAGAGATGACAGAATGTGGGGAGGGGTTTTATTAATGATAGATGAAACATTAAAGCCAAAAAAGATAGAAGTACCACACTGTGACAGGTATGTAGAGGGCAGTTCATTAGAGGCTGTTTGGTGTGAGATAGAGATTAACAAGGCGAAATATGTAATTGGTTGTTGCTATAATCCAAGGGGAATACGGGAGAATGTACATAGCATGTATTGGCAAATTAGCACGATGAGTAATGGTCAAGTAATTATTATGGGGGATTTTAACTTTGGGGACATAGATTGGGGGAAGGAATGGTCACAAGGAACAACGGAAATGGAGTTTATACATTTGTTAAGAGATAATTACCTGAGACAGCATGTGATGGAAGGGACAAGAGATTCTAGAGTGTTAGATCTGGTCATAACATCGGAGAACATATCAATAAGTAATTTAGTTACAATGTCTCCACTTGGGGAAAGCGATCATGTGGTCTTGACCTGGGAGATTGAAAGACGTACTGAATATTCTAATAAGAATGGGTATATGTGGAATTACAAGGCTGGTGATTATGGCAAGCTGAGAAGTCAGCTTTCAGCTGTATTATGACATGAGAAATTCAAGGGGAGAGATGTTGATGGTTCGTGGGAGATTCTCAAGGAGTATTTGAAGAAAGCTGTATCAGACTGTATTCCCAGAGTCAGAAGGAGAAATCAAGTAGGAGTAAAATGGATGACTAATACTATTAAACAAGAGTTGCAGATAAAGAAAAGGTTGTGGAAGTCATATAAAGAAAAAGGTGATGAGCGTTCCAATGAGCAATATAAGGTACAGGCAAAGAGAGTTACCTGTATGGTAAGGAAAGCCAAAGCTAATTGTGAGAGGAAACTAGCTGATGAATCCAAAAGAAACCCTAAAGAGTTCTTTCGCTATGTGGCTAGTAAAAGGAAGAATATCCATGGAAAGATTGCTTTAAAAAGTGTTGATGGTAAGGAAATTACTGAAGCTAATCAAATAGTTGAGTTGCTTAGTGATCATTTCGCAAAAGTGTACCATCTTCGTAGTGATAGTGCAGTGTCAGATGTGCCATTGACAGATGAGAGTATAGAGATAGATGAAATTGAGGTGCTTAATATATTAAAGAACCTTAATGCTAACACTGCCATTGGGTTAGATGGCATATCCGCCCATGTGTTACGAGAATGCGCAAGAGAATTAGCAACTCCTCTAACCAGGATGTTTAATTTAAGGCTCAGTTCTGGTAAAGTGCCAATAGAGTGGAAAGAGGGGAAAATAGTTCCATTGCACAAGGGAGGCTCTAAGACTGATGTTGCAAATTATAGACCAATCAATATATCTGGAGTGGTGGTTAAGATTTTGGAGAAATTAGTTAAAATTAGAATTCAGGACTGGGTGGACAGCAATATGATACTTTATAAGGGGCAACATGGTTTTGTGAAAGGTAGGTCTTGCCTAAGTAATTTGCTTACGTTCTATAATAAAGTAACAGTGGAGTTGGATAAAGGAAATCCTTACTCAGTGATACTGCTTGACTTTGCAAAGGCTTTTGACAGGATTCCACATGGAACTCTGTTACATAAATTAGAGCAAATGGGTTTGGATCCGAAGATGGTGATTTGGATTAAAGGATGGCTGGCGGACAGATATCAAAGAGTGGTTTACGGAGGAGCTGAGTCCAGGAAAAGGCAAGTGACTAGTGGTGTACCTCAGGGCTCAGTTCTTGGTCCTCTATTGTTTAATTTGTACATCAATGATATTGGAAATACCTTGAATGGAAATATCCACTTGTTTGCTGATGATGCAAAATTGGGAAGAGCGATAATCAATTCAAATGATGTGGATATTTTACAGGATGACTTAAATAGGCTGACGCTATGGACTGAGGTAAATGGCTGTCAGTTCAACGTGGCTAAGTGTAAGGTGATGCACTTCGGGAGGATGAAGTCGCATGCTGTTTACTATATTAACGGAACTGAACTGCATGAAGTTGATGAGATAAGAGACTTGGGAGTTATTGTGGACAGAGAACTTAAGTTTAAAGGGCATATTGCTAAGATTGCCAAAACATCACATCAAATTACTTGGTTGTTGAGGAACACACTAACAAGCAGGGATAGGGAAGTTATTATTCCACTCTATAAGGCATTAATAAGGCCGCATTTGGACTATTGTGCACAGATCTGGTCGCCAGGATTTCTTGGTGATGCGGAAGTGGTAGAAAGGATTGAGAGGAGGGTTACAAAGATTGTTGCAGGTCTGTGGGATGTTCCCTATGAGGATAGATTGATGATCTGTGGGCTCCAAAAACTAGCTGATAGACGTAGGAGAGGAGATATGATAGAGGTATTTAAATTGTTAAAGGGATTTTACAGGATTGATACTGATGATATTCTTAAGACCAATGCAGGATGTGAAAGAACGAGGGGTCATCCCTGGAGATTGTGTAAGAGTGTGGTTAACAAGGGTGTTAGGACTAGATTTTTTACTTGGAGGGTTGTGAATGGGTGGAATGCTTTGCCAGAACTGGTTGTGAATGCTTCAACTGTGAATAAATTTAAGGAGAGGTATGACAGGTATTGTGTAAATAATGGTTAGTGTGTCAATGTCGGGTCTCCCGCGATGAGTCTTTTGACTCCATGGAGACACCGTTAAAATAATAATAATAATAATAATAATAATACATTGGTTTACATGTGATACGTACATTACATGCATTTGGTTACATATGATACATCTTGGATGAGAACTGATTTCTCTGCTTTCATCCTCGAAGCTTATCTGAGGATGACACCAGTTGCTTATTATTTATTGTTTTTTTTTTTTTTTTTTGTGTTGGGAAGCTACGAAATCTTTGATTGAGAAATAATAATTTTTTTTTTATTAGGATTACTTAATTTTTTTATTGATTGCTAAAATATTTATACATACAATAAACATCTTATGTGACATTGCACCTTATAATTTTTACAGAGTTCACCACTAAGTGCTGCAATTCCTACATTGGATTTCAATTAAAATTCTTAATAATATTTTTTTGCCTTTATATTACAACACATTTTCTTTTAATATTAACAATGAAGATTATACAGAATTTTTTGTATAATTTTTTATTTTATTTTATTTTATTTATTTTTTTCTTAAGTTTGAGAAAGAGTGATTATACATACAAATTTCTGCATTTGCTTGTAAGGATTACTTGTAGATGAGTGAGGCAAGTTAATCCCACCTACTTCGAAGCTTGGGTTAGCTTTTATGAAGAGAGTGGAATTTAGCATTCGCTATTTGTGTTGCTGCTACTGTTTATGCATGGGATGTAGCCATTGGATGCTAGTGATTTGTGATGTGTATATTAGTGTTAATGGTTTCTTAACTTTGTTGGTATATTTTCCAGAGTTAGTTTTTTAACGTTCTTATCTACGTGTTTTATCTACGTGTTTTAACTTTCTTGGTAGGTTGTTGAGTTGCGTGGGTATCTGATGTGATCTCACAAAAGAACCGTATGAGTTGTTGAAGGGTGTGGGGATGTAGAGAGGTGTTGTAGGTAGTGTTATACGATATGTGTCTCTGTTGTTTCGATAGGTGATGTTGAAGTAATTTCTTGTTAATGTCATGTAGTGTTTCAGATTTTTAATGCTCAGAATTCTGTGTATCGCCATGTGCTGGTCGGATATTGGTTGTTGCGTGTAAGGTGTCCAGATCACTGTTGACACGCTTTTCCTGTGTAGTGTTTCTAATTTTGTTAGGTGGCTGTTTGATGTATTTGCATAGACTGTTATTCCGTATCTGAGTAGGGATTCGCAGATACCGAGACATAGGAGTTTTTTTATGTTGGGTGGAATAATGTTTTTAACTTGGAAGAGTTTTGCTGTGATGATCCAGAGTTTGATGTATATGTTTTGTCCATTTAAGGTGGAATCTATATAGAGACCTAGGAAATTTTGCGTGTTTTACAGGTTTGATTTCGGAACATTGGCAGGCATTTTTGTTGTTAATGCAGCGGTATGAGTGACAATATATCGATAGTGATGCAGGGCGTATGATTCTTGGGTTGTGTATTATCAACATCTGTGTTTTGTTGCCGTTGATTAGAATTGCGTTTTGGTGGAAGTATGTTGTGATTTCGTTTAGGTCTTGTTGTGCTTTGCGGAGAGCTGTGTTAATGTCTGTGTGGATTGCTAGTAGTGCAGTGTCATCTGCGTATTGAAATATTTGACTTCTTATGGATATGTTATGAACATCGTTAATGTATATGTTCAATAGAGTGGGTGATAATATGGCACCTTGAGGTACACCATGTTTTATTTGTATACTCCGACTGTGATATGTACCTATTTTTGTTACTTGTGTTCTTGAACCTTGTACGCAGTGTTCCTCTTATACCTATTGAGTATAGTTTGGTGAGTAGTATGTCATGTTCAAGTGTGTCAAATGCTTTGGTTAGGTCCAGCAGTATAAGGACGGCGTACTTGTTTTTGTCGAGAGCTTTGTTTATTGTGTCGGCGATGTCTTCTAATAAAGTAATGGTGCTTTTTGTTTTCTTAAATCCGTATTGGTTTTGTGAGATGATGTTGTACTTCTGTAAATAGTTCTGTAGTCTAGTGTGTGTTATTTTTTCTAGAATTTTTGAGATGACTGGTAGAGTAGCTATTGGTCTGTAGTTCTGACTATCGTTTCTTTTGCCGTGTTTGTATATTGGCGTAATTACTGCAGTTTTTAGTTGTTGTGGAATAATGAATGTGTCGAATATTATGTTCACGAGT
The DNA here is from genome assembly GCF_054136105.1 of Typopeltis vanoorti. Lineage (NCBI taxonomy): Eukaryota > Metazoa > Arthropoda > Arachnida > Uropygi > Thelyphonidae > Typopeltis > Typopeltis vanoorti. The sequence goes on along the minus strand of NC_143566.1, from coordinate 27,651,228 downwards.
CTCAAAGGTATTGGATTTATTTGGTCAAAGTGTGTTATAAGGTCTGTGAGTCTTATTTTGTCTGTTCCTGGAGTGCTCTTTGGTTTTAGCTGTAGGATTGCTTCTTTCTGTTCCTGTTTTGTTATGGGTGGAAAATACATCGTTTGTTGTTGACTTTGTGTCGGTAGTTTTTTGTTGATCTTTGGTAGTTTGTCTTTTTTGAGTTATGTGATGTTGTTTGTGAAAGCATGGTTGAATGAGTCTGCTAGTTCCTCTTGGTTTGTGTCCTGACCGAAGCTTTTTGCAATAAAATCTTGTGCTGAAGTTTTCTTTTTTCGGGTTACTAATTCGTTGAGTGTAGCTCATGTTTGCTTAATGCTGTCGTTATATTCCATGAATTTTTGGAAGTAGTAGCGTTTTTTTGCCCTACGAATTTTTGTTGTTAGTTTATTTCTTGTGTTTTTGTATAAGGTTTGTAAATGTGTTTTAATGGTTGAGTTTTTTCCATAGATTTTCTTTTTCAGTAATAGTATTTAGTATGTCATCATTTATCCATGGATTGTTGTCTGTTTTTCGCCTCGTTTGAGTAGGTTTTGTTGCTTTTTTGTATATTTCTGTGAACTTTAGTTGAAAATTCTCGTATAATGTTACAGGATCGTTTATTTTAAGTAGGGAATTCCAGTCGGTATTTTTCACTTGGTTATCGACAATGTTCTTTAGTATGATCTAGTTTTGTCGACTTTTATGGTGGTGGGAGAAGGGGGGTAGGAAACGTAATAAAACGAAGTTGAGACAAAGTAGTAATCGGCAATTTTTACGTTAATTAATGATGATGTATATGTATGGATGGGAGCCCCTATATTGATATGATCAATGCATGATTGTGTTAGTGAGTTATTGAGTATTTCTTCTCTTGTTGGGGAGTTAATGGTAATGTTTATGTTGTACTGACCTAGTATATCAAGATATGTGTTAGTGGATGAAGAAGCGTGGGCATGAATATTTATGTTAATGTCTCCTATTAGGATGAGCCTGTGTGTTGTACGCGGTTCGATGCCGCTTTGCCATGTTTCTAACTTGTGAAGAAAACTGAGTGGATTATTATCTAGGGGTCTGTATATTGTGTTTATTGTGTATTTGATACTATTGTGGCTATTTGTGATTTCCAAAATTATTGTTTCCGCGTGTTCGAAGTGAGTTTGTTTTTCTGTCACATTGTATTTTTCTTTGATTAATGCCACAATGCCACCCTCTCTTTTGTTTGGTCTACATAAGTTGTAGGTTTGATAATTATTTATGTTCTATGCGTAAATTTCTGTGTCGTTTATTGCAACTTTGGTCAGTATTAGCGCATCTATGTTTATCATGGTATAATTGAGTTGTGTAATCAATGTAAGCCAGTGTTTTTTTATACTTCTTATGTTTGTGTGTATGATAGTGAAGTTGGTGTTGGTGGAAATGTTGTCTGACCATTTCTTCAAAGAGTCAAAGACCTTGAAGAAGTGGTCAGACAACATTTCTAATATGAGTTATAACATCCCAGATAGCCATGCTGCAGTTATTCAATATTGGCGTTCACCTGAGTCTGCACGCACACTTGCAATAAACAATCGCACACCTGTTAGAACAACTTGAAAAAATACAACGTTTTTATGTATCAATTATGTGTGGCGATTTTTTACCTGTATTTTCCAGTTTTTAGATACTTCAATGTTTATTACTATTCTCCTCCTTTAAGAATACCTGATGAAGGCTATTATAAGCCGTAACTAGTTGTATTATTCTTATTAAATCTTTATAAGTAATCTCGGTTTTTAAGGCATTAAATCTATTTTTGGAAAAAAAAAAAAAATGTATATATATATAATATGTGTGTAGAATTTTTTTTTTTTTTTTACATAATATATATATATATATATATATGTAGAATTTTTTTTTTTTTTTTACCTTGGGTATATTATACGTTAAATATACCAAGGAATTTTATAAAATTGGTTTTAATCCTTTTCCCATGAAAATACATGAAAATACTTCAGAAGCAAACAGACTGGTAAGTCAAGTTTGCCTCTGAAGTGTTTTCATGTCTGAGGCAACTCATGATAAAGGTGGAGTAGGCTCTGATCACTTTCCCTTAGTATCTCCCCTAATGCAAAGCACATCTTTTTACGGAACTGTATGATGCTATGCATTTAAGGGAAGGGCCACTACCTAGACAGTTTTCGACCTTTATTGAGATCTCGTCAGTGGGAGTCAGACATGTGTGTATGTAGGGAAAACAAAGTCATAGGAATTAAAATAGGAAATAAAGAATTAATTGGCGTTTTGTATGCTGACGATCAAGTTATTTTGGTTGAAAATGAAGTCGAATTACAGAAAAATCTACTCATATTGAACAAAACAATAGAACAGTATGACATGAAAATCTCAATAAATAAAACGAAATCAATAGCATTTCAAGGTATCAAAAAATAAAAGATGCAAACTGGTCATCCACAACAAAGTAATAGAAGAAGTGAACAAATTTAAATATCTCCATTGGGGCTTATGTAAAAAATTACTTAAGCCCCAATGGAGAAATCGATATTGCGTATAAAAAGCAAAAATTCCTAGCAGTCACTGGAACTTTGAATAGACACTTCAGTAAATAGATGTTTAGAACAACCCAAATAAAACTATATAAAATAATAGCGAAACCAATTCTGGAATGCGGCAGTGAAACATGGACTTGGAGAGAACGAGATAAACGACAAGTGGAAGCTGCAGAAATGAAGTTCCTAAGACCGCTCGCAGGCTATAAAAGAATAGAGAAGATAAAAATGAAGAAATAAGAAAACAATTATCCATAATTTACATAGCAGAAGACATCACAAACTATAGTAAAAAAACCACATAGAAAGAATGAATAAGGACAGATGGCCAAATATTTCTTTGAAATATAAACCAAAGGGACACTGATCAAAAGGAAAACCCAGGAGGAGATGGGCAAAAGTCTTTTTAAACCCTTGAAAACGGTCACGCAAACAATTGCCTAATATGGGAACCCAAGTAGAAGAAGAGCTGATATCCCATCAGTTCCTATTGCTGAATTCTTATTCAGTTTGTGCAACAACTGTAATAAATCGTCTTTATTCACCTTAATTTCTTCATCCAGTGAAGAGGTAGCAGTGAGCTCAATGTCACGGTTGAGAGCTTTTGACAAAACACTCATTAGTTGAATAACCTTTTCTACATCTGTATCCCTCACGCCATCTGCATTTAGAAGAGTATTCTTTCATGTTCATTATTTCTTTTACTTGCCACACATCGATAGAATTCTCGTATGTTGTCTTTACCACGCAGAGCCAGTTTCTTATCCGACTTAGACTTCGCTTTGCGTACAAAAGCTGTAACTATTCTAGCCTGCTGCTTATAATTTTCATAGTGCACATCATTCTTATTCACACAGTAATCCTTCCATATCATCCTTTTCTTAGGAATTTCTTGCTTAATAAGATTACATATCTATTTGACTCCTACCCTATTTATTCTTCAAACTCTTGGGACACATTCTGATATCGCATCATTTAAGTATTGTTTAAATGCTTGCCATGTACTGCCGATATTCTTCCCATCCAGCAACCAATTCCATTCCACTGAACTCAGTATACTACTCAGTTGGTCATAATTTCCTGCTTTGTAGTTCAGTAATTAACCTTTTCTGAATGGAATATTCATAAACTTACTCACTTCCCAAGTGAGTACCACATGATCACTGTCATCAACCGGAGGCAGAATAGTTACATCTCTAACTGAAACGCCCTCTGACACTATAATCAAATCAACACTCTTTGTCCTCGAGTTCCTTCTATTACATGCTGCTTGAGGAAGTTCTCCCGCTACAGCTCAATAAATGCATTTTCATTTTTCTCATGAGATTCTTCTGCTACCCAATCAATATTTGGATAATTAAAGTATCCCATTATGTTTACTGTTTTCGCGCTCATTTTGTCTATTTGATGATACATTTCTTCATCACTAGCAACCGATCCACCACGTCTGTAACAACATCCTGCTATGCAATTGATCTTGTTAGATTTCAACCAACACCAGATGGCTTCAAACTCACAACCATATGAAATACTGCTAATAGTAGTACTACAAAAAAAGGTTTCAACTCTAACTGGATTCAAGTCAATCGATATGATTAGCATCAAGATACCTCCTCTCCAATCTTTCTATCATTCATAAAAATAGTGTACCCTTTACACTCCATACCACTTTGCATGTCTGATTCTGATAGACAGGTCTCACTACTGCCTACAATCTGAGGTCCCAACATATTGACTAAGACAACAAACTGTACCCCTTTGTTTCTGATACTCCTAGCTTTCGTGTACAGACATAATAATAAACTACCTGTATATTGTTTTGTATACTCTTGTCTGCAGTCTGCATGATACAGTTGGGCAACTTGCAGATTTGCATACGTTTGCTGGGTCCGAACTGGACGAACATAAAGTCGAAATCGTTCTCTCCATGTCAACATTTCCATGACAAAGGCCATTGCCGTTATTAAGAGAATTATATAGCATTGTCCCCTCTTACACCCACTTTCTCACCATTCCTCCCTTTATACAGGCAAATCTCGCTTAACGATTAATCAATCCATTAATTAATGCGCGCTAAGCGAATTCGCGTTAACCAAATGCAATAAACAATAGGAATAATATTATTTCATCCATCAGTTAACGTAAATTTGAAAAAAAATACAGTATATGCTATATCAGAGGATAAAATCATCAAATTTGATAAAAATCAATCGCTTAAATTTTAATTTAATGTCTAAACATTTTTTTTTTTTACAAAAAAAATTAAGTAAAGATGTTTGAATCGTACTCGACTTTTTCATCTTGTCATACAATTTGTGATAGCTGGTGAACACCTTATAAAGATTTTGGCGGACTTCGAATCTTCCTTCCATATCAGGATCAGCATCAAACAAAATTTCCTTACATGCTCAATGTGATTGAAAACTAGCTCAAGTTCTTTCGCAGTTAGCTTTTTAGTCGTAACATTCTCTTCTTGTTCGCACTCATTATCTTCTTCTTCTTCTTCATATGCACGCTATTCTTCTAGTTGATGGAGAGAATGCGCGCTTAATTGTTCTGAATGGGGATCGAGCAAGTTTCTTACATGTTTAGTATCCAATTAATTAAGTCTAAGTTCTTTTCCAATTGTGTTGATTTTTTCATACGATAAATTTTTTAATACGATATTTTTTCACACGATAAACTAACATTCGCTTGAGTTTAAAGTCGCCTTCTGTAATGCCTCCTGATAAGAGCGTAAGACAGTTTTAAATACTTGGTATCCTGGTTGAGATACTTCAGTTTTAGCTAGGAAATTTTTTGTTGGCATACGTTTTTAAAAGAGACCAATTTCGTCGACGTTGAATATTTGCCGATCGTCATAATGACCCTCCTGAATTATCCTTTGCAATTCCTCACGAAACTTCGTCGCAGAATCTTTATTGGCACAAGCAGATTTCCTCAGTTATTTTTATGATACAGTCCAGTTCGATTTTTAAAAGGTCAAACCATCCTAAACTCGCAGTAAAGCTTTCACATTCCTCTTAAAATTTGGTCTCTTTGAATGAGGTAAAAATATAGGGCTTTCTGCCTGAACATTCCCTGTGCTATGAGGTATTCTTTTTGGTTATTATCCTTAATCTAGATAGAAGACACTCCATCTCGATCAGTAAATGGCTTCTATTTCAAGTGATCTGCATGCTTAAAGAAGCAGTAGCAACTTTTCATAGTTCTTTGTATCCTTTGCTCTAATAAAGTCCAAACTATAGACTCGCTGTATCCCAGGTCTCGCACAATCATTGTATTACTAGCACTGCTTTCATGACTCTTAATAACTTTCAGTTTTTACACTCGCTGGAGACTGGCGACAAAAAAATTCGCGTAATGTAATATTTCGCATAGCGTAAAAAATCGCGTTTTAATCACTCGCGTAATGCTGGAAATGGTGTTATTTTAGTCGATCGCGTTAACTGATTATCGAACTCGCGTTACGCGGGGTTTCTTGTAATTTAGTTTCCCTACCTCACTGTGTTAGGTCTCATACCAGTTATTAGTTTTTCTAGACTCCTGATAACAAACGCATTAAGGTGTAGATCATCGTTCTTAAATCCAATCTTCCCTCAAACTCATTCCACACATCAAAAATCTCACATCCATTCCTTCTACATAACCTACGCATCGAATCTTTTGCCACCATAGCCCTTTTTCTTAATTCATTTTTATTATATCGAGGTAAAATACTGACGATTTTCACTTTTTCACTCTTCACTCTAGCCTCTTCCAACAAACATTTCGTGTCCTCTCTCATACTGAAGTTATCACTAGTTGAGTTGTTGGTACCTTCTACAATTACGATGTCATTTACTTTTCTTTTCTGTTTTTGAATTGCTTCCTTTGTATTCTTAATTTTCTCTTCTGGAAAACTCAAAGTAATAACTCACTCATCAATAGCATGTTTTATTATAGAGTCCATACCAAATAACTTCTTTCTTTTTACTAACAACCTTATTTATCTGATTTCTGTTACTTCCATACTTACCTGTTTCCGTGCCTTGTTGTTTCTTATTTTTACTGTTTAATTTTCATTTTCTCGTTATGCTCATTTAAATGTCATTTACATTTATAATTATTTAAAGGAAAACAATGCAGTTGTTTGGCTATAATAGAAAGCTTGGAAGCTAGTTTAACGAGCGAATTGTATAATTGGTCATGTTCTGGGATTAAAATATCCGAAGGGCTCTATTACCTTGATGGAATCAGACTGCACAGGAGAAGCAATAAGTTTTTCTCACTGACAAGCAATGGAGAGGAGGTTATTGCTTCTCTTAATAGGGCTCTAATAAAGCCACATCTAGATTCATGTTAGAAGTTTAATGGGATATTAGATTGTTGATCTAGATTGTTGCTCACATCTAGATTGTTGCTCACAGATCTGGTTGCCTGTATTCCTTAGTGATGAGGTGGTGAATAGGAGGGAGAAACGAATGCTCAAGATTGTATCTGGTGATTCGAAATTCCTATGAGGACAGGTTGATGGTTTCTATTTTGCAATGATCACTGTTTTACGATTTCTTCTTTGTTAATCGTGTCTTTAAAGGGATTTTATATCTGACCGAGATTACATTTTTCCATTTCAGAGCAGAAAGGGAAAGAATAAGGGATCACTCTAGATATTGTGCCAGAGCATACTTATCAAGGATGAGGACCAGAATTTTTTTGTTTGGAATGAGATAAATAAGTTACTAAAGATCATTATGAGTGAGTAAGTTCAAGGAGTATTATCATAGTTATTGTTTGATCAGTGGTTAGGAAGGGCCTTCTGTAACAAGGCCACCTTTCCATGGTGATGCCAGAGAAAATAATAATACTTTTTTTAAAGATTTAAAAATTTAAAAATCTCGAGTTATATTCCAACATCTACCGTTAAAACAAATTTTGCATTTGTTGTAACATATGCCCATCTACATTTTAGATGGGATCCAGTCTAATCAGTAACCATTAGTAGAATTGGCTTTATTTGATTGGCTTATCGCGTATTATTTTATTCTTATTTGTGTTTGCCTCTGTAGCACAATTGGAAGAATGAGGAAGCATTGCGCCCCTTGATTGGAAAATTCTATTCTGTTCACGACAAGAGGAATCTTTATATGGCTTTTTCAATCGAAGGTGAGTCAGCCGATCTCATTATTATTATTATTATTATTATTATTATTATTATTATTATTATTATTATTATTATTATTATTATTATTATTATTATTTATGACACCTCCAAAGAGTCCGAAGACTCATCGCGGGAGGACACCAACTGTACAACCCTCCTTCTCCACTACTACACAGAGCCTCTACCACCAATTACCTACATCAACGCCATCTACCGCCCACAACCACCACCACCACCACCACCACCACCACTAGTATTTTTTGTCTGTAAATTGCGTGTGTTCTGAAGCGCCGACTTCTCTGTATGCGGGATGAAAAACCCGAGTTCTGGAGAAAAACCCTGTTACCTCCGTATGAGATCAGCTAACTTACCTTCAATTGAAAAAGTCCATATAAAGATTTCTCCCGTGATGACGAGAATCGAACTTATGCCTTTTCTAATCGAAGGGCGCAACGTACCGTCGTTCTTCCAATGAGGTTGTAACAGTTTTTTTTTCTTTTTTTCCCCCTTACTCGGATTTTTTTCATCCCGTGTACAAGCAAAGCGGCCATGAGAACACACGGAAATTACAGACAACAATACTATTGGTAGTGATGGGTGGAAGAAGGCGTTGTTGATAGTAGCGTCGCTGGGTGTTGATGTAGAATCGAATAGTTTGGGAGAGGAAGAGATGTGAGCAGGCAGGGAATTGAATAGTAGGGGACATGGAGAGAGAGAGAGAGAGAGAGAAATGTGTGTAGCAGAATACAGTATAGTATGCTTCCCTGATGAGTCCTTGGACTCCTCTGATGTGCCAAGCAATTGTCCTAAAATGGTTGAGAAATGTTTTATTTTTTTAAAATTTCACTTTCTTTCTGGTCAACAAGATTCGCTCTTCCATGTCTTTTATTATTGTTTTTTTATTACAACGTATTGTATTTTATTGATATTGTTAGCATTCTTCCTCAAAGAGCTTGTGTAGCTCAGTGGATGTGGCGTTTGCATACCACGGCGCTTGGCTGCACGAAGGAAGACTTGGTTTCGAGTCTAGTCGGCGACTAGAGGAAATTTTTCTAAGCCTTTTTTCGACCGGTTCCCGAGTTAGTCGATCTCTGGCACGGGCAAGCGGGTTTTCCTCCTGTAAACTCAAGAAAATCGACCGTAGAACCCACATTATTTCAGACATTAAATATATTGTGTTAGGGTTAGGGACCACGAGATGGCGGCACATTTGAGCCGTCTCTCTTCACTGAGTACCGCTTAATTAGTGATAACCTTAGGCCATTCTCTGATTGGGTACCAGTGGAGATTGAACTGCCCACTCAGTCTCCAAAAGTTAGATAGGGCTAAATGGCTTCGCCTACTCCCGTATACGGGAATAAAAAGGCGTTAGCTGAATCTTCCTCAATGTTTGAATACAGTTTTAATCGGCAACACCATGAAAGAGTTATCATATATTAAGTGCTCATTTTAGCCCATTTTACAATTAGTATTATTATTATGCTTTTTCAATCGGCAACACCATGAAACAGTTATGATATATTCACTGCCCATTTTAAAATTATTATTATGATTATTATTTTATCATAATAACATAATAATTTTATTATAATAACCGAACACAAAAAAATTTAATTTTTCGTGTTCGGTATTTTATTTTTAACCGGCATTTTTACCCATATGCTTTGAATTTCGATTCTAGGTCATAGATGGCGACATGGATTTGCACGGGACGCTGTTTTCGAGGTAAATTTTTGGAAATGCTTTACACTTGTGTGTACTACAAAATTAGGAAGGCATTAAGTTTAGACATTCCCCACGTCTTTTACGCACATGTGAAGCATTTCGTATCGTAAGCTATGAAAATCACCTCTTTCTTTTAAGAAGAAAACTTAAATATAGGATACTAATCGTACATATTAACGCCATGTTTCTGCAGCTTGGTAACATATAAATGTAGGCTATTTGGACCGGCACTTTTTACTGTTGTAAAATTCAAGGATGTGGGTTTGATCACCGATATATCTATTTGGTAAATAAACTGAAATCTTCTGGTGACATGGGATGAGAATATTTGTTCATGTTAAAGTTGGTTTGACAAGAACTTTAGGTGAAGCATATTTGACCAGAGTTAGTCATTTTGATAGTCATGTACATATCAAGCTCTATATCAGCTATAAACCTAAAGCATTAGGAAGAAAAAAAAGAAAATAGAAATCATTTGTAAAGGTCAAGAATTTTTTTTTATTTTAACAAGTACATAAGTCTCCATTAAACTCAAAAGTGTCACAACCATAAGTAAGCAAATGAACTAATAAATACATATGATGTAATAAATAGTAACATATACAGTGGTTTAGAAGCTGCCCACCAACGGTAAACAGATAGGCCAAGATAAATTAGAATATAGTTGTAGAAATATTTTCGCTTGCTTACAGCTTTGCTCACCCTTCGGTATAGGATTAAACGAAGAGTATTACTTCTTGTTCATTATAAATTGGGATAGTTTTTTCTTTAAAAAAAATCCCCCGTTAAAGCCGTGTGTTGCTGTTTTGTTATGATAGCCTAATGTTTGTGATACTATGAATATTCATGAAAGCTACTAGAAAGCAACAAGGTCAGGCTGCTTACATAATTGTGTGGCCATACTTAATTCTTCAATTCAACAAGGGATGCATTCATGGAACAAGCTTAGTAAAAGGTATAGGAAGCAACATCTGTTTAATATGTATGCTTTATGTGGTTTTTAAGCTTACTAAGATAATTTGTGCGACAGGATGTTATATGTCAAATTCATCCCCCTTTTTGGATATTTTTGTACTCTGATATATTTTACAGGCAGTAAGCATAATTATTTTTTTAATTTTTTTATTATCCCATGGTATTATTGCACCAGATCATAGAGGTCAAATGAATGTATTTTATACAGCACCTTTTCTGGGTGCTGTAAATAAAGTTCACATTTAGAAATATTCATCCAAGTTAGTAAATGCAGTGATGCTTCCTCGGTGTTACAAATTTTGCAGATGGGGAAGACTTTTATGCCATTGCTAAACTTGATTGGTCTCATGTGGCTGGTCTTGAGGTGAGAGATCATGGTAGTGGCACAGCAATTAAACTTGGAGTTGATGGTAGCCCCTGGTTTTTCTGCTGAATACCAGTGGTGAGTCATATTTTGGAGAGTCATTCTTTTTATGTTTTCTTATTGAGTAGTTTTAAAAAGAACAAAATCTGTGGGAGAATGGTGCTAAAAGTGGGAGGATGTTGTTTCACACTGTGGCTGACAAAAGTTAACTGCCATCTAAAGGCATTCACAAACATCCATGCCACTAGTGGGATTTTAACCCATGACCTATTGGTTGGAGAATGTATGCTGTTTACTCAACCTTTTCAATAAAAATTTATGTGTGAAATATGGTTGCAAATATATGAATTGAGAAAAGCAAAATTTAATAGTAGGATTTCCACAGTTTTTAATGATTAGCAGAACTCTAGATTATGCTCAAGATTTTTATATGTGATTACAGAATTTTGTGCTATTTTATTTAAAGTAGGAAGGAACATTTGCAGCATTTCTCAATTCTGGTGTTAATTCATCACTCAAAAATATCCCAGAATAACTTTAGAACATGATGCATTTTGTACACTATTAGGAATCATGTGAAAATCAGTACTGAAAAGTTATATTAGTTTATTATTATTTTTTTTGATTTCTGAATTTATTATTTATATTTCAGTTACCATAAGTAAGTGAAATGGTAATTAGTATTTAATTATTATAGTTGTGATTAATTTTTCCATATGATTCTGCACACACTATGGCTTTGTTTTGTGCAGTTGTTATCTATATCAAGGACATGGAATATATTTTCAATATCTGAAGATGTACTTTGGTTTTTTGGTGATGTGCTTAGAATTTCTTCCAGTCATACCTGGCTAGTAAGATGCAATGTGAAGAATGCTAATGGCAAACATTCATTAAAATTAATACTGCAAAATTTTCTCTCTCTCATAAATTTTTTAAGTTTTCCATTTTATTAATTTCATTTCAATCAAGTTCATGTCAGCTTTATCACTTCTGATTTCATTTACAATACCATTTCTAAACATATTTTTTTAATAGTTCCTCAGACGATATACTGCCACTAATACCATCTGTTCGCTTTCCTAATCTTTCTCAGAATTCCCATATCTATGGTCTCCAGTCTTTGATCAATTTTTTTTTTTTGCTAATTTCTCTTATTCATTCTTCTACTCAAGGATTATGCATTTACTTGTTCTGGCTTCACTGATTTTTCCATCTTTCAGCTGATCTTTCTCTTTCCCTTTGGTCTATATTTCATGTATGTTTCCAGCAGTCAGTGTATTTCCATCTTAGAGTTAGGTATTTACCACTGAAATGAAACAATCATGGAACATAAACAGAAATGGAATGGTCCATGATTGTTTCATTTCAGTGGTAAATACCTAACTCTTAATATTTTCAATTTATAAAAATTGAAATGGTCTAATTTTATGCATCCTTGAATTGTTCTTAAACATCTCATTTCTGTTACCTGTATTTTACATTAATTCTTCCTTTTAAGTCCATGTTTAAGAACCAAATTTCATATAAATTTCATATATGGAATATACATTTTTTATAAATTTACTCAGCCAGTCAGGCTGGCCGAGTGGTTAGCGTATCCGCTCTCGAGCCAAAAGGCTGTGGGTTCAAATCCCACCGTGGGCATGGATATTTGTGATTGTCTGTGGAAATACTAGTGATGGTGGTCAGTGGTAGATGCCGTTGGTATAGTTGGTGGATTTGAGTGGTGGAGATAGAGTTGTAGATGAGTCCTCCCTCGATGAGTCTTTGGACTCCATGTAGGTGTGAAATAATAATAATATTTATTCAATTTATTTCCTACCATATCAATTTTAATAATAATTCTATTATCTGTATCCATATTTAATTTGCCTCTAGTAGTAAGACTTATACGTTGGTTAGACATAACTGGTAATTAATTTACGGAATTAACAACGCATATGAAGTATTTAATTAAAGATAACTTTAATGAATCACTTCCTCTTAAAGTTATCTTTAATTAAATACTTCATATGCATTGTTAATTCCGTAAATTAATTACCAGTTATATTTAATTTGCCATCTTCATTTCAAGAAATGTACCTAAATAGCTGAAATATTTTGCTTGTTCTTATAAATTTTCCTTTTGGAATACAGTTGTTCAATGTTCCTGCTTATTTTCATTGTGTTTTTGTTGCCAATTTTCATACCACATTTAATATAACAGTTAGTGAGTTTAGTTAGGGAATCTTGTTGACTTGTACTAGATTTGTTTAGGAGTATAACATCATGTGTTATAGAATAGAGAACCGACATTAATGTCTCTAGTTTTGATATGAGGTTTAATGCAACTTTTTTTTTTTTTCATGTTATCCAGATAGATCACTGTTTCCCTAACTTTCACTACCAGCATACCCCTTTTAAATTAGTTACACCAGCATACTTCCTTTCAGCCAAAGGCATTTTTGGAATAAGTTAAATAATATTTAATTTAAACACAAAAAATTAAAATGATATTTTTTAACATTTGCATTATAATAAATTCTAAATGTGAAACAGTTTTTTAGTTATTAAATACATTTTAATTATACAAATCCAATATACATACAGGAGAAAGAAATAGAAATTATTATTATTCAGGTCTCATGGAGTCAAAAGACTCATCATGGGAGGTCCTTCCAAGGAAACACAGTCTATCATGCCACTCATTAACCGTTCTTGCTCTCACCACTCTCTATCAAGCAATGCATTCCACAGTTCAACCATCCTCCATGCAAACAAACCACTCCTCACCCTCTTCCTTACAGCGTCCTTTCGTAATTTCCAGGGATGGCCCCTTGTCATCATCGCCCCTTCCTGCTGTTCCACCAAGTAAAAGAATTCCCTAGTGTCAACCCTGTAACTGCCTCTGAACAATTTAAAATTCTCGATCATATCACGTCTCTTTCTTCTATACACCAAACTCTGCAGTCCACATTCCCTCAGCCGATAACTAACATTGTACAGTTCTGAAACCAACTTTGATATCTACCTCTGTACCTTTTCCACAGTTAATTTATCCCTTTCAAATCCTGGTGACCAAATTTGAGAACAATAGTCTAAGTGTGGTCTGATCAGGGTCTTATACAATGGAATGATAACTCTTTTATCTTTGCAGGTCAATGTCCTTCTCAGTATTGCAGCAATCCTCTGGGTTACCCTCATCACCTTTGCAATATGCTCCCTGAATTTCAATTTTCTATCAATCATCACCCCCAGATTTCTTGTCTCCCCTACTTTCTCCAGCAGCTCCTCCAATCGAGTATGCAGTGTCCCATCGATGTTTCCCAAACCTCAAGACCTTATATTTTGCTGCATTAAACCAAAATCCCCATTCATTTGCCCATCTGTCTAGTTTATTCAAATCCTCTTGCAGAGCTGCCACATCTGCACTATTACTAATAACCCTTCCCAGCTTCACATCATCTGCAAACAACTGAATATCCCTTGCAATCCATTGACAATGTCATTGATATAAAGATTAAACAATACAGGTCCCAGTACTGAGCCCTGTGGAACCCCACTTGTAACCTTCTGCCTCCTTGATATTGCCCCACCATACACAAACTCTCTGACCTATCAGACAGCCAATCCTGAATCCAGTTGACTAACCCAACATCTAAACCTATGTGCTGCAACTTAAGTATCAGCTTATCATGTGGCATCCTGTCAAATGCCTTTGCAAAATCCCCAAAAAATGGAAGTATATGCCTTTATCTCATCAACTGCTCTTGTCACTTTATTATAAAAGACAATCATATTACTAAAGCAAGAGTGCCCCCCCCCTTAACAAATCCATGTTGATACTCACTGATAACATTACCCTCATCTGTCAAACGCTGTATATGGTCCCTCACTAATTTCTCCAAGACCTTAACAACTACTGATGACACACAAACCTTCCTATAATTAGACACTTCCAGTCTGTTACTGCCTTTATGACATGGCACTATCTTACCTTCCTTCCATTCCCTGGGTACTTTTCCCATAGCCAGACTTTCATTGAAAAAAGCCAGGTCAACGGAGCTGTTTTTAGTACATTCTCTCAAAACCCGTGGTGAAATACCATCCTGTCCCACAGCTTTATTGACATCCAGAGTACTCAGTATTTGGAACACACTCTCCTCTTGCACCTCTAAATCTCGAACCTGCCCTATCCCTCTAGTATTAAAACCTATTTCTCCAGGATGAAATACTCCAATAAAGTGTTCATTGAACAACTCCACTATGTCCTTTGCATCAGTCACTCTATTCCCATTTTTATCACACAATGTCATTTTTTCACAATCATTTCTCCTCCTCCTACTGACCACATAACTAAAAAATTCCCTAGGACTTTCTTTGGATCTTAATGCCAATCTTTTCTCATATTCTAGTTCTCCTGGCCTGAGTCTTATATTCTTCATGCATCTGCTCTCCGCCCCTCTCCTTACATCTCTTCCATAATCGCTTTTTCACCTGCAGTTCCTGTTTGATATTTTTTGTCATCCACTTTACACCAAATTGTGTACTCTTCACTCTTGGAATACAGCTTACTATTGCTGCTAACAAATATTCCTTCACCATTTCCCAAGCACTAATGATATCTTGCCCTTCCAATTCCTCTCTCCATGAAACTGTCCCAAGTTTATATCTGAGACTATTATAATGATGCTGTGACCAAATCCAAACTCTTGAACCTATTCCCTCTATTACATGTTGCCTAAGAATTTGCCCCTCAAGAATTCTAGAAATTCCATTCCTTTATTACTACATGCATTTTCCTCTTACCAGATTATACTGCTATAGGTTAAAATCTCCCATAAGAATCATTCTTCTTGCACTTGCCAAGTTCAACTGCCTAAACATCTCCTGCTCCCCACCCTCTGTGCTCCTTGGCTTGTAGCAATACTCCACTACATATCCTATCTTGCCCACCTTTACCTCACACCATATGCTTCCTTTCCATTTTTCTAAAAGAAATGGTTAAGTCATTGCACCAATTGGAATAAAACTCTTGTTTAATTACACAGGATACCTAACACTCGGAGTAAAACAATCTCTTTACAGAGATGAAAAATGAATAATAAATAACAACCATATTATTAGAATATTCTTGATCAAGGAAGTTATGGGATTTTTTTTCTTCTTCTTCTCCCACCTGGTTATACAGTATATTATACTTTACAAGAAATTATATTCTTGTTTTCACCCTTACCCAAGTGTTAATAAACAGTTTACATGTTAAATATCTTCATGACTAGTCTGCTTATAGTGTGTAAGCGCTTTGGCCAAATGTTTAGCTAATTTGTATGTGGGGGGAATCAATGCCATCCACTATGGGACGTGATGGCACATTTCTTTATGTATTTTTGGGAGTGCATATATACGGGGGGGGGTATAGAGTTAAATGGTTTTAATTTGTTACAGACACTTTGGGAGAAAATTTTGCCAGAATCTCAGCAACAGCTTTATATCATCCTGAATTCTTAATCCATTAGTGTCACTGCCTTCCACTCTTAGAGGACATGTCATCACTTATCATAATCAGCACCACTGCATTTTCCCTTCCTATCCTGCCGAAAAATCTGTTCCTGTTATTATATCATCCTCTGTCAACCACATCTCAGAGATCCCAATAATCTTTGGCCATGCTGATGCTATCAGCACTACCATTTTATCTCCTTTATTCCAGATCCTCCTGGCATTAGTATAAAGCATAAAAATGTCACTGCTTCTATACCTATCATCATCCCCTCCAGACTGCACTGGACTCAGTGTTATCTGATGTCGTCCCCCAAGCACCTATTCCCACAAGAGGCCACCTCTCCTACTCATCCAACCTGGGAATTCTAGTTTCCCTGCATTGACACACCGAGTTGTTCAGAAAATAGCAATCTCTCTCCAGATGCCTATGTCCTTACTCATTCAAATGCAAGCAGTTTCTTGCATACAGTTTCTTTCTGTCCTCAAATGCCTTCCAAGCATCCATATATTTCAATCCTCCCTTCTGACACATTCTGGCTATTACGCTATTCATAAAAGGGAGGGTACCTGCTCTACAACTCTGTCTCCACAACAAACCACAACTACACCAACAGCATTTACTGCCTATGACCACTAATAGTATTTTCACAGACAATCACAAACACACGTGCCCACGTGGATTCGAACCTGCAGCCTTTTGGCTGGAGAGCGGATACACTAGCACTCGGCCAATCAGGCCGGCAAATTATATAATATAAATGCAGGCCTGGTTGGCCAAGTGGGTAGCGTATCTGCTCTCCAGCCAAAGGGCTACAGGTTCGAATCCCACTGTGGACATGGATGTCTGTGTTTGTCTCTGTGGGTGAGCAGTAGATGGCGGTGTAGTTACAGTTGGTGGAGACAGTTGTAGTGTAGAGTAGGTGCCTTCTCTCGATGAGTCCTTGGACTCCCTGGAAGTGTCATGTAATAATAAATTTTCAATAATAGTTTAATGAAACAAATGAAGTTTAACATAGTTTTGACCACATAGTTTGAACAGTTTCAATTTTAACTTTTAATGTAAACAGACTGGACCAGTCAAGTTGTCAAAAGACACATTTTGTTTAAATCTTTAGATTTTTGTTTAGTTATTAAAGTATTAATTATTTAATAGACCTGCACTTTTCTGTAGCAACACCGTAACAAAAATATCAAAGTAAAAAAAAAATTAAAATAAAAAATAAAAAGTGTCTTGTGCCTTCTAAAGACTTTTCACACTTTGGGAAACAATGATGAATTGTAGTGGAGATATTATGCATTAATGTGTCACACCTGATTTAGCATGAAACCATATTTCCATACATCTTTCATTTCTAGCTGCTGACTTACAACTCAGATATAGACCAAATGGAGGTCCTGATGACCTCCATTTGGTCTTAGTCAAGAGAAAGCTTGGCTCAGGTCAAGAAGGCGAGAGAGAGACAAGCTTTCTCTTCAAGTTTCCCTTCTACAGTTTTTCTTAGCCTTTTCTCAAGTATTCTTGAATAAATCTTACTAGGAATTCTCAGTAAGGAATTCCCCTGTAATTCTTCCGTGCAGTTTTCTTTACATATTTTATAGATTTGTATTATGAGCTTTACTCCAGTCATCAGGTGAAGAGGTAGCAGTGAGTTCATATGCATTCAATTGAGTTATTCTTTCCTGCTCATTATTTCTTTTTTACTTGCAGCATAAAGATAGAATTCTTTTGGGTTGTCTTTAGATTGCAGAGATTCCAATTTTTTTCATATCTAGACTTGACTTTCCATACAATAGTTGTAACTCTTTTGGCCTGCTGCTTATAATTTTCATAATTGACATCCTTATGTATACAATATTCTTTGCACATCTTTTTCTTACAAATCTCTTGCTTAATAAGATTACACACCCATATCACCCCTGTCCCATTTATTTTTCAAATTCTAGGGTCAGACACATTCTGATATTGCATTATTTAAATATTTTTAAAATGTTTCCCATACATTGTTGATATGTTGCCCATTCACTAACCGACATCATGAATATCTTGATTTGTAGTTCAGCATGCAACCTTTTCTGAATGGAATATCCATAAACTTGGCCATTTCCTAAGTCAATGCAGCATGATTGCTATTTGGAGTTGAACAAAGGCAGAACAGTCATGTCTTTAACTGAAACCCCCTTTGGCACTATAATCAGATCTAAGACTCTTTGATCTTGCTGCTTGAGGAAGTGGTCTTGCAACAGCTCCAGAAATTCAGCTTCATTCTTCTCATGAGATTTTACCACTACTCAATCAGTGTGGAGATAATTAAAGTTATCCATGCGTTTTACACCATCATGTTTGTTTGGTAATGCATTTCATTCACCAGCAAGCGATCTACTAGGTCTGTAATGGTATCCCACCATGCATTTGATCTTGTTAGATTCCACGCAACACCAGATGGCTTTAAACTCACTGCCAGATGAAAAATTGTTACTAGTATTACAGTCATTGCTTTCTCCCCTAATTGGACTCAAATCATCCAATCTCATTATCAGCACACACCTCTTCCTTCCTTTCTAAAAATTCTGTACCTTTTATATTCAGTTTGGGTAATCTATCTCTGATAGTGAGAGCCTATGTAGTTCAGTGGATGTACCGTTTGCACACCACGGCGCTTAACCGCACGAAGGAAGACTTCTTGGTTTCGAATCTAGTCGGCGACTAGAGGAAATTTTTCTAAGCCTCTTTTCGACCGGTTCCCAAGTTAGTCGATCTCTGGCACAGGCTAGTGGGTTTTTTCTCCTGGAAACTCGGGTTTTTCGTCCTGTAAATTCAAGAAAATCGACCGTAGAACCCATATTATTTCAGACATGAAATATGAGTTTTAGGGACCACGAGATGGCGGCACTGGTTGAGCCGTCTCTCTTCACTTCGTGCCGCTTAATTAGTGATAACTTTGGGCCAGCTATCTCTGATTGGGTACCAGTGGAGATTGAACTGTTCACGCAGTCTCCAAAAAAAGTTAGCTAGGGCTAAAAACGGCCTCGTCTACTCCCTATATACGGGAATAAAAAGGTGTTAGCTGATTTTTTTTTTTTTTTGCTGTCTCTAATAGCCAGGTCTCACTAATGCCTGTAATCTGAGACTTTCGTGTATCTTTGATTTTCTTGTCACCTATATCATCTCTGATTCCTATTACAGTACTTTTTTCTTCATTTATAAGTTTTTTTTTTTTTTCATTAGTCTAGAATATTTTGTCACCATGTTGATATTTATTTTCTGTATTCTTATCAAAATCTGTACCATGACTTTGCAATAGCAATTAAAATGCTTGTGTTTTGGCTCTTCAAAAGCATTTGAATAGCTGGAAAGGTGGGCAAATAAATGCAGATGTCAGTTTAATGTAGCTAAATGTAAAGTTCTGAAATGTAGGAATGTAGGTGGGATGCTTCAAACTCACTTGGTAGAGTTATACTAGAAGATATGGAGGAAGTGAGGGAACTTTGAGTGATTGTACATATAATGCAAAGTTTGTGAAGAAAACTGAGAATTGCTGCAATATTGAGGAAGACATTTATCATGAGAGATAAAAGGATAGTGGTTCCATTATATAAAGCTTTGATTATACCCTGTGGATTTCTGTGTACATCTAGTCGCTGGGATTTGAAGGGAATGAAATGACTTTATTATTATTATTATGTGACACCTTCAAGGAGTCTAAGGGCTCATCATGGGAGGGCACTCTACTTCGCTAAATACATCTCACCCTCTTCATTATTGCTGCTTAATTCTCCTTTACAACACTACTACTACCATGAATACCATCTACCACCCATTATCACTAACAACAATATTTTTTGTCTGTAAAATGTGTGTGTTCTGAAGGCCGATTTTTCTGTACACCGGATGAAAAACTCTAGTTTCCGGGAGTTAAAACCCTGCTACCTCTGTATGAGATCAACTAACTTGACTTCAATTGAAAAAGCCCATGACAAGAATCGAACCCAAGTTTTTTCCAATCAAAGGGCTCAATGTTCCACTGTTCTTCCAGTTGTGCTACAGAGGATGCAGAGATGGACAACAAAAATGATATAAGGACTATAGTGTTGGTTATGAGGATAGACTGAAGATGTGCAAACTACAGAGTTTGGTGGATAGAAAATGAATGGATCATGTGATTGAGATAAGCTTGTTGAATGATTATTATTGGATTGACACTTGAGATTTTTCATGTGTAGAATGAGGAAAAGGAAAAATGACAAGGGGCCATCTGGGAAGTTGCAAAAGGAAGTAGCAATTAAGAGGGTAAAGAAGTAAGTTTTATGTATGGAGAGTAGTAAAAGTATGGAATGTATTGCCCGAGAGGATGGTAAAAGTGTAGCCAGTGGATAAATTTAAGGTAGACTTTTTGATTGTCTATCCTCTCCTTTGATTAACCTCCCACAATGAGTCTTATGACTTCTTGGAGGTTATGAAAAGAATAATGACTTTTGTTTAGCTTGTTTTACACAGTGCTGTTTCTTACATTTTTCTCTGTATTCTCTCAGAGCACAAGATGACTTGCTGGGAACATTGATTTCCTGAATGCAACATTGAGCTCTGATTATTTTATCCTTGCCGACAACCTCATCACATGTCTCTCTGGCTTAATAAGTCGATGGTTTCTTCAGGATCTGCCAATGAATCTCCATTGTTTGTTTACTGCTTTCCATCTATAAATTAAAGATGCCAAGAAATTATATTCTCGGTTTAATCTTTTATCCAAGTGTAAGCAAACAAAGTTTGCACCTGAAATATTTTCAGGACTGGGCAACTCATATATAGAATCTAATGACTTCACATCCCTTGCCTTAGTATCCATAATGCAAAGCACATACTCTTACGGACATGTATAATGCTATGCATTATGGGAAGGGTCACTACCCAGAATGGTTTGACCTTTATTGATGTCTCATCAGTGGGAGCCAGACCCAGAGGTGATACCAATGTTGAAGTAACGCAGTAGTCAAATTTCCATGTATGAGTAGCCAATAGGTGCCACATCTTATTATTAAAATACTCTGAATTAGAGATACATCATGAAAATACTTCAGGTGGATAAACTGAGAATATAATTTCTTGGCATCTTTAATTTATAGTATAACCAAGTGGAAAAACTTCCAACTGCTTTCATTTTTTCTTGAATGTATTGTGTATTTTGAATATATTTCACCTCTGAAAATTGCTCATCTTTGATTTGTTTTAAATCTTTGTTATTCACTTTTCTTTTCAGTATATATTTAATTTTATGATGCTCAAAACTAAATGGTGATCACTTCAGATTCTCTGTATATTCTTGTATCTTGAGTCAGCATGAAGATATCATCAACAACAGTAACAGTGAAACTTTTCTTATTTCTTGTGTGTTCTCTGCATGTGAATTTGTGGTATATATTTATGTTGGAATATGGTGTTAGTCCATGTCATAAATAGAAATTCAGTAGGTTCTTACCATTACTATTAACTTCGTTCTTTTCTTCATATTTTCCCATAACATTTCTAGTAATCATTTTCTGGTCTATTAATTAGATTTCCAACAAGGATCAACTTTTTCTTTGTGTCTTTCACCCTCTCTAATGCAGTGAAAAATTCCTCTTCTTTAATAGAAAATTTGTGGGACTAAGCACAAATAAGTCACAATTCTCCAAAACAAAATCTTATTTTTGAGATTTTGTTCCCTCTTATCTTCAAATGCAATCCATCAGCCTTAAACCATTCTAGCTTCTCTCCATACATTCACAATTCAAACACTCTTTGCCTGATCTTTGATTTGGCAAAGAGTGTGACTTTAAACGAAACTGAATGACAATTCAGGCATCATGTCATTCAGCATCATGCTCTCCCCTGTTCGTTACTGTCATATCTGAGGGGGGGGAAACTGACCACTTTCTCGTTTACACTATTATCCTTCGAATGATATAATCACGTAATCACAAGAAAGATATTTATTTAACCAAATATTTCGATCTGGAAATAGCAGACCATCGTCAGTGGTATTACAAGAACAGTTTAAAAAATACAAGCTAGAATACTAACAATAGATCGTTAAAATTAGAACACGCCGCGTGATGTTATATCACTAAGTATGAAATGGAATATTTTGAAGTAGAAACATGATTGAATTTGCTATTTAAAAAAAAAAAAAATTAAAAAAAATAATGAGTAATCGTGATTAGACTTTCCCAGATTTTTGATATAGATATACAGTCATTACGATTCAGATTGGGGCGATGGAGCAAGGCCTCCACGCTTTCCTTGAACAAACGTTCGAACCTATAACAGGATCTATGTAAGAGGCGAGTCTTGGGCCAAAGGATGCTGTGGTCAGTTTCAATCCCGTGTTGAGCCAATCCAGACTTTTCAGGTTTGTTGTGAAGAATGGATGATTGATGTTCTTGGATTCTTTTTTCAAGAGAACGTCCAGTTTGTCCAAAATAAGAGAGATCACAGTTGCACGGAATTTGATAAACTCCAGGAAGAGATAAAGTTGAGCGTTTATCTTTAGGAGAAGGAAAATGAGAAGACAATTTGTTAATAGGTGAATACGTAGTTGTTAAATCATATTTATTTAAAATTCTTGCGATAGGTTCTGAAATAGCGGAGATATAAGGAATAGGCACTCATGTGTTAAAACTTTGTTGTTTTGTGGAGGATTATAAGAATTGAGAAGACGTTGAGTACTTTTTTCAGAAAAGCCATTGAGTTTCATGTGTTGTTGGATAGTAGAAAGTTCTTTCTGTAGATAATCAAAAGTAGAACAATTAGTTTTGGCTCTTCTGATGAGGCATTTTTAAAGAAATATGATTTAACAACTACGTATTCACCTATTAACAAATTGTCTTCTCATTTTCCTTCTCCTAAAGATAAACGCTCAACTTTATCTCTTCCTGGAGTTTATCAAATTCCGTGCAACTGTGATCTCTCTTATTTTGGACAAACTGGACGTTCTCTTGAAAAAAGAATCCAAGAACATCAATCATCCATTCTTCACAACAAACCTGAAAAGTCTGGATTGGCTCAACACGGGATTGAAACTGACCACAGCATCCTTTGGTCCAAGACTCGCCTCTTACATAGATCCTGTTATAGGTTCGAACGTTTGTTCAAGGAAAGCGTGGAGGCCTTGCTCCATCGCCCCAACTTGAATCGTAATAACTGTATATCTATATCAAAAATCTGGGAAAGTCTAATCAAGATTACTCATTAATTAATTTTTTTTTTTTAATAGTAAATTCAATCATGTTTCTACTTCAAAATATTCCGTTTCATACTTAGTGATATAACATCACGCGGCGTGATCTAATTTTAACAACCTATTGTTAGTATTCTAGCTTGTATTTTTTAAACTGTTCTTGTAATACCACTGATGATGGTCTGCTATTTCCAGACCGAAATATTTGGTTAAATAAATATCTTTCTTGTGATTACGTGATTATATCATTCAGTCTTATGTCGCAAGTATCCTTGAAACAACAAACAATTATCCTTCCCTTCCTGCACCAACTTCTTGAAAACCATTTCCACAATTTTTGTCTCATTATCCAAGTCATTTGTGCCCACCACTAATCATTTTATCAGAAAGTGTATCTGAGTTATACTAATTCTGATACACTTTCCTTCCTTCCATGCAAAGCATCAGATATTTGTTTTGTTGTTCCACCTGGAAAACATGCCCTGTGTACCTTATTATTTACCACACCTTTAATGATCTCCGTATAAAGCCACCCTGTCATCTTTAGATACTTGTTTCCTCCTGTTAACTTCCTTCTCATTTACATTAGTTAATCTCTTCTTTAAAATGGTCCATTTCCTCCTTCATCTGTTTAACCTCACTCTTCATTTTCATTAACTGTTGCCTAAGCACTTCCATGTCACTTTTCTTGCTCTTGTTATCAGCACTTCCATCCATTTTATGATTAGTCCTGGTGAAACCATTCTCATTTTTGGAATGTCCTAACCTTTCATTGCACTTCTCACACACAGTAATACTTTCCTGCCTCTCATATAATCTAACACTATAAATCTGTAACATTTTTTGGGTAATGTAACAATTGTCACAGTATATCCTCTGCGAAAAGTCCAGGGAGAAACTCAATCTCCAAGTTGAAACCATCTGCGTTGCTGTTCAAAAATTTAACTGCTACCATTTTTGTAATGTTGACTAGCACGTTCATGTTAATCAAAACAATAACAGAAGCAAATTCTTTTAAAATTACAATACCACAGTACAGTAACTATATCCAGTCTGAATGTCACATTAAAACACTATAACAAAAATTATGCAACATAATTAAGGGAAAAAACAAACAAAAACACTTAACACCATTCAGATACATTACTTCCTCTCATATAATTTCCTTTCTGGTTTGAGCAGACACATTTTTACACATCTTTCAATATATATGACATGCCAGTTTGAATACTTTCAGGAAAATTTTATCTGTAAAATATGTTATCTTAGTTTAAATATGGGTATTAAAAATTGCTTTTGATAATTTACATTCATAAATGGACCATTTTTTTTTGTATCAATCTAGTAAAGTATGTATGAATGCCTATCATGATATATTTTGATTTTATGATTATGTTTACAAAAAAAAAAAAAGATTTATCAGAATTTTTAATTTTTCTATTCCCCTAACTCTAGCAGTGTTTAAGTTGCACTGCACATAGGAATCATGTAACCACATATTTCTACAACTGAAGATGTTTTTTTTTTAAATAATAAGTTGGCTTGAGAAATGAAGGGTAACATGAGAGGGATTATCACTTTGTTGAATTTATTATTTTATATATATATACTGGTGGTAAATGCATATGTTAAATTGAGGGATGCAGTTACCATTCTTATTTCCCCTGCAGTCATTGAAGATACAATCAACCATTTTGTAAAATACATGCAACACCATTTTTCTCTTGGATTGTTTACTGCACGTTATGGTGGAAAGTACTTTTTAGATTGTTCTATTAATTCCTGGGCTTGTAGATTTATGAGGATGGAGATTTAGGGGTTCTGGTAGACTGTGTTTTAAAGTTCAGAATGAATATTATAGAAGTGGTTAAAATAGCTCATAGAATTACCTTGTTATTGAAGAACTGACAAGCTGTGATTAAGGTGATTATTACACTTCTAAAGGCTTTGATATGGCCTCATCTGCATTATTGTGTACAAACCTAGGGATGAAGAAAAGGCGGAGAGGACACATAAGTTAGTGACCAAGATGCTAATATGTCTGTGGAATGTCCTATGGGAATAGAATATTTGTGGGTTTTAGAAAATGGTTGATGGGCAGAAGAGTAAGCAAGGGATAGGATAGCAATATATAAATTACTATAAAGGATTTTATAGTAATTTATATACTATAATATATACTGCATATATATTTATATGCAGCATATTTTATAGTGCATATAATTAAATAAATATATATACTGCATATATACATATAAATATATACATTGCACCCCTCATCATTGGAGGAGACTGGAATGCAGATTGGCAAAAATAACACAGGATGGGAAAAGGTTATGGGAAAATTTGGATATGGAGCAAGAAATGAACATGGAAAGATGCTTCTGGAATTTGCCACGAATAATAGCCTGATGATTTGCAATACCAAATTCCGACAAAAAGATTGTCATAAATGGATGTGGCGCTCCTTTGATGGCAAACACAGGAATATGATCGACCTGATATTAATAGACTAGAAATGGAGAACCTCAGTTCAACAGTGCAGATCATTCCAAGGAGCTGATATTGATTTGGACCACAGCTTAATGATTGTAAATATAAGACTAAAACTGAAACAGAAATACGAAGGAAAGTTCCGAAAAGCTAGAGACATCTCAAAACTAAATGAAGAAAGACTAAGAACAGCATATCAAAACATATTGGAAACTAAGCTTAAGACCCCAAGTGAAAAACAAAATATAAATACAAGAGCAGAACGATACAGTGCTAAAAAAAGCAGTAGAGGAAGTAATTCCTGAAAGAGAAAAGATCAACAAGAAATGGATAACTCAGGAAACCCTGAAATTGGTACAAGAGAAAAGAGAACTGAAACTTAAAAGAGATAATTCAGAGGCAGCAGATGAGTTATACCATCAAAATGCAATGAAGTACGGAAAGCAGCAAGATCTGATAAAGCCAAATGGTTGGAGGACCAATGCAAAGACATTGAACAGTACCATGGAGAACACAAAACTAGAGAGGTCTACAAACTCATAAGAAATGCCAATAGGAAGTGGCAAACAAGATCAATAGCAGTCAAAGATGAAAATGGTAAAGTATTGATGGACAAGACAGAAATCATACACAGATGGACAAGATATTGCAGCTAACTATATGAAAATCAACTAAATTATACTGCAACAAAAGTAATCAAAGAACTAAAAGCAATCTCTCCACCAACAGAGATCTTTGAAAATTACATCTTGGAAGAGGAGCTGAATAAGGCTATAAAACATCTCAAGAACAACAAGAGTCCTGGAAATGACAACATAATAGGCGAGATGCTGAAATATGGGAGGAGAATCAGTTGCAAAAGAAATTCATAAGCTATGTAATGAAATATGGAGATCAGGGTATGCCCCCGAAGAGTGGAAAAAATCGGTCTTGGTTGTTCTTCATAAGAAAGGCAGTGCTTTAGAATGCACCAATTACAGAACTATTGCATTAATGAGTCATCTTGGCAAAGTGCTGATGAAAATACTAACAGTATTTTCATCAGCACTTTGCCAAGATGACTCAAGGGTGAGCGCCTGAAGGGGCATATGGAGGCACATCTTCCAGATGAGCAAGCTGGATTTTAACAAGATCGAAGTACAGTGCAACAAATACTCGCACTAAGACTAATGGCAGAGAAAGCTCGAAGAAAGAACAAAAAGATATATTGCTGTTTCGTGGACTTCCAAAAAGCATTTGATAATATTGACCAAAATATAACATGGGCTGTCTTGGAATCCTATAGTGTGGACAATAAATTGATCTGCCTGCTGAAAGATATAAACAGCCAAGCACAAGCAAAAATCAGAATATCAAGTGAGACTGGAGATTGGGTTTGTCACTAGTCAAGGCACAAGACAAAGGGATCCAATATCACCAATCATCTTCATCACACATCTGGGAAGAACACTAGATAAGATTAAAGAAGAAGGTGGAGGCATTTCAATAAATGGTATGAGAATAAACTACCTCTGCTTTGCAGATGACATCGTTGTGATTGAAGAAGACGCAGTAAGGCTGGAACAGACATTGCAAACACTATACACAGAAGGAAAAAGATATGGACTAAATGTCAACTTTGAAAAAACTAAAATAATGATATTCGGACAACAGGAGTTACTGAACAGAGTTACGATGGACAGATTTCAACTGGAAAATGTGGAACACTTCACATATCTTGGATGCGACATGACGCATGACTTGGACCCCAAAAAATAGATAAAAATTAGAATAGCCAGAGCAACAACTATTTTAAAGGACATGGACAAAATATGGAAGAGCCGAGCTATAAAGATGCAAACTAAACTGTGCATTGTAGAAACCTGTATCTTCAGCAGCATGCTCTATGGATGCGAGGCCTGGGTACTCCTGAGAGAATCTGAAAGGAGGATATTGGCATTTGAGAGGAAGTGCTATAGAAAGATCTTGAGAATAAGCTGGATACAGAAAGTGAACAATGAGGAAATCTACAGACGAATACAACCAAAAGAAAACCTGATCCAGAAAATAATCAAAAAGAAACTACATCTGTTTGGCCATATATGTAGAATGAATGATGAGAGAAAATTAAAAACGTTGCTGTTTGGAATGATTGAAGGAAAGAACAAAAGAGGAAGACCAAACAGAGAATGGGGCGATGACATCGTCAAATGGTGCAGAAACTCTATACACAAATTGAGTCATCTTGCACAAAACAGAATGCAATGGAAGAATCATATCAAGATGGCAGCAGACACCTACGAGCATTGGACCCATGATTGATGATGATGATAAAGGATTTACAGTTTTGATGCAGAAGAAAGTTCTCATTATACATGCCTGATGATGGAGAACTAGGGATCATCCCTGTTAATAGAATAAGTGTGTGTGGTTTTGAAAAATGGCATGAAAACCTATATTTTTTGTTTAGACCGTGGGGAATGAATTAAATTGGTTGATAGAAGTGAGTGCCCTGTCATTGAATGAGTTCAAGGTATTGCATGAACGATGGTTAGTACTTTGTAAAATGTTTAATTAGCTTGCTAGAATGAATCCAGTGAACTACATGGAGATGTATCTTCCCCTCTACTTAGATTTGGTTTGCACGAAAGCCCATGCCATGAACTATGGTGTGTGACTGCCCAGTATGCAGATTGAAAGCATTAGACAAATTCTTGTGTCACATCTTATGGGCAAGTACAACAGGAAACAGTTTGTCATTGCCCATCAAAAATGCATTGACAGTTTTATAAACTTTAATCAGTAATACAATGGTACCTTGAGATACGAGTGCCCCAACATACGAGTTTTTTGAGATACGAGCCGTCACTAGGTAGATTTTTTGGCTTGAGTTCTGAGCCAGAATTTGAGATATGAGCCTGCTTCGGTGACGTCACAACCACCACTCTGCTCAGATTATTATTATTATTATTATTGTTCCGGGAAACTCCAAGGAGTCGACAGACTCATCGAGGGAGGCCCTAACATCATGTCTGGAACAACTATTCAACATTCACACAGTATCTATCATATCTTGCCTTGAACTCATTCACGGTCGTAGCACCCACAACAGACTCTGGAAGCTTATTCCACTCATTCACCACTCTCCAAGTAAAAAACCTAGCTCTAACACCCTTGTCAACCACTCTCTTGCCCAGCTTCCATGCATGACCCCTAGTCCTCCCGCCACCAATCATATTTTCAAAAATATCTTTTGGATCAATCTTATAAAAACCCTTCAGTAATTTGAATGTCTCAATCATATCACCCCTCCTTCGCCTATCGTCCAATTTCTGCAACCCACAAATCCTCAACCTATTCTCATAAGGTTCATTCCACAGACCTGCTATCATCTTGGTCACTCGTCTCTGGACCCTCTCCACTTCCTCCCCATCACGAAGAAACCCTGGTGCCCATAACTGGGCACAGAAGTCCAGATGGGGTCTTATCAAGGCTCGATACAGAGGAACAACAACTTGCTTCTCTCTGCATGTTAAAGTATTTTTCATAAGCCAAGTGATTTGGTGAGCTGTTTTAGTTACTTTTGCAATTTGCCCCCTAAACTTCAACTCCCTCTCCACCAGCACTCCCAAATCCCTGGCCTCATCAATCTCCTGGAGTACGGTTCCACCTGTGCGATATACTGCTGCTATTCTTTTCACCCCAAAGTGCATAACACTTTGCCACATTAAACTGACATCCATTTTTCCTAGCCCAGTCCTCCAAACTATCCAAATCATCCTGTAAAATTTTGACATCCTGTGCACTCACAATTGCTCTTCCCAACTTTGCATCATCAGCAAACAAGTGAACACTTCCTCTCAAATCCTTTCCAATATCATTGATGATCAAATTGAAAAGCAGTGGTCCAAGAACAGAGCCCTGCGGCACTCCACTAGTCACAAGACGTCTTTTTGACTCCACTCCTGAATAAACCACTCTCATTTCTGAGTCTTGCGCGTTGTTCAGTTCACATGTTTACCTCACCAGAGAAGCATTTCTGTCGTGTTGAGTTTTAATTTTGTGTTTTTTTTTTTTGTATGTACAGTTATTTAGCTAATTTTTTTCGTATAACTATGAGTCCAAAGAAGGTGAGTGTAAAGAACAGTTGTGAGAAAAAGGTGATATCCATGGAATTAAAGCGTGAGATAATAGACAAACATGAGCAAGGCGTAAGAGTAATAGGCTTAGCAATGCACTATTTCTACGATATGTACTATTCTGAAGCAGAAGGACTCGATAAAGGCCATAACTCCAGCTAAGGGGGTTAAAATTATTTCAAAGCTACACAACTCTGTCCATGAAAAGATGGAGAATTTGCTGATTTTTTGGTTGACAGGGAAGCAGCTCGCAGGAGACACCGTGTCAGAGACTATAATTTGCGAGAAGGCATGAGCCATTTACGCAGATTTGCTGCAGCAGACAGATACTTCAGCATAGGAGGCTTCACAAGAGCAGATCAAAGCCAGTCATGAGTGATTCAAAAATTTATGAAAAAGGACCGGCATTCACTCTGTTGTCAGGCATGGTGAGGCAGCAAGCTCTGATTCTAAGGCAGCTGAGGAATTTGTAAAAACCTTTGCTGAATTGATCAAAGCCAAAGGATACATCCCCCAACAAGTTTTAAATTGTGACGAGACAGGGCTCTTCTGGAAGAAGATGCCAAGCAAAACTTACATAACGGCAGAAGAAAAGAAGATGCCAGGTCACAAGCCCATGAAGGATAGGTTGACTCTCGCACTATGTGCAAATGCGAGTGGCGACTGCAATCAAGCCGCTGCTCGTATACCACTCAGAAAACCCCAAAGCCTTCAAGACACATAAGGTTTTAAAAGAAAAACTGCAGGTTATGTGGAGGGCAAACCCAAAGGCGTGGGTCACCAGGCAGTTTTTTGTGCAGTGGGTCAGCTTGGTCTTTGGTCCTGCCGTTAAGGAATACTTCGAGGTCAATGACTTATCCCCGCAAGCCCTTCTCATTAACAGTGCTCCTGCCCACCCACCGAACCTTGAGGACGACATCCTCGAGTAGTTCAGCTTTATAAAGGTTCTCTACTTTCCACCCAACACCACCCCTATCCTACAGCCCATGGACCAACAGGTGATCTCCAATTTCAAGAAACTTTACCAAACACATGTTCCGACACTGCTTTGAGATTACGGAGAGCACAAACCACACCCTTCGAGAGTTCCGGAAGGACCGCCACAATATTGTCATATGCCTCAAAATTATTGATATGGCCTGGCAGGGTGTTACAAAAAGGACCTTGACCTCTGCATGGAAAAAGCTGTGGCTGAAAGGAACTTTGAAGGATTTAGACCTGAACAGTAAGTGCTGGAGGAGATTGTGTCCCTCGAAAAGTCCATGGGCCTGGAGGTGGATGAGGGAGACATTGAAGATGTTGTCGCCGCACGTTCCGAGGAACTGACGATGGAGGAGTTGACGGAACTACACACGCAGCAACATACGGAGGTTCTGCAGGAGATTGGTACAGCCGCAGAGGCAGAGGAGGCTATCTCTTCAAGTGAGATAAAGAAAGTTGGCAATGTGGGAAAAAGTTTCATACTTTATTGAAAAGAAACACCCTGAAAAAATTGCAACTGGTCTTGCAGCGGTGCTATTTAATGACACTTGTCTAACTCATTTCAGAAACATTCTAAAAGGGAGGAAGAAACAAAGCTCCTTGGACAGGTTTCTATTGAAACGCCCTGTGGATGAAAGTGACGAAAGCGTGGCAAAAAAGAAAAAAACTAGTGAAGAAGAAAATTAAGTTAAGCAAAAGTGAAATGAAAGAAAAAATGAATACCATATGCTAATCGGCTCCGCCAATATCTGTTTATTTCTTTAGATTCTCTTTTACATGTATGTGTACAGTATTTGGTTTTATTTTGTTTTTATATAATATTTGTTCATTATAAATACATTATTATAAAAAAAATTGGAGTGGTTTTTTTGGGGCTAGTACGAATTAATCTCATTTTAATTAATTTCATTGGGAAAAATTCATTTGAGATACGAGCATTTTGACTTACGAGCTCAGTCATGGAATGAATTAAACTCGTATCTCAAGGTACCACTGTATTTGGTTTAAACACTGTCTCACATATTGCAAATTCACCATTGAGATAGTTTTTCCACCAGTTTTTCAGTCTACTCAAAGAATCCTGATCACTTGTATTGTGCCACCACAGAAGCGAGAGCCATTGCTGGCAATGTGCCAAGAAGAGTCAACTCCTGTTGAAAGGGAGAAAGAAATAAGGTGATGCACAAATCATCACGAACATGCGAAATCATGTGCTTTATACGTAAAATTATCCAACTGTTGTACAATCAAAATGGTTATCGCTTTAAAAACTAGAATTTTCATAAAAGAAAAGCTAATTTTCCGATGTATAATAAACACTCATCCCACGAAAAGCATTGATTACCCTATTATTGGAATGGATTTGCCTTCTTCTGCCATGCATTGATTTATTTAAGAGTATAATATCATCTTCATGAAGTAAACAACTAAGTTGAATATCTCCAATTTTGATATTGGGTTTTCATTTGGCATTCATTCATAATATGATTCATATACCCTTGTTTTACATCTTATTTTGTATCATCATCTTGTATCTCTTTCACTTCTAACTACTGAAACTTAAACGTGAACTATGTATTGCTCGGTGATACTCTGTTTACACCATATAAGTTTGTGTTTTGAACAGCTTTTCTCATGGCACCTTGTTACATATATATATATATATATGAGTGGCGTTGCTTTCCCATTTCGGTTGGGTGTGCTTTCTGGTTTATGCAACCCACGCTACAAAATTCACATCAGTTTGACCATATGATTGCATTTTTATCAATGTATGAAAGTTTTAAGAGTGTATAGGGCACATCTCACTGCTCATCTTAATTGGTCTAATGTAATTAATTATAGAATAACTTCGGATACTTTATCAATTAATTATAACCAAATCTGAACAGAGTGGGGGACTGTGTTTATTTTAAGATACTGTATATTAGAAAACAACACTGAAGGAGAATGCCATATTTGGTTGGTATATTTGAATTACTTAAAGGTATAGAATTTGGAAGAGGAGGATGAAGCTTACCTCCTTCGACTACAATACTGTTTCCCATTATAAATATGGGCAAAAAAGTTATAAATTTATCGAAAATTATACATAAAAAAACTTGTCTATATAAAAACTTGCCTACTAAATCGGTTCACACTTCATGCATGCAAAACAGATGAAACTTGGAAAACAAAAGCAGCAACTCATGACAAATGACAGCATTCAGTTGGATTGGTTGATGCAATAACCAATCGCAGTTCTCTAGGTTCTGTTGTTTCAGAGCTCACCCTGTCACCTTCTGAACAGTTTACAACTACTAGAATGCTAAGAATTTGACCCACTGCGCCATCTGTACATCTTTTCAAAGGGCTCAAAGGGGTATGTATTTTGAATGCACACCTGGGCTATTAACGCAAATGTGATGCAATGTTTACGTGCTGAAAAGTGCCCTCTTCATGAAACATTAGTATATTGTGTTTACTTTTAGGAATCATGCGAAGTATGGTGAGCACTGCACACCTAGTATACCCCGAATATTCGTCCCTGATACAAACACATAGACACAGGAACGAATATTCGGTGTATATTTGATGTATATTCGGTGTAAAGACATTCAATGGAACAAGAGATACGTTCCATTGAATGTCTTTAGGTTGGATTTGTATGTAACTCAGATCCCTGATGAACAGTGCATATACAGTAATAATATAATGCTATAATGGCTCATATATGGCAATGATAATACAGTATAATACTGTAATAATAATATTGCCATTCTGTAATAATAAGTTACAGACTCTATTGTGCTCTTTCTTTTAATTCAAACAAAGAGAACATAAACAGAAGGTAGGCTAACGTTAATCAGCAGATGATGATGGAGTGGATGCTGGAAAATTAAGATTTGAATCAGGATCAGATTCTGGCGCTAGAGAGGATGGACCAGGTGCTAGGTGTGCGGTGCTAATCCACCAAATAGCAGTATCACCGATATTATATTTTTGCAGTTATTCCCATTAAAGACTCCCCTAATTGTTTCCAGACTTCGCATGATTCCTAAAAGTAAACACAATATACTAATGCTTCACGAAGAGGGCACTTTTCAGCGCGTAAGCATTGCATCATATTTGCATTAACACGTTCATTGCCAATTATGCGATATCGCGTGTTGCGAGTTCTCACCGAACGGACGATCACGCGTTATCGCATAGACGTCACTAACTAAATAAAAAAAATTTGGCCACCACACGAAATTCCAATTTTCAGCTTGGCAATGAACGTTCATTGCCAATCACGCGATGCGAGTTCTCACCAAACGGCTGATCACGTGTTATCGCGTGGATGTCGCTAACTAAATAAAAAAATAAAAAAAATTTGGCCACCACACGAAATTCCAATTTTCAGCTTGGCAATGAACGTGTTAATAGCCCAGGTGTGCATTCAAAATATATTCACCTTTGAGCCCTTTGAAAAGATGCACAGATGGTGCAGTGGGTATTCTGTTAGTTGTAAACTGCTCAGAAGGTGAAGATGAGTGGAGTTGGAGAATTAGGATTTGAATCAGGATCAGATTCTGGTGCTAGAGAGAATGGACCAGATGCTGGAGAATCAGGATTTGATTCTTTTCTGGAGGGAGGCTTACCTGAAGTCAGTTTCTTGATAAAGGTATCTAGGGTTGTTTGCACAGCCTTCTTTTTTTTTCCCCATCATAAATGGCCTTGTAGCAACTGGTGTTCTCACCAACTGCATGATAAACCTCTGTAAACCGCTGAATGTTAGGATCTTGCTCCTCAAGCTTAGCAAATCCCGCTTCAACAAAACGAAAGGCTTCAGCTAATTCTTTTGTCGTTAACTTTCTTGGCTCTGGATCTTCTGATTCGTGTTATTGTGTTTCTATCAGCTGCTTCTCTATCTACATAAGGTTTTCATTGGTTAACTCTTGTGAATGGAACTCTAGTAAGTCAATGACATCATTTTCATTAATGTCCAATTGCAGTACATTACCACTCTCCACCACAACTTTTTCTGGCTTCCGCAATGTCTTCTATGAAACCACGAAAATCATCACAGAATTGAGGGCACAGTTTGTTCCACACCTCTTTCATTGTTGATTAGTTCACTTCCTCCCAAGAATCAGTAATATTTTTGATGGCATCCTTTATAATTGTTCCGATAGTTGAGTGACAAGGCCTAATGCTTTCCCAATGAATGATGGTCTGTCCGAACACTTAATTATTTCTACTTTTGTTTCCATTGTAATCACCTTTCTCTTTGCTGCAGGCTCACCTGAACTTGCAGTGGGCTTTCACTTTGGAGGCATGGTCATCAAGGTAATCACAGGCTCATAAATTGAATAAAAAAGTTAAGACAAAAGTGATGCTGTGCATAAGCGATCATATACACAACGAGCTAGCACATAAAGATGCTGTGCCAACGGACTGCTTATGGCAATGCAGCTTTGTTTACATGCGCAGAAGAAACTAGTTCCCAAATTATTATTTTGATTATTAATTATCATCATGGGGAGCCTTGGTAGCCCATTCGTAAGGTAAGTACAAAATGCCTCAAGTCTGGTCATCTGTAATCCAGAGATAGCCTGTATAAATATCATATTGTCGTGTCATTGTCATGTGTGTGTGTGTGTGTGTGTGTGTGTGTGTGACCAGTGCTTTTTTTCTGGAAAAAAAGGCCGTACTCACCATGAAGATGTTATTACAGCAACTTCCAAACTTTTAACATATCCTCCGATATACCATCGTCGTCTCTAGATCGCTTCTTGCTTTTGGTATCAATTGCAGAATGACGATCTCGTAGCAGCCATAGATGAGACAAAGTATTCAGGAAAACTTTCTCTAATGTTTTGTTTTTTGCTTCAAATTTAATTTTTTTGGTGCTTTGTGCTCTGCACTCTCCTTATGATCGTAAATCTTTTTTTTCTTAATGCCATTAACTATTGTTTACGAGATTCTCCAAAATGACTGATTTTACCATTTGTCCACTCGGCTGAAATTTTCGTTCCCATGTGTTTATCGACGGCAAGACTTCCGACATTATGACACGCTTTACAACCCAACATTTTATTCTTGACCTACAGCCACTCGTTTCTCTTGTAGAAGTCATTTTTCTGCAAAAGTATCCAACATTCGGGCTAATCATTATCAGAATCTGCTTCCTTTTGACCATGTGGATCTTCGGTCTTGGTTTTGGGATCCTCTTCACCAAGTGTATTTTCGGTGCTAGTTTTCTGTTTTACAGGATCACAAGTAGATTCAACAATTTCTGCTTCTTCAGCCTTCCATTTTTTACTCTTATACTTTTTTACTTTTATACTTTATGCTACTTAAAATAAGTAGCATAAAGTAACTGCTTATTTTACTCATTTTGAACAATGATTGCACTGATTTAACTTAGATTAATTCAAAACTCGCGTGAACACCTGCTGGTTGCAGAGTGAATATAGAACTGATAAACTGATGTTGGAAGCAATCGGAAGTGAACTCAACTTCCTCTTTCCGGTTGCGTACCAACCTATGAAACAGGAAAGCAGGGTACCAACTTATGAGTAATCAAAACTGAAAATTCAATTCGTGAACACAGTACCATCTACCGGAATATTTATAATACACTTTTCTGTCAATAAATCGCAAATTTTTAAAAACTTAAGAAAAAAGGTGCTGGTACCGCATACAGCCAGAAAAAAAGCACTGTGTATGACAATTATTATCATTGTATAGATGCCTCCCTTGAGTCCGAACACTCACTGTGAGAGACCCAAACTATCCATACAATCTATCATACCTCTCGAACCTATTAACAAAATCACTCACGGCTGACTCTGGCAACCCATTCCACTCACTCAACTCTCCAAGCTAAGAATATAGTCCTCACATCGCTACTAACCATATCTATATTCAACTTCCAGGGTGACCCTTTGTTCTGTCCCCTCCAGCCAAGTGCTGAAACATTTCCCTTGCATCAGCAACCCAAATGTTTCTTTCATATCCCTTCTTTTTTTCCTATCAGCTAACTTCTGAATTTACATACCCTCAATCTATCCTAATAGGGGAACATACCACAGACCACTCACCATCTTGGTCACCTGCCTCTGAATCTTCTCCACTGCACAGTAATCCAAATATGGACATATCAAGGCCCTATAAAGAGGAATAACATCTTCCTTATCTCTACTTGTTAATGTATTCTTCAGTAGCCAATTAATCTTATGGGCTACCTTAGCAACATGTCCTCTAAACTTTAACACTCTGTCTACCACCACACCTAAATCTCTAGTTTCATCTATTTCCTGGAGTACGGTGTCATCAATGTGATACATGGCTTGTAATCTATTAATCACAAAATGCATAACATGACATTTCTTCACATTAAACTGACACACATTAAATTTTACCCATACTGACATCCTATTTAAATAGTCCTGCAAACTCTCCACATCATCTTGATCGCAAACAACTGAATATTTCCTTTCAGGTTATTTCCTATATCATTTATGTACAAATTAAACAGCAATTGTCCCAGCACTGAACCTTGTGGCACACCACTAGTCACCTGTTTTTGCCTTGATTCAGCCCCTCTATATACTACTTTTTGATATCTGTCCAGAGCCACCCTCTTATCCACTTAACCAGTGTCATATCATCTCCATTTGTTCTAATTTGCGTAACAGTTCCATGTGGTATTCTGTCAAATGCCTTTGCAAAATCCAACAAAGTCATCTTGTAGCCATTTTCTTTATCCGACATTGCTGTTACTCTATTGTAAAAAGATAGTAAATTACTAAGGCATTACCCTTCACAAAGCCATGTTGCCCCTCATACATAATCATATTTTTATCTACCTGTTCTTAAATTCTCTTCCTGAGCAATTTTTCCAGTACTTTTACCACCTCACCTGAAATGCTGATTGGTCTATAATTTGCTACTGCAGTCTTAGAACCCCCCCCCCTTATGCAAGGGAATTATTTTGCTCTCTTTCCACTCCCTTGGAACTCTACCAGAGCTGAGACTTAAATAGCCTAATCAAAGGCTTGCCAGTTCGCTTGCACATTCTCACAAAACCCGAGCTAATATCCCATCTAATCCCACAGGTGTATTTACATTGAGATTGTGCAATATCCTAAGAACGTCCAATTTATCCACCTCTGTTCCCACACTAGTGTCTGTCACATATGTTAAAACAGTAACCTTCCTAGGACGATATACCCTTGCAAAGTGGGCACTCAGTAACTCGACTGTTTTATCTGATTCTGTCACCTCATGACTCATGATCATAACTCATTAAGGTTAATCTTCCATAGTCATTCTTCCTCTTACTTGCCATATAATGAAAGACCTCTTTAGGATTTCCTTTGGCATGCTTGGTTAGATTCTTCTCATAATCAGATTTTGCCTTCCTTGCCATGCTGGTCACCTTTCTTGCCTGAGCCTTGTACTTTTCATGAGTTTGCTGGTCAGCTTTCTCTTTATGTACCCTCCACAGCATTTTCTTCTGCAGATCGTGCTTAATGATATTACTCATCCATCTAACTTCTACCTGATTAACCCTCCTTACCTTAGGTTTACAATTTAATATTGCTTTCTCTAGATGTCCCTTAACTATCTCCCATGTACTACCAGTATCCTTACACTGCAGTATTTTATGCCATGGCACAGATTTAAGCTTCCTAAGCTCGTCATAATCACCTTCCTTGTAGTTCCATATATATCCCTTCTTGACAGAATATTTCTCATTTTGGGTTAAAGTGACCAAGTGAATATCACATGGTCACTTTCACCAATCAGAGGCAATGTGGTGACCTTCTTATGGATAGTTCTTGTTGATCCTATAACCAGATCCAATACCCTCACTCTCCCAGTCACCTCCATCACATGCTGCCTCAAGTGATTATCCTCAGTAGGTGTATAAATTCCATTTCCTTCCTGCCATGTGATCTTTCTTCCTTCTAGGCTATATCTCCATAGTTGAAATCCTCAATAATCACTTGATCTGTACTCATTGTACTAATTTGGCAATGCATGTCTTCCAGATGATCTGTGGATTGCTCTGGCCTATAGCAACAACCAACTATATATACGGGAGCACATGGCTCCCGTAAGAAGGAAAATGGCAGCTTGTAATAATGGTTCACCATCTTTGTTCAATAACTGTAATATAAAGGAGATTTTCCAGTGTACTATCTGCGAATATGCTTTGCGAAGAGCAGTTGGAGTATGGTTAGATGATGATAATGGAGTGAATGTGTGTAGAAAATGTAAGGAAAATGAGGAATTAAAGTGTATATAAGGACGTGAGTGTGATATTTTTGTCAAATATCAGAATGAAGAAAATAGCGATATG
The DNA here is from genome assembly GCF_054136105.1 of Typopeltis vanoorti. Taxonomy (NCBI): domain Eukaryota; kingdom Metazoa; phylum Arthropoda; class Arachnida; order Uropygi; family Thelyphonidae; genus Typopeltis; species Typopeltis vanoorti. Next base: position 27,611,826 of record NC_143566.1, on the reverse strand, counting down.
ATAAGAAATTGCAAGGTTGTACCAGAGAACTGTGAGGGCGTGAATGTAGAAAGTGTGAATGATGATATTAATACAGAGCAAATTAATGGCTTAACAGATAATAAAAAAGATGAGATAGATGCAATGAGTGAGATCGCGTTGTTGAGCGGAGTGATACATAGAGCAAAGTGGCAGCTAGAGCATATGCACAAATGTCTACCGAGTGTACCAGTCAATAATAAAAAGTATGATAGGAAAAATAAGAGTATGATTGTGAACGCAAACAAAATGAAGGAGCGAGTGCTGTATGGAGATTCGTTAGTACAAGGTGTGTTAGTATTGGATTTGACAAAATCATACCAACCTGGTGCGACCATCAAGGACGTAAGTGAGTCTATTAGAGAGCAAACGGAAAGGGCGAAAGAAATGATAGTTCTGGCAGGTACGAATGATTTGAAAGGAGATAAAATGGAAATGATAGAGGACCTGAATGAATTGTTTGAGGTAGCAAAAGAAAAGAGTGAGAGTGTTAGGATGATTAATCTTTGCCGCAGTATGACAGTGAAGTGTTTAGAAGGAGGTCCATAATTGCAAATGACTTTATGCGCGGGTTATGCATGACTAGTGGTGTGGAATTTGTGGACGTGTGGAGTGAGTTCGATGGGCGAAATGATCTATATAAGATGGATGGTTTGCATTTGAATGGATTTGGTGTAAGGAGACTTGAAAAAGTGTTATTGAACGAAGTGGATGTGCGGAATCAGGGAAACTAGATTTATTAAGGGGGGGGTAGATATGCAGACCTTAGGGAGGAAGTTGAGTATGAATGAGTATAATATGCCCGAGCAAATAAGGACAACAAATCAGAATGGGATAGTTAGTATAAGGCATCAAGGTAGGGATGGGGCTAATGGGGGGTCTGCAATTCATGTACACTAATGCTAGGAGTATTAGGAACAAGAAGGAAGAATTTTTGGCCTTGGTTGGCACTTCCAAACCACAGGTTATTGGCATTAGTGAAACATGGCTGACTGTAGATGATATAGCTAGTGGGATTGAATGTGATGGGTATGGTGTGTTCAGGAATGACAGGGAGAATAAAATGGGGGGAGGAGTATTGTTGATGATAGCTGATGAGCTGCAGCCAAAGAGAATAGAAGTTGAATTGCAGGATAGAGAAAAGAGCACATTTGAGGCCATTTGGTGTGAGATTGTGGCTAGTAGAATAAAATATACAATTAGGTTCTGCTATAGACCAGGTGATGGAAAAGATGGTGGAGATAGTATGCACAAGCAAATAGAAGTAATGAGTGGAAGGAGGGTAATTATTATGGGAGATTTCAACTGTGGTAGCATTGATTGGAGTGAGGAGAGGACACACGGAAGGAAGGAATTGGATTTTATGTGGTTATTAAGGGATAACTATCTGCGACAGCATGTAATGGAAAATACTAGGGGTCAGAGAGTGCTTGACCTAGTAATTACATCTTAGGATTTGGCTGTAACTAATATGACCACATTGCCACCAATTGGTGAGAGTGATCATAGGGTCTTGACTTGGGAGGTGGCTAAAGGTGTGGAATTTACAATTAAGACAGGGTACATGTGGAATTATCGGGCTGGAAAGTATGACAAGCTTAGGAGTTTGATTGGTTCAGTGCCATGGCATGTACAACTGCAAGGGCTAGAAGTTGATAGTGCATGAGAGGCGATTAAGAAGTGTTTGCATGAAGCAATGGCTGACTGTATACCTAGAGTCCGAATAATAAATCAAGTAGGGGTTAAATGGATGAATAATACCATTAAGCTTGAGCCGCAAAAAAAGAAACAACTTTGGAGGGAATTTAAGGAGAAAGGTGACCGGCAGGCACATGAACGGTATAAAGCGCAGTCCAGAAGGGTAACGAGTGTGGTAAGAAAAGCAAAAAAGGATTACAAAAGAACATTGGCCATGCAGGCTAAAGAGAATCCTAAACAGTTTTTTAGATATGTTGCAAGTAAAAGAAAAAATGTATATGGCAGAATGATTTTAAAGAATGCTGATGGTAGGGAGGTAACCGAATCAGTTGATATAGTTGAGTTACTGAGCGAGCACTTTGCAAGAATATATCATCCAGGTGGTGACATTGCAGAAATGAATGAACCAATAGATTATACGGGAATTGTGGTGAATGAAGTGGAGGTGAGTAGTCTATTGTAAAACCTCAATGTCAATACATCTGTGGGATTGGATGGTATACCAGCTCGTGCCGTACATGAAGCGGCTAAAGAATTGTCAGTACCCTTGACCATTTTGTTTAATTTGAGTCTCGGGTGTTTAATTAGTCCTGAGGGTGTGGAAAGAGGGGAAAATAGTTCCACTGCATAAAGAAGGTTCCAAGACTGATGTTGTAAATTACCGACCGATTAGCATATCAGGAATCGTTGTGAAGGTCTTGGAGAAATTAGTCAAGAAAAGAATACAGGATTGGATAGATGAATTGTATGGGGGACAACATGGTTTTGTGAAGGGTAGATCATGCCTCAGTAACTTGCTCACGTTTTATAACACAGTGACGGCTGAACTGGATAAGGGTAATGGGTTTACAGTGATTCTACTGGACCTTGCCAAGACCTTTGACAGGATACCACATGGAACTAATCAGTAAACTGGAGCAGATGGGGAAGGATATAGGGTTGGTGAGATGGATAGGAGGGTGGTTGATGGAGAGATACCAGAGAGTGGTTTATTCAGGAGTTGAGTCCAGAAGACGGCTTGTGACTAGTGGTGTGCCACAGGGTTCTGTTCTTGAACCACTACTTTTCAATTTGTTCATCAGTGATATAGGAAAGGATCTGAGAGGAAGTGTTCACTTGTTTGCTAATGATGCAAAGTTGGGTAGAGCAATTGTGAGTGCACATAATGTCAAAATTTTGCAGGATGATTTGGATAGTTTGGAGGACTGGGCTTGGGAAAATGGATGTCAGTTTAATATGGCAAAGTGTAAGGTTATGCATTTTGGGGTGAAAAGATTAGCAGTAGTATATCACATTGGTGGAACCGTACTCCAGGAGATTGATGAGGCCAGGGATTTGGGAGTGTTGGTGGATAGGGAATTGAAGTTTAGGTTAGGTTAGATAAGCTAAATCAGCTTATCAAATCACTTGGCTTCTGAAAAATACTTTAACAAGCAGAGACAAACAAGTTATTGTTCCTCTGTATCAAGCCTTGATAAGACCCCATCTAGACTACTGTGCCCAAATATGGGCGCCAGGTTTTCTTCTTGATGGCTAGGAGGTGGAGAGGATCCAGACACGAGTGACCAAGATGATAGCAGGTCTGTGGAATGAACCTTATGAGTACAGGTTGAAAATTTGTGGGTTGCAAAAATTGGTCGATAGGCGGAAAAGGGGTGATATGATTGAGACATTCAAATTACTGAAGGGTTTCTATAAGATTAATCCAGAAGATATTTTTGAGAATAGGACTGGTGGTGGGAAGACTAGGAGCCATACATGGAAGCTGGGCAAGAGCGTGGTTGACAAGGGTGTTAGCGCTAGGTTTTTTACTTGGAGAGTGGTGAATGAGTGGAATAAGCTGCCAGAATCTGTTGTGGGTGCTATGACTGTGAATGAGTTCAAGGCGAGGTATGATAGATACTGGGTGAATGTCGAATAGTTGTTCTTGACATGATGTTAGGGCCTCCCTCAATGAGTCTGTCGACTCCTTGGAGTTGCCCGGAATAATAATAATAATATATTGATATATATTTTTATATAGTTTTTACCCATGAAAGGCTATTAGTAAACCTATATTACATTTGTATTGTGTAAGGCTAAGAATTTTTTTCTTTCCATTTTTATCAGTTTTATATACAGCGTGTTCGGGATAAATTTGACATATTTATAATTAATTATATTTTTCCGTAAGTTACATGTATTAACACACACTTCTCTTCATTTAAAAGTTTGGACCCTTCTTCATTCATATACAAGATGTCAGAAAGGATGGATAGCTGGAACCCACCTGAATCATGGAAGAGAATAACTTGTATCATGATGATTCGTGCCCACCATCAAAATAAGGATATTACGACTGCTGCCCAATGCTCCCTGAATACAGTAAAAACAATCAGGCATGAACTAGAGACTTGCAATGGTGACTACGAGGATGTAGCAAGAAGAAAGATCCCTAGCAGACGATCTGATTGCGTTCGTACAGCAGAATTCCTCGCAAATCTGCAGGAACAGGTGTTGAAGAACCCTGGCATTGGAATTCGGGCTTTGTTCGTGGAGTTGCTAACTGTAGTCAAGCCCTGGATAACAAGGGTAGCCAATGGTAGGCCGTATGTATGGCAGCAGGATTCGGCCCCTTGCCACACCTCTGGGAAAAGTCAAAAATGGTTGTCTGAAAATTTCTACGACTTCACCAGTCCAAATGTTTGGCCTCCAAACTCCCCAGACCTTAACCCCATGGATTATTTTGTATGGGGCGCAGTTGAAAAAGACACCAATCGCACTTCCAGTAATACAAAAGCCCAGTTAATGGATAAAATTAAAACAGTTTTTGCGGCCCTTCTCAGGGAGACTGTAGCATCAGCTTGTTCGAGGTTCCGAAGCAGAATTGAAGCTGTGATCGATGCTAATGGTGGTTATTTTGAGTAAATCTTGTTGATAGTATTGTAATTAACTCTGCCTGTAATGTTTTTTTGTCAATTCATTAAATTTAATAGATACAAAGGAGATTTTCTTTTTCCTTACGAAACTGTCAAATTTATCCCGAACACCCTGTATATGAGTTGTCAAAAAGGCGCACCCATTAAGTTACTTAAATATAAAGAGCCAATAGGCTTCATTTCGGCAATATAAACATTATTTAAATTAAGGGGAATTAAATCTCACATTGTTTTAAAACCGAATAAGAAACTCAAGGATCGGAATCAAAGAGTTTCATGCCGAACATAGTATAGTAAACTATAAAAGTATCAGCGAGTACTAGCGTGAGCTAATGCACGTAGTACAAACTCGGGCAACTGGTAGCAAAGGTGGAGAAAGTTCTGATCGCTATTCTTAGTATTTTCCATAATGTAAAACCCATCTCCTAGGAGATGTATGATGTTATACATTATGGTGGGAGGTCACTACCCAGACCAGTTTCAGCCTTTATTGAGGCTTCATCAGTGAGTAACTAGATCAAAATAATACCAAGGGTATAGCGAAAAGAACTTATATACTCTGCTACACGAGTTCTCAAAAAGGTGCACTCATCAAGTTACTTAAATATAAAGAGCCAATAGGCTTCATTTCGGCAATATAAACATTATTGAACATGACTGAAACCGGTCTGGGTAGTGACCTCCCACCATAATGTATAACATCACCCATCTCCTAGGAGATGGGTTTTATATTATGGAAAATACTAAGAATAGTGATCAGAACTTTCTTCACCTTTGCTACGAGTTGCCCGAGTACTACGTACTTGTACTATGTGCATTAGCTCACGCTAGTAGTCGCCAATACTTTTATAATTTACTATACTATATTCGGTATGAAACTTTTTGATTCTGATCCTTGAGTTTCTTATTCGGTTTTAAAACAATGTGGGATTTAATTCCCCTTAATTTAAATAATGTTTATATCATCAAAATGAAGCCTATTGGCTTTTTATATTTAAGTAACATCTTGTATTTATTGCTTAGAAAGATCTCACCTGTTTTTGTCTTCTTTGCTTTGGTAACTTCCCAGTATCATTGGGATCTAGACCCTGAAGAGAGATGAAGGTTGTATTATTAATCATGAAGTCATTTTTCCCCATATACAAGTGATGAAAAAGTGTATTACCTTATTATTAAAATGCTCTGAATCAGAGTTGTAGAAAGTTTTTTCATTTGGTTATAAATTAAATTTAACTTGACAAGAAATTATATTCTTGTTTAATCCTTTATCCAAATGTAAGCAAACAAAGTTTGTTTTTGCTTTGTTTTCATTACTTGTATGTGAGAGATGTATGACTTTTGCATTACTTCAACTTTGGTATCTTTGATGAGACCTCAGTGAAGGTCAAAACCATTCTGGGTAATGGCCTTTCCCATAATGCATAGCATTGCATGTTTGAAAGGATGTGTGCTTTGCATTATGGGATACCAAGGCTGATGGGAAGTCATTAGCCTCTATACATAAGTAGCCAAGTTGTGAAGATACTTCACATGTTTGCACTTGGATAAAGGATTAAACAAGAATATAATTTCTTGGCAAGTTTAATTTAAATAAGAGATATACTCCATTTATCTGGAGTTTAATCTCAGACCAAGCCTTCTGAATTACATAGTGCAGTCACTGCAGAAGTTTCATACCTCCATATTTCAACATTTCTAGTTGAATATCATTTATTCTTGGTGCTCTTCCACATTTCAGGTATAATCTAATGGCTTTTATATATTAGATGTGTGGAGTAAGTTTTTTTATGTGACTGCCACCTACGAGAAGTTATAAACATAAATGCATAGTAAATTAGTACCTTGGGTGGGCTTAGGATTTTTTCTGTTCTTATTAACTTTTATATATGGTTTTGTATTTATTTATTACTTTGGGAGGAATATAGTGAGGAGGGCATATCCATACTTGAGGTATTAATACCTACCATCTTTATCATATTTGATTCTTTTTGCATTACTCCTTCCTCGGTTTCTATGTTTTTTCAGAAGCTTCAGTAACATTTTGCCACAGGTGATATTTGAATTTTATATTCCTGCCAAAGTCTTCCCATGTCTAAAATGTGCATAAAAGATGCTTTTATGCACATTTTAGACTTACTACATTTTTCTCTATATTCTAGTAAGCTGACTTGTAGTAAGTTGGAATGTATTGTCTTCTCTTCCAAAACTGCCCCTCTGAGTCCGCCATGGAATTTGGATTTTTCCATCCCTTTAGACAACCTCACTACATGTTCCCCTTGTTGAATTAACAGTATTTCTTTAGAATTTGCAGTTTGACTCTTATATTCAAACTTTTTCATTTTTCCTTAAATGGTATTTGTATATTTGAGTCTACAATTCACCTCTGAAATTGCCTGACTTCTTCCACTTCTTCCTTAGCAGAACTATATGTGGGTCCATAAGCACAAATAAGGTTCATTGTCCAATTCCCCCTTTCATGTTTGCCTATGTGACTGCTTGAAATTGCCTGCCAGTCGCATTGATTTTCATGTTTAGTGTTGAATACTGTAGCTACTTCTCCTTTTCACTGATCACAGTTGCTTGAATATAATAAACCTTATATTTCTTATTTAGTAGAATCTCATCTGATTTAGACATTGTTTTGGTAACAGCAATCTTATCGACTTGGTAGTTCTCTAGGTCTTCGGTCAGTTTGAATTTTTTTCACTGATGTTTATATTGATGGTGCCTATATTTGATGCTGTTCCAATTCAGTTTGAATATGTTCTAATAGCTCACTTTATACTGTTTCCATGGTTCCCTTACAAAAACAGTGGGGACCATGTTCAACAGGATAATGTGCCAACTGGCATGAAAAATTATTATGTTGTAGCATCATTTTGTTTTGATTTAAGCCAATAAGAATGCTGGTTGGCCAAATCTCAGATTACTAGCCCATCCACATTTGTTCAGTTCTCAAAGGTGAGGATTGGACATTAGATCAGAAGCCCAAGTTGGTTTTTCTTCATTCCTTAAAAAGGAGACGTCGTCTTTCTTTAACATTTTAGCATCCCCATAATTTGGAGAATAACCTAGAGTTTTGAATGCCTAGTGATTTAATCTGGTTAATTGAATTGCAATAAAACAGACCTTGAACACATTTGATAGCAGCTGCAATTTAATAAGCAGAAAGTAGAAACTGGGTAATTTGTAAAGTTTGTGCCATTGCCATTCTAGATGGACTTAAGTCTTCTATTGGCAGGCCAGTGATGATGATAATTAAAAAGTATTTATATCTTCTTGCTTTTTAGGCTTACTTCTGGTATGCCATCATCAATGCGTTTACGTGATCTGATTCGTCAAATACGTGCAGCTCGAACAGCTGCTGATGAACGTGCTGTTGTTCAGAAAGAGTGTGCCTATATCCGTTCCACTTTTCGTGAAGAAGATAACACGTGGAGATGCCGAAATGTTGCCAAGTTGTTATATATTCATATGTTAGGATATCCAGCTCATTTTGGGCAGGTAAGTCAAATTATTTTTACCAAGAAGTATCCACACTTGAGCTTGGTTTACTTGTTTTTTGAATTCTGGCTGAAATAACTAAGATAATGAAGAAGGATATTGTGTTTGTTAATTATGCATATTCTTCTGGCCAGTTTGCCTGTTTTATGGGATGAAAAATCTCAGTTTTCTACAGGAAAAATCATGTCACCACTGTATAAGACTATCCCACTCACCTTTACCTGGAGAGCCCTTAAAAAGGTTCTTGATGTCTTGGATGGAACCCAGGTCTTTCCATCCAAAGGACATTCTAGTTGTAAGTTTTTCCACTTGGTTATACCATAAATTAAAGATACCAAGAAATTATATTCTTGGTGTAATCCTTTATCCAAGTGTAAGCAAACAAGTTTGCACCTGAACTATTTTCAGGACTGGGGCAACTCGTATGAAGAGGCTTATGACTTACGCATTCCATAATGCAAAGCACATCTTGCAGACATGTATAATTCTATGTCAGTGCCGGATTTAACTATAAGCTAAAAAAACTACAGCTTAGGGCCTCGCAATCTGCCGGGTCCTCAAATAAAAAACAAAAAGACCAGCTGATGTAATTTAAAACAGTAGGGGGGAACCTCTGGGTTTTGTATAGCTTAGGGCCTCAGCAAGTCTAAATCCGGCCCTGATGCTATGCATTATGGCAAGGGTCACTACCCAGACCGGTTTTGACCTTTATTGAGGTTTCATCAGTGGGAATTCTTGGTATTATTAATTTATTGTATAACCAAGTGGTCCACACGGTTAGCTTAGTGGCTGTGCGCTTCGCAACCATATGCCTGGGGAAGGAGTGTCCTTGGTTCGATTCCCGCCGACGACGTGAGGAGCTTAAGGATCTTCCTCAGCCATAGCCAAGTTAGCCGGTCTTGGACGTAGACAGTAGGGTTTCCCCCAGTTTATCTGGGGTTTATCATCCCGCAAGCAGGCAAACTGGCTTTGAGAACTCAACACTACAGGCCATAGGATACACCGGGGCATAAGGCTGACCACCTTATCCTGTGAACGGTTTGAGGTCCGACGATTAACTAACTAACCCTCGACACCGCAAGGTAAAAGAGGGTAAAAGGAAGATGATGAAAGGAAGATGATAACCAAGTGGAAAAACTTACAACTATCTCTAATCCAGAGTATTTTAATAATAAGGTGTGATATCTTTTGGCTACTTGTATATGAAAATATGACTTTGCATCCCATAATGCAAAGCACATTTCCTTGCGGACATATATAATGCTATACATTATGGGAAGGGTCACTACCCAGACAGGTCTCATCAGTGGGAGCCAGATCCAGAGGTGATACTTCGACCTTAGTATCACCTCTGGATCTGGCTCCCACTGATGAGGCATCCATAAAGGTCGAAACCTGTCTGGGTAGTGACCCTTCCCATTATGTATAGCATTATACATGTCCGCAAAGAAATGTGCTTTGCATTATGGGATACTAAGGCAAGTGATGTGAAGCCATTAGCCTCTTTATATGAGTTGCCCCAGTCCTGAAAATAGTTCAGCGCACACTTGTTTGCTTACACTTGGATAAAGGATTAAACCAAGAATATAATTTCTTGGTATCTTTAATTTAAAGGGCATTCTAGTTACAAATTAACTATGGAGGCTCCTTATTTAAAGCCGTTTATACCATTAACATATAATATGTAATTTGTTTCACACTTCATATCAAGCCAGTATCATCTTTAGAATACTTTTTGACATTCTCAGATATTTGTTGAGCTTACTGCAATAAAAGCACTAGAGATCCATATTCCTCATCTTTTCTGAACAGGTTGTGGAAACTGAAAGTTCAAGTGTATTGTTTCTGAACATTTCACTGCAAGCTAGAGTTTACAGAAAATTTTTCCTGTACATTATCAGTTAAAATTTACTGATGTTGTTGGCTTAGTGTCTAGTGTCTTCACTTTCTAATCTGTAGGCTGTAGGTTTGAATCCCATTGTTTTGCAAGGATGTTTTTGAATATATTTAAGTAGTAGTAAATTATCTAGTGTGAGACCTCCTTGCTTCTTGGAGAGTGAAGTGACTTGAAAAAATATCTAGTTTGGTCTCTGAAGCATGGATCCCAGATTTAGGACTCTTAGTACACCAAGTACTGCTAATGAGTTTAGGTTTGTTAGCTTGCATGGATGAAATTGTCATAAAAAATGTCAGCGTTGAAAAACAAGGCTAAATCTTTTAATTTGGATGCATATACTAATATGTTGACTAAAGCACTGTAATAAAAAAAAACTTTAAGAGCCTTACAACTTTTTTTAGCAGAGTGACATCTTCCAGAAAGAACATTATGTATAATGCTAAGCCAAGCATAGTCAGAGCATTTCTCAAATACTTGTGTAGTTGAATTGTTTTTTTTCCCTATATGTTCATAGGGATCATTCATAATTGAAACAAGTATTCCAATATTTCCGCTATAAAAGCATGTCTTCCCTAGTTGGATGTTAACTATACTTGTAGGTATAGATGATTTAATCACCTGGTAAACATCAATACTCTGCTTGTTGGTGCCAGTAGTAAGAGTTGTCATGTTTGGTCTCCAGAGAAAGTTCTGCTATTTCTCTCAACCCCTTTCTTAGTTGCAGAGCAGGTTGCCCTTCAAGGATATGTCAGTAGCATTTATAGGAATCCATCACCTTCTCTATTAACATATTACTGATGCTTTAAAGCCTTGAATGAGTATTTGCATATGTGCCACTGCTGCTTCTAAGCGTTGTAGGTCTTTCATGGTTCTGTGTTGCATAACTCAGTCTGGTCTGGGCAATTGAATCATGTGGATGTGTAGGCATTGCAACAAATGTGCATTCCGTTCACCAACCACTCTCTATTTAAAAAAATCTACTCCTTACCCTTCTTCACTACATCCTCACACAACTTCCAAAAATGGTCTCTTGTACTCTCCACGTTACTCTTCACTTTTTTTTATAATTCCTTCGCTAATCTGGTAGACTTTCCTAACTAACTTGAGGGTCTCTATCATATCTCCTGTTTTCCTCTTATTTGCAAAACTTTGTAATCCACATTCCCTTAACTGCTCTGCATAACCAACATTCCAGAGTCCCGATATCACTTTGGTCATTAGTCTTTGGACCCTCTGTAGTGTTTCCACATTACAATGAAAACTAGGCAACACAATTTAAGCACAGTAGTCCATCTGTGGTCGGACCAATGCCACATATAGAGTCACCACCACCACCTCCTTCATATCCCTACATATCAGTGCACTTTTTATCATAGCTGCAATACGATGTGCAGTCTTTGCAACACTTGTAATCTGCCATGGGAACTTTAGTCTACTGTCTGCCATCACATCAAGATCCTGAATCTCATCCACTTATAATTCCTTCTGTAAAATCCCTTAACCAAATTGGTCTCTATCATATCACCTCTTCTCCAGCTATTCACCAAACTCTGCAATCTACATTCCCTCAACTACTCTGCATGACCAGCACTCCAGAGGGTTGATACCACTTTGGTCATTCATCTTTGGATTTATTGTGTTCCCACATCACAATCAAAAGTAGGCAACCAACTTTAAACACAATAGTTTGTTTGTGATCTGCACTTTGTCTTATATGTTTACATTTAATTACAGCATCACAGTAATTGTAACAAATCAAGGGGTAGATATCTTTCATCGTCTAGTGAAATACCACCACCTTGCTTATTAGAGACCTGAAGGGGGCTGCAGCCACGTTGGGTCACTACAGCAAGGGGTTCCAGTTTCTGTATCTCCCCCCCCCCCACTTTTCTCACATGCAATGAGAGTGATACCCTTAATGACATTCCAATTTCACTGTAGGGGCAAGACCCACCTATTCAAGGGTACAGCAGTAAAATGGTTCTGCAAGCTGGATAGCACATGGGACTGAACCAGTTAGTAGTTAATCTGGAGGCGTCCCAATCAGCCAGTGTCAAATCCTTCAGCCATGTATTTTGCTTGCTTGTGACTGGAGGGAGACCAAACATTGTGGCTGCAAGGAGAACTGTTTGGGATGCCTCCAGATTAACTTTGGGCATATATAATGCTATACATTATGGGAAGGGTCACTACCCAGACAGGTCTCATCAGTGGGATCCAGAGGTGATACTTCGACCTTAGTTAAAAAAAAAAAACTAATAAAATATCAAAATTCCAACCAAAAGAAATACAAAAAACAACAGAAATCCAATCATTGATGGAAGTTTTTTCGCTTGGCTATGCTACCAATTATATATTTAGTTTAATCCTTTATTCAAGTGTAAGCAAACAAAGTTTGCACCTGAAGTATTTTCAGGACTGGGGCAACTCGTGGTAAAGTTGGTATAAATTCTGATCACTCGCCTTAGTATCTTATAATGCAAAGCACATCTCCTTGCAGACATGTATACTGCTATGCATTAAGGGAAGGGTCACTATCCAGACCGGTCTCGACCTTTATTGAGGTCTCATCAGTGGGAGCCAGACCTAGAGGTGGTGATACTAAGGTTGAAGTAATGCAGAAGTCATGTCACTATATACCAGTTGCCAAAAGGTATCAACACCTTATTATTAAAATTCTCTGGATTAGAGATAGTTGATGGAAGTTTTTTCACTTGGCTATGCTGCCAATTATATATTTGATTTAATCCTTTATCTGCATCACTTCCACCTTAGTATCACCACCTCTGGGTCTGGCTTCCACTGACGGGACCTCGATAAAGGTCGAAACCGGTCTTGGTAGTGACCCTTCCCTTAATGCATAGCAATATACATGTCCGCAAGAAGATGTGCTTTGCATTATAGGATACTAATGCAAGTGATCAGAACTTATACCACCTTTACCACGAGTTGCCCCAGTCCTGAAAATACTTCTGACACAAACTTTGTTTGCTTACACTTAGATAAAGGGTTAAACCAAATATATAATTGGTAGAAATCCAATCAAACAATCTGTCAACATTAATTCTTATCCAAAAAAAAAGTTTCCACATCCACTTCACCAACATCCATGGTCTACAGCAATATAAATAATAAATATAATTATATATAATAATATAAATATATATAATCATCAGTCAGCCATTTTTGATCCAATGCTAGATGAAGGCCTTTCCAAGATGACTTGAAAATTGTCTGTCAATGGCTCTTCTTCTCTGTGTCACTTGCAAATCTGATAATTACATCGATCCATCATGATTTTTTATAATTATTATTATTGCGTGACACCTCCAAGCAGTCCAAAGATTCATTGCAGGAGGCCACTCTATTTCACTCTGCTACATACATCTGTTTCCCCTATTACTTGATTCTTACAGTACACACAACTACCATCAACACCATTTACTGCCCATCACCCACCAACAGCATTTTTTTGTCTGCAAATTTCGTGTGTTCTGAAGGCCAATTTGCCTGTTCTCAGAATTGAAAACCCTGAGTTTGTTGAGAAAAAACTGCTATTTTGGCTGGCTGTGTCAGTTTTCCTTCTTTGGAACCCAATCCAGTACTTCTTTTGACCATCATTAGTCTTTTCTTCCAGCAGTGTGCCCAGTCCATTGCTACTTCAGATGCTTTGCATTTCTGTAATGTCAGAGACTGGTTTGAATTATTATCTTAGTATTCCTTTTGTAATCCAGTCTTGTGATACCAATTGTACATTTTTCCATGCCAATTTGTGTTGTCCTTAGTTTTTAAAGTTTCCTCTGCATTTAATGTCTTTTTTCACAGTTATGTGTTAACATAGGGGAACACACTAGTTAAAAACTTCTCCTTTTCAGGCATAGTGGTAATTGGCTTTTGAATGTTGATCATATGTCTTAGTTCTCCAAATGCTTTCCATCCAAGCGTTGTTCATCTTTTGATTTCTTCCATGGCATTTTGATTCATTGATATGTTATCCTAAATATATATAATGATCCATTTATTCAATTTCATTGAAATTTAATTTTAATAATTCTGGCTGTACATAGCTGTCGAACATAATTTGGATCTTCTTCAGGTTTATCTTTAAGTCAGCTGTTTTACCAGCAGTTTGGAGTTCACAGATACGAGTCTGTAATTTCTGTGTACTTGAGATACAGATAACTATGTCATCTGCAAACCGTAAATGGCCATTTATCTTCAGACTTTTTCTTCTCAGTCAATGAATATTTCTTCTAGGCATGCTGTGAATGGTTTTTGAGATATTGTGTCACTTTGCCTTATGTATCTCTTTTCTAGTAGAGATGTTTCCATTGAAATGAATTGTTACTATAGCATTGGTTAATGCTGATTTGATTGTCCTAATATACGGTACGGCTCTTCCACTCACAGGTTTCATACTGCTTTAAGTATTGTACAGTTGTTTATTGAATCAAAGGCTTTAATCAGTGAACCAGTACACAATGTTGGTATTCATTGCACCATTCACACACACACACACACACACACACATATATATATATGAATTTCTTTCTTGATTATATATATATATATATATAATCAAGAAAAGAACCTAAAAAAGATGCATTTGCCCGTTTTTCACCAGCACCCATTGCTGTTATATAAATGTTCATTACCACTTCAGATGTCTATCTTTACTCGCTGTTCTACTAGAACTTAAGTTGATATCTGTATCAACTACTCTTAATATGTACTATAATATATAGACACGTTTGCACAAGACTATTATATTTTACCTTGCTGAAAATAACAGACTATCTTCAGTGGCTACATAGGAACAGTTTTTAAACAAGGTGAAATACCAACAATCGATCATTCAAAAGTAGAATGAGCCGCATGATGTTATATCACTAAGTATTAAAGAGAGGAAAACATTTTTTATCAGAGTAATGATTAAATTAAAGATATTAATTCACAAATTCATAATAATCTTAATTTATAAATAACATTAGACTAATGTAAGAATTAAAGTCTTAATTAAAATAAAAATAAAAAATAAATAAATTATATATATATTAATGTGTTATCCTGATTAAACTTTGCCATATTTTTGATAAAAATGTACAGTCATTTCGTTAAGTTAGGGTATTGAATTAAGACCTTGGCACTTTCTTTAAATGAACGTTCAAATTAATAGTGACATCTGTGTAGAAGGCAAGTCTTGGATCAGAGGATGTTGTGGCTTGTCTCTGTTCCGTGCTGAGCCAATCCAGACTTATCGAATTTGTTGTGCTTAATGTATGATTGATGTTCCTGAATTCTTTTTTCTATAGAGCGTCCTGTTTGTCCAAAGTAGAGCAGATTGCAGTTACAAGGAACTTGATACCAGGCAGAGGCATAGTTGAGTGTTTATCTTTAGAAGAGGGAAAATAGGTGGATATTTCTAAAGAGAAATGTTCAACTATGTCTCTGTCTGGTGTATATCAAGTTCCTTGTAACTGCAATCTGTCCTACTTTGGATAAACAGGATGCTCTATAGAAAAAAGAATTCAGGGACATCAATCATACATTCAGCACAAAAAATCCGATAAGTCTGGATTGGCTCAGCACGGAATAGAGATAAGCCACAACATCCTCTGGTCCAAGACTCACCTTCTACACAGATGTCACTATAAATTTGAACGTTTATTTAAAGAAAGTGCCGAGGCCTTACTTCAACGCCCTAACTTGAATCGAAATGATTGTACATCTTTATCAAAAATATGGGAAAGTTTAATGAGGATAACACATTACTATATATATAATTTATTTATTTTTTATTTTATTTTTTATTTTTTTATTTTTATTTTAATTAAGACTAATTCTTACATTAGTCTAATGTTATTTATAAATTAAGATTATTATATGAATTTGTGAATTAATATCTTTAATTTAATCATTACTCTGATAAAAATATTTTCCTCTCTTTAATACTTAGCGATATAACATCATGTGGCTCGTTCTACTTTTGAATGATGAATTGTTGGTATTCCACCTTGTTTAAAAAACTGTTCCTGTGTAGCTACTGAAGATAGTTTGTTATTTTCAAACTGAAATATTTGGCAAATTAAAATATAATATTCTTGTGTAAACATGTCTATATATTATAATCTTAATGTCACAAGTTTCTCTAAAGAATCAAATTCCATTCCTTCACGGGGAACACTTTACCGAAAAAAACCTGTAAATTAGGTAAACTATCAGTAATATAATGTAAGTTGCTAGCGAGGATCGTCTTACTGAAAAAATGCCACGACAGCAAGATTATTCCTAATTTTGCTAAGATTAAAGAAACCAGCAAATCTCCTTGAGTTCATAATATCTACAGGAACACTAGTTTAGCTTTAATCCTTAACCAACTCAGAGCAGCTAAACATGATCTTGCTACTAACATTCGTCAAGTTTCTGATCTCTGGACCTTTATCTGCACAAACATAGCCCCACATCTTTCTGACTTAGTTCTTAATGTGGCTAAATGCTCTATACAACGCTCGCGTAAAAAACAGAATCAACATCTAAACCGCAAATATAATGTTCTTATTTCTAAACAAATCAAGCCTTTCCAAGTTCCAGATAATTGGATTGTCAACATATCCGGTTGCCCTTTAACTAGTAGTGAAACACTCATCCTCTCAATAGGACATGATTTCGCTATAATCCCTGAAAAGATTCCGTATCTAGATTTCCTAGTTAACATCGAACGGAATCTTAGTCATATTTCCAGTGAAAAGGCTAATTCTCTCCACCTAGAAGTTGCTTCTACGCTAAAGCCAAGCTTCCTCCTTCCAACATATCATTTTCTGAAAAGAAATTGCTATATTCCTTAAGAAGCAACAGTCACCTTTGTTGGATTGTGATAGAGTGGAATTTTAGGAACTCCTATCTTATCACAATCTAACATGCGTTTCCAAACAAAAAAAAAGGGGATATAAATATAGGTGATTGCCTCTGAGTATAAAATTATTGCTAAGTAAATATATCAAGCAAGTTTCACTATGAGAGATTAAATAAGTGTGTATTTAGTACCATTCACAAATGAGTTAAAATCAATAATGGAAGTGTAAACCTTTAGCAGAGTTGTATAAAGTAATATGTATTAATAGATATAGAATATTAGCACAAATTCAACATGTTAATAGATATAGAATGTTAGCACAAATTCAACATGAAGGGGAGTGAAGTCCAAAGGTCACAGAGCAGTGACATGAGGGAGCGGCTCTCCCCAAGCAAACAGCGTGACGTCAGTGCAAGTGCAGTAGCGGAGAAGGCTGGATGCCATGACATAAGACCATGTGAGTGTGTTGGCTGGACATCGCGAAATGCGAGAAATGCCGAGAAAAAAGAGGGAAATATAAGGGTCATGCACCCCTGAAAAAAGGCTTTTTGTCCTGGATCTCCTAGTGTTCATCTCGTGGTGGTGAAGGGTGGCAGTGCCTCCATACCAGAGGATTCCAATAAAGGCAGCAGCGGAACTCAGCGGTCGTATTTCCCCAGAAGAAATAAGCCCGGCAGTCCATAGAAAGCCAGATTCCGGTAGACCATTGATGCGATACAGAACCAAAGGGCAGATAAGTAGACTTTATTTGTATTTCACTGAATGTGAATGAGAGATTTGTGCCAGGTTGATAAAGCAGAAAAGGGAACATTAATGATATTGATTAAGACTGTGTTGCCATTGTTTAGAGAGGGTTGCCTTAAATCTTACTGTCTACCACTGTGAGGAATTGCTAATTTATAAAGGGATTGTAAAAGATATGTGTGCTATCTTGTGTGGTTTGACAGAACTACTGAGAAATAGAAAGATTGTGATAATCATGCATGATTAAGGTATTTAAGAGTATAAATAAGATTCTTACTTTAGAGAAATACAGCATAATCAGTTATAAGTATATTTGTAGTATTATAATATTTTAACTCTATCCTGACTGTCAGGAATTCCCTTAATTCTTAAGATGGGAATTAAGCTAATAGTATTGAATGTACATAATTTTGATATATAATAAACCTTGCTTTTGTATGTAACTAAGACTATCTGTGATTTCTGGAATCCGATGCACCTCTTATAAAAATAATACGAACCTATGCAGAAGACTAGAGAAAAGTAAAGTTTGGCCACGTCTGTAAAGTTGCTAGGTATCATTTAAGTACTGTCCTGAGATCACCTCTTGATTGATAACATTGTTAATCTAATAGTGCTAAGTGGCGCAGCGAAATATAAATTTTCTTGGCGTTTTACGAGAGGTAGATCTCAGACACTTCGATACTCTGGTGTTGCCTCGATCTTGAGGAAATTCCGTTGTCCCTCAGAGGTACCACGTGATACCCGATTGAGAGTTTAACGGGGATTTGACTCAAAGATTAAGAATAGATATATGAGTAGAAAGTCGATATATGAGTAGAAAAAGTTCTCTTCTACTTCGAGATCGCTCAACACACCAAGAACTTAATCACGATCTCATGAACAGACAACTGAAGAAATTAAACTCCCTTCTAGATGAGGTGATAAATTTGGATGCAGACACGATTGAAAGGCTAAAAACTCATTTCGCAAGACCTCCTAGATTTTATGGTCTACCTAAAATACACAAGACAGATATTCCTCTTCATCCTATAGTGGACTGTATTTATTCACTACTTATCGCATAGCCAAATATTTTGCTAAATTATTCAAATCACATATAGGGACCGCACGGTTAGCCTAGTGGCTTTGCACTTAGCAACCATATGCCTGGGGAAGGAGTGTCCCAGGTTCGATTCCCGTTGTAGACATAAGGAATTTGAGGATCTTCCTCAGGCATAGCCAAGTTAGCCGGTCTTGGGCGCGGTCAGTAGGGTTTTTTCCGCCAATTTATCTGGCGTTTTTCATCCCGCAAGTAGGCAAACCGGCCCCGTGAACATACGCTTCTACAGTCAAAAATATATCCCCCCCCCAGCGGCAGACCAGGCGACGGGTCGGTTGGGAGTAGTACTAACAAGAAGTCGCATCTAAGTAACACGCGGACCCTGCATAGGAAGCAGGAATAACGTGTAGAAGAAGATTGAAATCACATATAGGCAAATCACACTCCTTTTTGAAAAACTCTTCTGATTTCCTAAATAAATTAAAAAAATATCTCTTTACAACATACTGATCTTATGGTGAGCTTCGATGTAGGATCTCTATATACTAATGTACCTCTCAAAGAGACTTTACAATTACTTGCTGACATCTTTGCCGGCAAAGGTTGGTCGATTGGTAGAGCCTCTGCTACTAATGGCTCAGTTAAGTAAGTTTGAGCGCGGTTAGTAGTTGGAAGGGGGCCAATCGTTCGATGCTGTTGGCACACTCTCCCTCGATGAGTCTCTGGACTCCCTGGAGGTGTCAAATAATAATAATAATAATAATCTTCCCACAAGACATTATAAAATTATTTGATTTCGTGATGCACTCTGGATATTTCTTATGTCAAAACAAATTCTACAACCAAGTGAAAGGAACAGTCATGGGAAGTCCACTTTCACCTGCTCTAGCCAACTTTTATTTGGAACATCTAGAAGACATCCTGTTCTCATCTATATTCCCTGAACCTTCCTTTTGGGTGAGATATATAGACGACATCTTTTCAGTATGGCCTCATAACAGAGATTCCTTACCTTCCTTTTTAGCCGGAATCAATTCCTTACATCCTCGTATTAAGTTTACCATGGAGATTGAAAAAGACAACTGAATGTTGAAAGTTTATTTTTCACTTGGTTAGACTATAATAAATTTAGTTTAGTCCTTTATCCAAGTGTGAGCAAACAAAGTTTGCACCTGAAAGTATCTTCAGGACTGAAGTAAGGTAGTACAACACCGGGCAACTCATTACGAGTTGCCTGGTTTTGTTATCTCAAACAAGTTATCTCAAAAGGATAACTTGTTGTCTTTTTCAATAATAAATTTAGTTTGCTCACACTTGGATAAAGGATTAAACTAAATTTATTATTGAAAAAGACAACAAGTTATCCTTTTGAGACGTCCTCCTCATCCATTCACCTTCAGGTATTCTAACAACAACAGAGTACAGAAAACCCACTTTCACTGGACGTTATATTCTCAAACAATTTGCTCATCATCCTTATCAAAAATCAGGAATCATAAAATGTTTAATACGACAAGCCAGAACTAATTGTTCAACTCCTCATGAATTACAGAAAGAACTTTCAACTATCAAACACCACATGAAATTAAATGGCTTCTCCGAAAAGAGTACACAACATCTGTTCGACTCTTACAAGCCAATCCAAAACAACACAGATTCAATACGTCGAGTTCCAGTTCCTTATATTTCCAGGATTTCAGAACCAATTTCAAGAATTCTGAAGAAATATGATTTAACAGCCATTTATATACCTATTAACAAATATCCACCTATTTTCCCTCTTCTAAAGATAAACTCTCAACTATGTCTCTGCCTGGTGTGTATCAAGTTCCTTGTAACTGCAATCTGACCTACTTTAGACAAACAGGACACTCTATAGAAAAAAGAATTCAGGAACATCAATCATACATTCAGCACAACAAATCCGATAAGTCTGGATTGGCTCAGCACGGAATAGAGACAAGCCACAACATCCTCTGGTCCAAGACTCACCTTCTACACAGATGTCGCTATAAATTTGAACATTTATTTAAAGAAAGTGCCGAAGCCTTACTTCAACACCCTAACTTGAATTGAAATGACTATATATATCTTTATCAATAATATGGGAAAGTTTAATCAGGATAACACATTAATATATATATAATTTATTTATTTTTAAATGTTTTTAAGACTTTAATTCTTACATTAGTCTAATGTTATTTATAAATTAAGATTATTATATGAATTTGTGAATTAATATCTTTAATTTAATCATTACTCTGATAAAACATGTTTTCCTCTCTTTAATACTTAGCGATATAACATCATGCGGCTCGTTCTACTTTTAAATGATAAATTGTTGGTATTCCACCTTGTTAAAAAAAACTGTTCCTATGTAGCGACTGAAGATAGTCTGTTATTTTCAGACTGAAATATTTGGCAAATTAAAATATAATATTCTTGTGTAAATGTGTCTATATATTATAATCTTAATGTCATAAGTTTCTCTAAAGAATTAATATGTACTACCTGAACTGTACACATTTCAGTTTCTTCTGTACCATGGATGATACATCTTGCATGGAATATCACATTCAATGTTCCATGCCAGAGAATGCTGGATCTAGAACTCCTTTTTTTTTAAATTTTTATTTTAAACTCCAGTTTTCCTAGTATTTCCTTTCAATGCTATGTTACAACCATTTGCTGTCTTTATCCTGAAGAGAGTCTGATTTTGAAGGGTTGCTGCACTATCGAGATGAAGTAATATCCAGAAGACCATGAATATTTTGTGTGTAAGATGTGTTAATGTGTTTCACTCTTTTGTATGTTGCAACTCTTTAACTCTTCTCTATCATTAATCTCGAGACCACATATATTGACAGCTTCATTATGGATCAGAAAAAATGCAGGAAAAATCATCGTTAAATTACTGATACCCCTCAAGAGGCTACAGAATACTATGATAGTAGTAGTATCACAAGGTTTACATTATTATTAACTTTTTGGTGACAATTTCCCTCCAAATTGACCAAGATCTTGGTCTTCCTGTTGGCATCAAATACCTGTTTTGCTAATGTTTCCTTTTCCATTCTGTTTAAGTCATCATTCTACCTCATATTAACTCTCCTCACAATGGTACTAACTCTCAGATTAACTCTCCTGACAATGGTACTAACAATGTCAAGTTCCTTCCAAATATCATTTTTAGTATGATATTGATATTTTATACATGATATATTTATTATATCATTATCATATTATATTATGATATCATATATAATATGATATTGTTCTGCTCTCATACTTGCTGTCTCTGTACTATTACTCCGGTCTTCAATCATCTGCTTCATTTCTAACTCCCATTCCATTAGTAAAAAATGGTTTGAACACTGTTATGTTCTGGACAATTTCATCAGAGATCTAGGGCTACCAATGAAAAGTCAGCTGTTGGAACAAACTAGAAACTCTTCAGCAGGATTGAAGATAGTCACTACTAACATACAAAGAAGTGGACCTAGAAGAAAAATTATAAAAGTACCATGGTAACATAATTGGTTTTACCAAAACAAAAAATACAAAAACAGGTGAGATTCTTCTTCCTTTATCTGATCATTATTGCTTGAATTAAATATGTATTTGTTATTTAGAAGAATCTCGCAATTCAAAACAAAATGCAAGTATAATCTTTCTTAATGACAGCCAATATCAAGTATAGTGAAATTTACTTGTGCCATAGTCCTGCATTTTTTCTACTAAGGAAAAACTCTTCTACTTGTTCTAAGGAAGAAGTAGAAGAGTTTTTAGTCATTATAGAAGGCAGCTGACAACGAAAAGGTTAGTCCATGTTGGAGATTAAACAGCAGAGTAGGAAATAAATACCAGTGATGTAGAAATGTACTGGGAAAATTTGGAGAAAACAGCAAAGCTAATAATAATGGTAAGTCATCATCATCAAATTCCTGATATGTACCCTCTGGGAGGTGTACAGGATAATTATGATGGTACTACATGAAAAATTCACACCACTACTAACTTCTGATCAACAATTTTCCTCCAAATTAATCTGCTATCTCCCAAGATTCCAGCATTATCAGATCTTATATTTCTGTCTTTTAAGGAAGACCAAGATGGTCTTCCTCTGAGTCTTTTTCTTGCCATCTTATCGCCAAGGGACCAGGGCGAACAGTGAAAAGCCACCTACTGGAACGAATCTGAAATCACGCCCCAACTCAACATCACCAGAGTTAAAGATCGGTACTATCAACATAAGATAGGCAAAGAAATGGACCTAGCTGAGGAATTAGATAAGTACCAGATCGACATAATAGGGGTGACGGAAACAAAAAAGGCAAAAACTGGTGAGATCTTTCTGAGCAATAAATACAAAATGTTATATTCAGACAATAACAATCGAGGAAAGGTAGGAGTAGCCATAGTATTCAACACTAAATACGAGGCTAATCTTCTTGAATGGCAGGCAGTCTCAAGTAGAGTGATGTGGGCAAATATCAGAATGGGGAAGTGGACAGTGAGACTTATTTGTGCCTATGGTCCCATAGAAGGTTCTACTGAGGTAGAAGTGGAGGAATTTTTTGAAACTTTAGAGAAAGCAACTGACACAATGAAAAAGGAGAAGTTGGTCCTTGTCGGGGATCTAAATAGAGTAAGAAATGATTGTCAGACATACAAAAATATTTTGGAAAAATTTGGAGAAAAGAGCAAAGCTAATAATAATGGCAAATAACTGTTGGATTTTTGCTCAGGACATGGACTGGTTATTACTAACACCATGCTCCAACATAAAAATGTGCACAAATTCACATGGAGAGAAGAAGCAAGGAATAAGAAAAGTCTCATTGACTATGTTATTGCTGATAGCGATGTTTTCTCTCTAGTGCAGGACACCAGAGTGTACAGAGGATTTGAAATTGGAAGTGATCAACATTTAGTCTTGAGCAGGATAAAATTGAATTTCATATTGAAAAGAAGAACATATAAGAAAGTTTTAAAGCAAATAAAAGTTGAGCAGCACTCAGATATGAACTGTAGACTAAAATACACAAAGATTATTGAAAAAAAAATGAAAGAGTTTAAGAACAGGAACCAAACCTTGGAGATACAATGGCAAGCCTTGAAGAAAACCCTGATTGATTCAGCCAGAGAGGCATGTGGTGAGGTCGTCTGCAAGGATAGAAAAATCAGAACTCCATGGTGGATACAGGAAGTTAGAGAGGCAGTCAAGGAAAAGAAGAAAGCATATCAAAAGTTCCTCGCGAATTAGTCAGCTTGTGCTCTTAGAGAATACAGAGACAAATCTAAGAAAGCTAAACACTGTGTAAAACTGGCTAAACAAAAGTCATGGGAGGACTTTGGCAAGAACATAGAAAATAAATATCAAGAAGGTGGTAAGATATTCTGGAGGTATTGAAGAAGCTTAGAAATGGAGGAAAATTGCTGTAAAGGGAGTTAGAGATGATAAAGGTGACATGAAAACAGGAGAAAAAGATATCCTTGAAGTATGGAGTAATTACTTCGAAAAATTACTAAATGAAACAAGCAGTGATAGCACAGTGGTAAAAAACACACAACACGCGTACAGTCAGGAATACATATCCATACTTGAAGTAGAAAAAGCCATCAGAAGCCTGAAATGTGGAAAGGCAGCAGGAGTAGATGATATTCAACCAGAAATGCTGAAGTATGGTGTTATAAGAGTCTTACAGTGGCTGCACTGCATAGTTCAGAAGGCCTGGATAGAGGAACGAATTCCTGATGATTGGAGTAGAGCTCTAATAGTACCCATATATAAAAAGGGAAATAAAACTGAATGTGAGAATTGCAGAGGTATTTCCCTACTGAGTGTTCCCGGCAAGATTTATGCCAGTATACTTGAGAAACGGTTTAGAAGAATTGTGGAAGAAAAGCATGGTGAAGAACAAGCCGGATTCAGGCCAAATAGAGGCTGTCAGGATCAGATCTTCACTTTACAACAAATAGTTGACAAAGCATTGGAATATAACAAAGATCTGTATTTAAGTTTTGTCGATCTGGAAAAGGCATATGACAACATGCCGAGAGAGAAGCTACTCAATATGCTACAGTTCTATGGTGTCAATGGGGCATTATATCAAGCAATACTTAGTCTTTATTTGCGTTGCATGTCAGTAGTTAGAATTGAAGGAAGTACAGGAAGATGGCTTAATATTAAATCTGGTGTGAGACAAGGATGTACATTATCCCCTCTGTTATTCATTATCTATATGGATCACATTATGAAGGAAAGTGGTATTAAACATGATATCAGAATTGGAGATGTTAATGTCAGCTCTTTGCTTTATGCGGATGATGTTATACTTCTAAATAAATCTGTTACAAGTTTGCAAGATTCCCTGACTAAATTGAATAACTGTTGTAATAGATGTGGTATGAAGGTCAACAATAAAAAGACAAAGACAATGAAAATAGGTAGAATCGTTGAAAATGTCAACTGTGTTTTGAACGGAGAACCTGTGGACAAGTAAAACATTTCAGCTACTTAGGCACGATTTTTAGTGAAGATGGAAAATTAAATATGGAAATAGACAACAGAATCAACAAAGCTGGTATGGTAGGAAGTCAGTTGAATAAATTCATATGGAATAAGAGAGAAATTAGTCGGAACACTAAATTAGCTGTATACAAGACAGTGTTCAAACTAGTTTTAACTTATGGATCTGAGAGCTGGGTCAGAAGTAAAACACTTGACCAAAGACTAGAGACTGCAGATTATGAGAGTCCTCAGAAAGATCAGAGGCATGAACAGATTGCATCAATGGCAATATCATATTAAAAACGAGGATATTAGGAATGAACTTGACATTGTCGGCATCTAGGAATGCATTAGCAGAGCTAATCTCAGGTAGTATGGTCACTTAACAGAATGGGCAAGACAAGATTAGCAAAACAAGTGTTCTCTGCCAGGTTAGCAGGAAAACGACCCAGAGGAAGACCAAGTTATAGGTGGATTGATATGGTACAAAGTGCCTTAGACGATAGAAATATAAGATCTGATAATGTTGTAATCTTGACAAGTAACAGACTAATTTGGAGGAAAATTGTAGATAGGAAGTTAGTAATGATGTAAATTTTTCATGTAGTACTATCATATCCTATACACCCCTTGAGGGTACATGTCAGGAATTGATGATGATTATGATCTTTTCTCTCTCCCCATTCTGTTGAAGTGACCATACCACCTGAGATTAGCTGTACTATCACATTCCTGAATGCTAACATTAGCATGTTCTTTCCTAATAACCCTTATTTTTAATGTGATACTGCAATTGATGTCATCTGTTCACTCTGCTAATCTTTCTCATAAATCTCATATCAGAAGTCTCCAGATGAAAACAGTGTGGAATTATAAGGCATGCAAATATCATACTTGAAAACCAGATTGCATTAGTGCAATGGATGAAAAAAATTTGAAGGAAGAGGATTCATTTGTGCTTGGAAGATATATAAAAAGTTGTTGACAGCAATGCAGATTGTATATCTTTAATGAAGAATTTTTATTTCTTCTTTGCCTCCATATAATTTGGTAAAATTGTTTTCCTGTTCTTTTTCTAGGACTGTTGTATTTATGTATTCACAGATTTATTTTCTTCGATTTTGGATCATTCTTGATACCTCTTTCTGTGTCTGTAAAAGTCATATTCCAGCTCTTTAAAATAACCTTCCCAATATTTTTAATTTATGAGTCTTATTTTGTTATTTCTTTTCTTATTCTTTTATATTTTTCATATGTGACTATATTTGTTTTATCTTGTAAATGTTTATTAAGTTCATTTTTTTTTAATATAATGCTTTTTTTTATTTCCTCAGTATACCAGGAGTTTAATTTTTTTGTAATTTTCTGTTTGTTTGTTTGTTTCTGTCCCATTGCTTCATATGCTACTTGTTTAATATTCGTTTTGAATTGATAACATTTTTTAAAATTTATCTTTTAGTCTGTTTTGGTGAAGTATTCTTATATCTTCTTGTAACAATTCAGCCTTAAATTTATTTCCTTGTATTTCTTTATTTTGCTTTTTTTTGCTTTATTTATACTTTGTTGGAATCTAAATTTTCCCATCAATAGTCCATGATCACTTCTAATGTCTGCAGATGTTAGAACTCTAATATCTAATATTTCAACTAGTTTTACCATTCTCTTTGTTATTATATAATTTATGGTATGCATTTGTCTGCTGTTATTTCTTCACATTATTTTGCATTGATTAAAGAAAGTGATTAAAGAAAGTATTATTTATTCTAAATTCTTTATCTATGAAAATAATGAAGCAATCTTATCCATTTGAGTTTTGACTTGTGACTGGTACTATGCTGTTTCCAATCATTGCATTTAATTAATTTTTTATTATTTTTTATTGCAGTTTTCTGTAGCATTGCATAAAATTCCTCAATTTTTGCTTTTGGTTTTCCTTTTTCAGGTTGATTACATTCAGTTTTATTTTGAAATTTTATTTTTATTCTGAGTATTTTTTCAAATATATATTGCCATTCTTTATTCCATTTTGAAAATTCTGATGTGGTATTATTCTTGCACCTGTTTTAGCTCTATCTCGTTTCTCTACTCCACTTAGTGGAGTAGAGATTTATTTAAGTTATTTAAGAGAGTTATTTAAGTTTTACGGTCCTTTACCTTTTTTTGTTGTTTTGTGATACACAAGCTATTTTTATCCAATTATTCAATTAATTCTTGTTCTTGATTTAAGAAACAAATGTTCCAACTTCCAGTATCCTTAATGTGCTCCATTTCCAGTGCCTTTCCTGATCAGATCCATCTGGACAGTCCATTTTGTGCATTGTTTCTATGAGCATTTAATTTTTGTTGTATTGTTGCTTCTTCTTTTAAGCAATTTTCTGTCTACTGCTGGATGAAGGCCTCCTTCAGTTCCTTCCACCTTTCTCTGTTCTTGACAATACTTGACCAATTTTTCCCAACAGATTTGACAATTCATCACTCCACCGTCTTTTAGGACATCCACGGCCTCGTTTCCCTTCTTTTGGAATCCAGTTTGTTAATATGGTGATCCATCGCTCATCTTCTCTTCTGGATAGATGTCTGGCCCATTACCATTTTAGTTGCTTGTGGTGAAGAATGATGTCAGTGATATGAGTCTGACTTCTTATCCAGGTGTTTTGCTTCTTATTTTTTAATGCGATGTTTAGCATTAACCTCTCCATTTTTCTTTGAGTTGTTGCTAGTTTATTTACCAGTGTTTTTCTTTATTTCCTCAGTATACCAGGAGTTTAATTTTTTTTGTAATTTTCTGTTTGTTTGTTTGTTTCTGTCCCATTGCTTCATATGCTACTTGTTTAATATTCGTTTTGAATTGACAACATTTTTTAAAATTTATCTTTCAGTCTGTTTATGGTAAAACCAAGTTTCACATCCATATGGAAGTATACATTGGTTAAATGGCTTCCTTTTTAAACAGAGTGGGACATCATTGTTTTGAAAAATGCTTTTCAATTTTCTGAATGCACTCCAGACAAGTTGAACTCCTGTTTATTTTCTTTTGGAGTCCACAGTTTAGATCAATGAGATGACCTAAGTATGTATATGAAGGGACTCTTTTCAAGAAAGTCTCTTCATAAATTTAGTTTAATCCTTTATCCAAGTGTGAGCAAACAAAGTTTGCACCTGAAAGTATCTTCAGGACTGGGGTAAGGTGATACAACACCAGGCGACTCCTTGCAAAGGTGGGGCAAGCTACCAACACTCCTATCTCAGTATCTCCCATAATGCAAAACACATCCCCTTGCAGATATGTCTAATGTTATGCATTAAGGGAATGGCCACTACCCAGACTAGTTTGGACCTTTATTGAGATCTCTTCAGTGGGAGCCAGGCCCAAGTGGAGATACCAGTCAGAAGCATTAGCAAGGTCATCTCTACTTATAGGAGTTGCCAATTAGTGTGCCACCTTTTTAATAAATTACTCTGGATTTAGAGGAAGATGTTGAAAGTTTATTTTTCACTTGGTTAGAATATAATAAATTTAGTTTAATCCTTTATCCAAGTGTGAGCAAACAAAGTTTGCACCTGAAAGTATCTTCAGGACTGGGGTAAGGTGGTACCATTAGACATATCCGCAAGGAGATGTGTTTTGCATTATGGGAGATACTGAGATAGGAATGTTGGTAGCTTGCTCCACCTTTGCAAGGAGTTGCCCTGGTGTTGTATCACCTTACCCCAGTCCTGAAGATACTTTCAGGCGCAAACTTTGTTTACTCACACTTGGATAAAGGATTAAACTAAATTTATTATATTCTAACCAAGTGAAAAATAAACTTTCAACATCTTCCTCTAAATCCAGAGTAATTTATTAAAAAGGTGGCACAATAATTGGCAACTCCTATAGGTAGAGATGACCTTGCTAATGCTTCTGACTGGTATCTCCACTTGGGCCTGGCTCCCACTGAAGAGACCTCAATAAAGGTCCAAACTAGTCTGGGTAGTGGCCCTTCCCTTAATGCATAACATTAGACATATCCGCAAGGAGATGTGTTTTGCATTATGGGAGATACTGAGATAGGAGTGTTGGTAGCTCGCTCCACCTTTGCAAGGAGTCGCCCTGGTTTTGTACCACCTTACCCCTGTCCTGAAGATACTTTCAGGTGCAAACTTTGTTTGCTCACACTTGGATAAAGGATTAAACTAAATTTATTATATTCTAACCAAGTGAAAAATAAACTTTCAAAGTCTCTTCATATACATGTTTTTGTTTTGTTTAAAAATTTTAAACATGATTTTAGTTTTTTTCTCTGTTTATTTTTAGACCGACTTTTCTGTTTTCATGATATAGGTCTTCTATCATTATATTAAGTTGTTCTGGAGTGTATTGTTTCTATGAGCATTTAATTTTCATTGTATTGTTTCTATGAGCACTTAATTTTTACATCATACATGCAGGTTGCTAGCCCTACTTGTTGATGTCTCCTGCTTTAGCCAGGCATGTTGATGTGAAATTTATACCTAGGGTGGCCATTCTGGTAGATTACATCACCAGAATGCATCACCAACATTATCCATTCACTCTCTCACCACACTGAGGCAGCAGGAAGGATTGAGAGAGAATCTGAAAATATAGTCCTAAATTTTGCCTCTCTCTCAAACAATGGCTGGAAATGTTTTTAGCACACCTCAGCAGCCAATACTAAAAGATCCATTTCACCATTCAAAAGGAAAACAATTACTCTGTGCCCTTCATTGATGCTCTAGTCCAGTGCTTCCCAAACTTGTGGACTTCAGGGCCCCATTTGGAAACATTTCAACATTTCACGGCCCCCCCCCTCGATAATATAGACATATATTATTATAATATTTATTGTATTTATATTCAATACAAAACATACACAGCGAATATTGCAAAAATCAAATGCAAATATTACATTTTTAGCATCTTACATACACATTTGACATGGCACATTATCTCATATTTTTATATAGATAGATATATTGTTATTGTACAAATGTACAATTGTACTGCAAATATATATAACAATATATATATTTGCAGTACAAGCACATGAAACATAAAACGATTAGTAATAAAGAAAGAATGAACAACATAAAAGAAGTTTAATAACAATTTAATGTGATGGATATGTTTCAATACTGCTACACAAAAAGTCAATATCAGGTGAGTGAAATATTTGAAACTGCAATTCTTAGATTTCTGATTTGAAATGAAACTTATACGAATAAGCATATATTTACTAATATTCATTAAGCGCCGAAATACGCAGGAAGCGAAATTTGTGAACACATTGTGTGATTTTTTCCCCATTAAAATATAAAAAATAACAAAAAAGAAATAATAAATAATAAAAATTAAATACCTTTCTATTAAGATAAACAAAAATCTACTTAGTCTTAAAAGATTTTCAATTTGTTTTCATTATTTCACGGCCCCCTCAACAAAACCTATGGCCCCCAAGGGGGCCGCAGCCCACAGTTTGGGAAGCGCTGCTCTAGTCATCCAGCTACCCAGTAAATCCTTACCCTTTTCTATCTACAGAAAGCCTATCCAACACTGGAAAGTATATCCCTCACATCACCACTCCCTCCCCCTTAGCAGTATGGTATTATAACTGTCTGCTCTTACCACAATAGTTTCTAGTGAAATCAATCACATCCAGGGACACCTTTTTTAGCTAATTGTTTCTTTTTCACAAAATCAGCAGAACTCTTTGCCCATTCCCTTTCCTCTCAAAAAAAATAAAATAAAAATAAATAAAAACCAGATCACAAAAAATCAATTGCCATCCATTAGATTCGGGGTGCCTCAGAAAAAATTTCGTGCATTCTAAAAAGGTATAATATACAGGCCTTCAAGCCATAACAAAACTTAGCTACTTACCAAAAGTTTCTCTCCATCACCTAGGTCAGTGTTTTTCAAAGTGTGTTGGGATCCATTAGTGAATTATTGTTATTTATATGGGCACTCCACAGAGTCAGAAGACTTATTGAGAGAGACTCACTCTGTCCATTAATACGATACCTATACATCTCCTTAAGCCTATTCACTATACATCTCCTTAAGCCTACTCGCAACCATCTTTGGCAATCCATTCCACTCATTCGCCACTCCAAGTAACGAACCTAGTCTGCACACCCTTACTAACCACACTCAGACAAATTCCTCTGCACTTCCTTACTAACCACACTCAGACAAATTCCTCTGCACTCCCTATCCACCAATATCTCCAAATCCCTGCCTTCATCAAAGACTACTATGTAAGTGCAGTTGTAGTCAAGGTATTGGAGAGACTGGTTAGGAATAGAATATATTATTGGATTGATGGACATAGTATTCTTTATGATGGTCAGCATGGATTTGTAAAGGGTAGGTCTTGTTTTAGCATTTACTTAAATTTTATGACAGTGACAAGTATGTTAAATATGGGAGAATCATATGACAACGATATTCTTGGACTTTGCAAAAGCTTTTGATAGACTATCACATAACAAGTCAGTGTACAAGCTGCAGACGATGGGAATAGATAGTATATTGGTTAGATGGATCAGAGATTGGCTTGCTAAATGATACTAGCAAGTTCTGTATAATGGAGCAGCCTCTCAAAAAAGAGGAGGGTAACCAGTGGCATGCATTCCCCAGGGTTCTGTTCTTGGGCCCCCTGCTGTTTAACTTATTTGTAAATGATATATCACGTAGACTGATTGGGAATCTTCAATTGTTTGCTGATGATGCAAAGTTGGGGAGAATTATAAGTAGGTGACTTTAACAGACATCATGAGTACTGGAAATATTTCAGAAATGATAATTGTGGCATTGCTTTAGTGGAATGGGCTGAAGAACAAAACCTTCGATTAATCTTCAATGTTAAAGATCAGGGAACATTTAAATCTGCTGCTTGGAACACAAATTACAACCTGATGTAAGCTTTGTATCCTGCAATAATCCTCTTCCATCTGTAAGGAAAGTCTTAGGAAATTTCCCGAATAGCCAACACAGGCTTGCAAGTTCTGGAGATTGACATTGCTATTCATCTGATTAAATCCAGTCCTCACATTAGATGGAAGTTTAAGAAAGCCAGTCAGGAATGCTTTATCCTTCCTATTTACAAAACTTAAGATCATTTTGTAGGAGCAGTTATATCAGCTGCCAAAAAATACATCTCTAAAGAATATTGAAAGAATTATATCCCTGGCTAGAACGAAGTATAAATTAAAGATGCCAAGAAATTATATTCTTGTTTAATCCTTTATTCAGGTGTAAGCAACCAAAGCTTGCACGTGAAGTGTCTTCACTACTGGGTTACTTGTATATAGAGGCTAACGACTTCACATCGATTGCCTTAGTATCCCATAATGCAAAGCATACATCCTTTAGGATGCGTATAATTACTATATAAAGATTTCCTTTTGAGCAGGGATTCTGAGGTTGCTGCTGACTTTCACAGTTTGAACACGTCAAAAAGACAAAGATGGCTGGAGACCATGGAAAACTACTATTTCAAGCACTCCAGTAGAAAAGCACGGTGCCTTTTAAGAAATCTGAGTGAGACTACAGGTGGATTCAAGAAACAACTTGAAGTTACACCAAATATGATTGCCAATCATATTGTAAATATTTCAAGATTATGAATAACAACAAGCATTCAGTACTTATTAAAAGAGAAATTCAAAATCTTTCTCTGTCAAAGACATTAATTTAGCATGAAAGATGTAAATGCTGGGAGGACTCTGGGTTTTGATGGCATTCATATGGAATTCCTTCTGAACATGGAAACAAATGCCAAAAAATGGCTTGTATGATTCTTTCCAGATTCCAATTTTAAAAACTGGAATCCTATCCAAACAATTTAAGAAGACAATAATCATTGCTCTGCTAAAAGCTGGTAAATCAGATGATCAACCCCAGAGCTGCAAACTCATAGCTCTACTTAAGAAATCTGGAAAGGTTTATTTTCAATAGAATTAACCACATTATCTTGGATCAAATACATAGAACAGGTAAGTCCAATCATAGCTGCTGTGATCAGATCCTATTTTTGGCATTTATAGAAGCAGCCTTTCAAAAACAACTATGGAAGAAACTCTAACATCCGATCTAGGAAAACTCGTAATGCCAAATACATCTAATAAAAAATACATATCGAGGGGGATTAATTTAAAAAAAAGGAGATAATGTTCAATTCAGGTAAAAATAAAGTGTCTTGTTCATTATGAACGATAGGCTTTTCAGTACAGGTCACCTTAAATGGTACTACATTATGATATAACAAGTTTCCAAAGTATTTAAGTGCCACACTGGACTCCACACTATCTTACAGGAAACACTCGGAGAATTCACTGGCTAAAATAATGACTCGTAATAACATCATTCAAAAACTTTGGACCCATTTGAGCCCATTCCACCTGTTTGGCTTGACAATTCACACAGAAACTCATTGATATTCAACTTAATAACACCCTCTGGCTGATATCTGGTGCAATTAGATCAACAAATTGGCTTTGTGCCTTGAAAAACATCCTGCTTCCACACTTTCAGAGAGTTAATGCTCTCCTTCAAGAGTACAAAAAAATAAGCAATAATCGTATTCTCCACATGCACAAGAACATTCAAGACTTGAGAATCAGTTGATTAAAACCTAGATGACCATCGATATATAAAGCAGAAAATTTAGTCACAAATAATTTCATCTCCAGAAAAGAATGGACAAGATGGTGGGATACAAACTCTGACGATCCTCAAGTACAAGTATGGTTTCAGGTATTAGTAACCAGTCTTCTGTTCTTGAGCTTCCCTATGAGACATGAGTAACCCTGAATATTATTATTATTATTCGTGACACCTCCAAGGAGTCCGAAGACTCATTGTGGGAGGACACCTATTGTACAACTCTGTCTCCACCACTATACTGAACTTCTACTACCAATCATCAATATCAGCAGCATCTACTGGCCACTACCACCACAACAACTAGTATTTTTTGTCTGTAAATTGCATGTGTTCTGAAGGGCCAATTTGTCTGTACTGGATGAAAAACCAGAGTTTCCGGGAGAAAAACCCTACTATAGGATTCCTACGAACCACGAAATATGTGCAGTCTTGTTAAGTGGGAAAACACCTTTCTCTTTAATGCAGTTCTCCTAAACAATTTGTTGCATCACCACTGGATGCAGCCTGTGTTTTCAAAGTGACTGGTCTGATTTTCTCCAAGCTGCACTCTCAACTCTACAATGGATCAGAAACTTAGACATGCAATTGTAATTTTTATATTATTTTCATGTTCATATGTTTTTTATTCTGTACAGTATTGCATGTGTCAATCACTAAATAAAATCCATATAAGCTATTACTTCTCTTGTTACTGCAGTATCTACAGCTGGATGATATACACTTTGCAAAGTAATCACGTAGTAATTTAATTATTTCACCTACTTCAGACTCCCCCCCCCCCATTGCATTCATCAGAATGATTCTTCCATAATCATTCTTCCTTTTACTTGTCACATTCTGTAAGAACTCTTTGGCCTGCACTACTAATCTCTTATTATGATTTTGCATTCCTGACCATACTGGTAATCTTTTATGGTCTGTGCTTTGTATGGCTTATGTGCCTGCTAGTCACCTTTTTTCTTTGCTTTCCCTTCACAAATTATTCTTTTTTTGTAGCGCCTGTTTAATGATGCTGCTCATCCGTTTAACTCCCACTTGATTTATTCCCCTGACTCAGTGTACGAAGTCTGCTATTACTTCCTTTAATTACCACCTCCCATGCACTATCAGCATCCATCCTTTGGAGTTTCTCATGCCATGGGCCAGTTCTGTAATTCCACATATACATTCTTTCTTAACTGGAAATTCCACACATTAAGTCGCCTCCTAGGTCAAGATCACATGATCACTCTCACCAGTTGGCAGCAATTTGGGCATCCTGGTTACAGGAAAATCCTCTGATGTAATTGCTTTCTAGCACTTTCAAACTCCTGGTACCTTCCATCACAAGCTGCTTCAGATAATTATTCCTTAGTAAATTCATAAATTCCATTTCCTTCCTCCCATGTGTCCTTTCCTCCAATCTATGTTTCCATAGTTGAATCTCCCATAATAATTACTAGAGTAATTACTATTACTCAGTGAGCTTGTTTCTTGATGCATATCATCCATAGCAGCAACCAACTTTCAATTTTTCCTATTGGCTTTTATCTCAGTTAACTTCAAATGCACCAGTGACCTCCAGCTGAACTATTTTTGGCTACAGTTCATTACCTGTCATCAACAGTACCTCTCCCCCAATTCTTTTCTATCATTTCTAAAAATGCTATACCTTTCACATTTTATCCCAATAACTATATCATTGTCTCTCAGCCAAATACCAGTAATACCAAAATACATATAAACCCCAAAAAATCATAAAAGCAGCAGAAATCCTTTAAAAAAAAGTTAACTTCTGCATCCACTTCATATCTGTTCTTCAACAGTATGAATCACCACTTCTGTCCACCTCTAGATTGCAAAAAACCAGTTTGCTATTTCTAACAGAACTGATAAGCAGCCATAAAAACCACTCTCTGTTTTAATTATCCAAATTCTGATAATTTCTCTTCAAATTCTGATAATCATTCTAACCACTTAACTATATCTAAATCTTCATTTTCTAAAGTCCAGATGCCCGAACAGTAGGGTCAGCCAAAGTGCAAATAATGTTGCTCTTTAGTTTGAAAGACTTGGGTTCATATTTTGTCTAGGACACAAATCATATTTATATGGACTTTTTATCAAAAGGTGAGTAGCTGGCCTCATACAAAGGTGGCAGGGTTTTTCCCTCCTGGAAATTGTATTTTCTTCTCTCAAAACAGATAAACTGGCCAGCAATATGCCTTCTTTAATTTTATGTATGCTGTTCTGCTGAGATGATTTCTATCATTTTCTTGTTTTCCTTTAAACCTGCAAAATCATACGCAACTACTTCAATACAGTTTAACATCTACTGAACCAATTTCTCATTTTCCTCTTTTATTCCATCTGTTGCTATCCTCTGGCTCAGCTATCTTCACACTGTACTTCTCAAGGACTAGAATCTGTTTCTTTAAGAAACACGTTAACATGTTCTTTGAAACTGCTTCATCATATACATGAACAACGTAGTATAGTGTAGTTCAGGTTTTACAGCATTTGTGTGTGTGAGAGAGAGAGAGGTTAATTTGTATCTACACACATACACAAAGTATGCATATGTATACAGGTTTTATAGCCTCTTGTGTTTGAGGTTAATATCTGTGACTTGGTGCAGGATCTGCTAGTATCAGTTTTTATCAAGCTGAGATGTGCATTTAAAATTTTTTTTTGAACTGTTATTATTATATAACTTTTTAAAATTAACTTTTTATGATATCTTGTTTTGTACCTACTAATTAATTTGGAATTTTATTTCTCCAAATTTTGCCAAAAAATGTTGTAAAATAGTAACAATGTATAGTTTATGTGACATTAGCACGTTTAGTACCAAACATTGTAGTAATCCAGTAAGATTATAATATTTAGCATTATAATAGACAAAAATATGAATGAGTAGTAAGTATAATATAAAAAAATGATCAGTTGGATGTGTTTAATTTAACTGTTCACATTCCATGTCTTATTTTCTTGAACCAGGTAAAAAAAAAAAAAAAAACTCACTTCATTCAACAACTGCCAAGAATGAAATGCATATTAGTTGCACTGAGGGCATTAAAAGTTACAAATTCATCACTTTCTGGGGGGACAAAGAAATAGGACCATTATTCATCATCATCACATTCCTGATGTGTACCTTCAGGGGATGTACAGGATATAATGATATTATTACATGAAAAAGTTACATCATTACTAACTTCCAATACAGTTTTCCCTTCAAATTAATCAAGAATTCAGTATTATTAAATGTTATATTTCTCTTCTAAGGCACTTTACTGTATCAATCCACCTCGATATTGGTCTTCCTTTTGGTTTTTTCCCTGCCATCCTGGCAAAGAACCCTTGCTTGTTTTGCTAATCTTTTCTTTCCAATTCTGTTTAAGTGACCATCAACTGAGATCAGCTCTCCTAATAAATTCCTGAATGTTAATGTCAAGTTCTTTACTAATTTCCTCATTTTTCATATGATACTGCCACTGATGCCATCTGTTCACAACCCTAATTTTTCTCAGAACTCTCATATCTCTAGTCTCTACTCTTTGATCAAGTGTTATATTTCTAACACAGACCTCAGACACAGAAGTTAAAATTGGTTTGAACACTGTCTTGTACTGAACTATTTTGTGGTTTGACTAATCTCTCTCTTATATTATATAGATTTATTCAGCTAACTTTCTATGATACCAGCTCTGCTAATTCTGTTGTCTATTTCCATATTTGATTTGCATCTTTCCTAAAAATTGTGCCTAAATAGCTGAAATGTTTTAGTTGTTCTATAGGTTCTCCATTCAGGATGCAATTCATGTTTTGGGTGTTTTTGTCTTTTTGCCTTCTTTTTTTTTCATTGCTGATTTTCATACAGAATTTATATCTGCACGGTTAGCCTAGTAGCTTTGCACTTCGCAACTATATGCCTGGGGAAGGAGTGTTCTGGGTTCGATTCCCGTCGGCAACAAGAGGAGCTTAAGGATCTTCCTCAGCCATAGCCAAGTTAGCTGGTCTTGGGCATAGACAGCAGGGTTTTCTCCCCAGTTTAGCTGGGGTTTTTCATCCTGCAAACAGGCAAACTGGCCCCATGAACACACACACGAATACAGTCATGAATACCTAAGATGATTCCTCCGGCCAGAGGTCTGAATTGTCTGCTATGCTGGTCCCGAGCCCGGATAAAAAAGGGGATTGAGGTGGTGCCGTACCTTCCCATAAGAGGGGCTCATGGCTGTTGCATCACCATATGAAATAAAAAAATAAAATAAAAAATACGGAATTAAAATCTATATATACAGACAACCCACTCATACTAACAGATATCTGCACTGTCAATCTCATCACTTTCCACCACAAAAGCTCGGAACTATTTCTACCTAAGGACACAGAGCACGCTCTCTTTTAAATGAACCAGATGAACTCCAAAAAGAAATTAATCACCTTTCTCTTATCTTTAAACAAAATGGATATTCTGAAAAAACGATTAAGAAATTTCTTCTGGATCCTCCTAGGCAGTGTACTACGCAGACTACTAATTTTAAAGGTAGCATCTCCATCCCTTACATTAGTTCAGTCTCCAATAAATTGGCTAAAGTCCTTAAAAAATACAACGTTAGGACGTTTTTCACTACACTTCCTAAAGTCCGTTCTCTTATAAGCCATCCGAAGCCTATTCATCACAACCTGAAATATCTAGGTGTATACAAGCTATAGTGCATTTGTAATATTCCTTATTTTGGACAGACTAACAAATCTCTTGAACTACGTATAGAGGAGCATAAGAGAGACATCTCCTATAAAAGATCACATGCATCTGCGCTATCCAGTCATGTTCTTTTCTCAAACAATTCTCATGATGATTTACAGAGTCACTCAGTTTGCTGGGATAAATCCGAAAACATTTTTCTCTGCAGTGATGAGTTTGAAAGGAAAATCATGAGTCCAGGGAAATCCTCCTTAATCCTGAACATTTGAACAGCAATTTGAGTTACAACATCCCTGATAGCCATGCTGTAGTTGTTCAATACTGGCGTTTACGAAAACTTGCAAACGCGCATGCAACAAACAATGACGCGTTGAATAGAACAACTTGAAAAATACAACGTTTTTGTGACAATTATGTATTGCATTTTTGCCTGTAATTCCGTTATAATAATAAAAATTGAAGTTATAAAAAACTGTAATTCTCAGTTTTTTGTAACTTCAATTTTTATTATTGTGTTCTACCTTTAGTGGATACCTGATGAAGGCTGTAAAAGGCTGAAACTAGTATCATTTTCATTAAAACTTAATATTTTATCTCGGTTTAAAGTTATTAAATATCTATTTTTAAAATGTACCATAACAACCGAGTAGAAGCTCAAGAATACATCTATAGCCTAAATGACGAGGCATCTCTAACTGACATCAAAAGAAATTATAAAAAAACATTGAAGAAAATAGGACTGAGAGTCAACAGGTTAGTTTTTCCTAAAACGTTGTAAATTCAATCAAGTTTTTCCTAATTTCATATCGTTTCAAGAAAAGATAACAACAGAACGCACTGAAAGAATTTATTGTAAAGCAAAGTTAGATCTTCTCCACAAAAGAATCTGAGATACAAATTGCTGTCTTGCTTTTTTGTTCAACGTAAAAAGATCTTTAACTCAAAAACTTGGAGAGGTTATGGATAATGATAATTTTCATGATTTTATCTTTTACAGTGAAGCGCAAGCAACACGGATATAAAATAATAATAAGCTTAATCTTATCAAGAAATTTGAGATTCTTAAGAAAGTACAAAACACATCTGTTCCTACTAAAGCCTGTATTAATCCTGACATAGTTGTAGTAAACAATTCGTCACATGTTTTAACAGTTGCAGAAAAAGATATTCTAAGCAAATGTCTAAATTTCATTCCCTCACCAAAGTTTATTCCAAAATATCTCTACTTACTAAAATAGAAAAAGCCAGTTCACTTATTCCTAATCATTTGGCAAAACTTCTCCTTATTGAATCCATCTTCATTATCAGTAATGCTAAACCTCCAACAGATAATCTTTCTTCTGCCGAAAGACAGGCCTTAGAGAATCTTAAAAAGAACAAAAACATCATTATTTTACCTGCAGATAAAGGCAATGCCATAGTCGTCCTCAACGCTGAACATTACCACAATAAAATGCTTCAATTGCTTGAAGACATTACATATTCAATTATTCAGGATGATCCAACAAGGGAACTACAAAACCACACAAACAATCTGTTAAAGACTTCAAGTGAACTTCTTCACAGTATTCGTTCCTCATGCCTTTCTTTATGCTCTCTACACCCTTTTATACCACGCATTTATGGAGTTCTAATGATCCACAAGGAAAACACTCCTCTTCGCCCAATTGCGAAAGGAATTGATGGTCCTACTTATAAGCTTTCAAAACATCTTGCAGAATACCTCAAGTGTTTCTCCAATAAATCTTCATTGTTCATCAAAAACACCACAG
This sequence comes from Typopeltis vanoorti, assembly GCF_054136105.1. NCBI lineage: Eukaryota > Metazoa > Arthropoda > Arachnida > Uropygi > Thelyphonidae > Typopeltis > Typopeltis vanoorti. The sequence goes on along the minus strand of NC_143566.1, from coordinate 27,571,505 downwards.
ATTTCGTTTCTCATATCAAAAATATTTCCATCAGCGCAATTGATATCATAGCAAGTTTGACATTATCTCATTATTTACTAACGTCCCTACTGAGCAGGTGTTAACATTACTAAAGGACAAATTGTCTAAAAAGATATTTGCTTTATTAAAGCATTGTATTCAATCTGGTACTTCAGATATAGGGACTCCATTTACAAACAGAACCAAGGCCTAGCAATGGGCAACCCTTTATCCCCGGTTCTAGCAAACATTTTCCAAGAAGATTTTGAAACGAAAGCCATATCGTCCTTCTCACTTAAGCCAACTTTGGAGGCGTTATGTTGACGATATTTTTATCATATGGAGTCACGGGCACACATCTCTCATGGATTTTCTTCATCATCTTAACAACCAGCATTCTAATATAAAATTCACTACCAAACTATAATGAAATGCCTTCCATTCCTGGATGTAATTCTTACATGATGCTCTGATAGATTTAAAATCTCTATACACAGAAAACCCAAAGTGATGAGATTGACAGTGCAGATATCTGCACTGTCAATCTCATCACTTTCCACCACAAAAGCTCGGAACTATTCCTACCTTAGGACACAGAGCACGCTCTCTTTTAAATGAACCAGATGAGCTCCAAAAAGAAATTAATCACCTTTCTCTTATCTTTAAACAAAATGGATATTCTGAAAAAACGATTAAGAAATTTCTTCTGGATCCTCCTAGGCAGTGTACTACGGAGACTACTAATTTTAAAGGTAGCATCTCCATCCCTTACATTAGTTCAGTCTCCGATAAATTGGCTAAAGTCCTTAAAAAATACAACATCAGGACTTCTTCACTACACTTCCTAAAGTCCTTTCTCTTATAAGCCATCCGAAGCCTATTCATCACAACCTGAAATATCTAGGTGTATACAAGCTATGGTGTGATTGTAATATTCCTTATTTTGGACAGACTAACAAATCTCTTGAACTACGTATAGAGGAGCATAAGAGAGACATCTCCTATAAAAGATCACATGCATCTGTGCTATCCAGTCATGTTCTTTTCTCAAACAATCCTCATGATGATTCTTGTAGACAGGCTTATACGTTGCTTATGCATTACTAAATCACTCAAGGAATTGAACAGCGTAGCTACGAATATAAATTAAATTGCACTTTAATAAATAAAAGTGTAATTTAATTTATATTCGTAGCTACGTTTTTCAATTCCTTAAGTGATTTAGTAATGCATAACTAACGTATAAGCCTGTCTACAAGAATCATCATGAGGATTGTTTGAGAAAAGAACATGACTGGATAGCGCAGATGCATGTGATATTATTTTGGACAGACTAACAAATCTCTTGAACTACGTATAGAGGAGCATAAGAGAGACATCTCCTATAAAAGATCACATGCATCTGCGCTATCCAGTCATGTTCTTTTCTCAAACAATCCTCATGATGATTCTTGTAGACAGGCTTATACGTTGCTTATGCATTACTAAATCACTCAAGGAATTGAACAGCGTAGCTACGAATATAAATTAAATTGCACTTTAATAAATAAAAGTGTAATTTAATTTATATTCGTAGCTACGTTTTTCAATTCCTTAAGTGATTTAGTAATGCATAACTAACGTATAAGCCTGTCTACGAGAATCAACATCATCCACAGAGATACGATCGCACGGAATGCCCACCAATACGGTAAAATGAAGTTGAAGCTGTCTAGACAATTAAATCGTCTAACTTTCCTGAAACGCTGCCGGAATAATAAGGTAATCCCGAACTGTGTAAAATTCAAGCACCGTTTTGTTTCACAAAAAGCTCTCTGTATATATAACTGCGCTAGCTACCCGTTGCTTCGCGAGCAAATCTCACCATGTGGTTTCTCTTAGCGGACGTTAATGAAGCTATTTGTGCCTTCGAAGATGAGCTTTCATGCACTTTAAATCACGAACTTTGGTCAATTTTACATGACGCCTCGTGTACTGCTGCAGACAAAGAATTTGAAAAAATACGAGGCAGACAGATGAAAAAAATTTGAAAAATTAAAAAAGAACTCTACCGTCAATCCAAAACTTGCTACCAACACTGTAATCAACCTTTCTTCAGTCACCCTGAAGCCTGAAGCACTCAACGTGCTTTCACATGGCCACAACTTCGCCATTGCTTCCAGAAAAATACCTAGTGAGGATATTATGATCCAGATCGAATGCGGATTCTGCCACCTTCCACATCAGATTGCCAACAGTGTAAGACTGGATGTAACTTGTGTCCTCTCCAAAGCAAGACCACCAAAAACCAACATATCCAACAAGGAATATAAAGCTCTACAGGAAATGAGGAATAATAAAGAATTAGTTATCACCAAAGCGGATAAGGGAAATGCAACTGTAGTACTTAACCAAAAGGACTACACAGGTAAGCTTAATGCTCTTCTATTAGATCGGGCTACTTACCTCCCTATTGAATACAATCCCACCAACTCACAAATTAGAAAACTTCACAGGCTCCTTAAGAAAGTCACTTCTTGGTCTGTAAAAGTTACCAACAGATTAAAGCCATTTAACTCTATACCCCCCCCCCCCAGTATTTATGGACTCCCAAAAATACATAAAGAAAATATGCCATTACATCCCATAGTGGATGGCATTGATTCCCCCACATACAAATTAGCTAAACATTTGGCCAAAGAGCTCACACACTATACTGGCAACACACCATCACACATAAAAAAACTCAGCCCACTTCAAAGACAGCATAGAAAACCTTACACTCCAATATACTGACATAATGGTCAGCTTTGACGTCTCCTCCTTATTCACAGATGTCCCACTCAAGGAAACTTTAGAGCTAATCCAAGCTAAATTTTCTCCCAATATCGCAGCCCTATTTCAGTTCACAATAAACTCAGGCTATTTCGTTTGGCAGGGAAAATTCTACAAACAAATAGAGGGGACAGCCATGGGTTCACCATTCTCCCCACCCTTGGCCAATTTTTTTATAGAGACTTTTGAAGAAAGAGTCTTAGCCTCTGCCCCACAAAAATCAACCATATGGCTTCGCTACATTGATGATGTGTTCGCTATTTGGCCACATGAATCTGAAATACTCCTTCTTAACACACTTAAACAACCAACACCCCCAGAATCAAATTCACCCTGGAAAAAGAGGAAAACAACAGCCTCCCTTTCCTAGACACACTAGTCACCTGCCAGCCTGATGGAACCTTGGTTTTCTCAGTTTATAGAAAACCCACCCATACAGGCAGATACATTCACCAACAATCCCCCCCCCCCCCCATCTCACAACAATATGGAGTGGTGAAAACACTATACAACAGGGCTAAACTAATCTGTTCTAACGACATGGCCCTAAACACTGAACTAAATCACATCCTCAACACTTTCTCAGCCAGTGGCTACCCCCCCCCCCCCATAAAAAAAAATCCAAAAAATAAAACCTACAAACCACAGCCCACCTTCCCCCCCCCCCTCCACAACAACGATTACTCTAAATCCATCACCATTCCCTACATCTGAGGCACTTCGGAAAAAATTACCAAAATCTTAAAAAAACACGACCTGACCTCCTGTTACAGGCCTTACAGAAAATTGGCATCCCTTATCTGCTCAACTAAAGACCAACCACTACCCCTAGACCTACCTGGTGTATACCAGGTCCCTTGCAGTTGTAAACTGTCTTACTTTGGCCAAACAGGCAGGACAGCGAATATCAGAATTTCTGAACACAAGGACTATATCCGCTTTCACAAGTACAGCCGTTCTGGTCTTGCAGACCATGCTCTGGATACACGCCACAGAATACGGTGGAAGAAAGCTACAGTAATACACTGTAGCAAATACAAATTCGAAAGACTATTTATGGAATCAGCCTCAGCCCTAAGAAACTCTCCACACCTCAACAAATTTGGTTGTATGCTACTGCCCCAAATTTGGGAGGCTTACATCAGCAGACCTTCAGCCCAACGGCCAAGAACACCTACTTCACCCACTAGAGGGCACCATCAGGACTTTTAGGAGAACAATAGCTTCATCTCTTCATTCTCAGTTACTGTGTTGTATTGCCTATGTGCACGTGCCTTTTTTTTTGCAAGTTCCTTTTGAAGATGGCAACGTGACTTTGCCGAAATATCTAATTTATTAAAGTGTAATTTAATTTATATTCGTAGCTACGTTGTTCAGTTCAATTCATTTGTTCAATTCATTAAGTGATTTAGTAATCCTCATGATGATCTACAGAGTCACTCAGTTTGCTGGGATAAATCCGAAAACATTTTTCTCTGCAGTGATGAGTTTGAAAGGAAAATCGTGGAGTCCAGGGAAATCCTCCTTAATCCTGAACATTTGAACAGCAATTAGAGTTACAACATCCCTGATAGCCATGCTGCAGTTGTTCAATACTGGCGTTCACGAGAACTTGCAAACATGCATGCAACAAACAATGATACGTTGAATAGAACAACTTGAAAAATACAACGTTTGTGTGACAATTATGTATTGCATTTTTGCCTGTAATTCTCTGTTTTTTTGTAACTTCAATTTTTATTATTGTGTTCTACCTTTAGTGGATACCTGATGAAGGCTGTAAAAGGCTGAAACTAGTATCATTTTCATTAAAACTTAATATTTTATCTCTCTTTAAAGTCATTAAATATCTATTTTTAACATGTACCATAACAACCGAGTAGAAGCTCAGGAATATATATATATGTATGTGTGTGTGATCATAGACTTTATATATATATATATATATATATATATATATATATATGACAGATTGATCATTGACTCGGTTAACATACATAGTTTTATGAAAAAAATTGAATGACTAGAACCGAGATTTAATTAAAAAGGTTTTAATATAAACACACTACTAGTTTCGGCCTGTAACAGCCTTCTTCAGTTGACATTATAAAAGAAAAAACACTAAACATTGAGGGTTAAAAGACTATGAACAACATAGACAGTCTTTATACATAATTAGCATTAAAACGTTGTAGTTGTATTTGAAGCTGTTCTTTCATTTGTTGCATTGTTGGGAGAGTGCGTACTTGCTGCATCACGTGAACGCCAGTACATGATTACAGCTGAATGACTATCCGGGAGGTTGTAGCTTAAGTTGTTATTTAGATGAACAGGATTGAAGATGATTTCTCTCGATTCCACAATTTTTCTCTCTATTTCGTCACTGCAACGGAAGATGTTTGTAGATTTTTCCCAGCAGACTTTGTGACTTTGGTTATCATCATTAGGATTAGCCGAGAAGAGGATATGACTTGATAATGGACTTGCTCGCTGTCTCTTGTAAGTAATGTTTCTCATGTGTTCTTCCATACGCATTTCGACAGATTTGCGTATGGAAGAACACAATAATAACCTTCAAAATAGTAACATAAAGACAAGTTTAGATACATATAGTACAGTGATAACTGAGAAAATAATCAAAAAACATTTTGTTTGCGTTTTTTTTTTCAGAATCAGTATAAAGGCATTATACATGTTCTGGAAATATAACAGTCAATCTGTAATATACATTTTTAATGGTTCAGATCTCAGATCTTGCATATTCTGTTATTGGGGATGAAATAAGCCAATTACTATTGTCTGCTGGGCATTTGTTTTAGATTACTCTATATGCTTCAGTGAGCACTCTTAAATGACAAAGTAATCAGTGAATAACCTATTCTCTTATTGGTCAGATTGCATTATGAAAAAAATCAGTGATAATTGACAAAGCAGGTGCAGGTATATGCAATGATGGCATGCCTCAATAGGTGCTATGGTAAGGTAAAAATAACTATTTACAACATAAAGCATACTATACAATTAGCATGACTTAAATAAAACTGGTGATTAAACTGAAACTCCTATTGCTGTTGGAATTTGTTATGATGAAACTCCTGAATGCTTTTTTTTTTTCAAACCCTGGTTATGATATTCCTTTTTTTGTGGTTTAGAGAGATGTGTTTTCAGGCTACTAATAATGGTTTCATGGCTGACAGTTTGTATGTGTTATTGCTACTATATTTATATTATAAATAGCTCACTGCTCTGTTATAAATGCAGTTACATTAATGTTTATTTTTGTGTGTTTATTGTTAGCATGTTGGTTGTCGAATTGTATACACATTTGTACTTTTCAGTTGTTAATATTAGTCTGTTAGAGTTTCTTGTCATTCATTCACTTGTTCCAGTACCAACAACTAAATGGAAATTTTTAATTAAAAGCAATTGCATTAAATTATTTCTTTTTTAGTTGAAATCTTTTAAATAGTGTACTAATTTATTTGCTCTTTTTTTTCTATATTCTAGTTGGAGTGCCTAAAACTTATAGCTTCTCAGCGTTTTACAGATAAAAGGATAGGATACTTGGGTGCAATGTTACTGTTGGATGAACGGCAAGATGTACACCTTTTAATAACTAATTGTTTGAAAAAGTAAGCAGTTTTCAATAACTGTTTTTGACAAAGTGGTTTGGGAAAGAAATAAAACTTAGTGAAACTGAAAACAAACAATTTTGGAGAAATCATCTGATACTTCTCTTCCTGTCTCCTCATTAGGTTCTGAAATTTTGAAGGGAGGTCTAACGAGATATTTTAACATATAAATAAAATATATAAATTAAAGAAAATTCCAGTATTATTTCATTAGAATCTATCATGAAGGCTCAGAATGTAGAGTAATTTAGTTATTTAATAATTTTCAGCTTTATTTTTTTTAAATATTTTATTTTATTTCATTTTATTTATTTATTTTTTTTAGCTGATGATGTGATCCAAATTCTGAATGTCCAATAAATAAAATATGAATATTCATATTTTATATAAATATGAGTATTCATATTACATATTTTTGTTCATTGAAACAACCACAGGAAAGATATTTTTATTCATAAGGTCATGCAGTCTGTAATATACTACTAATGGTATGTAGTATAGATTAGAAAGAGAGAACTTCTTAAAATTGTAATTTTAAGGAAATCCTCTCCAAAGAGTAGAGGTAGAAGAGATGACTGAGAGAGGGGGGGGGGAACTGAACAAATTAGTTATTACTGCTCAGAAAAAACAGAAAAAGTGGACCCTGTGTTAGCCCGTGTGCTAACACAGGGTCCACTTTTTCTGTTTTATGTTAATTAGAATAAGAACATGTATTCAGACTAAAGTATGTTTAAAGGTAAAAATCAGATAGAAATATTTGAAGTTTCATAAACCTTTGTCAGTGTTAATGGATGAATAATTAAACATTTGAATACAATAGTATAAGCACATAGAGAATGGTTTCATTTCCTGCGTGTTAGACATTAATAGGATGCTAATAGTACAATAATAATTATTGTACTATTAGCATCCTATATATCCATATGGGAGGGGGGAGGGGGAGATACTTTTTATGTCTATAGATGCATGGGTTCACGTTTTGCTTATTCTGGGGGACAAAAAACGTGAGTTTCTGGGTGAAAAACCCTCTACCTCCGTATGAGACTGCCTAACTCACCTTTAGTCAAAGGTTCCTCATGTCTCGGGCAGGAATCTAACCACTGGTCACTCACTATGTGTTATGGTGGATTTCCTCTACTCAAATTTCCACCCAATGCAGGCATAAGTACTCCAGGGTTCCATTCTTTCATCACTCTCTTTCTTTTGTATATAAATGACTAGCTCTAACAGACTTCCAATCCTATCCATAGCTTTGCCAATAATAGTACACTCCATTCTTTCTTTTCATTTGACAAACCTTGTAGTGCTCAAGTATTCAAATCATCAAGATCCACCACAACCAGTGTCCTGAACTCTGATCTCCTGCTATATCTTAGGACTTCGATGCCAACAAAACTCACTCCTGTCTGATCACTTGCAAAAAAAGAGCTTGTACCCTCCTTGCTTTCATTAATATCCAGATTAGATTTTGCACTGACCTATACCTCCAACTTTTCCTGGCACAAACACATTTCAACCATTGCTTCTGCAGCTGCCAAAAAACTTTGTGTACTATTTCATACAAAACACTATTTCATAGTACCATCTCTGTAGATATCCCAGATCTCTCCAACCATAGAATATTGCTCACATATTTGGGGTGATGCACCAAAATCTTTTCTAAGTTTGCTTGAACCTCCAGAAGAGGGCAGTCCAGTTAATTAATGATACCTCTACATATCCATTTTAATCCCCCCCCCTCTCTCTCTCTCTCTCACAAACATTCAATTTCTGCAGCGTGCTTCTATAGATACTCTCATGGGGAGTGCTATAATGAATTAGCCACTATTATTTCTCTGCTTTCTTCCAAAATCATTAGAACAAGAGTCTGCTAGCCAACACTCTTTTACAGTCCATCTTGAAACTCATCAAAGCAACTTCACTGCACCCTCTTTCATTGCAGACTTCAATGCCACTAAAAATCACTCCATCTGCTTCTGTTCTTTGGAACAGCCTCACCTACTATGCCTTTCCCAAAGAATTCAGTCTTCAGTTGTTCAAAATAAGATGTAAACAGATTACTTCTTTTTTATTCTCTTACCTACATGTTACACTGATCTCTTATAGGTGTTGTGACTTTTTGTGTGTGTGTGTGGGTTAGATTAAAAAAAAAAAAGACAAAAACGTCTTCATAACATGCATTTGCATCCTTTATCAATTTTGAAACTCTTACTCTCCTTTCTTTAATGCAACACTGTTTTGCTAGGTATGTGTTTCATCTAAGTTCACCATTTTGTCTTGGTTCATAATTTTGGTCATCAACTACACCCTTTGATATTCTTCTGAAATTTTGGCTACTTTTTCTATGAAAACTATGAAAAACACTGAATCTATGAAAAGTCTCTTCCATGTCAACCTAATAACTCCTGACTAGCTTATGTCTCAATCATATCCAACCACTTTTCTTCTTCCTATTCATGACGCTTTGCAGCTTACATTCTCTCAATCTGTCCTTGTACTCCACATTTCAAAGACCACTGACCACCTTTGTGAATCTTGTCTGTACCCTTTCCATCATATCCTCATCACCATGAAAACCTGGCGACCAAATCTGTGCACAACAATCCATATGAAAGCCTTACACAATGACATCATAACTTCTCTATTTCTGTATATCAGGGTCCTCTGCATTATTGCCATTATCCGATGTGACATCTTCACAACTTGTGCAATGTGGCCCCTGAATTTCAGGTCCTCGTCCAACATCACTCCTAGATCTCTCATCTCTCCTCTACTTCCTTTAAAGTTTTCCCACCAAGTGCTTACTTTGCATCCCATTGTTGCTTACCAAATCTCATACACTTTGCAACACTGAACTGATCGTTTCCACTTACCTACCCCATGCAATCTATTCCAGTCCTCTTGTAACATCTGCTTGACTCTGCATTGCTCTCCCCAGTTTTGCATCATCTGCAAACACCTGCATATCACTAGTTAAACCTATCCCAATATCATTAACATACAAAATGAACAACAGTGGTCCCAAAACTGACTGCAGCAGTAGTACACCATTAGTAACCTTTCTCTTTTGGGCTACTGCACCCCCATATACAACTTTCTGATACCTATCTGATGGCCAGTCACTGATCTATCTCAGTAGTCTGTTTTTGAATCCCATCTGTTTCAGTTTATTTACCAGCTTGTTGTATGGTGGTCTATCAAAAGCTTTTGCAAAATCCAAGTACACCACTGTATATGCATCTCTCCTGTCCAAGGTATTTTTTACCTTGGACAGTTATAGTACTTATGTACTATAATAAGTACTATACCATAACCTATCGGATTATCATTCTTCAGCTATTCAACTTTGGTGTACATGAGGTCATACCTGTGGGAATGTGCCCAACAATACTATGTCATCCAGAACACCTTCAAATGTCAATAATAGATTTTCAACTTAATTTATAGATGTTATTCTCCTGTAACGTATCATTTTCGTATTTCTCTTTTCACGTTATGCACTTGATGAAGTCTTCTAAGAAGATGAAACTAGTTGTGCATTCAAATAATAAATAGTTTTTCTATGTTGTTATCTCTCAGCTTCTAATCATTAAATTTTCTTTAATTATGTCAAGTAGTTGAGTAAATCCATTCCATCAAAATCATCATATTTAGAGGGAGGGATGCACCAAATATTTAGTTTTGCTTTGGTATTCATTGTGCTTTTTCAGATATTTCAAGTATTTGGCTTTGGCCTGATGAGTAGAAAGATTCAATATTCGGCAGGCGAAAGCAGAAAAATTCCTGCTACAAGCATCATAACAAACACAGGAGTCTACCCCTTATCTTGCACGAATATTCAAATAGAAGGGTTTCCAAGGCTGTAATTAGTAAATTTATTCTTGTCAGAAAATTTCTTTCAGTGCTAGTTACCAGCTTATTCCTTGAAAGAGTTTTTCTTTTCAGAAGTCAGAAATATTTATGAAGAAACCAGCCATTTCTTCATAAAACGTTTCTTCTATCCAAAAAATACTGAAAAATTTATTTTCCAACATCATTATTTATTGCAAATTCATTGTTATTATTAACTCCATAATTATTCTTTATATTTCACAATTTAAAATAAGTTCCATTAATATTTTTTTATTTGTAGAAATAAGTGCAATATTTTCTTCCCTGATTTTTATGCTATATTGTTTTTTAATGTGATTTTCACTATGAAATTAAGTGATAATTTTATTATATTAAAATAGAGGATATTATGGATCCATCTATATTTTATGTGAAGTTTTGAAACTTTACTAGTGAGCTTATGACTACAAGACTGGAATCGGAGTTGCCTTGAGAGCATTTAAACAACATGAAATCTACCCACAACCTGTATATTTGCCTTTTATTAATCCATTGAGAAAGTTTCGCTAGCCTGAAACCCAGGCTTCAAATTGACCAAGTTCAAAAAAATTAAAAGAAAAGCTCTTTCAATGCTGTAACTAACTTTAACTTTCTGAAAGTTAAATTTATCATTAGTGATCTCTAGGTGCATGCATAAAATAAACTGTAGTGCTGGGATGCTTACATTTTTCTTACATAGATATTCTATTAGACAATATTACACATTCATCTATATTTTATAGCAAAATGTGGAAACAAACAAAAGTAAGAAATATAGAAAAATTTTCTTACCTTTGAAAATTTATTAAAATCTTATGAGAAGTTATGTTCTTACAAAGTCTGGTAAATTTTTGAAACTTAAGTTTCTTTCTACATTTGGCTGTGAAATATGGATGGATCCATAATCTACTCCATTACAGTATCTCACTTATTTCAAATTGAAGCATTTCACCTCTATACTTAAAAAATTTGAGAGTTATTATATTTAAGGAAAGCAAAATTTTACTTTCCCATTTTATCAAAAAGTTTTCATTCTAGCAATGTAATATAAATAAAAATAGGAGATATTAAAGATACTTATGTATTGGAAAGTTTCAAATAAAGCAGAGAGAGCTTATGAGAATTCAATCCTCAGCATTGGAGTTGTCTTAGCTTGCACTACTTTTAAAACCTTTCCAAGTTTCTTAAGTAGTGCATGATGAAATTATGGATTGATGTGTTTATTTTACAGTGCCAAAATAAATATATTTCAGCTTTTATTGATAATTACCCTTAAGCACCAACTGCTGTTCACTTATGAAAAATACAGTTCTCTGAAACAAATGTTTTGGTATTGAATATGGATTCTTGTCATTTTAAGTTTTCTGCCTGATCTCCAATGAGAACCAACAGCAAAACAGCTGTCAGGGCAACGAAACCTTAATCGAAAGAACTAATAACAAGCAAATATATAGATGCCTTGGCAGCTCGTGTCTTTTGAATAGTGCAAGCAAAGGCAACTCCAACACCAAAGATTGTATTTTCATAGGCTTTCTGGTCAGTTTTCGAAACTTTGAAAGTTTCTATATATATATTTATTCATTTATTTTCATGTTGTCACATGATTAGGTGAAGTATTATTACAAGTCTTTTATTACACATCTTTCTTCATTCTGCATTTTGGCAAAAGTGCTGAATATTTGGCAAAACATAATTAATTACATTTTAAACATTGCAAATTAAATTTTATAAACAAGTGCTTTGAACAAATATATATATATATATTTAAAAAAGATATTTAATGACTATCAAACCGAGAATAAGTTAGAAAACTTTAATGATACAACTAGTTTCGGCTTATTATGGCCTTCAGCAGGTATCTTTGTAGATAGAAGAAACAATAATAACAACTGAAGATTCTAAAAAACTGAGAAGCACAGATAAATTGCAGTATATAAATGAAATAAAAAAACGTTGTATTAACATTCAGTTTGTTCTATTTTACATGCCATTGTTTGTTGTACGCGTGGTAGCAGACTCGAGAACGCCAGTACTGAATAACAGCAGTATTGCTCTTAGGGATGTTATAGCTCAAATTACTGTTCAAATGTTCAGGATTAAGGATGATCTCCCTGGATTCAACTATCTTTCTTTCAAATTCATCCTTGCAACGGAAAATGTTTTCAGATCTATCCCATGAAACTGAGTGACCTTGAAAATTATCATGAGGATTGTTAGAGAAGAGAACATGGCTGGATAAAGCACTAGCATTTGATCTTTTATAGGGGATGTCTCTTTTATGCTCCTCCATGAAAAGTTCAACAGATTTATTACTTTGGCCGTAATAAAGAACATTACAGTCAAACCATAGTTTATAATACGCCAGGATATTTTAGATTATGATGCTTAGGTTTAGGATGGCTTATAAGAGATCTAATTTTTGGAAGAGTGGTGAATAATGTTCTGATTTTGTACTTTTGAAGGACTTCAAAAGTACAAAATTTCGGTCTCCCAAAAATTGGCCAATTTTTGGGACACCAAACTGATGTATGGGATTGAGATGTTACCTTTAAAATTGGTAGTTTCTGTATTGTGGTGCCTAGGAGGATCTATAAGAAATTTCTTAATTGTTCTTTTATGATATCCATTTTGTTCAAAAATATTATTATTATTACTGCAGCTCCAAGGAGTCCTTAGACTCATCAAGGGAGGCCCAACATCATGTCAAGAACAACTATTCAACATTCACACAGTATCTATCATACTGTGTGAATGTTGTGAATGAATATACTGTGCAAAGGTCTGATTAATTTTATGAGCAGTGCAATGAAAGAAAATCAGGCAAACACCAAGTTTAACTCAACAAAAGAAAACATTTAATGTGGAATAGTACAACATATACATTCAAACATAACTATCTGCCAAAGTTATTCAATTGAAAAATAACAAGAATTCACATTCAGACATTAATAACTTCTCAATTAGGTTTGAGGATCACGACTAATGTTAACACTTCTTAATTCTTAAAGCATTAGTATTTCTTTCACATAGTTCTCTCTATCGAATTAGATGAGTCATATTACAAATATATTAGCTCAGTTTAAAGTATTCAGAATAATTACAATCCATTAACCATCAAACATTCACTTTTCAGTTCTTTATGCTCAGTCAATCAAGTTGAGAATAGTTCTTAAGAGTTTAAGCTTTCTAATGTTACAATAACTGATTTTATGACAGGTTACACTTTATTCTTTCTCAGTCAGCTAACACTTATTAGAACAACATAACACTTATTATTTTGAGGGGAAAGTACTTCAGTACATCTTACATCCAATCATTAATTGATATAACACCACAGCTAAGGTCAAAATATATCTGACAGAGTTAACAGTTATAACTTCACAGGTTATAGAAAGGGCAACTCCTACTGGGTTACTGCTTCTACACATCGAAGTCGCATAGGCACATTTGAAATTCTCGTTGACTTTTACTTAATGGCAACACAATTCAAAGGAAATCTTCCACTATAATAACTGGATTGTAGACACAGAAATACACAAATCTTGATGCACTTGGTTTAAGTTATCTACTAATTCCTTATTTTCTTCTATGTATCAACTTCAGTTCTGCACTATTCTTCCACTATACATTTGGAATTTATTTTAGTATCAGAACTCCCTTAGAAATAATTCGAAATGCCTATTAATTCCCGGTCCTTCCTAGTCAATTTACGGCATATATAAATTCCCCCTCTGCCACTCGCTACCGCACTCTATGCTTTCTCTATGGCTTCTTCCTGTATCTTACTTTTGTTTTCGAATTAACTCTGTTCTCCTCTTTCCCGCCAAAATCCGGTTCTGACCAGTTCAGCTCATAACATCTAGCTTCTCCCCTTTGTATACAGTACTCACGCTCTAATCACGTGCTACGCTAACCTAAAAATAACTCCATTTCCTTGACAGTGACCAATCAAATCTCATTAGCAGAATTGCTTAAATTTACTTTCTCTTTCATTTACAATAATAAAAAACATATATCACAGTTCATTTAGGATATATTTACAAGTTATATAAAGAATTTATATAGAATAAATAACTAAAAAAAATTACAATTATTATTTCAATAAAAATTTAACAGTAAGTGTTTAATTTACAATTTACATAGGAGCAAACTTAGCTCAGGAAATACAATATATGTTAAATCATGAATGAAGTATTAATAAATCATAAAATTCTTAATTCACAATTTAACACCAGATATGGGCGCCAGGGTTTCTTCTCGATGGAGAGGAGGTGGAGAGGATCCAGAGACGAGTGACCAAGATAATAGCAGGACTATGGAATGAACCTTATGAGAACAGGTTGAAGATTTGTGGGCTGCAGAAATTGGTTGATAGGCAGAAAAGGGGTGATATGATTGAGACATTCAAATTACTGAAGGGTTTCTATAAGATTAATTCAGAAGATATTTTTGAGAATAGGACTGGTAGTGGGAAGACTAGGGGCATCCATGGAAGCTTGGTAAGAGTGTGGTTAGCAAGGGTGTTAGAGCTAGGTTTTTTACTTGGAGAGTGGTCAATGAGTGGAATAAGCTGCCAGAGTCTGTTGTTGGTGCCATGACTGTAAATGAGTTCAAGGAGAAGTATGATCGATACTGTGTGAATGTTGAATAGTTGTTCTTGACATGATGTTGGGCCTCCCTTGATGAGTCTAAGGACTCCTTGGAGCTGCCCGTAATAATAATAATAATATTTTTGAACAAAATGGATATCATAAAAGAACAATTAAGAAATTTCTTATAGATCCTCCTAGGCACCACAATACAGAAACTACCAATTTTAAAGGTAACATCTCAATCCCATACATCAGTTTGGTGTCCCAAAAATTGGCCAATTTTTGGGAGACCGAAATTTTGTACTTTTGAAGTCCTTCAAAAGTACAAAATCAGAACATTATTCACCACTCTTCCAAAAATTAGATCTCTTATAAGCCATCCTAAACCTAAGCATCATAATCTAAAATATCCTGGCGTATTATAAACTATGGTTTGACTGTAATGTTCTTTATTACGGCCAAACTAATAAATCTGTTGAACTTTTCATGGAGGAGCATAAAAGAGACATCCCCTATAAAAGATCAAATGCTAGTGCTTTATCCAGCCATGTTCTCTTCTCTAACAATCCTCATGATAATTTTCAAGGTCACTCAGTTTCATGGGATAGATCTGAAAACATTTTCCATTGCAAGGATGAATTTGAAAGAAAGATAGTTGAATCCAGGGAGATCGTCCTTAATCCTGAACATTTGAACAGTAATTTGAGCTATAACATCCCTGAGAGCAATACTGGCGTTCTCGGAAGTCTGCTATCACGCATACAATAAACAATGGCACATAAATAAAACAAATGGAAATTTATTTATTAATTTATCTGTGCTTCTCAGTTTTTTAGAATCTTCAGTTGTTATTATTGTTTCTTCTATCTACAAATATACCCTATGAAGGCCATAATAAGCCAAAACTAATTGTATCATTAAAATTTTCTAACTTATTCTCAGCTTGATAGTCATTAAATGTCTTTTTTAAATGTATCACAGTAACCGAGTCAATACCCATGAATGCACACACACACACATATTAAAAGTTTTGATGAGTTTTTAAGAAGTGTTTTTTTGTTGTTTTTTTTTGAAAACATTTGTTTATAGAATTTAATTCAGTATTCTTTGGCGAAATTTTAAACCACATATTTGGATTCAGTGTTTTGGCACATTCCTAATATATATATTTTATACAGACTCCATTTATGTTTGGAATATTGGCTGAAGCAGCTGAGGCTTATTATTATGTCTGTTTGTTCCAAGTATTTTTCAAGGTATAAAAAACCAGAATTTTCAGGAATCAAGCCCATGAAAGATTATAAACCTATTGTTCATTTAGTTCTGTAGGCGGAGTAAGAATAAGTATCATCTATTTTTGCTAAAATAATATACTTTATTTACAACAGATGTTATCGCTTAATTTTATTAGAGATTAGCACTTAACCTGAGTTGAAATAAAATTCATTCCATCAATCAGATTAATTATATGGCCTGCAGACTTAACATAGTTAAGCCTGGTGTTTAGGCTTATACTTGGATTCTCCAGCATCATGTTCTTTAAGGAAATTGACAATGTATACTAGATAAGTAAATATTCAATTCTAGTCAGCGACTAGAGGAAATTTTTCTAAGGCTTTTTTCAACCGGTCCCGAGTTAGTTGATCTCTGGCACGGGCAAGCGGGTTTTTCATCCCATAAACTCAAGAAAATCGACCGTAGAACCCACATTATTTCAGACATTAAATATATTGTGTTAGGGTTAGGGACCACAAGATGGCGGCACATGTTGAGCCATCTCTTCACTGTGTGCTGCTTAATTAGTGATAGTCTTGGGCCATCTATCTCTGATTGGGCACCAGTGGAGACTGAATTGCCCACTTAGTCTCCAAAAGTTAAATAGGGCTAAATGGCCTCGCCTACTCCCCTTATATGGGAATAAATAGGTGTTAGCTGATTTTTTTTTTTTAGTAATCTAGTCTACATTATCAATTTCCTTTAACGACACGATACCATAGTTAAGATAAAGTAATAATATATGTGATGTCTGATCTGTTGAAGAACCAGTAAGGTGAATACATTATTATGTTTATTAATGAAATTATTAATATTTCATAATTTCATTATTATGAAATATTAATATCGTTTTTGTGTGATTTATCTGGTTAGCAATTAGTTGATTTTATTTTATTTTCAAATAGTGATTATTGAATTTTATTATTTAATATCATGCTTAAATTTCTTGTTTCTGGTATTAGATTATTTGTATATTAAGACATAAATTAAGTGTGGTGCATGGAGGAAAAAATTCTATATTCTTACATTTGTCATTATATCCATTATTTAAAATGATTACTTAACACTTTTAGATTCATTTTATTTCCATTATGCTGTATACATTCATTCTACAGAAAGTTAAGTGGAACTTTTTTTTTTTCTCCCTCATCTACAAAACAGTGATTTAAATAGCCAAACACAGTTTGTGGTCGGTCTTTCTCTTTGTACCTTAGGAGCCATATGTTCACCTGAAATGAGTAGAGATCTAGCGGGAGAAATTGAGAGGCTTTTAAAATCTTCAAATGCATATATACGCAAAAAGGTAATATTTTAAAAAATATATATTTAAGCTTTCTATTTTCATTTGATTTTTCTAGTTAGTTTTTTAAATGACAGCATCAAGCAAAAAGTTATTTTTTGTATCTTCTTTAGAATATAATTTCATTAATATTAATGTTATCAGTTGTTTTCTGTGTTTGCCAGCATGATTAGCCAAGATGTTGATGTACTTGCTCTCCAACCAACAGGCTGTGAGTTTTGAATCCCACCCTGGTCATGGATGTTTGATTGCTTTTAGGTGGGAGTGAATAGCATCACTAGGTGTGAGACCATCATCCTTCTATTTGGAAACTTGAAATGGCTTGAAAAAAATTCCATGTTTAGTCTTCAGAACAACTCTTGATGATGAAGTAAAAAATAAGCCTAAAAGATTATAAGAAGATTTAAGATTCCTTTGCTCACCCACAGTACTTATGTACTACAGGTTTACAACATTTCATAAGTAGGAGTCACAGAAAAATAAATAAAATAAAATAAAATCACATTTCATTGTACAGTATCTCATATGATATTAAGAAATTTCAGGACTTTACATATACCTGAATCATAAAAAATTAGAAATCATTAAAAAGAAACACAAATGTTCCTGCAATCTCAAATTAATGAAATTTATTACTAAAAATGTTTGAATTTTTTTTTTTTTCTGTATACTTTTATTATATATATGTAAGATGTGTATAACTTGAAGAACAAGCTGGATGTAGATATGGAATGCCAAGATTAGATGGTCACCTTATAATAGTCTAAAAACTATGGGAATAGAAGAATAAGGATGTATATTTTTGTTAAATGGAAAAAAAAAAGTATACAATAAGGTTCTAAGGGAAAGACTGTTCAAAATATTAAAAATATGTATTGGTGTAAATGGAATGTTTTACAGACCAATAATATGTGATTGAAATTGATGGATGAGTAGAATATGGTTTCACTTAAATCATCTATAAGGAAGGGTTGTACATAATTTCTGCTGTTTTTATATTCATATGGACCATGCTATTAAGGTTTTAGTTTGTTTTATTGGTTTGGGATTATGGCTGAAGAAACCAAGGCTGTGAGGCCAGTGTACTATGTCTGTAAATTGTCTGCTTTCTCCTTCAAGTTTGCTTGTTTTGAGGGATGAAAAACCAAAGTTTCTGGGAGGACAAACCCTCTCTCCTTCCCTTATATAAAATTGGTGAGCTCACCTTCAGATGAAAAAAAAAAAGTTTCTTTGCACTCTAGTAATGTGGATTCAAACTGCACATTATTAAGGAAATTGATATTAAACCCAATGTCCAATACAAGATATTAAAATTCCATTACCATGATATATATATATTTTCTACTGAGTATTCCAGGAAATGTTTAAGAATACTTGAGAAAAGGGATCACTTAAGGGTCAAAGCTGGATAACTAGGAGAAGACCTCCGCTTAACCTTTAAGAAATGCAGAAAACTGACAAGCCCTTCTAATCTAATGTCAATTACTCACTTTCATGTGGTGCTCCCCCATTAGTAGGTATTCACTATACACTGAACATACTAAGATGGGCTGGGTAGTATGGAACTTAGCTGAAAAATTTTATTTAGTATTGGTTTAAAACCAGTAACAAACATGACAGTACATGAACTTTTGTACTAGCTGGACATTGACTAGTTAAACAAGGCCAATGCTGTTTTTGTCAGGAAACTAGAGTAAAGGTAAACTGCAAAGAGTCCAGCAGAATTGAAAATAGGTGCCATTAACAGATATTAGGAGGTATCACTGGAAAAGAAATGTAACTGGCAGAAGAATTAGAGATACTTTTGGGACACGGAAGGCCAATCTGGCAAAATTCTGCTAAATAATTATAAGATATTAGTGAACAAGGACAGGAAGGAGCAGCAATAGCATTCAACACCAAACATAAGATAAACTCTTCATTTGCAGACAATTTCAAGTAGTGTTATCAGGGCAAATTTCAAAATGGAGAATTGGACAATGAAACTTATTCGTGCTTATAATGCCACAGAAGGTTCTCCTAAGAAGAAGAAGTGGAGGAATTTTTCAAATCATTAGTGAAGCCATCTTACATAAACTGGAAAACTGGGCTTCGGTGGGGAACATAAGGTAGGAAATTAAGAATTATCTACTCGTTAACACAAGAAAAGTATATTTAATATACTGCCAGATATTTCAGTTTAAAAATAACACTGTCATCAGTGACTTGACAGAAAACAATTTTTTATAAGGTAGTATACAAACAATTGATCATTCAAAATTAGAACGAGCTGCATGATGTTACGTTGCTAATCATGATATTTCACTGAAGAAAAGTAAGCATAAGAGTGCAGAATAAATTAGATGTATAAATTTACAATGTCATACAAAAAACTTAATTTATAAAATCATATTAAAGATATCATTAGACAAATGTAGCATCTAGAAGGCAAGTTAATAATAAATTATAAATTTAATAAATTAATTAATATAATAATAAATAACAAAGTTAATAAAGGTTATTAATGCCTTCTGGATTGCTCTCTCTTCAAGATACAGAGTAGTTATCATTAACACCATGTCTCAGCATAAAGATATGTGCAAATTCACAAGGAGAGAAGACAAAGTTTTATTAACTATACTATTGTTGACAGTGATATCTTCCACACTTGTCCAGGATACAAAAGTATAAGTGGATTTGAAAGAGAAAGTGATTAACACTTAGTTTTAAGCAGGATAAAAATGAATATCATATCAAAAGGAAATTATATAAGAACATTTAAAAAAGAATTGAAGTCAAGCAGCTTTTACAGGTAAACTGTAGACTCAACTATATAAATGTTATTTAAAAAAACATGAAAAAGTTTGAAAAATGAGAACCAAACCTTGGTGTCTCACTGGCAAACTCCTAAGAAAACATTAATTGATTCAAGTAGGGATGCATGTGGTGAAATTGTTTGCAAGGATTGAAAAATCAGAACTCCATGATAGACTCAAAGTGGCAGTTCTGGAAAAGAAGAAAGCATATCAAAAGTTCATAACAAGAAGATTGGAGGATATCTTAAGAGGATGCAGAGGAAAATATAAGAGGGCTAAGCTATGTGTAAAAGTAGCTTAAAAATTGTCTTTCCTGCACATCCTCTGAGGGTACAAGACAGGAATTTGATGATGATGAAAAAAATCTTTGGAAAACTTTGGTCAGAATATCAAAGATGAATATCAAGAAGGTGGAAAATGTTCTGGAGGCTATTGATAAACCTTAGAATTGGAGGAAAAGAGTACCATGAAAGAATCAGAGTTTATGAAGGTGACATGAAAACTCAGACTAAAGATATTTTGAATCTCTGGAATAATTATTGCAAACGACTGCTAGAAGAAACAAGTGGTGACTGAAGAGCGGTAGAAAATATTCAAGATGAATGTAATCAGTAGGTATGTATCAATAATTCTTCAAGTAGAAAAAAGCTATCAAAAGCCTTGAAGAGTATGGAAAGGCAGCTGGAGTAGGTCACATCTGACCAGAAATACTCAAATATGGAGGAATAAAATATTTCCAGTGGCTACACTGCATAATTTGGATAATATGGTCAAAATCAAATTTCACATGATTAGAATAGAATAGAATAGAGCTCTCTTAGTTCCCTCTGTACAAAAGGGAAATAAAACTGAATGTCAGAATTGCTGAATAATTTTTTTACTAAGCAATTTCCAGGTAACATTTATGTAAGCATACTTGAGAAAAGGCTAAGAAAAATTATGGAAGAGAAATATAGAGAAGAGCAAGTTGCGATCAGGCTACATAGAGGTTGTCAAGATCAGATTTTCATGTCATAAAAAATTGTTAGCTGATATGAGAGGAAGTCATCATCATCACCAATTTTCTGATATGTACCCTCAAGTCATGGCAATATAGGAAGGATATGTATTTAAGTTTGTATAGAACTGGAAAAGCATATGACAAGATGCCAAGAAAAGCAGTTAAGAATGCTACAATTATATTAGGTAAATGGAACATTATAACTAGCAATATGTAGCCATAGAGTTAACTTTTAAGTCAAGTTAAAATAGATTAAAAGTACAGGCATGGTTTGATGTAAAATCAGGTGTGCGACAAGGCTGCATGCTGTCTCCACTTTCTTATTATCTATATGGGTCACATGAAAGAAAGTAGCATTACATCTTATATAAATCAGAAATATCAAACATTTTTTGCTGATGGTGTTGTATTCCTAAAAAAAAATCTATGTCACTCTCCTGAATGCTTTAACTAAATTGAATAACAGCTTTAACAAATTTTGTATGAAAATTAGCACTAAAAAGGAGAAAACTATGAAAATAACAGAAACAAGGAAAACTTCAACTGCATTCTCATTGAAAATTTATAGAACAAGTAAAATATTTTAGCAGTTATGCACGATTTTTAGTGAAGATGGCAATTTAAATATGGAAATTGGTTATAGAATAAGCAAAGCTGATATGAGAGGAAGTCATCACCATCATCCATTTCCTGATATGTACCCTCAAGGGGTATTCAGGCTACTATGACAGCACTACATGATTAAGTTCGCATTACTATTATTGATCTCCGATAAACAATTTTCCTCCAAATTAGTCTTACTTGTCAGCACTCCAATATTGTTGTATCAAACGTTTCGTACTTCTAAGGCACTTCTCACTTAACCAGTTCTGCCATCTTGGCATCAAACATCTGTTTTGCTAACCTTTTCTCTTCCATTCTGTTTAAATGACTGTATCACCTTAGATTACCCTGCTCACACATTCTTGAATAGTAACATTGTCAAGTTCCTTTGTAATATCTTCATTTTTAATATGATTTTGCCATTGATGCCATCTGTTGTTCACTATAATTTTCCTGAGGACACTCATATCTGTGCTCTCTACTCCCAGATCCATAACTTAAAACTGGTTTGAACACTGTCTTGTATACTGCTAGTTTGATGTTTTGGCTAATTTCTCTCTTATTCCATCTAAATTTATTCATCTGGTTCTCCACCATACTAGATTTGCTTATTCTGTTAGCTATTTCCAATTTAATTTGCGATCTTCACTAAAAACTGCCTAAATAGCTGAAATATTTTACCTATTCTGTAGGTTCTCCGTTAAGACTGCAGCTGAAGTTTTCTATATTCCTGCCTGTTTTCATAGTTTTGTTCTTTATATTTTCTGATTTTTGTGCCAAATTTGTTACAGCTGTTATTCAGTTTAGTCAGACTCTTGAGGGTTTGCATTGTATATGTTTTAGGAGTATATCATCATCTGCAAAGAGCAAAGTTTAATATCTTCGATTCTAATATCAGGTTTAATGCCACTTTCTTTCATAATGCAATCCATGTAGATGATTAACAGTGGGGAGAGTGTGCACACTTGTCTTACACCTGATTTTATGTAAAAATAACTTTCTGTGTTTCCTTCAATTCTAACCACTGACTTACAGCTTAAATATAGGTTATGTCAGAGGTTCTCAAATTTCTTCAGTTTGCAGCATGCTTAGCATCTCAGTACTTTTTTATAGCACCCCTAGGCCAAAAGAAATACCCAACAGTGCCATTTATTAAGTAGTTAGATTCAAGGTACTTGCTAAGTATTTGTGTCCTAAAAACATAGTCACTGTTTGAAAAAAAAAAAGGAAAACAGTTCCTGAACTGAGCATCCCGAGGTCTTGCATTTTGCCTGCCATTTGAGAACCACAGGACTATGCATTTCTCTGTATAATGTTCCATAAATGTTATGTTTTGAAAAGTTTTTCTCTGGGCATGTTGTCATATGTCTTTTCCAGATCTACAAAACTTAATTACAGATTCTTGTTATATTTCCATGATTCTCAACTATTTGTTATAAAGTGAAAATCTGATCTTGATAAACCTGTATTTGGCCTGAACCCATCTTGTTCCTCTTCAAGTTTCTCTTTTACAATTTTTCTCAACCTTTTCTCAAGTATGCTTGAATAAATCTAAATATTAATTGGAACACTTAGTAGAGAAACACCTCTATATTCTCATGTTAAGGGACTTTATTCTCCTCCCATGAGAATTACATAGGAATTTCTAATGGTGATTTCTCTAGGAAGAGGTATAGATGGAAACTATGGGAGCTATTGTCCAATCTTCTAGAATTTGACCCTCTGACCAAGTCCCCTGAATTGTGCAGTGTAGCCACCGCAAAACTTTTTACCTCAGGGTTCAGTCCTTGAATCATTATTGTTCAATCTATACATTAATGACATCAGGCAGCATCTAACATCAGATCTGCAATTGTTTGCCGATGATGCAAAGATAGGCAAGGCAATCATGAATGTTTCTGATATTCAGCAATTACAAAATGATTTGAATAGACTGGAAATTTGGGCAAACGAAAATGGCTATCAGTTTAATGTTAGTAAGTGTAAAGTTATGCACTTTGGCGTGATTAGAGTTCCAGTGGCATATTATATTAGTGGTAGTATGCTACAAGAAACTGAAGAGGCAAGGGATCTTCGCGTATTGGTGGATAGGAATTTAAAGTTCAAAGGTCACATGGCAAAAGTTGCAAATACAACTCAGAGGATAATTGCAATGCTGAAGCAAACCTTGACATGTAAAGATAAGGGAGTCATTCTGCCTCTTTATAAGGCTTTGATAAGACCACACTTGGATTATTGTGTGCAGATTTGATCTCCTGGGTTCCAAGGAGATGAAGCTTTGGAAAGGTTGCAAAGAAGAGTTACAAAGATTATATCCAGGTTATGGAATTTAGATTATGAAGATGGATTGCGAGTATGTGGTTGCAGACTCTGGTTAACATGTGAAAGAGGGGTGATATGATAGAGATCTATAAACTTTTGAATGGGTGTTATAGGATATCAACTGATGAAATTTTTCGTTATATGGAAGGTGGGGAGAGAACACAGGGACATCCATGGAAGTTAAGTTTGTTCACGGTCAAGAAAGGGATAAGAGCTAGTTTTTCTCCCAGAGAGCAGTGAATGAATGGAATAATTTGCCCTTAGGGATAGTGAGTGCATTTAGTGTGAATGAATTTAAGGGAAGGTGTGATAGTTGGTTTGGGTGATTTATAGCCTTCCTCGATGAGTCTTGACTTCCTGGAGGTCTCAGATAATAATAATATTTGAGCATTTCAGGTTGAACATCATCTATTCCTATCGCTTTTCCATATTTCAAGCTTTTGATAATTTTTTTCTACATCAGGTATTTTGCATACACATATATATATATATATATATATATATATATATATATATATATATGCAAACTCCTGTTTGCATTCCTCCTTAATATTTTTTACTACTGTTCTGTCTCTGCTTGTTTCATTATCTTTAGTTTTTGTGTTACCTTATCATCTTTGTTTCCTTTTACAGTACTCTTTTTGCTCTTTTTCTATAATCTCCAGAGCATTTTGCCTCCTTCTTGATATTTTTCTTCTGTATTTTTGCCAATGTGTTCCCATAACTTTTGTTCAGCTGCTTTTATGCATATCTTAGCTCTCTTGCATTATTCTCTGTATTATTTTGGGACAAACATTTTCAGACTTATTTGCTAATGGCTTTTAGTAGGAGCTTTTGGTTTAGAACTGAGAAATTAAATTATTTATTATATTTCACAGGCATTTTCACAGAGTCCAAAGACTCATTACAGGATGTCCATCACTGATTGTTCATTAATCATACATTCTGTTATACCTATACTTAAACTCCTTTACACAAAGTATTCACTTGTTCACTACTCTTCAAGGAAAAATCTAGTCATCACACCCTTGCGAATCACAGTTTACACAATTTCAATGTAGCGTCTCTCTCTTCCCTTCCTGTCATGTATTGAATTTTGCATCAGAATTATAAAACTCCTTTAGCAAAATACACGTTTCTATCATATCCCTTTTTCTACCTATCAGCCAAATTTCGTAACTCCAAAATCTACAATCTACTTTTAGGGAGCTGTCCACAGATTTGTAGCCATATTGGTTATTTACCTCTGGATCTTTTCCACAACCTTAATTAGGCATCCATATCTGAACACAGTAACTCAGATGTTGCCATATCAAAGCCATATAAAGAGGGATAATAATCTTCCTATCTCTATTCATCATTGTTGTGGGAAGGCTTAGGTGTCGTTTATTATTCGTAATAGAGCTTCATGGCACAGACAATGTCAAGAAAGGAAGACGAAAGGAAGAGGTGATAAACATCTCCCATTATGTTCTGTGGATCTGCTCTTATTATACAACAGATTACTTACCAAGGAGGAGTTTCTGGATTTATGGTGCAAGTTAATTGTCACTGTCATCATAAAACCATGAAAAGATTTAACACCAGCAAACAATTACCGACATGTTGACCAGCTGACTTTGTAAGATATTGGAGAAAATGGTAAATGCAAGACGTCTATTATTTAGAAAGCAATAATCCTCTCTCCAACACACAGTTTGGTTTTTATAGACACCATTCAACATTGGACCATTCAGATCATTTAGAAACATGTGTAAGAGATGCATTTCTGAAATGAGACCACCTAGTTTCAGTTTTTTGACATGGAAGAAGCTTATGACATAGCTCAGAGATATTAAGCAATGCATTTTAATAAGCACACAGAGATGCATCTTCACGCATTTATTAACCTTTTGAGCAGTGATATCAAAATACATTTCACTTTCTATAGTGTATAAATACAAAAAAAAAGGGGGGGGGGGAGGTTGATCAGTTATTTCAGCACTCTCCCTGCAAAATCTCAAAAGTCAATGTAATTTTATCTTTACTATAGTTAAAATGTGAATATAAATGTATTATCAATACTATTTCTGTGATAGAAACATGATGGTGTATTTATACTGCTTTACTGCTCAATGGGTTAAAAACTCTTTCTGGCTGAGTCTTCCATGGCCAAGTGAGTAGCACATTATCCTGACTATATCATCAAGAAGAGAGTATTCCCCAAGGCTCTGTCTTAAGTGTGACACTCTTTGCGGTCAAAGTAAATTCAGTCACTAAATGACTACCTCTTCTAGTAGGCAATGTTCTATATGTTGAGAACCTGCTCTTTTCCTTCAATGGAAACAGTTATCTCTTAACTGTCCTCAAAATAGTCATTTCCTAAACTAATTCTTTCCCCCCCTTATGTTGGGAAGTTCAATATTACAAAAGACTGCCATTTGCTCATTTCCTCCATGGCCAGTTTGCACTCCATCATACAGCCTCTCATCTGTCAAGAAAGTTGAATATTCTATCTCACTCTACTTGCAGCTGCGCCTTTGCTGTTTGTATTACTGTTTTTCCTGACCACATTGTATCCAGTCAGATTTCCACTTGAATGTAATAATTATGCTGCTGAGCTACATGCCATTCAGCTTGTGTTTGTACTCATAAAAAAAAAAAACGCTAAGAGAAATGAATGATTTATACAGACTCATTGAGTTCTTTACAGGCTAAGGTGTATAATCCATGTTCATTGTGTAATGTTCATCAGTTATTGTATAAAATGAAGTCCCCTAATTTTGATGTTGAGTAGTGCCATATTCTCAGCCACATTGGAATTAAGGGAAATGAGACTGCAGATGCTAGTTCTAAGTCAGTTCATGCTTTTCCAAGTACTGTTTGTGAGTTCTTTATAGAGACTACAGATAGGGAATAAGAGAAAAGTTAATCAGTGGTTATTATGTTAAGATGCACTGATGAATAAATTGTGAGAGATTAAGCCTAAAGTTAAGCAGTGACAGTTACATGTTCGCTTACATGTTCTTATCTGTTGAAAGCTGTGTGAACAGTCTGACACTCATCTTACTATACTTTACATTTTAGTGGAGTGTCAGCACATAAGAGAGGAATGCAAATTTTGGTAATACTGTTGATCCACACACATAGAGGCATATATTGTCAGATTCAGACAATGTAGTTTTTAAATTTTACAAGGAATACAATGCCGAATTTTAAAAATTTTGTTTTTTGTTCATAACATGTTGTTTACTAATTTGCCTATTTATTATTTTTTATCTTTGCTATCCTTACCCAATAAACTACAAACCAGCCAATCCCATTCAGATTTGAAACTACATTGAGAATTTTTTGATCACACCCATTCTCAGTTTATTATGCTTGCTTTATTATTATAATTTGCTGGAAGTAAAGATTTTAATTTAAATTGAAAAGCTATACTCAGTTTTTCAAAATAAAGTGAATACAACAGTTTTGGATGTTTGCTTCTTTGTAGAGAATATACCAAGAATACAATAATCATTAAAAATCCTGCTATTCATGTTGTTAAAAAGTTAGGTATATCTTTTAGCCAACTCTCTTTAATTCAGTAAATATTTGTGTATTTAAACGAAGATGAATAATAAACCTTTTTTTTTTTTTGCTTTGTAACTTGTTTAGGCTGCCCTTTGTGCATTTAGAATAATAAGAAAAGTACCAGATTTGATGGAAATGTTTATCCCATCAACTAGATTACTGCTTACAGAGAAGAATCATGGTATATAGATATTGTGTGTTGTGTATGTATGTATGTATATATATATATATATATATATATTTTTTTTTTTTTTTTAGAAAATTTATAAACTTTTTTTTTAGTTAAGAATTGTCAAGATTAATAATAAACTGTGTTAAAGGGTTTATTGAACGTGAAGAGGGGAAAGAAGAATAAAGAATATAGCTTCAGTAAACATGGAGATAAAACTTAAATTAAAATAAACTTCTTTGTTCTTAATTCATTCTCTTCTTTTCAGCTGAAATTCCAAGTGAAATAACCATAAACTTTTTAAATACATAACATAATAAAGAATACTAGCTACATAAGAGTGATCAGATAATAACAGCAGATCAGCAATTTCCAACAAGAATAGTTACTGTGTGCAGCAGTTTACTCTGTGAGGCATCAAAGAAATTTAACCAGGGTTCCAACATGTTGTTTGCAAGTATGGCTGTGATCTGTGATTAATTGCCATATATTTCAGTAATGCAAACTAATAGTTATTTTATGATTTATATGTGGTTTGTTTGTTGACATGTTTTGTGATGAAAGATATTGTTGGCTACATTTTTCATTTTAGTTCTATCATAGTAGTAGTAATAAGAGGGTGATCCAGAAAATATCTGCAGTTTTATTTTTCTTTATTTTTTGCAGTTTATTTCATTGCTGAATATATGCACAACCATAAACATAGACCTTATTGTATAAGTGAGATATTTAATGTAAATAGTTGTCTTGCTCAGCTATGAGCTGTATACCAGTCATTTAATGGAAACATGCATAGTAGGCATAATACTATTTTTTAAATAACAGGAAGTTGTATATGAGTTGTATACTTTACCTGTTACACCATGTGCTAGATGCAGTAAGTGCACAAATCCATTGAAGCACAGGATTATGGATATTTTGCAGCAAAGTATGCAATATCTATCCACCGCAAAAATATTTAAAGAAATAAAATAAAAAAAGCCTCTGTACTTATTTTAGGCATACATCAGATGGTTACTATTCGAACTTTGATCTGATTACTTTTTTCTGCAGAAAATGATACAACTTTCTGAGATTTTCATGAGGAGCAATTCTTGAATATTGTAAGGAAAAAAAGTGTGATGCTCAATTATGCTCAGAAACTTGAAAGTCAATGAAGTAAATCACAAGGGCTGTTATCATCATGAAATGCTGTAGTGCCTCTTGCTATACTACAAGCCAAGCTATGGAACATTTCATTGTCATCTGTAATGCAGTTTGCAGCTTACTCCATTAGAATGTCACTTGTTTGGATTATTTAAAAATGCTTTTTGTTAACATTTGCAAGTGATTCATGTATGGCTTGCTTCTCAGATAATTCCTCCCCCTTCCCACAGATATACAAAAGTATTGCACCACTGGACCAATTCTTATCAAAACTTGGACTGAGGGCTATATTATTATTATAATACAGGTATCTGCATGGACTCAAAAAGATTCATCATAAGAGATCCACACTAGCCATTACTCATAGAAAGAATTCCTATCACATCTCTTTAAACTTATTCACCATTGGGTTGCTCACTGCTATCTCTGGCAAACCGTTTCACCAATATTTAGAAATTATGCACTTGTTTGTAGAACTTGCTATGCTTATTTTAATAACTGCATTATATTTCCGTTGACTTCACTTTGCCTCCTATATAGGAAATTGTACAAAATGATCTGCAAAAAGTGTAGTTACTTTTTTTTTTGTCTTGGAGAAATTTTTAATCATTTTAAAATATTGATTTTTTTTAATAGAAAAAAATAGAGGAAAAATAGAATAATTAGCCTTGTACTACTAAATTTAATCTGTATTCTTTAAAAACCTGGTTTCTAACTTTGCTTACAAGATTATTTTATCTATATTGATATGAAAAATTAAAAAAGCTAGACATATGTCCCAAATATGTTATTACAAGAATACCTAATTTCATAAGAAATATCTGATATCCCAGCAGAAAATTCAAAACTATCTTTTTAATAGTTTCTGCTGTTAATATATTCTTTGAGATCTTTCCCTGTGCTTCAGCATGCTTGAAGAAATTGCTAAGACAACATTCAGATGTGTTAAAAGAATTAGTCATTTCATAAACACCTTGCAGTTGAAGATTCATCCAATATTTTGAGTCTAGCACATTTTCTCTTGGGGGAAGCTTTGTCTACAAAGATGGAAGACATGAGGAGTTTCTTTC
Organism: Typopeltis vanoorti; assembly: GCF_054136105.1. Lineage (NCBI taxonomy): Eukaryota > Metazoa > Arthropoda > Arachnida > Uropygi > Thelyphonidae > Typopeltis > Typopeltis vanoorti. Next base: position 27,541,362 of record NC_143566.1, on the reverse strand, counting down.
TGCCCAGAATCAGATGTTTTAATTATTTTAAAATGTGAATCATTTTTCATTAAAAGAAAAAAAAAAAGGAAAATAATTTAGTCGTCTAGTGCAAGTAAAGAAAAGTGATGAAAAGAATATTATGTTCTGTTTAAGAAAAGAAATTAGTTTATTTTTTATTTGAAAGTTACATTACTTTATATTAATGGAAAGAAAGATATTGATCAAAGATCGTGGAAGCAATGTGGCATGACTATTTCTGGATGGTTTCATTTATAGGTAGGCAATAATTTTCATTGTTTGAGAGACCATCATACCGTTTATGAAACCTTGAAGCAACTAGAAAAGTCCATATTTTTTCTCTAGCGCCTCTGGCTATCTAACTTATAGCACAAAATGTAATCCAAATTTACTACCTTTCATGGGTGGGTTTGGCATAAAAATGTGTTCGTTTTTGCTCATGATTTTTTATGGTGCAAACATTATAGGAAAGTCTGTTCCAAAAAACAGAGGTAGATGGAAGTTTTTTTTTTTTTTTTTAATCTGATCCACAAGACCTATAGCATGTTAGTGCTGTGTATGGAAAAGAAGAATAAAGAAAGGCAAAATTTGTTCACATTTTGCTTGAACAGCTGAGGATTGTAATCTTTGAAGGCAGAGTGGGAAGACTGTTCCAAGGAACAGAAGTAGATGGGATAAAGGAGGCAGTGAAGTTGGTTCGGTGTGTTTCAAGATGGGCTATAAAAGAATGTTGGTGAGCAGTGGCTCTTGTTTTAATGATTTTGGAGGAGATTGGAGGAATAATAGTGGCCAATTCAACAGAGCACTGTCCATGAAAAGTATCAGTAGAAGAGGCACAAAGTAGAAACTGAATGTCTCAGAGAGGGATCATTAATTAGCCGGATTGCCCTCTTCTGGATAGAATCGAGCAATCTTAAAGAGGATTTTGGTGCACCACCTCAAATATGGGAACGGTATTCAATGGCTGGGCAGATCTGAGCTTTGTATAGAGTTAGCAGGTGTGAAGTAGTGTCTTGTGCGAAACAGTACACTATGTTTTTGGGCAGCTGCAGAAGCTGTAGTTGTGCCAAGAAAGATCAGAGGTGTAAGTCAGTCCAAGAAGACAAATTTGATCCTGTTTGGATATTTCAGTATTACTGAAGGTTAGGTCGGAGAGATGCAAGCTCTTTCTTGCAAGAGATCAGACAGAATTGAGTTTTGGTGGCACTGAAGTCTACATGGTTGTCCTTGCCCTACTGAGATATAGCTAGGAGATCTGAGTTCAGGTCACTACTTGGTAGATCTTGAGGATTCTAATACTTCAGCACTACAAGGTTTGTCAAATGAAAAGGAGGAATGGAGTGTACTGTCATCAGCAAAGCTATGGATAGGATTGGAAGTCAGAGCAAGTCATTTATATACAAGAGGAAGGGAGTGGATAAAAGAACAGAACAGGGGTTACTCCTGCATTGGTGGGGGAAATCTGAGGAGTGTAAACTGTCCACCATGACATGTAGTGAGACCAATGAGAAAGTTGGTGATCCAGTTGCAGAGTAAGGAAGGCAGACCATAGATGGCAGTTTGTTAAGTAGGCCCCTGTGCCAAACTGATCAAATGCCTTTGAAATTTGGGCAACCATGTGAGTTTCTCCATGGCTTCATTCCAGAGGTGGATGGTGAAAGCAAGATATGCTGTAGATCACAAGTGGTGGAATCCATACTGCTGGTCACTGATTAGTTGGTATGACTCTAGGTTTTTGGCCTTCTTCATAATTTTAGAGAGAGCCAAAGTGAAAACAGTTGGGCAGAAGATGCTCTTATTAGAGATGCAAGAGCTTATATAGGCCCTGATTTCACATAGCATGCATGTGCGACTCTCAATTTCCATATTTGGAAATGCGCTAACAAATGCGCTAACATTTGATTAACACAGTTTTGCAAATAAAATTATTACATACAAAGGGACTTAAAATTTTTTAGTAATTTTACACACATTGCCAATTCTATATATATATTTCTTTGGACAAAACTTGTAAAACGAACATGATACATCGTTAATCATGTGAGATTTTACAAGGTGTTGTTAGTTCTGGGGCATAGTTTTTAAACACAGTAGGTGGGATACCATCAGGCCAGATTCCTTGTTTTTATTCAGGTTACTGAGAATTCTTTGGATTTCTTTTTGTCAGAAGGCTATGGGCGACAGGAAGGAAGCCAGTCTTGGTAGAGTGGGGGGAACTTTGTCCAATTCATCAATCCAGGAATTCGGAGAGAAGAGTGATGCCAGTAAGTTGGCCTTGTCTTTAGGTGAGATAACTACTGTACCATCTGGATGTGAGAGTTGTGGAAACCTCGGTGGGCAGAAGTTGTACCCAGTGGCCTTGGCAAGGGACCAGAAGGAGTGACTACCATTTGGGCAGGAGGCGAGTTTGCAGCATTTGGTCCTTTCAAAGTCCGACTTGGACTTGGTGATGACTCTTTTACAACTATTGCAGGCTACAGAGTGGGACAGCTGGAGTTTTGGTCTTGAGCAGTTCGTGGTAAAAAGAGGTTTTTTTCTTTTACAGCATTAGCACTTTTTTGAGAACCAAGACTTGGCAGAGAATTTGGAGTGGAATAAGGGATGAAAGCCTTCATTCCTGTGAGGATGATTTCTGTTATTCGGTCTGAGCAGGTGTTTGGATAAGAACTGAAGCAGTAGTCAGCCCATGGGAAGGACGAATAGAAGTCTCTGAGGTCCTCCCAGTTGGTACTCTTGTAGTGCCAAAGGATACGAGACTATCAACTGGTGGGTGAAGGGGATTCTCTGGCAAAAGAGACATATGAGGTTGTAGTCTGAGTTACCAGTTGGAGAACCTACAACCACAGTATACATGGAAGGGGAACTTGTTAGGTAGAGGTCAAATGTGTTGGCAAATTGAAGGTTGTTGTCAGTTATTCTTACAGGAAGATTGATGATTTGAGATAGGTCATTGCTGATGACGAACATCTCAACATCCCTTCCTGCTTGGTTGGTGAAACTGGAGAATGAGAGTCCATGTGAGTTGTGGACATTGAAGTCTCCAAGAAGGATAACCTCACTATTAGGGTATTTGACTTGAAAGTTGAACTCGAGAGAGAGAGAGAGAGAGAGAGAGAAAGAGAGAGATAGTTGAAGAGGTCAAGAGTGGTTGATGGAGTTTGGAGAGCATATGAAAAGGGCAGATACATCGTGGGGATTCAAGGATGTGCAGTCTCTGGCATGGTATATCGGTTCTGATGAATGCACAAGTGCTGCCTTTATGGTAGAAAGAGCTGTGTAATTTGTAGTTTGGGCAGTTGAAGTGGCTGTTGAGATTGCCAGTTGGGGTTCTGATAGGAATAGTACTTCTGGTAGATGACTGTAGATGGTGGAGCACATCATTTATATTGTTGTTTAGGCCATGGATGGTGGTGAAGTAGAATGTGGAAGCTTTTTTTTTTTTTTTTTTGGTAAGAATTAATGTTGGTGGGTTATTTGGTTGGATTTCTGTTGTTTTTTTTAAAATTCTTTTGGTTGGATTTGTAAAATTGCATTTCTTTAGGTTTTAGTCCATTGTATTTGATGAGGAAGAGATAAAGAGGAAGTGGGACATGCAGTGAGAGGGGACACTTGCAAAGCTCTAAAAAAAGCAGGAATATAGAAAATTTCATCTGCATTCTCAATGGCAAACCAGTAGAACTATAAAATATTTCAGCTGTTTTGGCACAGTTTTTAGTGAAGATGGCAAATTAAATTGGAAATAGACAACAGCATAAGCAAATCTGTTATGGTGGGGAGCCAGTTGAATAAATTTATATGGAATAAGAGAGAGAAATTAGTCCAAACACTATACTAGCTGTTTAAAAGACAATGTTCAAACCAGTGTTAACTTATGGATCTGAGAGTTGGTTAGAAATAAAATGCTTGATCACAGACTACTGATATGAGAAGCTTCATTTTACATAACTAGTTCTAGAAATATGGTTTCGTACTATGACTTTAAAAAAAAAGGATAGTTTTAAATTAAATGAACAGGAGAATAGTTTCAGGGTTGTTGATTTCAGAGTATTCTGCTTTAAATCTGGTTTTCTGTAGGAATCTTGTTGAATCTCTCATAGATTGGAATATTGAGATAGCAATTGTATAGCTACATTCTGCACAACATTTTGACTCTTCAGTAGTTTTAATAGTTCACAGATTTGATGTAATAAGTGACAGGCAACTGTTATATACTGTAAGACTAATTACATGCTTTTTTTTTTAGTTAATTCATATTATAGAGTATTGCATTGTATTAAATATCTGTTACAGCAATGTTTTTATAAAGTCTCTAACTGAAAATGCATGATATTTTTATGTTATGATTTTTTCTTCCCTTCCCCAATCTTAATTTGCCACTTTTTGATAGTCACATGTGGTATTTGTGTGTGTGTGTGTGTGTGTGTGTGTGTGTGTGTGTGTGTGTGTGTGTGTGTGTGTGTGTGTGTGTGTGTGAATCTGAACTAACTTGTGTATATACTTGACATGATGACTGGTGACTAGTCTGAAAAATAAACAATATGGGAATAAAGCTCATAGATTTATTAGAAAATTAGATGAACTTTTATGTGTTTTATCATCAAGTAACTCATAACAGCATCATCAGGAAGGCAGCAGAAAACACAAAAGGATCTGAACATTAATTTTTAAAAATGAAAGTAATTAATAATGTAATAGCTAATCACATGTCATTCAATATATTATGCCCAGTCTGTGTGTTGCATAAAGCCTGTAGGTTATTATTGGCATAATAGTTTTTGTATATTACACATAAGAAAAAGAGACTACCAGATGTCAAGTATAAGGCTCTGATTTCTATACAAAATTGCCACATGAACAAATCACTCCTCTGATGTGATTTGTTGTGAAAGGGTTGTCTTATAAGTATTGCATGGAAGTGTAAGGCTAATCCATTTATGATATCTGGAGTAGACTGCTTCAGTGATAGCACATTTTTATTTCCTTTTATGTTCCATATCACCTACATGCACTTTCTTATGTATTTCGAAACTTCTCTGTGTGAACCAATGTATAACTTGCTACATGAACTTGGGATCCTTTATACCAGGGGTCGGGAACCGGTGGCTCCGGAGCCACTTGTGGCTCTTTTATATTGAATTAAAAGATACATCATCATCATACGTATCAAGGATTTAGGCCTAGCATGGCCTGTTCCAGCCTTAGAAGTCATTGTTGAATCGTTTAAGAGGATGTCCTGGTTTTCTTTTTCCTAATGGCTTGTACTTTAAGGCTTGTTTTGGTAATCTTTCTGTTTTCATTCTTTGAACGTGTTCCATCCATTTATGTTTATATTTTTTAATTTTTTCTATTACTGGTTCTTGGTTTAATTCTTTCATAATATCTTCGTTTCTTTTGTAATCAAATAGGGTATACTTTGCAGTTTTTCTCATAAACTTCATTTCTGCTGTTGTTAATCTTTGTCTTTTTGTTTTATTGTCCAGATTTCGCTTCCATACATTAAGACCGGTAAGGCTAATGTATTATATACTTTTAGCCTGGTTTGTTTTTGAACTAGGTTTGGTTTAAATATAGAGTTAATTACACCTGTTATTTTTAAATATTTTGCAATTTTTACGTTTATATCTTTTTCATTTTCATATGTGATCATACATCCTAGGTAGTTAAATGAATTCACCTGTTCTAAGATCTTGTTATCTATTACTATTTTAGTTCTTGCTGGATCTTGTCCTTTAAAGGCCATAGTTTTTGATTTTTCTGTTGATATTATCATACCATAATCTTTGGATATCTCATTTAGATTTAAAATAGCTTTCTGCAAGTTATCTTCAGAATTTGTAATTATTATTTGGTCGTCTGCAAAGAGGAGAGTGTTTAAGTTAACTGTAGGTGAAAGTTTAATTCCTTGGTGTAAATTTTTACTCCATTTTATTATTATTTCATTTAAGTAGATATTAAAAAGAGTTGCTGAGAGGGGACATCCCTGTCGGACCCCTTGGATTATTTCTCTTGTATATGATAGCTCGTGATTTAATCTTATTTGTATTTGATTATTTTCATATATACTTGTGATAGCTTTTAGGATATTATTTGATATTTGTCTTTCTTTTAATATGTTAAATAATATGTTTTTTTAACTTTGTCAAATACTTTTTCAAAGTCAATAAATGCAATATGTGTTTCCAAATTATATTCTCTTCTTTTCTCTACTATTAATTTTAGGCAAAAGGCTGGGTCTATACATGATCGTCCTTTTCTAAATCCATTCTGTACCTCTAGAATAAAGTTTTCGGAATATTTCATTAGTTTGTTATTTAAAATTCTGCTATATATTTTGTAACAGGAATTTAGTATACTGATACCTCTATAGTTTTTAGGGTCATCTCTATTACCTTTCTTAAAGATAGGAATCACAATTGTTTTTTTCCATTCTATTGGGGGGACACCAGTTGAGTAAATTTTATTTAAAAATAGTAAGAGTCTTTTTTTGAATCTTGTTCCTGCGTATTTATATAGTTCTGAATCTAGCTTATCTTCTCCAGGTACTTAATAATTAACTTAATAAAACTTAATAATTAATACAAACAACCAAATATTGTTTTTTGATACGGCCTGTTCGTGGCACTAGATACTATGCATGTGACGTGCGTTACGCATGAAATTTTATGACATGAACAACCTGACAACTACGTTACATTTGAAATAGCGCTAAATGTTAACCCTGCCTTAGTAACTAGCACCACTGTGAAAATTTGGCTTAATTGATCAGCTGTCCTATCAAACATCACGGTTTTTAGATACATACAGATTTTAGCTGTCAAAATAAATATTCTGTTAGTTAACTTATTTATTGTGGTACTAAACTGGTGTTTAATTTAGTGTCAGGTAATGTTTTGCACAAATTACTTTTCATGTTGAATTTGTGTTTTTACTTGCAGGTAAATTTGTGATAATAACCCTCCTAATATGAGTTCAAGAAAAATAATTGAAAAAAAACAGAGGATTCAATAAAATGTGGATAGAGAAATTTGCATTTATAGAAGTAAATGGAAATTCGCAATGTTTTATTTGCCATCTACGACTTCAAAATAACAAATCAAATAATGTCAAATGACATTTTCGAGGAAACCATTTAGACTTCAGTAAAAAATATCCTGAGGTCTTAATAGAAAAAAAAGCTATTGAAGAATTAGAAAATAAAACTTTGCTTCAGCAAAGAAATTTGTCAATTTGGACAAAATCTTCGTCGAATACTACTGAAGCAAGTTTTTTGTTATCCCTTGAAATAGCATAAGTGGGAAAACCGTTTACCGATGGTGAATTTCTAAAAAATTTCATGTATAATGTCTCTGAAATTCTATTTAAGGATATGAAAAATAAGGTCAAGATATTTCAGAAAACCTAACAAGTTTACAGAATAAAAATATAAATATTAACAATATAGTATGCATTGTGACCGATGGCATGCCTTCTATGATCGCGAAAAATAAGGGGTTAAGTTATTCTCCACTCATATTCCACATGGAGTTATTTCATTTCATTGCATTTTGCATCAAGAAGCTTTAGTTGCAAATTCTTTGGGATTATTACCACAACTAAAAAGAGTGATGGATGTTGTTGTGCCAATGATCAATTTCATCCGATTTCAGGTGTTGAATCACAGACATTTTGACATATGACATCTGTATGATGGTTATCAAGAGGAAAAGCATTAAAACTTTTTTTTTTCAGTGCTTAAAAGAAGTAATAGTTTTCTTAACCACTAAAAATTATAACATAAATCATGTGAAACTTCTCAGTATTCCCGAATGGATACAAAATTTTTGCTTGTGATATGACAGAACATTTTAATAAGCTAAATTTGAAGTTGCAAGGGAAGGAAAATACAGCCTTACAATTACTAGAGGAAGTTCTTACCTTTGAACTGAAACTAAGAGTGTTTTTCGAAGATGTTACCAAAGAAAAATTTATATATTTTGAAAATCTAAGAAATTATAGATTAAATTTAAATCAAGAAAAAGTTGATTGCAAAATATTCACTGAAATGATTACTGTAATTTTAGATTCATTTACAAGCATATTTCAGAATTTTAAAAAACATCGGGAGATGATGAAATTTATATTACATCCGTTAAATTGCAATTTAAAATTAATAGATATTGAAGCTTTTCCCGGAATATCAATTGCAGAACTACAAATGGAGCTTCTGGAAATTCAGAATAAAAGCACCTGGGTACAAAAACTTCAGGAAATGGTAGCACAAATTGCAGAAAACGAGGAAACTATGAAAAACACCACCGGAAATTATATTTAAATGTTGGACTTCTTTCCCAACTAATTATTCAAATGCCAGGGGACTTGCTTTGGGGGTTTTGACTCTTTTTGGTTCAACATATTGCAAACAATTGTTCTCTTCAATGAATCACATTAAAAATAAGTATAGGAACAAATTGACTGATGAAAGTTTGAAAGCCGAATTACTATTAAAGTGCACAACATACAATCCAGATTTAAGTAAATTGGCTGAGAAGATGCAAAATCAAAAGTCTCATTAGTGAATTTTAAATTAAAATAATCAAATATCTATTAAAATACATAATATTGTATTTTTGTTCGGACTAATTCTTTTTGCAATACAAATTCTAACTTTTTTTGCGATATATTATACTTACTTAAACATGTTTTGCGATTAAAAACTTAATCAAACTTAATGTTGTTTTATTTATTGAACATATAAAAAATTTATATGCAAACATTCAAGTGGTATTTGATATCTGGAAGTACTGAATTAAAAACAAATTTACCTAAGTTTGAACTAACTGCAACTTTTAGTCACCAGGAAAAATCGAATTGAAGTTGCAGCTCACAATATTTTGTTTTAATTAATTTTTTTGGTGGAATGGCTCTTTGGTTCAAAAAGGTTCCTGACCCCTGCTTTATACTCAAGGTTATTTCTTATATTGAACATAATCTTTAGGCGGAAAGTAGGTAGTTTTGCAAGGTGGTTTAAAGGTTGTTCAGGCATTATCTGTTCTTATGAGATGCACTGTCTGCTTTATGTTCCACACATGTATGATAAAGAAATGGTGCTCTTGTAATTAATTTCTAGTTATGTACAAGTTGGTTTATCAGAGAATGACTTTTTGTTTAATAACTTTCTGGAATGGCCATTTTTGAAGGAATTGGTTGAACAATTCTTAAGTTTCTCTCTCTCTCTTTTTGTGTGTTATCATTCTTAATATCCTCAAAAGTTATGAATCATCACAACCTCAAAAGTTATGAATCATAAAACACGGTTCTTAAATCACAACCTTTAAGAACCGTGTTTTAAGGTTAGGGCCATCTAACATTAAAAGCTTAGGTGGATTATCCTCTACTGCAGTGTTTCTCAAACTTCAGATATCCGCATACCCCTTAAATTTTCATTGTTACCAAGTACCTCCTTATCAAATAAGTAAATAAAGTATATTTCATTGTAAATGTGTATTTTATTTGAATTTATATGTTCATGTAAACAAAAAATATGATTTATTTTTAATAGAACAAAATTTGGAATAGGTTCCTCTTCATTTCCCATCCATGTACATCTACATTTCAAGTAATTCATATCATAGTTGGTTCCTAGTTGGTTTTCTAGAGATGTCAGACGACACACCCTTATCAATTTCATTTGATCCAGATGCAATATCAACATTTTCTTGTTACTTGCAGCTACTCGTATTTGCTATATTGCTCTCTTTTGTGGGTTTTATAAATCCAATCTTTAACCTATGATCCATACTTAAGAATTTGAAAGCTAAAAAAATTACCTTATTTACTCGAATATAACTCGCACTTTTTTTCCCAAAATTAAAGCTAAAAAATCGTGGTGCAAGATATATGTGAGGCTTTTCATAAACTAAAGTTTCTAGCAAAAAAACTGCAAGTGGTGTGACTTATAAAGAAGCTCCTGCTCGCTATTGCTACTGTAGGCATCGAGAACAGTTTGGTGCATCGTCAAAGTCATCTACCCAAATAGCTTCATCTTCTTTCCCATTATTTCAAGCAAAAATTACCAGTAATTTACAATACTTGAGATACGTAGGGCAGCTATGAAGAAGTGCATATGATTGGTGCAGTATTAACAAAAGATCGCGCGAACCAAAGACAGATTAGCATTTCAACAATTGACTTGAAATGCTAATTCTCTTCAATTGAATTCCATAATATCTGAAACACATTCACTATATATTTCTTAGTTTTAACACGTGCAACATATGGTTTTGCTTGAATCTATACAGCAGTGTCTGTTGGAGGGGAGATGTGATTCATTAGTTAGGGCTGTTTTTATCCCAGTTGTCTCTAATTGCATATAATATGATTCCATGTATTAATGATGCATAGCCGAAAATTTCCGGGTACCCCACTTTGAGAAACACTGCTCTACTGTATCCAAGTTAAGAATTCTTAGGGAGGTTTTGGGTGCACCACCCCAAATGTGAGAACAATGTTTTAGGGTTGGTCAGATTTGAGACCTGCTAAGTATTAGAAGTTGAGCAGGAGAGAAATTGGGGGATTTTTTTTTTTTTTTAGTTTAAGAAGGGAGAATGATTTTTCAGAACATTATCAAAAGTTAGAGGGAGTGGGGTAGGATCTTTTCTGAGGACTATGTTTAAATAGCATTGAATTCACTGTTTTCACCCCACTTGAGAATGATGAGAAGTTCCATGCATGTTTAAGACATTGGTTATGGAGGATCTTGAAGTTTCAATCACTGGAGAAACGAAGGGGAGACCATAAAATGGTAATTTATTGAGAAGGCCTTGATACTAGACAATTAAATGCCTTTGAAAAATCACAGCAGCCACATGGATTTCCCAAGATGTTTTTATGGCTTGTGTCTAAAGATTAGTAAATTTAGAGAAGTTCTGCTATAGAATGAGAAAGGCAGAATCGAAATTGGTGATTATGGATGATGGGTCTCCAGGTAGTAAAGAAGTGGTGGTTGATTACCTTCTCTATCTTATAAAGTACTGAGGTGAGAACAATGGGATGCTAGTTTAATGGCTGACTTCTGTCTCACTTTGTTGGTACAGGTTGAATAAAAGCTTGCTTCCATGTTTTTGGGTAGATGAATATGATAGTTTGTATATGGAAAATTAATAGTTTGTATAGATGATACATCATTTATAGTTGCTGTCTCATTTTCATTTATAATACGTACTCAAACTACAAATTCTTGCTATCATCTTTATTAATCTTTCATCTGTTTACTCATTTGTTTTATTTTATTAATATTTTTGTATTTCTTTTTCACTGAGATGTCTAGTTTAGCTCTTTTTTTCCTTCTCTCTTGTCTGTCTCTATTTGACTTTTTCTCCCTATAGCCTATTCTTTTCATATCTAGTTTTTTTCCCCTTCTTTATTTCTCTTTAATATATTAAATAATTCCTCAACATTGTGTTTTAGTAATCAGTTTCCATTGATTTTCAGTTTTCTGTATAGAATGCTAAGTAGTATGCAGTTTGTCTTTAGAGAGCACTTTTTTTTTTAATCTTTGTCAATTCCCCACAAAAGTTTAGGAATCTATAGCCCATTAAGTGCTGTGCACATGTGAAGGGTGAAATGATTTGGGATCTCTACTGCAGAGATCACAGTTGCCCCAGGTTTCTGTTTCTGTGTCTCAGACTGAGTGATTAAATGTGTATTACAAAAAACAAAAATTAATTTTGTTGGTCTAATTTATAGTCTACACACACTAAAGGATCTTGAGATTCTTAGTTTGGGCATATATTACATGCTGTTCAAGTAGGAGATCAACATGGCTTAGCTCAGACAGAGAAATTAGTACTTCAGTAATTTTTTTTTAATATAATAAATATTTATATTTCTTTAGTACTGTTTTTTGGAATTAAAAAAAATGAAAAAGTTATAAAGTGTTACACAGTGGTGATGAAATTTTCAGTTTAGTTTTAAGAAATCTTCAGAATATTGATAATCTTCAGGTTGCTTTCAGTTAAGTTTGTTGACACTTTGACTATTAGATAGTAAACTATTGCATTTCATCATTATCATATGAATTTCATTATTATATTATCATAATGATAGTTGTCACAAAAATACTTTATGAATTGCTTTCTGTAGGTGTTTTAATAACGGGTGTTATATTAATCACTGAAATGTGTGAGAGAAGTTCAGATACTCTGCAGCATTTTAAAAAGGTAATAAATAATTTGCATATTTGCTAGCAATATATTATTCATTGGGATACTGTTTTATTGAATAGGTGAAAATAATTATTTTCCTTTGTTAAATATAATTTTTTTTCATAATCATGTTTCAAAGTCTTTAAATTACTAAGAATCTTTTAATTGATCAGCATGCATGAAATGTGCATTTTAAAAAAGTTTCTAAAATAAACCTAAAGCATAATTAAATTTTAAGTATATTTTTAAAATGTTTCAAGTAAAAGTGTTAAATTATATTATTTTAACTAAGCAGTTAATTTAAAAGAACAGTCATTCCACATAGTTTATGGTTAAATGAATAAGCATATGGTTCTAAAATAACAATATGAATTTGTTTTCTCTATTACAAATTTGTTTCCTGCTGTCCAGGGAAAGCAGTACAATGAGGTATTACAACTTTGCACTCTTGCACATTTCTCCTTATACAACACTTTTTTTTTTTTTTTAAGTTGTATTATTTGCTTTTAGAGCAGTTGTCTAGTACACAAATTTGTAAATATTTACTTCTGATGCAGACTTTACTTTGCTTTGTCACTTTGATTTCTTCATTTTCCCCTCTCATTTATTAATGGTTATAAATATATAACTATATAAACTTTTAAATATGCAGTTGACTGAGGTTTTTTAAAATTAGAAATAAGGCATTCAGTAGCACAGCTTTCCACATTTTTTTCAATCGTAACTGAAGTATTTATTTGCATGTTTTATCTGAAATTTGTCTACGTTTATATAGTTGAAGTTCCAGCATAAAATTTTTTTGTCACTCCTGCCAAATAAAAGGTTGGTAATCTACAATACATTTAATATTGTGGACAGGCTGAAGGTCAAGATCCTGGAATTCTGCACTAGAGAGACCAAACATGGAACTTTATTCAAATCACTTGGGGCATATAATAAGCAGGATGGTGATCATACACCAACCTACAGATGTTTACGACCCTAAAGACTTTCATCAACAACTGTGCCATTATAAGATTTGAATCTACAGGCTGTTTGTTGGTTTGGGGAGGAGAGATGCTATTCAATTTTAATTAGGACAGCAAATTAAGAACTGTATATTAAATTTCATGCACAGCACATTTTAAAATAAATAAATGCGGTCTAGAGAAGAAACTATCTGAAATAACATTGTAGTATGGATATTGTTAAAAATGTCGTCTGTTAAAAATTATGTCTGTTATTTTGTGCAGTTGTGCTGCACAAATCTTTTATAATGTGTCTTTATATGGCGCCTACTGCAAGAATGGAGAATTTCTTCATTATGGAGAATTTCTAAAGAGTACTGTGTATTTAATAAACACTTACTGAAGAGCTACAGGTTCAAATTCTTTGTGGTTGTCCCAGCAAATGGTTATTTGGATGCACAGTATGGTTTATAAATTGCCCATGCCATCTTTTTTTATATGCAGAAGGTCTTCTTACTATAATAAGAACCATTATAGTGAACTCACTCATTCACTTTATGAACTTCTAAGAAGCTTTGGCCAAGACCTCACTGTATCACTATTTTTCTAAAGGAAATTTGCTATCGCAAGCATTTCAGTATACTAAACTGTTCTGTTGGTACCATGATAAGTTCATCATAGTGAGTCCAATCCTGATTGTATTAAGCTCACTGTGATCTACCATGGCAAAACAGCTTTGATTTTTATGAACCTAATTTTAGCAATGATTAGATTATTAATCTTGATTCCATCTATAGTGTTTACCACTGCATGTATTCTCTGTCTGGTTTGACTGTTTTGCAAGGAAAAAATATCTTTAAGATTCCAATAGGTAAAACCATGCCACCTGTGTATGGGATAGCTAACTTAATTGAAAAGTCCTTACAAATGTTCCTAGCATCTTAAACAGGATACAAAGAGATCTTTCCATCCAGGTGGTGTCATCACCATTGACTGTTGTGGTGCAGTTGAGAAATCCTTATAAAAAGAAATCACATGAAGTAAAGGATGAACTTCTTCATGGATAGATAATTTCCAAAAAAACTATTTCCACAAGAAGTCCAGACATTACTTTCTGATTTCTTTCATTTGAATTTTTACAGGATGCTGTGCATTCAGATAAGCCTTATGATAGATGATCTGTGATCTAAATTCAAATTGAAGTAGATGCCATTTGAGTCTCATTTCTTGTTTGAAGCTACATTTTATGAAATTCATTCTTTATTAATGTTTCCTAAAATCTCTTTGATTGCTACAGATGTCTCTTGAATGTCTCATTAAAGAAGCAATCCAGATTTTCTTTGTATACTCCACCTGTTTTAGAACACAGATAAGGCTAGTCTAATGCATGTACATAGTAATTTTTTTTTTCTTTCTAAAGAAAAATCTGTGATTATCAAGACGGATCATATATAGTCATGCTGAAAGTTTTCATGGCAACTTCATATGCATGTATATAATGATTTGTGTGCATAATGATATATTAATAATTTTTTTGTATCTTTTTTTTCATTTCTTTTCATTTACTGAAACTAAAAAAATACAAAAAAAATCTCCCAGTTTGACTATAATATAAGTTGCAAGAACAAGGAACTTTGTAAACACCTGGAACAGAGAAAGAGAGGAAGTAGAGAATACTTGGGAGAGTGGATGTGAGCAGCCAGTTTCAGATGAGGTTTGAATGCACTGTAAAGATTATACTTTGTTAGAGTTAGTTCTCGCTATTTCTTCTGAGGTTCCTCAGATATAAGAAACAATGATGGTATTACTATAGTCTGCATGTTGAGAGGGATGTGAGGACCAATTCATTTGTTGACCTTTTTGATATTGTAACCATTGGACAAGAAAGTCTGGCAAATAAAGGAGAGTTCAGCTGTACGGGAAGCATAGGCAGAACAGAGTGCAGGCTCTGTTGATAAAGGTTTTGACACCATATTGTCGAGAGAGGAATGATGGGAAAGTTTGTGTATGTATCTTTCCTTGGTTTTCTGAAAGGAAATTTTTTGAGTCACATTGGGAAGAACATATGATTAGAGTATCTAGAAAAGTCAGGTTGTTATTATTTTCTTTTTCTATAGTGAACTGGATTCTGAGGTATTGGCTGTTGAGATGGAGGAGGGAGGAGTCTAATGTGTCTGAGCCATGTGGCCAAATAGAGAATGCATCAACAATGTATTTTTGATACATTGTTTGAAAATAGCAGTATCAAGAGCATGTTTTTTAAAATGCTCCATATGATATCCATGTGTTAAGGCTTAAATTCTGAGCAGACATCAAGTTAGAGGTTTAATGGAGTATTGACAGTACTAGGAAAGATTAAGAACTATTTTTTAGTGCTTCCAATATTTGGTCTCAGTCAATGAGACATCTTCAGGGATTACATACAACTAACAATTGTAAAACACACAAAAGGCAACATAATACTGAATAAAACATGTAGCTGTGACTCTAGAGTCCTATCTAGGTGTTGTGCCCACTATGAGCATTTGTAGGAGGCCTAGGTTGTAAATTAGGATCTCTGAGGATTAATGTTTCCTAAATTTTGGGAAGTTTCTTGCAGCTGTATTTGTTTCAGTTAGGCTGATTTTTGAGTGGTGCTGCAGATTCCAAAAAGAGCTTTTGTTAAATTGACTTTGATGGGGCATGGTGATTTTCTTCCAGCAGATCTTTGTGAGTGGTATCAAATACATGGTCCATAAGACCAGATTGACCACAGTCGTGATTACAGATGTAAGTTTCGTGTTCATCTTAACAGATGAAGGCTGATCTACCTGTTTGCCCATAGTATGCCAACTTGCAGGAACTGGTTATTTTATATACTCCAGGTACTGATAGAGCCTCCATAGCTCAGTCGGTATAGATGAAGCCTTTTGGTTAGAAAAACCTGGGTTCATTTCCTGTCTGTGACATGCGGAACTTTATCTGGTCTTTTTCAACTAAAAGTGAGTTAGCTGGTCTCATACAGAGGGTTATTTTGTCCCTCAGAACAGGAAAACTGACTCTGTGAACACATATGGATTGACAGCCATGAATACATGACCTTATGGGATGCAGCAGAGGAGTGATGAGCCAGCTGTATTAATTTTCCATAAACCTCTCATTAGGAGACTCAACCCCATCAAAGGGATGGATGAGAAGGGAAGAGACTGAGAGAGGATGGAGCTGATCTTTGGTAGAACAAATAAGGATAGCAAGTTTCCAGTGTGGCTTAAAAGCTGTGCAGAGGTTTTATTTTTTTTTTAATGACCTGGCTATTTTTTCTGATGTACCCTGATTATAGGGGATGGCGATGGCATTTCTGAAATCCTTCTGAAGGGATGGATGGCTGCAGATTGAGAAGATTATTTTTTTTAAATTTTGATCGAACTGTAGCCATTGGATAGGAAGATGTTGTGTATGGAACATCTTCCTATGGAATATCTCTTGGTTTATGGAACATCTCTTTCAATAGAAACGGATCTTTCTATTGAAAGAGATGTTCCACTGGAACAAAGATTGTAGGCTCTATTGGCTTAGAGTTTTAATAATGCCATATTGTTGAGATGGGTGGTGGTGGGAGAGTTTGTAAATGTTATCTACCTGTGTTCAGTAGTTTTTTTCTGTATACAGTGAAGGAGAGGTTGCCATTCGGAAGGTATGTCACCAAGGTGTCTAGGAAGGGTGAACTATTGTTATTTTCCTTTTCCATCGTAAACTAGATTCTTGGATGTATACTATTGAGGAGACAGAGGAAGGAGTCTAGTGTGTCTGAGCCATGAGGCCAAATAGGGAACACATCATCTACATATCTTAGCCAGCTATAAGGTTTGAAAGGGATGACCCATAGCAGTTCCCTCTGTTTATAAATTTTGTTTCTTCAAGAAAAATATCCAGAATTCGATAGCAAAGGAAAAGAGAGCTAAGATATGAGATGGAAAAACGTTTTTCAAGAGTGTTTAAGTGTCATTCAGGAATATTGGTAAAAATGAGGTGATATCAAAGCTTACCAATATGTGTATTATTTCAAGTTAGATTTTTTACTGCCATTTTAAAATCTGTACAAGTTTTTTTTATTTTTATAAAAGATGTGGTATGACAGTGAAAGGATTAAAAGCGTTTGCTAGCTGTTTTGACCATTTGTAGTATGGAGAGTCAGTGGCATCTACTATAGGTTTTATTTTTTTTGGGGGTGGGGGGGGGGGGGTTGGATTTGTGGATTTTAGGTGATCTGTATATTAGGGTAGGGGCTGAAACCAAAGGTTTTGAGTTTTTTTGTGATGTCAGTGGGCCAGGAAGATACTTTTAGGCTTTTTTTTAGTTTTTGAACTGCATTTTTGGTGGGGTCTTAATTTAGTGGGATGTGAGTAGAGTGATCTTGGAGAATAATATCCATTTTCCGATTATATTCAGTGGTGTTAAGGATGACAGTAGCATTACTCTTATCTACCCTAATGTGACAATACTAGTTTCTTTTCACAACTTTCTGAGAGCATTATACAGAAAACCCACTCACATAGACAGATACATTCACAAACTCTCCCACCACCACCAACCCTCTCAACAATGCTATTATTAAAACTCTAACCAATAGAGCCTATGATCTGTTTCAGTGGAACCTCTCTTTCAACAGAAATTGACCACACACAATACCTTCCTATCCAATGGCTACAGTTCATACAGATTCCCCTCTGCCAAAATCTGCAGCCATCCCTTCAGAAGGATTTCAGAAATGCCATCACCATCCCCTACATTCAGGAATGTCAGTAAACAGTGAGGTAATATCAAAGCTTACCAATATGTGTAATATTTAAAGTTAGATCATATTTAAAGTTTAAAGGTACATCAGAAAAAATAGCCATATCATTAAAAAAAAAAAAAAAAAAAATACAACCTCTGCACAGCTTTTAAGTCCTACTGGAATCTTGCTACCCTTATCTGTTCTACCCAAAAGATCAGCTCCATTCTCTCTCATTACCTGGAGTATATAAAGTAACTTGTTCCTGCAAGTTGGCATACTATGGGCAGACAGGTAGATCAGCCTCCATCTGTTTAGATGAACACAAAATGTATATCTGCAGTCACAACTATGGTCATTCTAGTCTTGCAAACTATGTATTTGATACCACTCACATGATCTGCTGGAAGAAAACCACCATGTCCCATCATAGTTGATTTAAGAAAGACTTTTTGAAATCTGTAGCACCACTCTGAAATCAGCCAAACTGAAACAAATATGGCTGCAAGAAACTTCCCAAAATTTGTGGAAACGTTAATCTTCAGAGATCCTAATTTACAGCCTGGGCCTCCTGCAAATACCCATAGAGGGCACACCACCTAGATAAAACTCTAGAGTCATAGGTATGTGTTTTATTCAGTATTGTTTTCTTTGTGTCTTTTACAATTGTTAGTTGTAATTCCTGAAGATATCTCGGTGGCTGAGACAAAATATTGGAAGCATTAAAAATAGTTTTTTATCTTTCCTAGTGCTGGCAATACTCCATTAAATCTACAGGATGAAAGAGCTCCATATAATGATTGGCTAGAGGGGGGAGAGAGGGAGGAGAGCTCATTGTTCTCCACTCTCAAATATAGGAGATTTTAATTCATATACTTTTTGACTGTTAAAAATGAACCAAAGAGTAATTTGGGAATTTGAGATGATTATTGTTTAATGAAGTTTGTCAGGAAAAATTGGTGAGGTTTTACAGACTGGAGAAGGAAATAAACATTATTGAGATTTGAACTACTAAGACTTGCATGTGGAATCTTCTCTCACCAGCACTTGCACATTTTTTTCAGGAAATATCAAGAAAAAGCATTAGCTAAACTCTGCCATACCACCCTCCCTCTTACTGCACCATGATGTGTGATGATGGATGATGTGTTTGCTGTTTGACCACATGGTTGCAACATATATGCATTTTTAGTGAACTTAAATACTAGAATAAAATTTACTTCATTATTATTATTAGTGCACAGGCATCTCCATGGAATCTGACGACTATACACACAGTATCTGTTGAACCTTTCCTTGAATTCATTGATGGAGAAAGCTCTGACTACTGACTGGTAATAACCCATTCCATTCATTTGCCACTCTCCAAGCAAAAAATCTACTCCACATACCCTTGCTAATCACACTCTTACTTAATTTCCAGGTATGACCTCTTATTCTGCCCCATCTAGCCAAGTGCTGAATATTTCCTCTCTGTCAACCTTACAAAACTCTTTTTATAACCCAAATTCTATCATATCCCCCACCCTCTTTTTTTTTTGCCTATCAATGGACCTTTTTCCACCCACAAACTTAAAATCTGTTTTTGTGTGCAGCATTCCACAGATCACTCACCTTCTGGGTCATTTGCCTGTGGATCATCTCCACTACCTTCTTAATCCTCAAGATCTTATAGAGGAATGATAATGTCCTTATCTCTTTTATATCTTGTTAGTGAGTTCTTCAGTAACCAAGTAATCCTTTGAGCTACTTTGACATCCTTAGCAATATATCCTTTGAACTTCAAACTATTTTCTTCTCCCTCCTCCCCCACAATTTCCTGGAGTACATTTCCGTATACAGCTTATAATCTTTTTATCCTAAAATGCATAACTTTTCCACATTAAACTGACACCCATTATCTTTTGTCCATATTATCAGTTTAATTAGATCATCCTGCAAGCTGTCTGTGATGCCTTAATTAACGGTTACCCTACCTGGTTTTGCATCATCAACAAACAACTGAATATTTCTCTTTGAATTCTTTCCTGTATCATTTATGTACAAATTAAACAGTAATTGGCCAAGCACAGAGCATTTCTCCTGCATTCTGCTTCTCCGCATACTACTTTTTCGTATCTGTTCATCAAGCTCCTTTGTATACATATTAAAATCCAGCTGTGTTCTCATGTAGCTATTCCCTTTATCCAACTCAGTGGTTACTCCATTATAGTAACTTGCTAAGGCATGACTGACCCTTAACAAAGCCATGCTGTACCCCACAGAGCATTATATCTTTATCTACCCATTCCTGAATTCTGTCTTTGACTGACTTTTCCAATGTTTTTACCATTGCTCCTGAAATATTGATTGGTCTTATAATTTGCTACTTCTTAGAGTCTGCTCTATGCAGAGGAACTATTTTGCCCTCCTTCCATTCCTTTGGGACTTTAGCAGAGATGATACTTAAATTAAATAGCCTGATCAGAGCTGTTGCTACTTCCTTTGCACACTGAGTTGATGTCTCATCTAATCCTACAGCCATATTTGCATTGAAAATCAATTCTGCCTAAAGACATCTAATTCATCAGTCTATTTTCACATCAATTTCTGTCACATCTGTCAGCAGTATCCTCCTCACTTGAATGATAGACCCTATTGAAGTGGTCACTCACTTATTTCATTTGCTTTTGTCAGTTCACTTTTATCCACACTCATTAAAGTTATCCTTCCATAGTCATTCTTCTTCTTGCAACGTAATGAAATAACTATTTGAGATTTCCTTTGATCTGCTTCGCTAATGTCTTATCATAATCTGATTTTGCCTTCCTTACTATGCTGGTCACTTTTCATCACTGAGTCTTGTACTGTTCATAAGCTTGCTTATACCTTTTCTCCTTATATATCCCTCACAACATTTTCTTTTTTTAGAGCTTCTGCTTGGTAATGTTACTCATCCATCTAACTGCTACCTGATTTATCCTTCAACTTTGGATATACAGTCTGATATTACTTCTTTCATATATCCCTTGACTATCTCCAATGCACTGCTGACATCCTTGAAAATTCTTATGCCAGCACACTGTTTCAAGCTGTCTCCTAATCTTATTATAATCATCTATCTTTTAGTTCAACATATATCCTCTTAACTGGAAATTCCATTTTGTAACCTCCCAAGTCAAGACCACTCTCCCTTAACTGAAGGCATTGTGGCCTCCTTGTTTATGGATAGATCTAATCCTGTGACCAGATCCAACACTTGCATTCCCCTACCCCCACACGTTGCTTCAATAAATTATCTCTTGGTAGGTGTATTAATTCCATTTTCTTCCTGCCATGTGATCTTTCCCCCTCCTTCCAGCCTGTGTCTCCATAGCTGAAGTCACCCCCCATAATAATTACTTGACCTTCACTCATACTAATTTGCTGATGTATCCCATCATCCCTGGAACCTCTTGGCCTATAGCAGCAACCACTGTATATTTTGTCCTATATTGGCCTCACTCTCACATCAGATATTTTTCAAATGAACTGCCATCCACCCACCTGTCTACTTCTCTTTTTGGCTGCAGTTCATCTCTCAGCAGTAAACCCCGCCCCTCCCATTTTCCATTCTTTTTGCTCTTTCCTCCCTGAAAATATACCCCTCCCTCAATTCTATCCCTGTAACAACAACATTGTTTGGGCTCACTAATGCCGATAACTTTTGTTGGCAAGCATAGACTAGCCAATGCCAAAAACTCCTCCTCCCTCATATTCCTGATATGCCTATATATAAAATGTAACATCCCTTAGGCCTCAACCACCTTTACTAGAAGACAAAACTGAAGAAAAATTGAATATCTGGTATGTGGTCAAAATGTTGACCTTGAGAAAGATGTGGTGCTGAATGGAGAGGAGAGGTCATCAAAAAATTAGATAAATTCGAATATCTGGGTTTAGTAGTGGATAGTAAAGGTGAAGTGGAAAGGGAAGTCAATAACAGAATTCAGGAAGGATGGAAGAATTGGAAAGAAATGTCAGAGGAATTTTGTATGACAGAAAAGTTCCAGTGAAATTGAAAGGAAAAATATACAGATTTGAAAATGATGGACGGAGTATCATGATGATGGAAATACAAGGAGGAAGAAGAGCGAGACCAAAGAAGAGGTGAAAAGATAATGTAGAGAAAGATCCGAAGGAGAAAAACCTGGACAAAGATGCAGTCTACAATAAAAACCAGTGGAAAAGACTCGTCAAATTGATCCCCCCCCCCATTGTTGCTTGAGGGATTAGATTTTGCATTTTTTGATGATTCTCACTCATTTGCCTGACGGATAGATTGCATGCCTTCACCTGTATCTACCCTAATAGCTTTAGTTATTTTTTGCCTGACTGTGCTTTTACATTCTCAATAAAAAAGCTCTTTCTAGACACCTAGAAAGAGCTTTGTAATCCATTTACTTTGAATCCATTTAAGTGCATTCCATTAGCATTATACATGGGTGGTCTTAAAGGTTCTCAGCCTAACAATGAAAAAACGAATTTATAATTTCAAAATTATTTTTATTTTTCAACATAATCTCCCTTAAGACTAATACATTTATTCCAGCAATGCTCCAGCACCATTATTCCGTCCCTGTAGTGGTTCTCAGTAAAATCTGTAAAACACCTCCTCTACACCTACAATCGCATCAAAGTTTTTTAGTTTTGGGAAGAGACAGAAGTCAAAGGGAGCCAAATCTGGAGAATAGGGTGGATGTTCCAACAATTTATAGTGCAGATCCCTTAATTTTTCCATTGCCAAAACATCTTTGTGGGTAACTGCATTTTCCTGATGAAAGATGATTTCTTTCTTCTGCAAACCTGGTCTTCTCACGAATTTTTTCATCTTGATGTTAAAAGATGTTAACTTAAATATTAAAAGATTGGAATAATATTCCCCAGTTATTGTTTCACCCTTTTCAAGATAATTAATAAACAAAATACCTTTTGCATCCCAAAACACCGATGCCATGACATTGTCTTCTTTGGCGCTGAACAACCGGTTTCTGTCCACTGTTTTGACTGCTGTTTGGATTCTGGCATGTACTGGTGAATCCACATCTCATCCATAGTAATAAATCGATGCACAAAATCAGTTTTATTCTTGTTAAAACACTCCAACCACTATTCAGAGATTTTCATGCAAGTGCGTTTTTGATCTGCACGTCATCCATTTTGGATGCCATGCAGGGCAAAGCTTTTTCATTTACAATTCTTCATGCAAAATATATCCTACACGTTCTTTTGAAATGCGTATAGTTTCAGCAATTTCACACACTTTGACTCGCCAGTCATCCAGTATCATATCGTGCACTCGATCAATGATTTTTGGTGGTGTTTACCCTTTTTGGATGTCCTTCATGTGGATCATCTTCAAGGCTGGTACGGCCACGTTTAAACTCGGCATCCCATTTCTTAATTGTCGAAAATGAAGAAGAGTGCTGATAAACTTTTATGAACTTTGAATGAATTTCTTTTGGCATTAAACCTTCTTTTACAAAGAATTTCATAACCACACGATACTCAATTTTATTCATTTCAAAGGATACAGACAACACTTTGGCTTCCGACAGATGTATAAAAAAAACTACTTGATAGAATGACTTGCAATTTCACTTGGATGCTTATGGCAGATTTACCAACTTAGAAAAAAAAATCTTACCAATAATGTTGCCATTTATGATCGAGGCCGAGAACTTTTCAGACCACCCATGTACAAGTTCCTCCATCAGATTCAGTCCCATAGGCCTGTGTACAGAAGGCCACTCTTCCTTTTACACAACTTGTACATCAATTTGTAATAATTGTCATCCTTAATTTGTCTCTATCATAGGTTGGCGGCAGACTTAAAATCTTCATCCTCTCACTCTTCTTTTTCACTTCTTCCAATAACTCTTTCATATCTCCTCTCATACAATGTTTTTCATCTTTCAAGTCATTAGTTCAGTCAGAACAATCAATTCTTTCACCTTATCTTTTTTGCATCCTAACAGCTTCACTTATATTATTAATTTTTAAACCAGGGAAACAAGCTTACTCATGCTTTTGTTAAGTATACATCTTATCATAGAATCACCATAAATTTTTTTTCTCCTTGCTCTCTTTCTTTTGTTTATTCATACATCTTGTTTCTTACCTCACACTTTTTGCTTTTTTCTCTTCTCAGCTCCTACTAATCTCTCTATATTTCTGCAATCTTTGTACTTTGTCCTGTGAGCTTATATGAAGACTACACATAAGCTCACTATTTCCTTCTTGAGGTCCTCTTTTCTAGAAATTTTCCTTCTTACATATTTTTTTCTTTAAAAATTGAAAACAGTCAGTATGTTTTCAATTGAAAACAGTCAGCGATTTTTTAGATATGTTAGTTTGGAGACTTCCAGATGGATCTCTATCTTATATTGTCTGCAGAAAACACACACATACTAACAGATATATTAACATTAACTCACACTTCTGTTTTGCATAAACGTATGGCATAATAAAATCTTGAGCGCACAGAGCTAGATCTATTTGCTTGAATGATAATTCATGTTCCAGGAAGTTTGCCGAACAAAGGATGAACGTCCTGTGACTGGTGAAAGTAATCTGTGACACACTGGCTGTGAACAATCTGAAAATCACTTCTCTCCAATCACATATACAAGCCCTATCTGACCTTATCTTTAGCCATTATGAACAAGGATGATGACTTCACCAACAGCTAGAAGAAAAAGAACGAAGCAGTGACAAAGCATGGAACATTAACTAAAAAATATTAGTGTGGAAATCAAGTACTACTAATAGCCAACTTGAAATCCAAAGTGCAAGTAATGCATAGGGAATATGTATGACCCACTCATTCAATAACAAACCCCACAGAAATTTTCAGATTTACTTAACAAATATATGTGGTCTCGGTACCAACCTCAACAGTGTACTCTTTCACCTCCATGCAAAACTCCACTTGCTTTTCCTGACAGAAACCCAAATTTCAGCTTCTCCATCATTGCTCATTTCAGCTTCACCAAATATGCACTCTTCGATTCCTTTCACTCAAGGGTGGCATTTGCTCTGACATACTATGTCAGAGAGCATTCAACTTTGAATCTCTGTTACAATTTACTTCGTTTGAAAATCTCTCTGCCCAACTCTGTCAAATTCATATGCGTCTGTGCTGCTTTCCCAGTCACCAATCACATTGAAATTTTGACTTCATCTCCTTGAAAGTTGATGTCCTTCAGTCCAACTTTCCTAAAATTCAGATTATCTTCCTTGGCGATTGTAACACTCACAGCACCAACTGGCTCTTCTCCAACTGCACAGACTAAACTGGTAGAGATGCCGAGACATTTGCCATCATAAAATGGCTTTACACAACCAATAATTTCAAACACTCTGGACCTCTTTCTCACTAGCAATCCCTCCAAATATACTGTGAAAGTTGTATCTCCCATATGTAATTCAGACCACAGCCTTGTGCTTTCTCATACTCCACTGAGCAACACCCAGACAGCCATCCTCAACCAAGAGTGAAAGCTGGCATTATATGATCCCAAGTGGGATCGCTTTTGAGATTTCTATGCCTCATGCTCATGATTGATTACTGCTTTGGGCCTTCCAATCTAGGTATATGCGAATATATCACCGAAGTAATCTGATATTGAAGCATACATTCCCCATTACATGCTAAATTTCCATCTCCTCAGTAAGCATTGGTTCTCCAAAAGATGTGCCAAAGCTGTACAAATGATAAATCAAACATACTGAAACTGACTATCACCAAGAACTCCAACTTTCCTCACTACTTACACCAAAGCTCAAATCAGCTGCAAGAAAATTATCACTGCATCAAAAACCGATTTTCAAATAGCCAGAAACTTGTATTGTGCTCAAATGGCAGTTGTGCCTTTTGGTCTCTTCTCAAAGCAGTGGATCATAAATTTTGCCAGGCACTGCTCCTATTGCTATTGTACCCAGATGGCTCTACTGCATCATCACCCACAGAAAAAACCAGTCTCCTGGCATCATACTTTTCCTCAAATGTGTGCATAGATATTTAGTAAATGTCTCCCAACATTCCAAACACCCAACAATCAATGCCTCCTCTGACATTTCACCAGAAAGTGATCAGCAAAATCCTGTCCAAATTAAATACTAAAAAGTCCCTTGGCCTCAACAGCATTTTTCCAATTGTCCTTAAGATATGCACTCTAGAGTGTAAGTCAATTCTAGAATTGACTCCTGTTCTGCATTGCTTTTTTTTTTTATGTTCCCTTGCTTCACTGGTATCTATCCTATACCCTGGAAATTAGCCCATCTCCAAGAAGGTTGAAAAATCCTTACCATCAAACTACCACCCACCAAATCTCTTTTGCCTCACTCTTCTCTAAAAGTAATCTCACTCTTCTCTAAAAGTAATGGAAAGAACCATCAACACCCAACTTCAATTTTATTTTGAAGGTACTCAACTAATAAATAACTGTCAGTATGGATTCTGCCAGTGGCTTTTAACAAGGGATCTACTCACTTATGTCAACCATTTCTTGATAAGTATACCATGGAAAAATTTGGCAAATCCCAAGTGATACCACTTGATACCACCAAGGCTTTCAATTGGGTCTGGAACAAGGGCCTATTAAGTAATCTTCCATTATTCTGTCTGTACCATGACTTCTGCAACTGGGTTGCCAGTTTTCTCACTGGATGCATATTGTGTGTGATGGACATCCAGTCCATCATTACACATTGCAACCATTGCCACCTCAGCATCCAAAAAATTAGGATTCCTCTTTCACTCACAGTATTACTTGGCCTCTGAACAGCTATTAACAATGTACAAATCACAAATCCACCAATCCATTGAATACTGCTCACATCTGTGGTGCTGTCAAGAGTTCCCTGAAAATACTTAACATAATACAGAAGAGAGCATTCAGACTGATTAATAACTCATCTCTTACCAATTCACTCCAGTCACTCTTGCACAAGCATTTTGCATCTACTGAATATATCTTATATAAATATTTCCATGGTAGCACATCAGAACTAGCATCAGTAATTCCCCCTTTCTCTACAAAGATTCATTGAAACATTTACAGCTACCATCCAAGACCCTTTCACAGTGTCTATCTTTGTACTCAAAGAACAACTTTTTCTTCCTACAGCCGGTTGGCCGAGGGTTGTCATATCTGCTCTCCAGCCAAGAGGCTGTGGGTCAAGAGCATGAATGTTTGTGATTGTCCTAGTAACCGTTTACAATATGTACTGCTGTAACTTTTGTTCTGGTGCAGTTACCGAGTACAGCAGTGCTGCTGCTATACTCGGTAACAGCCTCCCCTCTCATGTGTTTCCCAAGGAATATAATTCACAGGCCTTCAAATCTAATGTGAACTTCCTCCTTTTCCAAACTTCTTCCATACACTGTAGTATGCTAGCATCATGTATATAAAATACATGTACAGGTAACCATCGTATAACACGGTACTTATAAATGCGGTTTCGATATAATGCGGTCTACAAATTGTAGTAACCCTTGTTCAACACGGTACTTATACAACATGGTTTCGATAAAAACATGGTCTACAAATTGTAGTAACCCTTTATCTTTTCATATATTTTTCGCCGTGCGACTTAAAAATCAAATTTTATCTTCGTTAAATTTGCATCTGCCCGTATTGTGTGCATGTAGTTATAAGTAGTGAATTTATATTAGGGAAGTACCCTTTAGCACTCATGTATGTCAATTGTTTATCTTATGAAGTGTTTATTGTTGAAAATTGTCTTCGTTTTATGCCAAGAAAGCGCATTAAAAATTATGAGTGTGTTAATCTCAAGCTGAGCACTTTATTTTCAGGTGAGTTACATACATAATGTAAAAAATTTATTTTTATAGTAATGGCCACAAACTGCAACGAAAGGGTGCTGATTCATGAACTTAGTTCATGTATTGGTTGAATAATGGAGAAAAACCAGTAGTTGTTGCAAGGACTTTGAATTTAAATGAATCAACAATTCGAACAATCAAACAAAATGAACATAAAATCCGAGAAAGTGTTATTGCTGGGTCAAAGGTAAGTGTAAAGTGCGTTGCTCGTGTAAGCAATATTCTAATCAGAAAAATGGAAAAATCTCTAATGATTTGGATAACAAATTGCACTGAAAAGAAAATTCCTTGGGATGGAAATCTTATTAAACAAAAAGTTCTCAAAGTTTATAAACATTTATAGTGCAGACCAGGTGTTTAATGGATGAATCTGGGTTATATTGGGAAAAATATGTACCTATATTTCGAAAAATGAAAGATCAGCTTCTGGATTCAAAGTTTCCAAAGATAGAATTACTCTACTGTTTTGTAGTAATATATCAGGTGATTACATGACACAACAAATGTTTATTAACTGATCTTCACATCCTCATGCTATGAAAGATTAAAATATGCACTTTATTTTATTTTGCCTAAAACATTTATGCAATGAAGTGTACGTACAATTTGTAATTTTTATAATTTTATACTATGTATTTGTTTCGTTGTTTACATGTTCTCTTAACTTACATGAATTACCTGAATTAAATAAAAATATATTTTTGTTGGATATGTCGTTGTTGTTTATAAAATTAAAAAAAAAAAAAACGATTTCGGAACATAACGCTACTTTTTCTATGTGATCTGAGTCTCGTATAACGCCATTTCTGTGGAACCTAACATCCGCATTATACGAGGGTTACCTGTATATATATGTATATATACAAAATACTGTTTATGTTAAACCAACCTCCCTCTTGTGTATGAGCCCAACATAAAAAGCAGATAAAAGAGAGTTATAAAAGAGAGACCTATTGGGAAGTCTGGTAACCAACATATCTAAAAATGGTAAACATCAGTTGTTTTTAATATATAAAGTAAATTTTAGCAGCCATGTGGTCATGTTATCCATGTAACCCAGCCATAGGGAAGGTTGTAGAGAAAGTTAATGCTTTCTCTCGAAGCCGATTAGGGGAAACATTTTTAACTGGCACTGAGAGAGGAAACCTCATAGCTGGCCTTGTCTTCAGTGCTGCACATTTATGCAGGGTGATTGTGTGTGTGTGCGCTCGCACATTTATGTTCAGATATCTTACTATGTGTGAGTTTTCTGAAATAAAAGACTAAACAGAAACATAGAAAGACAATAAACACTTTTTTTATTTTTTGGTTTCTAAAGTAAATTTTATTCTGGAATTTTGGCTGTTTATCCAGCCCTGTTTAATAACAAGCAAACTAACAGTGGTTAGATCACTCCAAAACAGTAGTTTCTTACATTCTGAAAAAATTAAGAAACCCTCACTAGAAATAATTACAAACCGTTTATAAACTTTTATTTAACCTAGCTTCTCATTATCCACTCCCCAAAAGATGAATGTCAGGAATTGAAGATAGTCTACAAGCAATCTATATACAAGATGGATTTCTCGTAGACTGTCTGGTAGATCTACAGCTGAATGGAGAGAGAAATATCAAGATTACATAATTATGAATAAATAACAAACTAAATTAGCAGACCATGTCAACACCTTGCACTTAGATGGAGAAAAACTATTATTCTATTATTCTAAAAAAAGACTCTACTTCAAAAGTTACAGGTTATTTTGGGAATCTGCTTATGCTCTACAGAACACTCCTAATCTAAACAATTTGGATGTAAAATATTCCAAATATTAGGACTGTAATTCTTTCTTTAAATTTACAAAAAACAGTTAACTTTGACCATATCCAGAGGTTGTAGTAAGAATATTTGAATACTTGATTTATTATTCACTTTATTATTCTTGAAAATGCCTCAGCTGCTGTAAATGAAATATTTAAACAATTTTTTTTACCTTTCTCATTATTAATAAACCATCAAAAGTCTTATCCATATCTTAGAGCCTCTGCACCTCAGTCAGTTTTTGATGATGCTCTTTGGTTGGAAAAACCAATTCAAATCCTATCTAGGACAAGAATAACCTTATTAGAGAATTTTACTTCCCAGAAACTCAGACGCTTTTCATTTACAAAGCATCCAAAATAATACACAGAATTTACTGGCTGTGACATACTATTTAGCCTAATACTACACAAGGAGGAAAATGGGAAGTCTTTTATTAACAGTGCTTATACCTGTATGAGTGTGGTGTTCACCAGATATGCATTTATTCTGATTTAGATTATTCTGCTATATACTGAATTCTATCCCCAAACCTATTTTCATATTCTCTTTTGACTATGAAAACTTCATTTCTTCTTCAGTAATGAATTCTTGGAGTCTTCTTTCTCAAAGCAACCTATTTCTTTCATGTAAGATGTTATCAATCTTTGCTTATTCCAGTTTTCTTCTGATACATGCTTCTCACATTTCAAGTTCTAATTACCAGTTTAGCCAAGGCATCATCTAAAATTAACTTCATCAGGAGAAAAACTTTCTAGAGTTCTAATCTTGCTTTTTCATTCTTGTTCATTTCATTACAAGTTTGCCATTTACTCTTTCCCAACTACTTGTTTCATTGCCTTCTGACCTTGGTGTCTCATCTTCTGGAATCATATCTCAGTAACTTAAGCCTGTGTTCATAAAGGTATAATTTTTCTGGATAGCACCTTTTACAAAACCTTTATTTACCACTGTGTGTGTGTATCTTATTTATACATTCATTAAAATGATGTCACCTGAGCAATAGATCAAAAAATATGTAACTATTATTACTTTTGAGCTTGCACGTGAGTTGCCCATCTTATGATATATTATTATATTGGTGTTTGTGATCATTTTGAGAACTGAACAATTATGATGCCTTGCTGAAACCATGTTTCAGGGAATTTGTCTTTGGATATAAAAGTCCTCTTGCCATGATTGGAACAAATTTTCACTGTTGATCATTTAGGATCATGACTCCCTTTTGCACAATTTCATGCTGAATAATTGTTTACATTCCCCAAAAAGTTGAAATTCATACCGAACTTCAACTTTTTTAGGGGGAATGTAAGAGGGTCTCATGTAATTTTTAAAGAATTTCTGTTGGTCATCATCAAATTCCTGACATGTATCCTTGTACATAATATTATGTATTATAATAATGTCACTTATTATTATTATTATTACATGACCTCTCCCAGGACTCATCGCAGGAGGACACTTTACTCTCCTTCACTAAACACATCTTACTGTCTCCCCTACTACTTAATTCTCCAACTACACAAAACAACACTGCTACTATCAATGCCATCTACTGCCCACCACAACAACAGTATTTTTTCTTTAAATTGTGTGTGTTCTCAAAGCCGATTTGCCTGTACATGGGTTGAAAAACCCTACTACCACCATTTGAGATCAGCTAACTCACCTTCATTTGAAAAAGCCCACATAAAGGTTCCTCTTGTCATGATGAGAATTGAACAGTCTTTTCCTATCGAAGAGTGCAATGTTCCATTCTTCCAATTGCACTACAAAGGCACATAGATTATTATGATTGTACTACCTGAAAACGTTACTTCATTACTAATTTCCTATCACCAATTTTCCTCCAAATGAATCTGTTATCTGTCAAGACTCCAGTATTATCAGATTTTATATTTCAGTCTTTTATGACACTTTTTAAAGCATTGTTCAGCTTTTTAAAATTTGTTTACTTGTACATGAGATGATATTTATTTACTTATTTAACTATTTATTTTTAACTCAATTACTACTGTAACCTTTGTCATGGAGTAATATGACCTTAGTTGCCCTTGCCTCGCTAAGTCCTACCCATTTTTATCAGATACATCCATTGCATTTCTTGCGAGGGAAAGAGGGATTTATCCATTTTATTCATTTTGTATTTTTGTAGCTATTACTATAAAAGCATGTTGTATATAATTGAGTGTTATGGAGCTGTCAGTGGAACAAATTTTAACTTGATTTGATTTAAAAAAAAAAATCATATTTCTATAGTTCGGTTTAATTTTGGATGCAGTCTGATAAATGCACTAAATTTTTCAGATGTGTTCATATTATAAGGCCAAATAGTAAGCACATCATGATAGTGCAACCATCTAAAGATGAGTGCATGTGTGTAGTTGTGTTAAGAGCTTTTTGCTCTAAGTGTTTTGCATGTACTACTCATGCTGTAGGGTCTGGTGTGCATCTCTCTCCTCGATTCATATTACGAGTTCTGGAAAGTTCTGCTAAACACCTAGAGCAAAAATTATATTATAGTAACTGATTTAACTGTAAAAAAATATATATATATATATATATATATGAGGACAAAATTAATTAATTTTTATTCTAGGTGTTTATCAGAACTTTCCAGACCCCCCCCCTCATATATCTAAGCTAATGAAACATCTTTTTTTTTATGTCTGAATCCATACGAAAGGTCACAAACCTATAGCACATGAGTGCTATGTATGGGCATATGAAGTAATATTTGTGAGCATCATGATTGTTTTTCCGTCTATCCCCAGTGATTACAGTTGACTTCTCTCTGAATTGCAATAATTTTATGGGACTCCCACCCACAAAAAGTTGTAAACATGTAGTAGATTAGTATCATGAGTGGATAAGTTTTTGTATTTATTTATTTTACATTTTATGGAAATTCAGATATGGTACTTATTTACAAGCCATTTAATGGCATCCAGTAAGTAGGATGGGTATGATACCACACCAGGTGATAAAATCCATCTCCCACTTAAAAACATTCACAAACATCCATTCCCATGGCAGGATTTGAATCTGCAACCCTGTTGAATGGAGAACAGGTACATTCAGCTAACCAGGCCGAGAAACTCAATGTTGTGTTGCATTGTTTGATGCATATACATTCAAATCTTATGCTAGCCTCTAGCAGATACTGTTATAGTGAATTCACTCACTATAACAGTTTTCTACTAAAATGTCACTCTTCCTTATAATAGATTTTGACTATAATGACCATTGGCCAATACTACTGTTATCTATTGAGCCTTAGATGTGTGCTCTAGCAAGAAACAACCATATTTGTGCTTTTTTAATTTACAGATTGAAGCACACTCCTAATCTAAATATCACTTTATTTATAGTAAAGACTTGATGTGAAGTAAATCAGCATAATTTTTAATGTTAACTTTTGAAACTTGGTTGTCACTTATAATCTTAACTTCTGAAATAGTGAGAAGTTGTAATCTTAACGTTGGAAATGAAATAAAATCACTTCATAATAGGTTAGCTAATTTAATCCTCATCGCCCTCTTTAAATGAATTTTCCATATTTAATTCTGGATTTATCAGTTGTATTTTCAGTCTGTTCTAAGTTCCATAACTAGTATCAGATAATAGTAATCAGATTTTTCTGTTGTAAAAATGTGATTATATTGTTTATGCTCATCTACTCTAAGATAGATAGGAATTCCCTTTAAGAGCATTGATGCTGTGATGCTTCAGCCAGGACCTTTTAGTCCAGTAATACCCCACCTTATGACCCATTTTACAGCAGTCTGCTCATATGATGGTTTT
Organism: Typopeltis vanoorti; assembly: GCF_054136105.1. NCBI lineage: Eukaryota > Metazoa > Arthropoda > Arachnida > Uropygi > Thelyphonidae > Typopeltis > Typopeltis vanoorti. The sequence continues at coordinate 27,508,007 of NC_143566.1, read as the reverse complement.
AGCAAAATTACCTCATGAATCAACCAACGTGCAGTTTTTGCAAACTGTACATTGTTTATGATATTATTGCTAGCTAAGTCTCTGTTTTGGTGTTTTGCTATGAATTATAAACTGTTTATAAATGTAATGTTATCTGATTTTATTGTTCTTAATAATGGCAGATAAAATTCACATGGTGGTGCTGCTTTTAGTGAAAAAAAACATCGACCTGCTATATTATACTGTATACTAAGATTAAAATGATCAGATTTAGTGACGATGTTGTATTGAACACCTGAACACCAAGATAGGCTGCATACTAAACTTGGCTTGTACTTGTGGTTATAGTTATTAAAACCAAAGATAACATTCTTAGTGAAGTGATAAGTGTTGCACTATTTAATACTACAGTTATCCGTAAATGTGGTGGATAACTGTAGTATTCATCACCATCATCATCATCAAGAACCATGGGCACACTGTCTGTTAGTGTCTGATTCCTCCTTCACTATCTTCTTCCATAGTATTATTGCTGAATCTTATTACCAAAATGGCAAAAAAGTGTAGATTGATTATGAAACTGGTTGGTGTGTTCCCTTAAGCTGTTTTTTTCAATAAATTTTTCATTTGCAAAAATTGTTTGAAAATTTTTATTTGTGTATTAAATAAATGCTTTATGTCATTACACACATATATGACTGCGTAAAAGTGTTATTAAACAGTTACATGCATCTACAAGTGTGGGGGGGGTGATTCCCTATTTCCCATATTCCCTATATGAAATTCACTATACAACAGAGGTATGGAAACTAACATGTTGGGTGACCAGCGTATGCCTTGTGCACTGTATATGGTGAGTGAGTGAGTGCCTGCTTTTAATGAGAGTTAACTTATATACTTATATTACTTCATTATTTTGAGGTGAATAATGGCAAATCCTTAAACAGTGAAGTGCTGGAACCAGGGATAAAGTGATGCCAGACAGGCATCGTCTTCAGAACTCGTGGGGGAAGTGTGCACTTCCCCCACGAGTACCGAAGATGATACCTGTCGAAACGGCTCGCATCCCGTTACTCCCACCTGACTTTTTCCCATAAATTCTTCCTCTTCCCCCAAAAAGTAATTTCCATCTTCAGATCCTTCTCTCACAACTCCCCCCCCCCCCCTCCAAACACTCTCTACACCCTTAATAATAATAATATTATACATATAGAAAACCTGGGTTTTTCAAATAATTCACCCACATTACTTCCCCCCCCCCCAAAAAAAAAAAAAAAAAAACCTTCCTTGAACAGTAGATGAATGCACATTGCTGGGATAAGGAGACAGAAAATAGCATCCAAAAAGGTATTGTCCAAATTTTCCTCCTATAATATATTAGTTTTTTAACACTTCAGTAATGTCCTAAGATTTGGGTAAAGAGCCAATGACATTGTAAAAAAAAGGGGGCACTCCTAAATCAACGTAGGCTATATTAGTCATTAAAATAACTGCAAATAATTGGTTTTCAGTCATTTTTGTTTGTTTTTAGATCAGGGGTATTGTTCAACTCGCAGGCCGCGTGTGGCCCTGGACTGTTAGTAATGCAGCCGCATAAGATTTTAAACATTTTATCATTATAATGTGATGCAAAAAATATGCTATCTTTCTTTCTGTTTTGAAACACGAATTTCAGAATAGGTTTCAAGATTTCAGAAAAAATTATAATTTTTTTTGCATATTTGCGACTCACCTATCTTCTCAGAGAAAAATATCCTTGCTTCACAATCATTCTTTATTCATGTCATCACTTTTTGGTAGTATGTACATTTGTGAACAATGTTTTCAAGAATGAAGTATACGAAGAGGAAAGTTAGATCAACAATTTCTGACGAGAACCTTGAGAGCTCAGTATGAATTGCAGCCACTTTCATTGAACCAGACATTGAGGCATTGATTTCATTTAAACATGGCCAAACATCTCACTAGTTTTGTGTTTATGCTGCCCTCTTTTTTTTTAATGTTATAATAAAAAATTTAAAAAAATAAAGGAAGTTATGTTACTTATATATGTTAACTATATTATGCATTTTATATACGGCCCAAGACGATTCCTCTTCGCTCAATGTGGTCCAGGCAAGCCAAAAGGTTGGACACCCATGTTTTAGATATAAGTCTGGATTCAATGTTAAGATAATCAGTAAAACTACAGACAACAGAGACATGACAGTGATTGATGATCAAATGTTTTGTCATACTTTAAAAAAAAAAAAAAAAGTCTTGAGGACTTGGAAGGTCAGATATTTGGAAAATTAATGTTATATAACTGACTGTAGTAACTTTTAAGCATGGTAATTTAACAATGAAATATGGTCAAAAAAATATATAGTATTAAAATGAATAGTAAAAATATAATGAATAATTTTTTTAAAATTTATTTTTATTTTAGACATAACAAAAATGAAAATTATAAGTTTAAGATATGATCACACTACTAACATCCAGATATATCTCAGAGGGATGAAGTTAAATATGACACAAGTTCATTTGATCATCAATTAGTTGTTGTTTATAACCTCTCTTAAAGAAATTGTTTTAAAAGTTTTCCAGATTTCTGACGACTTTTGATATTTGAGCATTTGATAAAGAATTGTATTGTACATGGTGCAAGTATCATACACGTTTCAAGCTTGTGATGACGACAGTCAGTCACGTGGCCCAACAATCTGCCATTTTGTCAACTTGAAGTTGATAGCACCGCTACAAGTTAGTCTGTTGCACACAGCAGTGTTCTGGTTGGTAGTTACGATAGTGAGTGGTAAGTTTTCAAAGACTGATTGTAATTCGTAGCAGTAAAGAGTTGTACATCCTTCTTCAAAAATGAGCAAAGAGACAAATAAAGCTTACAAGCAAAAATTTAGGAGGGAGTGGTTGCAAATGGGAATGTTTAGTAAATGGCTGTGTGAAGTTCTTGGTGACGCTACAAAAGGCCATTGTAAGTTTTGCAGATGTGATATAGCTGCTAAATATTGTCAGCTTATAAAGCATAGTGAAACTAAGAAACATCTTGCTGCATTTCCATATAAGGCTGTTCCTATTACAAATATGCTTGTGAAGAAGTCTGATGAGACAGCGAACTTTGAAGACAGCTTAGCATTATTTCTTTGTTGTCACTCATCATTCAACAATTGCAATCATCTAGTAGATCTTTGCAAAAATATCATCCCAGACAGTCAAATTATGCCAAAGATAAAAATGCACTGAACCAAGTGCTCTGCAATTGTAAAGAATATTCTAAGTGAGCATTTTGAAAAAGATCTAATTGCAGACATTGGAGATGAAAATTTCAGCTTGAATAGATGAATTGAACGATATCACAGTGAGTAAAATTTTAGGAATGGCCATCATTTATTATAGCAAGAAATTTAACAAAAGTATGCATATATTTCTGAGCATGTCGGTTCTAGAAAAGTGTGATGCTAGTGGCATTGTGACTGCACTGAAAAAAAAAAGCTCTTGCCCAAGAAACTGGACATTAAAAATCTTTGCAATTGGTACAGACAAAGCCAGTGTTATGGTTGGTGTCAATAATAGCATTTATAAACAGCTGAAGGCATATGTTCCCTCCTTAATTTTAATTAGATGTGTATGCCATTCATTATAACTGACAATGTCTCACACTTGTGCAGAATATCTCCCAAGAAAATTAGAATTTTTAGTTGCCGAAACGTATAAGTGGTTTCACATTCTTCTTCAGGACAAGTAGCATACAAAGAGCTGTATCAAACTATCAACGAAAATGATGCTCTTAAAATTGTAAGCAACTGTGCAGTTGAACCTACAGTAGGCAAAATTCTCAGCCATTGGTTGGAATTAAAAACTCACTTTGAAGCTGTGAGTGTGACTGAGAAATGTTAGAAAGCTCAAATTTTGTGGGAGATGTACAAAGATGAAAGGAATCTATAATAAATTTAGTTTAATCCTTTATCCAAGTGTGAGCAAACAAAGTTTGCACCTGAAAATATCTTCAGGACTGAATATGGTATTGTACTACCTTACTGGGGTAAGGTAGTACAACACCAGGCAATTCGTAGCAAAGGTGGACCAAGCTACCAACACTCCTATTCCAGTATCTCCCATAATGCAAAACACATCTCCTTGCGGATATGTATAATTCTATGCATTAAGGGATTGGCCACTACTCAGACTAGTTCCGACTTTTATTAAGGTCTCTTCAGTGGGAGACAGGCCCAGAGGTGGAGGTACCATGGCAGAAGCAATTGCAAGGTCATCTTTACCTATAGGAGTTGCCGAAAGGTGTGCCACCTTTTTTATTAAATTACTCCGGATTTAGAGAAAGATGTTGAAAGTTTATTTTTCACTTGGTTAGACTATAATAAATTTAGTTCAATCCTTTATCCAAGTGTGAGCAAACAAAGTTTGCACCTGAAAATATCTTCAGGACTGAATATGGTGTTGTACTACCTTACTGGGGTAAGGTAGGTGATGGGAGTGTTGGTAGCTTGGTCCACCTTTGCTACAAGTTGCCCGGTTTTGTACTACCTTACCCCAGTAAGGTAGTACAACACCATATTCAGTCCTGAAGATATTTTCAGGTGCAAACTTTGTTTGCTCACACTTGGATAAAGGATTAAACTAAATTTATTATAGTCTAACCAAGTGAAAAATAAACTTTCAACAAGAAAGGAATCTGTTGTACCTTTTATTTTTGCATCCTGTTCTAGTTCAGCAAGTTAACAAAATTTTCAGATCATGTGGATAAGATGAGATTATTTGAAAACCTTTCTTGTTTGATTCGCTCTATTGCTAATATGTTAGTGCTACCATCATCCACAGTTGACCCTATAGAGTCAGAGATTGATGACTTTGGATCCCAAACGAAATCTTGGTTACAGATTTGATAGAAAAATTTCAGAGTTGATGATACAAAAGAAAATAACACAAAATGATGAGCAAAATCTTAGAAATAGAACTAGACAGTTTCTTCTTGGTCTCTTCAAAGAGCTTAAGCAAAGGTTTCCTGAAAACTTGAATCTTATAAAAATGATCTCTTCTTTTTCTGTTGACAGTACCCTGAAACATATAAAAGAACCTGTTATTCCATCTTAGAAATAATGCTGAAAACAGAAAAAGATGTGGCTGATGCTGCTGAATACCAGTACAATACTATCCACTTAAATAAATGGACAAATATAGAAAACACTGAGTTATTCTGGACTGAAGTAGAAGAATACAAAGATGCATCTGGAATGAATCCATTTAAAGAAATTGCTCAGTGTGTAATAAATTTATTAATACTGCCAAATTCTAATGCAGAAATTGAACAAATTTTTAGTTCCATGAATGTAGTTAAAACTAAATTAAGAAACAAGATGGAATTGCCAACGCTGACAGCTATTTTGTCAGTCAAGTATGGCCTCAGGCATAACAACAAGTGATGTACAGACTCATTTACCAGCATCTACACTGAGTAATATTGGAACGATGGCCACATATAATAAAGCTGAAAATCTAAGTGAAAATGTGGGTGAATCGTGAGTGAAATTTAAGCGCAGAAGACCACTTGGAAAATTTCTTTAGCCACTTATATGCAAGTATCACTTCAACTTGAATAAAGTAAGTAACTGAAAAGTATCAGCTACTACTTCTAAAATTTTAACTTCAAATTTTTATTTTTAACTCCTTTTTTTTTTAAAACCAAATAAACTTTGGGATTTTTTTACTGCTCTTATTTAGTTATTTTAAAAAATGGAATGAGAGGAATAGAACAAAGAGTGATCTCTAAGAATGTAGTAAATAATATGGAAACCAAACACAATACTTCAAGCTATTTATGCCTTTGATAAAGAAAGCAGTGGTCTCACTTGCAGTGAAATTCATCTACCACCTAAAAACATTATAGAAACACCTGTAATGCCCACAGCATTATAGATGTTTATACATGAAATTTATATTACAATTTATGTTGAATTTTTGATTGAGATTTGCATTATTTTCATGAGAACTAACTTTATCTGTTTGTGATAGACTTACATTATTTAAAGAACTTCGTTGAGTAGTAGCTTAAAAATCTGAGAAGAGATGTGAAAAGCTATGAGTTTTATCAAACAGTGGCACCTGTTTTGTCTTACTTTAGATGTGAAATTTTGTTTTGCCTAATTTTGTCACAGAAAATAGTTTGATTGAATTGAAACCATTCAGCAACTAATAGAGATGCTAAATGTTAAAGATACCAAGCAATTTTAAACCTGGTTTTACTCCATTTTTTCCAAGTAAGCAAACAGACAAAATGTCAAGTTTGCGCCTGCAATTTATGCAAGACTAGCTGATCCCACAGGTAGTGCAAGACCAAGGCAACTCGTGGTAGAGGTGGAGCAAGATCTGATCACTAATCTTAATATTTACCCTTAATGCCAAAACACATCTCCAAGAAGGGGATGTATGATGTTTTGTATTAAAGGCAAGGGGCCACTACCCAGACCGGTTTTGACCTTTATTGAGGTCTCATCAGTGGGGAGCCAGGCTAGAAATACCAAGATTTAGTAATGCAGAGCTTGTAAGTATTAACGAGTTGCCTTGGTCTTGCACTACCTGTGGGATCAGCTAGTCTTGCATAAATTGCAGGCGCAAACTTGACATTTTGTCTGTTTGCTTACTTGGAAAAAATGGAGTAAACCAGGTTTAAAATTGCTTGGTATCTTTAACATAACTATACCCAAGTTAAAAATACTTTCTACATCTATATCTCCTCCTGAGATTTTTATTTAATAAGGTTATAACACCTTATGATAACTCGTTTTGGTAAAATACTTACAAGCTCTGCATTACTAAGTCTTGGTATTTCTAGCCTGGCTCCCCACTGATGAGACCTCAATAAAGGTCGAAACCGGTCTGGGTAGTGGCCCCTTGCCTTTAATACAAAACATCATGCATCCCCTTCTTGGAGATGTGTTTTGGCATTAAGGGTAAATATTAAGATTAGTGATCAGAGCTTGCTCCACCTCTACCACAAGTTGCCTTGGTCTTGCACTACCTGTGGGATCAGCTAGTCTTGCATAAATTGCAGGCGCAAACTTGACATTTTGTCTGTTTGCTTACTTGGAAAAAATGGAGTAAAACCAGGTTTAAAATTGCTTGGTATCTTCAACATAACTATACCCAAGTTAAAAAATACTTTCTACAGAGATGCTAAATATGAAATTGGATTAATTGCCATTCAGCACAGAATTATCTGTTTAACCAATATTACCAATGGATATCTTCTCATTCATACTAAAATTTAATTGTATGGACATCATCTTGTATATAACCTAAATCCATATGGTTATTAAATTTGATCTAGCCATGGAGTTAAGATACGTAATTTCATTATTAGATATATGAAGAGCCAAAGGCTTCAATTCGGCGACATATGACTTGTTTAAGTTAAGGGATATTGCATCCCATATCGTTTCTTAGCCGAATAAGAACTCAGAGTTTCATGCCGAATATAGTAGAAACTATATAAAGTTCGGCGATTCCAAGCATAAGCAAATACTTGGATACAGCCGCAACTGACCCTTAAGGTAGTGCAAGCTGAGGCAACTCATGTCAAAGGTGGAGCAAGCTCCAATCACTATTCTTGATATTTACCCATAATGTGAACTTGCTCCTAGGAGCTGTATTACTGTTCAATATTATGAGAGAAGGTCACTACCCAGACCGGTTTCAACCTTTATTGAGGTCTCATCAGTGAGTAGGTAGAGCTAGTTAATACCAAGTTTGTAGCGAGCAGAACTTACAGCCCTTTATGAATATTGCCGAGAGTTGTCCTAATAAATTATTAGATATATGAAGAGCCAAAGGCTTCAATTTTAGCCTAATTAAGAAACTCTTTGAGTTTCTTATTCGGCTAAGAAACAATATGGGATGCAATATCCCTTCCCTTAAACAAGTCATATGTCGCCGAATTGAAGCCTTTGGCTCTTCATATATCTAATAATTTATTAGGACACCTCTCGGCAATATCGGAGCTTGCTCCACCTTTGACATGAGTTGCCTCAGCTTGCACTACCTTGAGGGTCAGTTGCTGCTGTATCCAGGTATTTGCTTATGCTTGGAATCACCGAACTTTATATAGTTTCTACTATATTCGGCATGAAACTCTTTGAGTTTCTTATTCGGCTAAGAAACGATATGGGATGCAATATCCCTTAACTTAACAAAAAATGTAATTTCATGTTTTTGCAAATGATCTGATTAAAACAAAAACTGCAGTAAGTTTGCTTGTTAGAGTTTGTAAGGAGTCCAAATAACCAAATTTCATTAAAATTTTACAATCGAATGTAAGCCATGATAATTACATAAAACATAATAAAGAATTTACGTACGTAATTTTTATATTTGCATAGAATTAAATGAATAAAATTTGCCCAGCCAGAGCTGGAATAACTTTCATGTTGATGAATATTTAAAATGACTTTCATAAATATATTTTTCATTTTGTGAAACACATCTTAAAAATAATGATATTACTCTCAACTGTGTTCTGCTACTGGGTAATAAATATTTGTTTATTGTATTCATTTTATTTTTACTATAGTTTACTTTTAAATAATGATGTTTAAATGAATTATACTTTGCTACTTTTAAGTACCAGTATGCCATTGCTGTTATCTAAATGCTTTTTTTTTTTTTTTAAATGTGGTTCCCACTCATAAAAGATGATAAGCCTATAGTACATTAGTTTCTTGAGTGGATTTCTTTTATTCCAATTTTTATTAATTTTTATAATTTTTTTAAATTTATTTTTTTGCATAGTCTGGGAACCCTGACTGTGACATGGTGGCTTGAAACATGGAACTTATTCAAGCCACTTCAGGTCTCCAATTCATCTCCCATCTAGCGACAATCAGAAACATTCATGTCCACATTGGGATTCGAACTTGCGACCTGTTGGTTGAAGAGTGGATGCATTAAGCATTTGGCCAACCAGACGGGTGTATACCGTAAACTCTTGATTATCTGAGATGGTTGGGAAATAAATCCTCTAGGATAATTATGGTTAATCTGCAGCTTTGATGCTAAAGTTTAATAGTGACATTGCTGTTATTGTACATTCATATACTGTAAACTCTCAATTATCTTGAGATGGTTGGAAAATAAATTCTCTTGGATAATCAAAACTATGGGTAATCTGCAACTTAAAAAGAGCTAGAAAAATAAAACAAATAAAATAAATTAAAAATTTTTTTTTTTGAAAACTAAAGCAATTATGTTTTGACTACTTAAATTAACCTTTAATTTATCCAATATTTTATTAATGAATACAGTACAGTATAAAAACAGTATTGCTGTATGTGCAATATGAATAAGATGAGCTCACTTAACAGATGTACAGTGTGACTTCCACTGTTGAACACTAATGATATCCACAAAAGTAAATTTGAGTTCTGAGATGCTTGTCCCTCTGTGAGGCACTTCTCGCCTTTAATTTAGTGTTTTATTTCTATAACATAATCTTGAGAGAAGAAAATATTGAACTTTCCGATGAAGTTTTCAAGTCATTAAAGAACTGTAGTCTTGTTTAGAACTTGCGCTTTACATGTCACTGCCATGTTACTTGCTGCACTAGCTAGTACAAAACTTGTATTTCCGAAGAGGAAGTTGAATTATTGAGAAAGAATTACAGAACAGCTGTTGCATTGATGAGAACAGAGATGATGTTCTGAAAAAGTTGGATGATTAGGAGAGAAATATAGTTTAAAGGAATTCTTATGATAAGAAAGGTGGAAAAGGGCATTATGAAGCAAATAAACAATTATCCCAAAAGTAACAGATGAATTTTTTTTAAATGAAGCTGAGTTGTGGCTTAGATAAGTGATATAGTTTCTCCCGAAGTAATGAACAGTTCCTTTTGGTACGTTATGCAGCAAATGTATTCTAATTAAGCACTGTAGACCTGAAAGAGATTAATTATTTATATTTTCAAGGATAAGGAAGAATTTCCTTAAAGTACTTTTTTAAAGTAAGTTTTTAAAGTACCTTTTTCCTTGTGGAAAAAGGTACTTTAAAATTATCTTTATATTTCAAGGAAATAAAAAAGCAACTGATATTGCAGAGAAGATATGAAAGAAGAAATACATTCTTTATAACTAAGATGAAAAGCCAAACGGCTATTTTTTCTGGCGAGGTTGATAAATTAAGGGGATAAAAATCCCTTGTTTTTCAGCCAGTAAGCGAAACTAAGATCGAAAACTACGATCTGAACGTTTCATGCCGACAAACTGTCGGCGGATCCAAGCGTAAGTGACCACTTGGTAGTGCCACACCAAGGCAACTCGTTGCAAAGGTGGAGCAAGCTCCCTCACTATTCTTGATATTTTCTCATAATGTAAAAACACACAGCTTCTAGGAGATGTAGTACTGCTTTACATTATGAGGAGAGGTCACTACCCAGACTGGTTTCAACCTTTTTTGAGGTCTCATCAGTGAGTAGCTAGACCTAGAATATCAGAGTTTAAGTGAAAAGAACTTGCATACTTTCGCTGTATGAATGCCAGAAAGGTGTGTCACTATATTATGTTATAATGTATTATAACTAAGATGAAAAGCCAAATGGCTATTTTTCCGGCGAGGTTGATAAGTTAAGGGGATAAAAATCCCTTGTTTTTCAGCCAGTATGCGAAACTAAGATCGAAAACTATGATCTGAACGTTTCATGCCGACGAACTGTCGGCGGATCCAAGTGTAAGTGACTACTTGGTAGTGCCACACCAAGGCAACTCGTTGCAAACTTGGAGCAAGCTCCCTCACTATTCTTGATAATAGATATTCTATAACACATATTCTTGATAAATCTCTCCTCATAATGTAAAGCAGTACTACATCTCCTAGGAGCTGTGTGTTGTTACATTATGAGAAAATATCAAGAATAGTGAGGGAGCTTGCTCCACCTTTGCAACGAGTTGCCTTGGTGTGGCACTACCAAGTGGTCACTTACGCTTGGATCCGCCGACAGTTCGTCGGCATGAAACGTTCAGATCGTAGTTTTCTATCTTAGTTTCGCTTACTGGCTGAAAAACAAGGGATTTTTATCCCCTTAACTTAAGAAATACATTCTTTCTTAAGAAAAGTCACACATTATCTTTTTGTTTTCAAAGAAGAACAGGTGTGGGCTAATTAGATTTCTATGGCTACTGTTTAGAGCAGAAGATATTATGCCTTATAAGTTTGAAGTTTGTGTATTCTCATCAAGCATTGTGATCATGAAGAGAAGAAATCTTGTATGATGTTTATGTTCTTTATATCTTATATTAAGTTTGCCAGCCCTTTTTCTCTTCAGGAGATGAAGTTTATAAGGATTTTATTTATAATGCAAAGTTATATATAGCGTTTGCGAAACAAACATTTTAAAAACACCGTTAAAACAATACCATAAATTTACACTAATATTAATTGCTTGTAAATAAAGATATTATTTTTGAATTTTCCTTCTCTCACTCAGTCTCTTAAGTTAACTTATAATAATCATATCCTAGAAGTTAAATGAACCACTCAGGCATACTACTCTGGTATATACAAAATGACATTGTAATGATAACCAGGGAAAGACATACAGACCATTATCTAAAAGATTTATGATGAATTAAGCTGTTTATTTTCTGACAGAATGAATCCTTGATTTATAAATACCTTTGCTCTTGAGTGATTATTTCACTGCCCATTAAATCTGAAATTTTTCATTTGTACACTAGAAAAGAACGTATGTTGGATGAGAAAATTATGTTTATTAAGGAAAATATGGACTGGAACTGATGAAGATTAACTCTTCTTTGCTATGAAAGTACAGTGTATTTAAACATCTTACAGGATCTCTACATCGCATTTATTAATATTTCTACCCAGTTTTACACTATCAGACAGCCGAGGCTTACAAGCAGTCTGGTCAGAGACGATGCCAGCAGTTCCTTTCTTTATATGGATCATTCTTCTTATAACTGTATATGTATTAAGATTCTATAATATTCTAAGTTCCTCCAGTTTCATTTACCCTCATTCTCATATCAGATCTGTTACTGCATTATCCCCACATAAGGATGGTACACCCTTGCAAAGTGATTACTTAATAACTTAATGATTTAGGCTGCTTCTATCACTCCTTACCACCAGCCTTCATATCAGATCTGTTACTGCATTATCCCCACATAAGGATGGTACACCCTTGCAAAGTGATTACTTAATAACTTAATGATTTAGGCTGCTTCTATCACTCCTTACCACCAGCCTTCATTAAAGTTAGCATTTCATTGTCATTCTTTCATTATAGTTCTAGTTTTCCCAACTTAGTCCTTCCAAACTTTTACTGAACCACACTTTTTCTAGATACTTCAAATCAATTCTTATGTAATCCATCAGTTATATAATTCTTTCCATCCATTTATCGTCATCTTAGTTAATATTTTATATTCATCAGCTCATAATGGATTTGCTGCTATCATAAGACTGCTGATTTCATCTTTAATTTTTGGATAGCCCTTTTCTTACTGTTTCAGAAGACTTCTTATTATAAGAATTATATTTTATTAATGTAGTGGAAAGAATCATAATGAGGACATCGTAATCACAAGAGCTGATAAAAAGGCACTGCCATTGTTGTTTTAAACTGAACAGCATACTTGGAAAAATTGAATCAATTAGTCTCAGACAACAGAACCTATCAACTTGTTAACTATAACCCAACTAATTGGATAAAAAAAGAAAACAGAATAATTACTTTAATCAGTCACTCTTGGCCCAAGGATACAGTTAAAAAAAAACTACTTTCATACTACACTCATTCCCTGAGAATTTACAGTTTACCCAAGATTCACAAGTAGAACATACCATTCCAGCCGATAAGGTATAGACAGCCCCAGTTATCATTTAGCCAAGAAACTAGCGTCAGCACTCAAGGAGTTGGTAGGTCATTCCCCCCTCTCCTATATTAAAAACACAACACTTTGTAAACAAAATTAAAGACATCACTGGAAAAAAAGTGATTTATTAGTCAGTTTTGATATCTCTGCCCTTTTCACAAATGTTCCAATCAATGACAAAATTCTTCTTTTACAGGACACATTTCTGCCCGATATCACAGTACTCATACCACGTTCTTGCTATTTTGTGTGGCAAAATACTTTCTACCTACAAAAAGAAGGTAAAGCTATGGGCTCACCATTATTTCCCCCCCCCCCCCCCCCCAATTACTAACTTTTATATGGAAGCTTGTGAGCAATGTGCTCTAGATTCCATTACTTTAAAACCCAAAGTCCAGCTTAGATATGTTGATGTTTTCACTATCTAGTCCCATGGCTGCCAGAAATTAGACACTTTCTTTCCTCAGCCATCTAAACAAGCAACACAAATGCATACAATTCACATTTGAGATTGAAAGTCAGAACACATTTCCTTTTCTAGATACACTTGTCACAAGTCTTCCTTCTGGCGGTCTTTCCTTCACTGTTTACCAGAAGCCTACACATATTGGCCAATATATACACATGAACTCCTATCACTGCCCAAAACAAAAACTAGGTGTCATTAATACACTAAAAAATAGGGCTTTGAAGATTTGCTCCAGTGAACAAGCACTTAAAGATGAATTAAAAGTTATTAGTAATACCTTCCTGAAAAATGGCTACAGCAAAAATACTATCAACAAAATTCTTCACAAGACCTCACTTAAAAACAAAAATAAACTAGATTACAATAAAACTGTAACCATTCCATACATTAAAGGGATATCAGATAAAATAAACAGAATACTACAGAAATACAAGCTTAACCACCTTTAAACCTCCTGCAAAATTAAAGAACTCAACTCATCCAAGGGTCCACTTCCTTCCTCTGGCTCACCCTGGAGTATACCATATTCATTGCACCTGTAATTTTCCCTATCTAGGTGAAACAGAGGACACAATTCCAATCCGAAAAAAGGAACATAAATGGCACATTAAATTTAATAACTATATAAATTCTTCCTTTCTAATCATGCTCTGAATACTCTACATAAAATTGACTGGAAAGGCACCTGTTATTTACAGCACACTAAAACGTATGAATGTAAATTTAAAGAGGCCTGAGAAATTCTTATCAACCACTCTAATCTTGACAATAATGATCTAAAAATCCCAAGGTACTTATTCTACCCGCATAACTTTTTCTTCTAAGAGTTAGTTATAAATAGGACTGTAAGTAATTTAAGATCTTAACCTAATATAACAACTCTCATGTTAAATTAGGTTGCCACTTTTGATGTAATAAAACTATCTATATGAATTTGTTCTCTGATGATGATATAAATAGAATATAGCTTTGTAGTATTTTTTTCTTTCTTTCACATTAGAGGTCAGGCCAGTAGAATAATGGTTGATCAAATCATTGTCTCTTGGGCATATTGTTTGAAATGTATTATAGCTTGTCTCTGTATATGCATGTGTGTGTGTGTACTCCAGATGAAATTACTATTTCTAACACAGTTGTAGTCCCCATAATTTTTCTGAAATAAATGCTGATCACTTTGTAACACTAACAGAAAGAAATCATTAGTTTCTTGATATATACACTCCTAAAGGGCGTTCAGGTTACTATGACAGCACTACATGGTTAAGTTTATATTATTAATCTCCTATCAACAATTTTCCTCCCAATCAATCTATTACTGGTGAGCACTCCAATATTGTCATAGCTAACATTTCGTGCTTCTAAGGCATGTCTGACTGAATCAATCCACCTAAACCTTGGTCTTCCTCCTGGTCTCTTTCTTGCCATCTTAGCATCAACACATCTGTTTTGCTAACCTTTCCTCATCCAGTCTATTTAAGTGGCTTTAGATTAGCTCTGCTGACACATTCTTCATTGCTAATAATATCAAGTTCCTTTCTGATATCTTCATTTTAATATGATTTTGCCGTTGATGCTATCAGTTCTTTCTCCTAATTTTTCCCAGAATCCTCATATCTGTGGTCTCTATGTAGTCTTTGTGGTATCTGTGTAGTCTTTGATCAAGTGCTTTTTTTCTAACCCAACTCTCAGATCAATAACTTAACCTCTCTGCCGGCCATGGTGGATGAAATAGTGAGACCAAATTGCACTTCTTATCCATGTTATTAAATAGGTGTTACAGAATCGTATCCAGATTTTGCACCCCCAACCGGCTATAACGTCTATAGACGTCATGGCCGGTTGGAGTGTTAAAACTGGTTAGTAGTATGCAAGATCGGTGTTTTGGCTAATTTCTTTCTCTTTTTCTGTATACATTTGTCCAGCTGGCTCCTTACCATACCAGCTTTTCTTATTCTGTTTATTTCCAGATTTAACCTACCATCTTCACTAAAAACTGTGAAATATTTTTCTTGTTTTATAGGATCTCCAATCAGAATGCAGCTGAAGTTTTCTATACTACTGCCTATTTTCTTAGTTTTGTCTTTTTATTACTGATTTTCATGCCAAATTTATTACAACTGTTATTCAATTTAGTTAGAGAATCCTGGATTAGCCTGGATCTTCACTTTCCTGATACATATCCCTAAGGTGGGGGGGGGGGGGGGTTGAGGTTACTATTACAGCACTACATGATTAAGTTCACATTATTATTAAATCAATGCAACCCTAAGTGCAATTTATTTCAGTTAAGAATACTGTTAAACACTTGAAAATGACAACCCATTTTCACCCTTAGTCAATTACAACTAGCTGTCCTAAGGCTATTAATGATTTTTAATATGCATCTGTGGAGCAAAGTAGCAGACAAATGCTACCATCTGTCTTTAACCTTAACATTGTCTGAAATAGTGTGAATTCTGCAGTTGAGATTTTGAGTTTTGGGATTGAAAATCTTAGTTTCCAGGAGGGAAAAAAACCCTATTTCTATGTGCCAGAGATCAACTCATTCAGAAACTTGTCAGAGAAATGTTTAGCAAGGTTCTTCAACTTTGTGACTAGAATCAAAATTTATAATTCATTTCTCTTCATGTGGCTACACGTTATAGTTGCAAATGCTGTTTTCACAGAATATTGGAAAATATAACTTATGCACTTACTGTCTTATTGTAGGTACTAACAAAGAAGTTGAAAAATTCTTTCTCATTAGATAGGCACCTGACATAAATAAAAAGCCTAGTTAGAGACCTAAAGAAAAGAGGATATGAATCTTACAATCTTTGAAATGTTCTGCAAAAATGTGTGTTGGGGGGGGGTTGAAGTCAAGCTCTTAAATGTGAACTGTAGGCTCTAGTTTATATTCATTTGATTGCAGTATGAGATCATCACCCTGCTTACTGGATGCCTGAGTGCCTTGAAAATTCTACATTTAGTCTCTAGAGTAAAGGATTGTAGCTCTAACCCTTTGTCCACCAACTGCTAAATGTTCTGTAAGTTTATTACTTTTCGTGGGTGAGATCCACATTAAAAAAAAAAAAAAATGAAATATACAAATATTATTGAAGAAAATGCAAGACTTAGAAAGCAAGAATGAAGAGACCCATAAATCTTGAGAAGACATTGATTGACTCATCCAGAGAAGTATATAGCGATATTGTGTGCAAGAAAGGGGGGGGGGGGAGATAATTGGAGTTCTTGGTGAAGTTCTGATTTTTCCTGAAGATGTTACAGAGGCCATTTTGGAAAAGAGGGAAAGGAATGTAGTCATGAGCTCCACACTACATTTGTCTAGAATGAATGCTGGGTGGAGCTTACGTTTATTACTCACTCTGCTTATTTTTTTATATGACTGGATGATAATGTGATTGCTTGTTTTTTCATACCTTCATTATTTGCTTGTGTAATGTCCTCTAGTATATGTGTTATCTTTCTGTAAACAGAAAAAGATAAAGAACCATATGAGAGGCATGTGACTAATATATATATACACACACACACATAGAATGAACACAGAGTTATTTTAATTCTTTTCTATTGTGAAATGTATTTCAGGATGCTGGCTGCTTAAATGCACTAAATATGTATCTAATGTGTATGGACCATGGGGCCATATAGTAAATCAATCATCTGCATAGTGCAGCCAGACCATTAGTTTGAGAGTAGCTGCTATGTTAAAAGCTTGCTTTTCTCTAGAAGGTGACAAGGCTGGAAGGACCCACTATCATCCAAATTTTTGTATATTTTTTCTTTTCATATGAAATAGGTAGGATGAACTGTGAATAATGAGAAAATAGGACTCAAATCAAGGAAATCTCTGCTAGTAAATAAAGTTGCTCATCATGATTTCTGGATTTTTAAGGTTATGGTTTTTTGGTATAGTTTTATGAAGACTCAGAAATATACATAGAACTGAATTTTACAGATGTGGGTTCCCTTCACTCTCAAGTTGTTCTTTGGGAAATAGCTCTCAATATAGTGTGTTTCAAATGATGTTTACTCTTTGGATCCATGGTCCACATGCATTAGGTACACATTTGGTGCATTTAAACAGCCAGCATCCTAAAATGCACTTCGTAATAGAAAAATAAGATATCCGCAATTCATAGATAGATCAGTGATCTTCATTTTAAATGATTCATTATCTTTTTCTCTTTATAGAAATCCATCCCATGCACTGAAAGACACACAAGCAATCATTCCATCATCCACACCAGCAGCACAGTATTCTAAGCACACAGAGTTGTCTGTTTCAGTGATGCAGCTTTTGCCACTGAAATTACCTTGCTTTGTTATTCTGCTTTTAGCTAATGCCTGTAACATTATCAACCCCCCCCCCCAAAAAAAAGAAAAAAAAAACAAGTAACAAAACCATCACTATCCCATATATCTAAAACACATCCAAAAATATATGCTTAATAAATGTCATGCATACACACACCACATTCAAATCACATGTTAAATTCTTTCACCTAAGAACAAACTCTATCCTCTAACACAGAGGTTCCCAACCCTATGCCCGCGGGCACCATGGCATCCGTCAACCAATTTGTGTGTGCCCGCCGCTGTTCAACCATGTGCGTATAGTTTGAAATAATCACACAACAATTCATGGCATGCGTTAATGACACATGACGAGTATTAAACGCATACAATGTAAAGTAGACGCACATTCGAAGTTGTTCATTCCAGTTTAAGAACTGGAATATCATCATCATATTCTCCTAATTATGAAGCACTGGCCAATGAAATACAATGCCAAAGATCACACTAACTTACATATATATATATATATTTAAATTTTTATATAATGTAAACTTTTAACTAATCAAGCATTTGATTATAATGTAAACTTTGTATGTATTCATTTAACAAAAGAATTCAAAAAATTTGCTTGAAAAAATAGATGACCCGTCGCCCTATTGGTATTTTAGAATGTGCTGTAGGAAACAAAAAGGTTGGGAACCCCTGCTCTAACACATCCAGAGGTTGAAATGCCATCTGAATTTGCTTACTATGGATATTTGTGAAAATCTTTTGTTCCTTTGGTATTGTGAATTATACTGCAAAACCTGAAATGAATAAGAAAGTTCTAAATCACTATTATAATTTCTTTCAATAAACATTTATTTTAAATGGGGAAAAGCACATATATAAACTTAGCGATGTTAGTGTTGATAATCTATATCAACTTTGATACAAAAGTGTAAAAGCTGAATTATAACTAAAAATGCAGGTTGTTAATTGAATATAATAAACTACTTCATGTAAAAGGTTAAACATTCTAATTGAGAATTTTTTTTAGTTGGTTCCAAATTTAGTGAGAATTCTAAAAAATCTCATAATGGCTGGCTACTCGCCTGAACATGATGTCAGTGGAGTTAGTGATCCATTCCTTCAGGTGAGTCCTTATTTTTCTCCATTAAAGTGGAAGTAATTACCTCCTGATTTGTTAATTTCATAGCAATATAAATTATATGCTTTTATTTCATATTTATAAAATTAGATGTGACACGGAAAAGGCAATTTTTTCATTAAGTAACAAAAACAAGAATACAAATTCCTAGTGTTCAGGCTTATATGTTGATCCTCCTCTGCATCATGTTGTTTCAGAAAATTGACAACATAGAGTAGATAATAACTAAAATATTTCAATAATTCCTTCCTATATTTTGCCAAAGTTAAATTGGCATCTTCAGTGAGTAATACATTGTTATTAAACATGTGCATGCAGGCAGTGTGTTTGGTTTCTTTGCTTGATTTGGATAATGAAATCTTTCGTTGAGAAAGTTAAAACTGAAGCTAGCAAGAGAATTCAGTAAGCTAGCCTTCCTTAAATGTTGCAGGGATAACAACATCATTCCAATTGGGTAAAATTAAAACAAGCAGTGCTTCCATTAAAGCAAGCACTGCACATTTACAAATGTACTAGCTTTGTTGAGCTTTTCAGAGAAAAGTATCTCTTTGGAAAGCATATCAGAAAAAAAAAATGCATTTGATATGTTTCTTTTGCTCCATAATAAAAAAGTTGAGGGAATTATTTCCGTTAGAACATTTAGCAATACTAGAAGAAAAGATTTCAAGTTACTTTTCTTCCTTAAATACACACAATTATGACTGGATACGAAATCCATTTGTCACAGTTAATACATCGAATTGTGAATTTTCGTTACAAGAAGAACAACAATTAGTTATTTACTCTAAAAATGAAATTCTCTGAAATAACTCTTGAGGAATTTTGGATTTTTATCCAAGTCGAACACTCGGCTCTCTCCACAAGAGCACTGAAAATTTTGTTACAGTTTTCAACATCATATTTGTGTGAGCTCAGTTTCTCAATATTAACCAATATAAAAACTGAAAATCCTGAAAGACTTACTAATATAGACAAAGAGATGAGGGTAGCTATGTTGCATATTAGACCTGATATTGCTGAAATCTGCAAAAGCCGACAGGCTTTTGGTGTTCCCCAAATTTTTCTTATAATTCAAAAGTGTTCCGTGACTTCGAAAAGATTAAGAACCACTGCTCTAGAGAATATATATGGAACTTTTTAAGCCACTTTTGACCTTCAATAAGTAGCGGGGTTTCACATTGGGCAGGAAATCCATCTAAAGAATACTGCCAGTAGAAAATTTATCAGGTAAGCTAGGCAATTATAATATGCCTAAATTTCTTGAATGCTTTATGAGGAGCTGTAGTTCATATCTATCTGGTTCAGAGCTATCGAAGTTCATTTAGAAGTATCATCTCTAACATTAGCTTTTCATCATATAGTCCGGTCATACTCTAAAAGCCTAGAGTTCAAAAGTCCTTTCTGACTTTGAATTGATCAAAAACCTTTATTATTAAGCTCACACAATAGAACATGAAGATCTGAACAAGCACTGTTATTTTACAGCTTCAACAGTGAGATTATCGTACTTGTCTGCACTGTATCTAGTAAACGGTAAAGGACTACACTTACAACTGTAACGTAAGCAAAGTGGTTCACTGCCATTGCAAACAATGCCTGTTGTAATACTTTTGAACTGGCCCCTGGTTACTTCTGCACTAGAAGTTGCAAAATATGCCTTGCAGTGTTGTTCTAAAAACAACATTGCAAGGCATATTACGTTCAAGAAATTTTTAACAGTATAGATGAAATAAGTTCAAACCAATGTGGATTTTTAGTTCAAATCGGTAAGCTAATTCAGAGAAAGTTCTCATACTTGCTGTGAATGCTGAAAATGTCTTCTCTGAATTACAACACACTCGGATTATACAAAAGGCTAAATCTAAACTTGTCAGTAAATATTTATTTGTAAGATTCAGGATTCATTTATTAGTGTTTCAGGAAAACACACACCTGCAATGATTGTCCCTAACCAATTGGATTCAGTTATGGCAATATTGCAAATACCTGCAGATAGTGCTGTTCTCTATATAACGTTTTATATGCATCACAGACAAATAAAGACATTTGTCTGTGATGCAAAGGACCATTATAAGGTCTTTTCAATCAAAGGCAAGGTCACTAGGTTGAGGGAAAACACACATAATGACACCACAACTTAATGATGTAACAACTGGACATTCAAAATGGTGTCTTCCATTTGCAGTACAGATGGCTTTGATATAAGTTCTTAAATTCCACACCCCACAAGTTGGCAATACAGAGAAACGTATACCTCTGTAGCCACATATTGGAATAAATAATTTTTACTGAAAATAGGGCTCTCTCACAATGAGAGCAACAATATTTAAGCATTTCCTGCATGAAAATATTTTGAACATTTCACTTTTGACTAGTTGATACTTCAAGTTTAAGGGAGATGGTAAATCCCGTATTATTCTACAGCCGGGTACGAAACTCGGATCGAAATCCATCATAATCCTTTTGGCTTCTTATAGTTGATACTTCGTTTGTAATCGTCCTGTTAAATACGATTTTTATTACTTACATTTTTCTGCAAAGACAAGTTCAGTTAATTAGGAAAAAAATTATGCAAAACTATCATGCATAAACTGTTAGCGATTCTAAGGTTATAATTAATATGCCACTTAAGAGAGTCTAATCCGTGACGACTTTCCCACACTTCCTGCTAGCATATTATTTGTCTTGCCAAAAGAGGAATTTTTTTTCCTACTTCAATAAACACAGATAAAATCTAAAATAGCTTTGAAAAGATTTTCAAGTAGAATATTTTTATGAAATTATTTTTTCTTTATGATCTTTATTTCACATGAGTCAGGTCTATGATTTTGAATAAAATAAAAAAATAAAAACTATAAATAAAAGGTCATGCACCTATCTTGTTATACAAGAAAAGACTTTCTAAAAAATAATATAACGCAGTTTTAAAAATGCACACTGATCGCTCTAGGAAGTGCATTATTATAGAACACAGGCCCTTTACTAATATAAATCAAGAATGCCAGAGTACGTAAGTTTTGTTTGAATGCATTCAAACTAATTTGTTTTCCACAGATGATTTCTACATATTAAAATATCTCAAGCTATATGATGTTTGGAAAATGTGTAGTTTATATTGCTAATTTATAGTTAGAATTTTGATATTAGATAAATTAATATCTAATATCAAATGTCATGATAATCTGTGAGATAAAGTATATATTACATGGAAGGAACCTTAAACCTGATAAAAATCAACGAACTTATAGCATCTTGAGTCACTTCTGAAGTATGAACATCACAGAAAACCTTACACACAATTATATATCTAACATAGCATCTATTGATGATTATACACAACAACACAAATTATTGACTGGATCGATCCAAATATCAGGGCTCCTATACATAGTTGCACATGTGCAATGTTATACGATACTCCTGTATGTATATAAACTAGATAAACTACAGAACCAAAAACCGAATAACATTAAATGTAGGAATAATGGGGGGGAACCTAATATTACTGACGCCATCAAACAGTGGAACAATAACGAAAATGAGGTCACTGCAAGTTGGTAGTCTATCACCTCAGACAGTCTCCGAGACTTCGAGAAATCTAGCACCTGTATAATCACGTAACCAGAAAAACTCTCCAGATCATCTTCGAAAACTCCTAGTTATATGATGAAAGAAGGTTTATGACATTTGCAGAAATCTGATGATCTTCACCCTCATTAAATTTCTGATATGTACTTTCAAAGAGATCACAGTTCAACTCTCATATCCATAATTTTAAACAAGTTTTAACACTGTATTCTTGTATACTGCTAGTTTAGTGTTTTAGCTACTTTCTCTGTAATTCCATATATGTTTATTCAGTTAGCTCATATCCATACTAGCTTGGCTTATTCTGTTATCTATTTCTAAAGATAACTTATAACTTCCACTAAACACTAAAATTGTACCTAAATAGCTAAAATATTTTACGTTACATGGATTTTCCATTGAGAATGAAGTTGATGTTTCTTGCATATTTTCACATTTCTGTTGTTGTTGATCTTCATATCCAATTTGCTACAAGTACTGGATTTATTTTGGAGTATAATATCATCTACATAAAGAACAGAGTTAAGTTGAATATATTCAATTTTGATATTAGATTTAATGTCACTTTCCTTCTTAATGTGAGCCATATTGAGGATGAATAACAGTGGCATTGGAGTGAATCCTTATCTTAAACCTAATTTTGCATCTTTCAGTTTTGATTGCTGATTTACAATTTAAGTATTATTCTGTTTACACTCCCATTCTCTTATATAATCTTTTGAAAACCTTTACTCTTGTATCTTATGGTATGCCTTTTCTAGATCATGTGCTGCACATGATCTAGAAAAATTCAAAAGTGCAGCACATTTTTTTTTTATATTCCCATATTTTCATAAATTAAAAATTCCATTCTGACAATCTCTATTTATCCTGAACCTCAGCTTGTTGTTCCCTAAGACTTTCTTGAAGCCACACTTTTGCTTATACTGTCCTTTCATAAATCTTACTGAACAGAACACTCAATAGGGAAATTCCGTTATGATTCTTGCATTCAGTTTAATTATCCTCTATCACAGATGAGTACCATGAGAGTTCTACTCCAATCATTCATAATTCGATCATTTGCTGAATAATGCAGCATATTTTTGGCTGAGTATTATCTATTTCAGCTCCCTTTCAACGTTTCAGGTTTACGATGGCATTTTTCTACATCTAATATTGATATGTACTCCTGACTGTATTCTTATTGAATATTTTCTACCTTCTTCTTCTTATGGTGCCGTCTTCTATCGAAGGTCAGCAACCATCCTGGCGAACAAACTACGTTCTTGCATTAATCTGAGCAGTTGTACGCTGCTCTTTCCTGTCCACGTCTTGATGTTGTCAAACCAAGATATTCTTTTTCTTCCTCTATCTCCTTTGCCATCAATTCTTCTTCTTATCAAAATAGTTTGTAGAAGTTGGTATTTTCTGTTTCTCATGATGTGACCATCAGTGGCAGCTCGTGGCTTGAAATCGTGGGGGTGCCGCAACTTTCGAAATATACATACACACTGTAAGTACAGTATATACGTGCTTGGATAAAATATTAAAATTATGGTAAACATTTATAATTATGGCTATTTTGCCTGCATCAGTTTAGGAGTGCCACTATTTAAATGTCATTGACTATTTACTCATGGATTCTTAGGGCATTGTAGATGTAAATTTACCAAAAAGTATATGTAGCATAAGGAAGAGAAATTTACACATACCTTTTTCTGGGTGTTGCGGCTTTTCCTTCTTTCTGCGATGACTAATAGCCAATGACATTTAAACAGGGACACTCCTAAACTGAAGCAGGCAAAATAGCCGTAATTATAATAATTTATTAAGAGGAGTAACATGGGAGTTTTCCCAGAAATAATATACATTATGGTAAACATTTTAAAAAATATGTTGTTTACTATCGATAAAATTATACAGTTTGGTATAATTCAAAATTACTTAAAAATAAAATCCATTCCTTTAATTGTAATGTCCAAATATTTAAAGAGACGAAGTAAACACGATAAGCACTACGAACACTCAAAAAAATCTAAACATAAATCGCTATCGTTATGCTAATACAGTGGTTCTTAACCAGCATCCCCCGGAACACTTGTTTTGCTAACTGGTTACAGGTGTTCCGCCGGTGAAAGAAATCACATGACACAGTGTTGAGTGTAACACATCGCGTTGTGAATTTTCCTTACAAGAAGAAGAAAATTTAGTTGCCTTGTCAACGGACCACACTCTAAAAGTGAAATTCTCTGAAATAACTCTTGAGTAAATTTGGATTTTTGTCCAAGCTGAATATCCAGCTCTCTCCACAAGGGCACTGAAATTTTGTTACAGTTTTCAACATCATATTTATGTCAGCTCGGTTTCTCAATATTAACCAATATAAAACCTAAAAAGTGTGAAAGACTTACTAATATAGACAGAGATGAGGGTAGGTATATCACATATTAGACCTGATATTGCTGAAATCTGCAAATGCTGACAAGCTCAAGTATCGCATTAAAATAAGTTCCATTTTTATAAAAGGCAAGTCCATGCATATTTTGATTGTTAGTTTTTATAATTCTAATGGTTTTGGTGTTCCCCAGATATTCCTTATAATCAGAAGTGTTCCATGAGTTCAAAAAGGTTAAGAACCACTGATCCATAGACTCCTAAAAATGCCACTTCCTGGCCAGCAGATGTGACTAACAAAGTAAAACTGTACAATTCCAGACCCCCACCATATTTATGGACTTCAAAAAAATCTATAAAGAGGACGTACCACCACTACTCCCAATTGTAGATGGTATCGACTCACCCACCTACAAACGAGTCAAACATTTAACTAAACTGCTTTCTCAAACTACTGGAAATACCTCATCATGAATAATAAAAAAAAATCAGTCCATTTTAATATCAGTATACAAGAACTAATTCTCCCAACACTGACCTAGTGGTCAGTTTCAATGTCTCCTCCTTATTCACAAATGTCCCATTTAAGGACATCTTAGCTCTTATCCAAGCAGAATTTCTCATCTCAGTCCTGTTTTAGTTCACCATGACTCAGGCTATTTTGTTGCGAGGAAAATTCTACAAACAAATAGAGGGAATAGCCATGGGTTCTCCTCTTTCACCCTCTCCTACTGGCAGACTTTTTCATGGAGATATTTGAAAAGAACGCCCTTAATTCTCCCCCCCCCCAACCCACTATGTGTATGCAATTTGGCCACATAGCCTTGGACTTCTTATACACTTTCCTTTTCCATTTGAACAGTCAACATCTTAGGATCCAATTCACATCCAATCCAATAGAAATAGACGTTAAACAGTCTGCCTTCAACACCCTGGTTACAAGACAACCAAATGGATCTCTGACCTCCACTGTCTACACAGCCCCCCCCCCTACATACACACACACAGGTAAATACATATATCCATCAACAGTCACATCACCTCTCATCCCCCACCAACAATATGGAACTATAAAAACCTTAGGGCACTGGGGCAAAATTAATTTGCTCAGATAACACTGCACTCATCACAGAACTTACCCATATAAAAATCACTTTTTTGGCCAATGGCTACACTTCCCAACAGATAAAAAGAATTCTATCACCACACCCCAACTTCCCCCATCTTCCAAATATAGATTAAAGCAAATCATCCATCCCTTATATTTGTGGCATCTCAGAAGAGGTGATCAAGATCTTATGAAAGCACAATCTAGTGACACTTATAAACTGCACAGAAAACTAGCCACTCTTATCCACTTCCCCAAAGACTAGCTACACCTGGATTCACCTGGAGTGTGAATCTAGTGACAACAATCTCAGATGCCCTACAGCTGCAATTGTTCATACTATGGCCAAACAGGCAGGACAGCCAACATCTGTATATTCGAGTACCAGGACTACATCCATTTCCAGCTCAGGATTAGCAGACCATGCCCAGGGTACCCGGCACAGGATCCATCGGGAAAAAAAGGCACTTTACTCCACCGAAACAAATTTAAACTTTAGAGACTTTTCCTCCAATCTGCTGCACCTCTTACAGACTCTCCCTGCCTAAATTAATATGGTTGTATCAAATTGCCTCTCATATGGGAAACATTCAGCCCAGTGGTAACGAACACCTAACTAAAGCCAATAGGTGGCATAATTGTAGGACTTTAGGCAATCCTGTATCTCTCCTGTTCCATTTTTGTTACTGAAGTGTGCCTGCATGCATGTGTTCAATATCAGTGTATTAATTTCTGAAGATGCCAGTTTAAATTTGGCAAAATATAGGAAGTAATAATTAAAATATTTTAGTTATTATCTGCTCTACATTGTTAATTTCCTGAAACATGATGCAAGAATACAAATTAAATAAATTATTGTTTAGAATAGATGCTATACGGTAAATATTGTGTAGAAATTTTCTTCATATAATATAATACAGATTTGTCAAAAACAAAATTACAAGATAGAATAAACAATCCCAAACCATAATGCATGACACATCTGTTGACTGATCTATGAACTGGTTTCATAAGGCAACCATCTCTTAGTCCAGTAAACACTTATCACAAACTTGCTTATAGTAACAAACTTCTGAAAATTTCTAACTGAAGCCTCATAGGCACATTGCTCCACTATTTGATTTGATTCTAGTCTGTCAAAGACAAGTTGAGTTCCTTAATTAGGGGGTTTTAGACAATGCAGCTGGCTTGCCATTCCTCTGTTGCACTCCGTAAGGGCAAGTATTTATGCCAGTAGATCTGTGGGTTTAAGTTGCTAGCTTGCCTTTTTTGAGGGACAATAAAACCAGAGTTTCCAATAGACAAAACTCTCCACTTCCACGTGAAACCAGCTAACTCCTGATTTGATTGCAAACACCTGATAAAGGTACCACATGTCGTAGACAGGATTTGAACCCATGTCTTTCCAACCAGAGTGGCTTTGTCTATTTCAACTGAGCTACAAAGGCTCCACTTATTCACTACAACAAATTATTGCACTGCAACTTATGAGTCTGGTATCTTTGCTGCTGTTAGCACTATATCCTTCTCTGTACAAATACAAAAACATAAATCACTATCTGTGAGTCAGCTGCTAAATCATGCATATCCTTGCTCAGATAAATGAAAAAATAATTTTAAAATATTTGCTGAAGGATCACTTTTTTTGCTAAAAGTGGAAATAAATTAATAGCATTTGCTTTTTTTTCCTCCCCTTTCTCTCTCCAGTTGAATATAATATAAAAATTTAGAAAACATTGCAACTGAAGTTGGCTTTCATATTTTTACACAAAGTGAATTTTTCTTTTTTTTTCTATTTAAAAGAAACAAACATTTGTAAACTCATTGTTTGCCAGAAGCTAATGAAGTGAACCTTACTCAGATATTAAAATTAGAAATTTATATAAACATTGGCTGAGAGAGAGAGTCCTTTAGTTTTTGCACACATTATCAGCATTTTAAGCTGGATATATTACATAGACCAAAAAAAAAAAAAATGTCTGCCAGCACTTATATTTCAAACTTCTCATTTCAAATCCTGAAGAGAAGAGGATATTTTCTAGCCCTTTCATCTTAAGCTAAGTAAGCAAGTTGCAATTGAAAATATTTGACTTTCTTTTCACTCCTGTATACTTAAATCATCTGTCTTACAAACATAAAAATAAAAACAGACATTATGGTCTTAGCTTCTTTACTATCAATTTTAAACAACTTAGTCAGACTGTTTAGTATGCATGTTATCCCTCAGCCAAGACATTAAATCATCAAAATGGAGAAAACCATCAGTGATCCATTGTAGACAGAGAGATGCCACCTATAGCCCTCAAAGAAAAGAATGAGTCTTTGTGGTACAGCAAAATAGATGGTAAATATGTTCACTGCCTGTTGTAATATATATCACCTTTACTTATTAGAATCTCAAAGAGGGAAAAAAAACCACAATTGAAATCCAGATCAAAATTCAAATCTACTTTTTAAAATTTCTTCTGCTGTACATAAGTAATATTTTGAAAGAGTATTTTCGCTAGCTTTAAAACAGTTATTCGGCAGACTTGCTTGATGGCATACTAGACCAAATTTAATTGCAAAGCTTCAGTATACTTGTAGGTCAGCTAGTTAATGAACTTATGGTTACTATTCTACCAGGTGTGTGTGTGTGTGTGTGTGTGTGTGTGTGTGTGTGTGTGTGTTTCTGTCTTGAGGGAGTCCAGGTAATGGTATTTGTTTGTGTGTGTGTGGGGGGGGGGATATCATCAAAGTCACAGTTCATAGAGGAGTTGTTTGAAATTCTCCAGGTGTGTATACAGCTTAGCTCATGAATATAGGTCAGGTGGCCTGTTTCAGTCTCAACCCACTGTTTCATCAGTATGCCTTTTGTCTCTTTGACCTTTTCTTTTGAAATTCATTATCCCCTTAGGTATTCTTTCAAATACTTTCCATTTAGTTCTGTATTTTTCTTGTTTCCATTTTTGGTGTTTGGTTTAGATCTTTCAATATGTCTTTTTTTTTTTTAAATCTAGTCTTGTATTCCCTACTATTCTTCGCATATATTTCATTTTTGCTGCAATGATTCTTTAATCTCCTTCTCTTAATGATCATGATTCTTTAGAGAATTTGTTAATTTTCTCAAGAATGTCTGAATTCTCATTATTTACTTCATTTATAGCATAACTAAAATTACTGACTTGTTCAGTTATTTTGTTGTCTGTAACTATTTTATTTCAGAAGGACATTTTTCCTTTGAATGCCATAGTTCATTTTTTTGTAGACTGTACTCAGCTACTGCAAATATATTACTTGATCATCTGTAAAGAGTAAGGTATCTAAAATAAAGTATTTTCTATTTGGATTCCTTCTTCCAGTCTTTGATTATTTCATTCATATATATTCCAAATAATATTGGAGATAGGGGACTTCCTTGTCTGTCTATTACAATAAACAGACAAGTTTATTGTTATTAACTCTTTTTATGCTTATTAATGTTTTCTCATATAGGCTATAGCATAATTTAATAAATTTATACAGTATGGTGCAAAAAAAAAAGTACCGAATAACTACAATGATATATGTAACGGAGTAAATGAGTTTCTTAACAAAGAAATATATGTTTACACATGATAATATATACATCCACAACTATCAGTGGAATCTTAGTCAAATAAAGCATTAATGATAGTAGATTACATTCTCAAAATGGGCACTTTGTCTTTCAAGACAAGTTTCGTAGTGCATTCAAAGGTTCTCTGTCATCTTGGAGAACAAGGGTTGGGACATCTGCTGGACATATAATCTAATTTTATCCCTTTGTTCATTAAGGTTTGAAGGTGCGTCATGCTGGAATACCCATTCCTTCAACATATCCCAATTTGTTAATGCAAATGATTCTCATCTGTGTTAACAGTTCGTGGGTCTCCCTGAATGTCCTTTGCATTGTGGCAGAACACTCCCAGTATGTTAGAACCTCTCGATTAAGGCAACGATGACACATTGCTTGGGGCATGCTTATGGGGCATGGAAATGATGAACAAACTGCTCACAAACATGTTATAGGCTTGGACCATGTGCTCTACCAACTCCATATAAACGAAAATAATGCTCAACAAGAAATGCCTTTTCTTCCAACATCAACACTACTGCTACAGCTAAATGTAATGACAGACTCTACTATGCTCTTCTATTAAGGGGGGGAGGTATGTTGAAGTTCAGTACTATTTTTTTTTTTGCACCAAACCATATGTAAGTGGTTTTTTTGTATACCAAAAAGTTTATATCTGTCTATCTTGTCAAAAATTTTTTATAATTTGGGAATGATAGATGCATTTCTAAGTTGAATTCTCTTTTCTCAATTTGCATTTTGAGAGTGAAGATAGGATATATGATGAATCTTCCATTTTTAAAGTCATTTTAATTTTTTCTAGAAAATATGTTCTTCAGTATTTTGCATATTAACTATTTGCTTTTTATTTTTATTAACTCCACAAGTGAGCTATTGCAAAAATGTAAAATGCATTAGTGTTCTATAATAAATTTGGTTTAATCCTGTATCCAAGTGTAATCAAACAAAGTTTTCGCCTGAAAATATCTTCAGGACTGAGGTAAGGTGGTGCAACTCACAGCAAAGGTGGACCAGCTCTCATCACTCCTTGTCTCAGCATCTCCCATAATGCAAAGCATATCTCCTTGCAGACATGTATACTGCTATGCATTAAGGGTAGATCTACTACCCAGACCAGTTTTGACCTTTATTGAGGTCTCGTCAGTGGGAGGTAGACCCAGAGTGGTGAATTACCACTTAGTGGCCCTTCCCTTAATGCATAGCAGTATACATGTCTGCAAGGAGATGTGCTTTGCAATATGGGAGATGCTGAGGCAAGGAGTGATGAGAGCTTGGTCCACCTTTGCTGTGAGTTGCCTAAAGATGCACCACCTTACCTCAATCCTGAAGATATTTTCAGGTGCAAACTTTGTTTGCTTACACTTGGATAAAGGATTAAACCAAATTTATTATAGTCTAACCAAGTGCAAAATAAACTTCCACCATTAGTGTCTCCCCCCCCCCCCCATATCCATGGTTTCACTTATCTGCAGTTCGAAAAAAGTGTATGAAACGGTCGAGCAGCACGCCAGTTGAAGCATGCATATGTGTAGGCTGAAAACTTGTCGAAATACGCTTGTTTTGCTAGTCGCATGGACTTAAACATGTGTGTTTGTTCATGTTTAGTTTTATTCAAATTGTCGAAGAAAGCAGTCAATTGTCTGTCATTGCAATCAAAAATTGCGTTGAAATTCAAGCAAATAAATTATGAAAAATTTAAAAATGGCTTCAAAACCAAACAGAAGTTGTGAAGTTCTCAATATTAGTGAAAAATCAAAGATTATCAATATGATTGAAGTAGATAAAAAGTCAATTGCAACCATTGCCAAGATCTATAATAAAAACTAATCTTCGATATGTGAAGTGTTGAAGAAAAAAAGAAAAAATTTGTGCGAGTCTTTCCATTGCACCCAAACCTGCAAAAGTTACTGGTACAGTGTGTAATAAGGCATTACTCAAGGCAGAGAAAGCTTTGAATTTGTGGATGGAAGACATGACAAAAAAAAGGATTCCTATTGACGGTAACACGTCACAACAAAAAGCATTAATCCTATATGAAGACATGCTGCTGCAAGATGAAACAGAAGAGGAAGAAAAGTCATTTACAAGCAAGGGCTGGTTGCATAGATTCAAAACTAGGTTTAATCTAAAAAAAAACAAAAATTACAGGAGAATCTGCATCAGCTGATGAGAAAGCTGTTGCATTGTTCCCTGCAGAATTTTAAAAAAATTATTGCAGAGAAAGGTTATCATTGTAAGCAAGTTTTTAATTGTGATGAAACCAACCTCGATCGGAAGAAAATGCCCCAGTGGACCTACATCCATAAAACTGTGAAGCAAGCACCAGGCTTTAAAGCATTTAAGGACAGATTGACGCTGGTACGTTGTGGCAACACAGCTGGTCATGTAATTAAACCCGACCTTGTTTACCTAGCACAGAATCCATGTGCCCTTAATAACAAAAACAAAGGTTGTCTGCCTGTTTTTTTGGCAAACAAATCCGAAAGTGTGGGCCACGACAGTATTATTTACGGAATGGTTCCATCGATGTTTTATTCCAGAGGTGAAAAAATACTTGGAGAGGGAAGGATTATCATTTAAAGTTTTATTGATAATAGACAATGCTCCAGGGTTCCCTGAGTCACTAGTCACCAAAGATGAAAGGTGTAGACTTACGCTTGAACTTGCCGAACGTTCTTCGGCATGAAACTCTTAAATTTCGATCTTCGAGTTTCTTATTTGGCTTAAAAATAACGAGGGATTTTTTTCTCCTTAATTAAATAATTTACGTCGCTGAAAAAATAGCCTTTTGACTCTTTATTGTAGTAATAATTGATGGGTACACCTTTCTGGCAATTTGTATAGTAAAAGTATGTAAGCTCGGTTCACTAAAACCTTGGTATTATTCAGGTCTACCTACTCACTGAAGTTGCCCGGTGTTGTAATAACTTACCCCAATCCTGAAGATACTTTCAGGCGCAAACTTTGTTTGCTCACACTTGGATAAAGGATTAAACTAAATTTATTATAGTCTAACCAAGTGAAAAATAAACTTTCAACATCTTTCTCTAAATCCGGAGTAATTTAATAAAAAGGTGGCACACCGTTTGGCAACTCCTATAGGTAGAGATGACCTTGCTAATGCTTCTGCCTGGTATCTCCACTTGGGCCTGGCTCCCACTGAAGAGACCTCAATAAAGGTCAAAACTAGTCTGGGTAGTGCATAATGCAAAACACATCTCCGCAAGGAGATGTGTTTTGCATTATGGGAGATACTGAGATAGGAGTGATGTTAGCTTGCTCCACCTTTGCAACGAGTTGCCCGGTGTTGTAATACCTTACCCCAGTCCTGAAGATACTTTCAGGCGCAAACTTTGTTTGCTCACACTTGGATAAAGGATTAAACTAAATTTATTATAGTCTAACCAAGTGAAATATAAACTTCAACAGCGTAAGTACTGTCAGGTGTACAAAAAGGCAGCATTAAGAGTTTGTGTAAAAAAAAAAAAAAAATCCTAACAACAGGAAGCATTTGGAAACAACATGGATGAGGGAAGTAGCCAATATTGGAAAAGAAGGTAAAGAGGATTCGCAAGACCTTTGTGCAAAGTCCATCAAAATCCATTAGGAGAGCATCACATGAACTGCAAATACCCCACGCTCACCGTTCACAAGATCGTATATCATAAGTTTCATCTACATGCATACAAAGTGAAGGTGTTGCAGGAAATTAAGCAAAATGATAAGCTACAATAGTATGATAGTCCATACACTTAATCTTTGCAGCTGAAATTCTGGAACGTTTTGACGAGAATCCAGATTTTGTTTCCCAGGTTTGTTTTCATACGAAGCCACTTTTCATGTCAGCAGAAAAGTGAACAAGCATAATGCCAGGATATGGGGGAGTGAAAATCTTCACTGTGTCATGGAACATGTACATGACAGTCCCAAGGTAAACGTGTGGTGTAATGCAAAATGCTATCATTGGTTTGGCCTATTTTTTTTTTTTTCATGGAAAGCAATATTGACAGAATGATTTACCTTGACATGCTGTAAAATTTCATCTTTCCACAACTCAAAGACTTGCAACCGCACATCCTCTTTCAACAGGATGGTGCCCTGCCACACTGCCATTTGGAGGTCTGTGCAATTCTTGACAAGGTCTTCCCTCAGCAGTGGATTGGATGTGGAGAATCGATTCCCTGGCCATCGCAATTGCTGGATCTCACTCCACTTGATTTTTTCTTGTGGGGGTATGTGAAGGACACAGTCTACGCAACTAAAGTGGACAGCTTACCTACAGAACCTGAAACATCGCATTTCTGTTGCTGTGTCCTCCAACCCTGACATGCTTCAGAGAGCCTGGTTGGAGATAGACTAGCAACTTGACATTGTGTGTGTGCTACTAAAGGAGCACATCCTGATTTTTTTTTACAAAAACTTGGTGAGTGTTCCTTCTCATTTGTACCATTCGACACCATGGTCCATACACTTAAGTAGTAGCAATACGTTGAAACCAAGGAGGTCCAATGTGGATACCCTGGAGAAACTGCAACTAAATTTCACTTTTGGTGGTAAAAAAATTGGATAGTTCTATTTACACATGGCAAAGATGTTGGGAGACACCCTCCATTTCTAAAAATGTAAAGACAAAGAGGAAATTCTTTAAAAAAAATTTAAAAAAAACGAGAGAAGTGTGAAGTTTATGGTCGTCATATCTTTCTTTAGAGTAAAGAGTCGTATCTTTCTTTACTAAATGTTTGATTATAGCATGGTGCTCAATGTTTTCTATTTTTTTTTTTTTTTTTTTTTTTTTTTTAAAGCTCCCAGCACAGTTACTTATATAGGCTGCTGAACAAAAACTTGACAGATTATGACATTTCTCATATATTCGTTTTAAAATTAAAAGTTAGAATGCTGAAAACATTTTGGCAATTCAAGTGCCATCTCTGTCAGGCCATGATTTTTTCAGACATCCTCTTGTATCTTTGCACATTAGTGCAGTTTATATAACATTGTAAAGGCATATTTCATTGCGTAACTTTTTTAATCATTGCATTCAGAAAGGCCATCTTGTTGTTATTATTCTTTTGAAAAATTAATAGTTAGATGAAGGTTGAACATTTTTTGCCAAATTCTGAAAGTTGGAGATATTGTGTTTCTATATATCCAATATCATGTCCATAGACTAAGTTCATATGTTGTTCCCTTCAAAAATATTATGTTCTTCAAATTTCTCCATAAAGAAATAAGTTTAGAAAAAATAGGAAGCAGTGTATTCCATGTAATGATGGAATAAGTTGGACACTTCAAGAGGAAACAGGTTGATGAGAATTTCCATTGTTTCTTCCAGAGGAATATTGGTAAATACAAAAATCATCTTAAGTTAGACTAAATTTGTGTTATTGGTGAATACATGCTCTTTATTTATTTTTGATTTATATTTAGCTAATTTACTAGGTCTCTCAATTATTTTATAAAAGAGGGAGACTTTCCCAAGTTCGGCAGAACATGCCTGTAAAAAAGTATGAGGCAGAAACAGGACATGAATGTGGGTAGTGGGTCTGCAAGATGGAGATTATCTATTAATCAGTGTACTTTTCTCAGTAGCATCAAACATTTTAGAAATGTTTTTGGTATACAACCCCAGATATGAAAACAGTGGTCTAATGTTAGATGGAGTTGTATAGGTGAGAAGTAGCATTTAGTGAATTAAAATCTTCCTTGTGAGAAATAAGACACTACTGTATTTTGTTAGCTGTAGAGTTGACAAGATTGTATTCATTCTACTGAAGAAATGTAAGGAAAATAATGAACGAATACTGAACATACTGGTAATCCAGTTGTGATTCGATGCTGATGGTTATTTTGTATCTGTTAAGCTCACGTTTTTGTCTTGAGGCACTTGTACTAATTTTTTGCATTGATCATCATGTCATGCTTATGTCATAATGTATATGTAATGACATGGGAGGAAAACGAACACCATGAGAAGAAAAGGTAAACTTCTTTGCATTTTAAGTCATTTGACTTTGAGAATCTATAAATTATTTTGAAATACAGAGGTTTGAGAACAAAGGGACTATGCAACCACCAGAGTTTGATGACCAAACTGTGTGTGGGATAGTTTGGTTGGTAAATCAAATTTTGACTATTAAAAATTAATGTACAGTAGATGTTCAGTATAATGAAAGTTGATAATAGTGTGGGGGGGGGGCATCATTATAATGAATGTTACTCATAAAAAAACTGATTTACAGTCCAGAAATGTAAAACTTTTCCAAGAATAAATGGCAGATAATAAGATACAACTGAAGAATTCATATTTAATTTGTTATTCCATATCCTGCACTACTCAATGTTGTGGTTCTACTTATTACTAAAAGCCATACTGAAAATCACATCTGCTGTTTGGATGTGTTTTTCAGCCATACTGAAAAACACATCCACATTAAAAGAAAGAATGGAAATTTAATCTATTTTAGGAATGACAAATGTTAATTCTTAGTAATATGAACATATGACATGCAAAAAAGTAAAATAAATGAATAACCAAACATGCACATACCAAAATTTCTTAAACATAATTTGCTGTCAATGCTTGGTTGTGCATGCTGAAAGGAGAGATTGAACTGTTAAAATATATTTCCACAGTGATACAGTATATATTATTTCATGTTTAACTTCTGATTATCAATAATCAATATTGTGCTGTCAGCAACAGGCAGTTAAGTCAACTTTCACTGCAACAGACTCAGGGACCAAATGAATTGTTTGTTATAGTGAATTTGCTTTAGCATAGCATTGTGTGTATTGGAGTTTGGTTGGGAATTTTCATTAGTCTGTTATAATAAGTGAGTTTGTTATAAAGGTACAGTAAAATGTTAATTACTCATGGTAATTGGGGATGCTAGAGCTCAGATAATTGAAAAAAAAAACCAGTTAATCCAAATTATGTTTTATTGAGTTAAATACATAAAAAAAAACCCATGAAAACATTCTCATAGTATCTTCTTCTTGCCAAATTTTGAGCAATCCACCTTGGCAAATTTTGAACAATCCTCACCCACTCTGAACAGTCTCTCAGAGTTAATGCCAGTCTGATGTTGCCAGCCAAGATTTTCTTTGTCTTTCTTGTCCTCTTCCATTTATCTTCCTTTTTATATTCAATTGAAGTATCTTATATTTTTCATTATGAAGTAGGTGACCAAGGTTTGCAGTTTTCATTCTTTTTATGGTATCTAAAAGTTCATGTGATTTCCCCATTTGTTCCAGTACTTCCTGATTGGACGATTTTGCTGTCCATGGGATTTTTAACATTCGTCTATATAACCACATTTCAAAGGCAAGTGTTTTTTATTGATGTTGTGTTCAAGGTCCAAGTTTCTGCACTGTACACCAGTAGTATAGACCACACATAGCATTTAATCATGCGTATTCTGAGCTCTAAATTTAAATTGCAGTTACACAGTGTTCATTTCATCAGGAGAAAATTTTTTATTGCCATTTCAATTCTAACTTTTATTTCCATTTCTTTTTCTATTTGTTTCTCATTTAAAGAAAGTGCTGAATTTCTTGCTTATTACCATGAATTTAGTTTTGGTGATATTTATTCTTAATCCCATTTTTTCACTCTCTTCATTCACTAGTTCAAAAAGATTTTGAAGATCCTGAATATTGTAAGCCAGGAAAGCTGTGTCATCAGCATATTGGATGTTACTGATGATTTCACCATTTACATCCCCCCCCCCCAACCAACTGAGGTGGATGAAATAGCCAGGCCTCCCTAGCTTTTTTCGTTGATCAAAACTTTATCTCATGCCATTACCTTTCTCCACAGTTAATCCCGTTACGGCTATTTTAGAGCCATTGGTGGATTAACTGTCGGTGATTGACCTTTGTGTCACCTGTCTTTGTCTATTGTGTTACTTGGAATTTCCTTTAATGTTCTAAGATATGTGACCTTTTTGCTTATAAAATGATTTATTGTGTCTCTTCACAAAAATTAAAATGAATTTCACATGTGTGAAAATAATCAATCATGAAATGACCACCGATCAGCCTTTGCAATGAATCTATTTAGCGATAGTAAATTTGGTGTATTTTATTCTTCAAATCAGTGCACTGGAAGAGTTGCACTGATTGTTCTTTCACTTTATTTTTCATGAATTTTCAAATGTTTGCTTTGAAAATATTATGTCAAATATTTATATTTTTAAATAATAATTATTGAAATAAATATGACTTTTTGCTTTCTTTCCTAGCAAAATATCATTATATATTCATTATATGGATCGTCACATTTCAGTTTTAGAAATGATTTTTTTTTTTTTTTTTTTGTCTTTATGAACAACAAATGTTAAATTGCATTACTTGTTTTTTTCGATTGTGAGTCTTTTTGGTATCAAAAATTTATATCCAATGATATTTTAGCAGTGATTTTTTGCCTTCATCCTTTTTTTTGTATTATGCACATTATGATAATATCCAGTGCATATCCTCATAGATATGTTGAAAATATAATATGAAAGATATATACGGAATGATTCAAAATTTTGCTCATTTTGAAGATTTTCTAATGCTTCGCCCCCCCCCCCTCCTCCTTATCCTCTCCTGGAACTCGTTTGCATAACTACTCTAAATTTCTACAAGTTTGAAAGTTTTTCTAGACAGTATTCAAAATCTATTACTTCATTTTACCATTTTGACAAAAGAAATATGGCAATAAGATTGTTGTACCATGAAACTTCTAATTCTGTGCTATTTCTCTGCAATCTAAAATCAGCTGTTCTACTGTCTGCTGATATTATTTGAAATTTTAGAAATACTATGTTATATTTTCACCATGCGAAATTGTTTACATTCATACCACACAAAAGAAAGTTCAGTAGTATTATTTTTGTTTGTTTTTTTCTTAAAAAAATCTAAATATTACTACTTCTACTGGTTGCTATTTCTGAAATAATCTACATCTTAGAAATACTTGATAATATCCTCTTAGCTGGAGGAAAAGCCAAAGGCTTATTACTCTGACTGCTATTGAGAAAGAAAAGACAGAACACTAAAGTCACACTAAAGTGCCTCAAGCTGTAGTTCAGAATACATCAAGAATGTTGTTTCCTTTTCAATTGTTGATTAGCAGATATCCTAACAGAAATACATTTCTTTTACATGCTGATACATTATTTATGCCAAAATAATTTCTTAATTTATAATGATGTTTCACTTTTATTATTGAAAAATTATAAATTATTTGATACAATTATCTTGAAAAAGAGGATTTGAATTATTTTGAAAGAAAAGGAGCATATGCGTTTTTTTTTTTTTGGGGGGGGGGGGGATTATGGACCTATTCAATCTGCAGATAGAGAATTTATTTTATGAATCATTCGCAAGACAACTGTTATAAACATAAATCACTTGGGGAACATGCCCATTCATTTTAGTGTAAAATAGTAGCAACGGTTTAGCTACTTCAATAATGCCACGTATCTAACCTAGAAGAAAATGTCTTTATGTCTGCTGATATTAGAACTCTTATGTGAATAATTTTTTCTGACATGATTTCTCTATTCGTTATAATGTAATCAATTTACAGATTTTTGCCCTCTTGCATTCTCCCATGTTATATGCAGTGACTTTGTGTTTTGAAAAGAAAGTGCAAATGATTTTTTTCTTACTATTTTTGCCATTATAACATTTGACATAATTATGATTTGGTTCTGCAATAAAGCATACTGCAAGGCCATCACTCAGTTTGCTGGAGGCTTGAAAAAACATATTTAGCCTCATCTCTGATGTTAATTTCCATACATATAGTAATAACATGGTATTGATACCAAAGTCTTGCAATTGTTGACATGAAAAAAAGTTTGCACAGAGAAGGCATGAGATACTCCCAATGGTTATCCCTATTTTTATTTTATTCCTTCGAAAATGTACTATAAGCCACCTTGAAGGAATAATATGTCATTCTGTGTGTGTTATAAAAACAACTTAAAAATTCATGTTCAAGAGGAACTGGAAAGAGTATTCCAGTTCCTCTTATATTTATTCCTTAGAAAATATACTATTAGACATTTGAAAGAACAATATATCATTTTGTTTATAAAAATAACTTAAAAAGTTCGCCAAGATGAACTGGTGTATGTTTAGTGGTGATCACCCATTTTCTGCACAAAGACATATCTAAAGTACAGGAAGAATCGCTATCTTCAGGGCTAGAAAGATTTCTCTCCTCATCGGTAGAACAACAGCTGCTCGAAAGGTGAAGGCTCTAACTTTTTTGCATCTCACGAAGTTCCTTTTCTTACCCTGAATGCTGCTGTTTGCCATCTCGTAAATGAATTGGGTATACTTACTAATATTCCTTTCTGCCCAGTAATAAGCTGTAAGCTAAAGGAGATTACTAACCCCACTGAGAAACAGAACAATAGAACATGTCCAGTAGGCAGCACACTAAAGAGCCTTAAGCAATATCTGAATATTTTATAGGCAGAATCTGAAAACTGAAAACAAATCTGAAAACAAACCCCAACTCAACATCACCAGAGTTAAAGATCGGTACTATCAACGTAAGAAGCCTGAATGGCAAAGAAATGGAGCTAGCTGAGGAATTAGATAAGTACCAGATCGACATAATAGGGGTGACTGAAACAAAAAAGACCAAAACTGGTGAGATCTTTCTGAGCAATAAATACAAAATGTTATATTCAGGCAATGACAATCAAGGAAAAGAAGGAGTAGCCATAGTATTCAACACAAAATACGAGGCTAATCTTCTTGAATGGCAGTCAGTCTCAAGTAGAGTAATGTGGGCAAATATGAGAATGGGGAACTGGACAATGAGACTTATTTGTGCCTATGGTCCCACAGAAGGTTCTACTAAGGTAGAAGTGGAGGAATTTTTTGAGGCTTTAGAAAAAGCAACTGACACAATGAAAAAGGAAAAGTTGGTCCTTGTTGGGGATCTAAATAGTAGAGTAGGAAATGATTGTGAGACATACAAAAATATTTTGGGAAAATTTTGAGAAAAGAGCAAAGCTAATAATAATGGCAAATATCTGTTGGATTTCTGCTCAGGACATGGACTGGTTATTACTAACACCATGTTCCAACATAAAAATGTGCACAAATTCACATGGAGAGAAGAGGCTAGGAATAAGAAAAGTCTCATTGACTATGTTATTGTTGATAGTGATGTTTTCTCCCTGGTGCAGGACACCAGAGTGTACAGAGGATTCGAAATTGGAAGTGATCACTATTTAGTCTTGAGCAGAATAAAATTGAATTTCATATTGAAAAGAATAACATGTAAGAAAGTTTTAAAGCGAATAAAAGTTGAGCAGCTCTCAGATGTGAACTGTAGACTAAAATACAGAAAGATTATTGAAAAGAAAATGAAAGAGTTTGAGAACAGGAATCAAACCTTGGAGATTCAGTGGCAAACTCTGAAGGAAACATTGATTCTGCCAGAGAGGCATGTGGTGAGGTTGTGTGCAAGGATAAAAAAATCAGAACTCCCTGGTGGACACAGGAAGTTAAAGAGGCAGTGAAGGAAAAGAAGAAAGCATATCAAAAGTTCCTGGCAAATAAGTCAGCTTTTACTCTTACAGAATACAGAGACAAATGTAAGAAAGCTAAACAGTGTGTAAAACTAGCTAAACAAAAGTCATGGAAGGACTTTGGCAAGAATATAGAAAATAAATATCAAGAAGGTGGCAAAATATTCTGGAGGTTGTTGAAGAAGCTTAGGAATGGAGGAAAGAGTGCTATAAAAGGAATTAGAGATGATAAAGGTGAAATGAAAACAGGAGAAAAAGATATCCTTGAAGTATAGAGTAATTACTTTGAAAAACTGCTGAATGAAACAAGCAGTGATGACAGCACAGTGATAAAAAACACTGACCAGGCATGCAGTCAGGAATACATATCCATACTTGAAGTAGAAAAAGCCATCAAAGGCTTGAAATGTGGAAAGGCAGCAGGAGTAGATGATATTCGACCAGAAATGCTGAAGTATGGTGGTATAAGAGTCTTACAGTGGCTGCACTGCATAGTTCAGAAAGCCTCGACAGAGGGACGAATTCCCGATGATTGGAGTAGAGCTCTCATAGTACCCATATATAAAAAGGGAAATAAAACTGAATGTGAGAATTACAGAGGTATTTCCTTACTGAGTGTTCCTGGCAAGATCTATGCAAGTATACTTGAGAAACGGTTGAGAAGAATTGTGGAAGAAAAGCTTGGTGAAGAACAAGCTGGATTCAGGCCAAATGGAGGCTGTCAGGATCAGATCTTCACTTTACGGCAAATAGTCGAGAAAGCATGGGAATATAACAACGATCTGTATTTAAGTTTTGTCGATTTGGAAAAGGCATATGACAAGGTGCCAAGAGAGAAGCTATTCAAAACGCTGCAGTTATATGGTGTCAATGGGGCATTATATCAAGCAATACTTAGTCTTTATATGAGTTGTGAGTCAGCAGTTAGAATTGAAAGAAGTACAGGAAGATGGTTTAATGTTAAATCTGGTGTGAGACAAGGATGTACATTATCCCCTCTGTTATTCATTATCTATATGGATCACATTATGAAGGAATGTGGTATTAAACCTGATATCAAAATTGGAGATGTTAATGTCAGCCCTTTGCTTTATGCAGATGATGTTATACTTCTAAATAAATCCGCTACAAGTCTGCAAGATTCTCTGACTAAATTGAATAGCTGTTGTAATAGATATGGTATGAAGGTCAGCAATAAAAAGACAAAGACAATGAAAATAGGCAGAATCATTGAAAATGTCAACTGTGTTGTGAATGGAGAACCTGTGGAACAAGTAAAACATTTCAGCTACTTAGGCACAATTTTTACTAAAGATGGTAAACTAAATATAGAAATAGACAACAGAATCAGCAAAGCTGGTATGGTGGGAAGTCAATTGAATAAATTCATATGGAATAAGAGAGAAATTAGTCAGAACACTAAATTAGCTGTATACAAGACAGTGTTCAAACCAATTTTAACTTATGGATCTGAGAGCTGGGTCAGAAGTAAAACACTTGACTAGAGACCGCAGATATGAGAGTCCTGAGAAAGATTAAAGGCGTGAACAGATGGCATCAATGGCAATATCATATTAAAAATGAGGATATTAGGAAAGAACTTGACATTGTCAGCATCCAGGAATGC
The DNA here is from genome assembly GCF_054136105.1 of Typopeltis vanoorti. Taxonomy (NCBI): domain Eukaryota; kingdom Metazoa; phylum Arthropoda; class Arachnida; order Uropygi; family Thelyphonidae; genus Typopeltis; species Typopeltis vanoorti. Next base: position 27,465,377 of record NC_143566.1, on the reverse strand, counting down.
GTTAGCAGAGCTAATCTCAGATGGTATGGTCACTTAAATAGAATGGGAGAGGATAGATTAGCAAAACAAGTGTTCTCTGCCAGGTTGGCAGGAAAATAACCCAGAGGAAGACCAAGATATAGGTGGATTGATACGGTACAAAGTGCCTTAGACGATAGAAATATAAGATCTGATAATGTTGGAGTTTTGACAAGTAACAGACTGATTTGGAGGAAAATTGTAGATAGGAAGTTAGTAATGATGTAATTTTTCATGTATTACTGTCATATCCTGTACACCCCTTGAGGGTACATGGCAGGAATTTGATGATGATTATAGGCAGAAATTTTTTATTTGGTTTTTCCATCTTACTTTATTTTAATATTGCATTTGTACGATGACAGTGATTTTAAATATTAATTTCCCCTATTACCCAATATCATATAATTTCCTGATTTATAATAATCAGGAAATAATATGTATATTTTCTGATTTATAATTTGCTAATTTATAATAATCACTGTAAAAATAATCATAATTTAAAATTCTGAATATTTTTACGTATTGTTTATGTTAGAATGTTTATTAGTTTTTGTTTCATAACACGCATTGTCAGCACTTGCGATGTGCCTGTCATTAATTTGTTTTGTCAAAAATGATATGTAAAGCAGTTAAAAATTTATGTACTTACCTGATTTGAATAGTTGTGTTACTTTAAACAAATTTATTGTACTTTAAAATATTAAATTTTGTGTTTTATGAAGACATTCTCTTGTCGCTAACGGAGACAACTTGTCAGCCATTATACTTAGTTTCTTGCTTGCCACTTTCATGGAGTGCGCTGTTAAATTGTGAATGAAGAATTTTATAATTATTAATACTTCATTCATGATTTAACATGAATTGCATTTCCTGAGCTAAGTTTGCTCCTAAATAAATTGTAATTTAAACACTTACTGTTATTTGTTCATTGAAATAATAATTGTAATTTTTTTTTAGTTATTTTATTCTGTATAAATTCTTTATATAACTTGTAAATGTATCCTAAGTGAACTGTAATATATGCATTTTATTTGTTGTTATGGAAAGTGAAAGTAATTCTAACGGACTCTGCTAATGTGATTTGATTGGTTGCTGTCAGAAAACTAAGTTATTTTTAGATAGCGCGTGCCTTAGCGTTGGGGAACTGTATAACGATCATGTGAGAATTTTCGTTGTAAACTGAACAAGTGGGAAAAAAAAAACAAGCTTGGGCACGAAAAAGGAAGGAGAGAGGTGATGTAGGAAGAAACAGCCAGAAGGAAAATGGTGTGAGCGTAGATAGGTAGTGAGACGTGACCTAACCTGAGATCGAACGTCGCAACAAGGATTTGGAAGCTTGTTCCGATTTTAACGAATCTTGCTTCGAACTCATAATTATTCATAGTTTCCTGTCACCTTGTAAAGGAATTTACCTGAGTGAATGGATGATAATAATATGTTTGAGATTTATCGTAAAACAAGTTATTACGAGCAAGAAAATATCTTTTCCTGTCTTGGCAAATAAGTTGTTGATCTCAGGGATACTACAAGTTTTGTGTTGCCTATAGTGGAAGATTATCGAGTGCCTAGAAGTGTTCTAAGAGTTTTCCATAATGTGCAAGCTATGATGATCATACCGGTAAGAATATCTATTATATAACTAACGTGTGATAGTGTTACTTGTGTCCGGAGAACTTGGTCAAATTTCGTGTTGCTGGAGTCAGCTAGTCAAGCTTGAATGAGTGATATTATAAAACATTTCCTTGTAAAATTAATGTGAGAAACTTCATTGAAGAATTAGTTCGTGTTTGAATGTGTTATCTCACTACGTATATGTAAAATCAAGACTGAGCCTTTTAAGAACTATTTTAATCCTTTGATAAATATTGATGATGCTTGTTAAGTGTTTGATAAATTGAAGTTTACGAATATTTCACTGAGACTAAAAATAACTAATTTTTGATTGTTTTGCTGAATATTGATATTGTTTAAAGTGAAACTAAGTTGAAATCCTAACGGATGTGAATTGTGAAAGTCATATGTTCTAGCAGTAAACGATGCACTCAGTGAGTAGAATCTTAATACTTTATTGAATGTATAAATTATTTTCTAATTGTATTGATCTTAATAGAGTTCTTGTTTCTTATGTAAGAATAATTTTGTGAAAGAATTAAATATCTTGTTTAACTTGATTCTTGTGCTTGCCTAATTTCAGTTTCATTGCATTGCTCATTAAAATACGAATCTTGCGGGAAACTCTAAATATAGTTAAGAAATTATCGGCCTGTAGTGCTCTTTGATGCTTGATTCCTTCACAATAATTGTGTAATTTCAAACATAGAATGGCACAGTATAATAAAAATTTTCTTTATGGTGGGGTCAACCAACAGTTAGCAAATATAAGGTTGGATGAAAGACAAACCCAACAGCGCATGCTCGCCGAGAAGTTTGATATGTGATTGACAGCTGACAGAAAGCGTTCGGTATCAGAGTAACGGGTGTAAACAAGAAGAGCGTTCAGAAAGAAATAAGAACACAGGCCAGCAGATTTTTTAGATTCGGAGGAATTTGAGTTTTTTTATGTGACGGTAGGAGGAAAATTAATAGTATATTCCGAAAAAGGAATCGTGGAACTATGAAGTTTAAAGTGGAATAAGTATTGGTAAATAAAAGGGAAATATTGCTATAGACGTTTTAAAAATAATATTGGAGGAAATGCTAATTGGAAGATTTACAGTAGGTTCTGAAAAGGGAATCTTAGAACTGTGAATTCTTTTAAAGTGGAAGAGGTAAGACTGTCAATAAAAATTAGTGAATAAAAGAAGTTGCTATTTACGTTCTAAAGGAATGTTCGAGAAAACTCTGATTAAGAAGTTTCATCTGTCTTAAGGACGTCGGATCTAACTATTATTTCTACTAAAAAGAGACAAATTGAGTTAGGAAGAATTATTGTGTGCTACATGAGTGATGAAAAAGGATCCTGTGAAAATGAAGAATAAAGGCATATATCTTCGGAAAAGGGCCTTGACCCAGAGAGAAACTGGCTATGAACATTTTGTCATTGTGATAAAGTGTTTAGTCCAGTCTTAAGTGTAAGTTTATTTTTAAAAAAGTCTTGGATCCAATTAAATTTGTAGTTATGTAATATTGTTTGAAGTGTATATATATTGTTTTTGTTTTATCAAATGTGTTTATTTTGTATTTTGGTCGTGAGTCAGTGATTTTTTGGATTCTGAAAGAAATAGTAAAAAAGGAGGTCATGGCACCAATCTGAGTGAACTCTTGGCATGTATAGGTACACTCGGGAATAAAAAAATTATTGTTGAAAAGAGATCATCTCTATAGACTGGATTAATATTATGATAATATCCTCTATATAAAAATCTAATTATTAACAATTTTAAATATTAATTTCCCCTATTATCCAATATCATATAATTTCCTGATTTATAATAATCAGGAAATAATATGTATATTTTCTGATTTATAATTTGCTAATTTATAATAATCACCACCAAGTTTCTGTATCGAAAAATGAAAGTTATGTGGAACAATTACGAAAGAAAAATAACGAATTAAATAAAAACTGTGCCTATGGTTCATAACAGTTTTTGGGTGTGTGATAGTGATGCAGCAGGGGTGGGTGGGGAGAGTTAAACTATCAAAGGTGAAATAAAGTTCAATTGTATTGTAAAAATATGGAAATGAAATTTCACATTTGATGTATGTGCATATACATATTTTGAACGATAGAATATAAACAAAATTATCGCTTACTTTAAAAATTGGAGCATAATATCCGAATTATGCAGAAAATATATACATATAAATTTAAATCACAACTGTTAATTTCATTTTGTAATGACCAATTATACAGGGAAACCAGTGAAGTGAAAGTGCAAAGAACAGTATATCACTATATAAAGAAAAACATTTAGTGATATGATTAAAGAATTTCATGTTATTCTCTATAAAGCTAAGTTGATCAAGCGCATCCTAAAGGAAATCTGTGAAGTATTATTCGATTTTGATCATTTTGAACAAAAATAATATAATCTGGAACTTCTGCAGCCGGTTTTCTTTTTTTTAAATATTTCAAATAATTATCGTGAATTAATTTCTTAGAGAACAATGAAAATGTTTTGTTGAGTAAGCGATTAGAAAAAACTTAGCACAAAAAAATTAAAACTGAAATTGGGTCCCCAAGGTAAGGCAATATTTAAGAGAAGAAATTATACAAGGATCTTTGTTTTATCCAGGCATTAAAATTGTATTGTACAATAAAAAGAGAAAACAAAAATATAAATAATGTCTATATTTTTAGTCTTTCCAATATAACTAAGATCCAGTTACTCAGCATAGAACAAGGAGCTGCGTTTCTTGTTATAGGCAACTGAGATGGAGCTATGCACGTGAGATAATCCGATTAAGTATTCTCTTCATGGGGTGCTTAAGGGTCAAAGCTGTATAACTGAGAGGAGACCTCCACATAGCCTTTAAAGGAATGCAGAGAATCGGCCAGAGCTTCTGACCTAATGTCCAATCCTCACCTTCTCGTGGTACACCCTGTTGGGTATCTACTTGGATACTGAATAAACGAGAATGGGCTGGCAATTTGGGATTTAGCCGACCAAATTGTATTCTTATTGGTCAAACCAAAATAAAAAATGATGGTACAACATGACAAAATTTCATGCCGGCTTGGGTGTTGCCTGGTTAAACAAGGCCCCCGTTGTTTTCGCCAGGAAACCAGGGTGAACAGCGAAAAGTCGGCTACTGGAACAAATCTGAAAAAACACCCCAACTCAACATCACCAGAGTTAAAGATCGGTACTATCAACGTAAGAAGCCTGAATGGCAAAGAAATGGAGCTAGCTGAGGAATTAGATAAGTACCAGATCGACATAATAGGGGTGACTGAAACAAAAAAAGACAAAAACTGGTGAGATCTTTCTGAGCAATAAATACAAAATATTATATTCAGGCAATGACAATCAAGGAAAAGAAGGAGTAGCCATAGTATTCAACACAAAATACGAGGCTAATCTTCTTGAATGGCAGTCAGTCTCAAGTAGAGTAATGTGGGCAAATATGAGAATGGGGAACTGAACAATGAGACTTATTTGTGCCTATGGTCCCACAGAAGGTTCTACTAAGGTAGAAGTGGAGGAATTTTTTGAGGCTTTAGAAAAAGCAACTGACACAATGAAAAAGGAAAAGTTGGTCCTTGTTGGGGATCTAAATAGCAGAGTAGGAAATGATTGTGAGACAGACAAAAATATTTTGGGAAAATTTTGAGAAAAGAGCAAAGCTAATATTAATGGCAAATACCTGTTGGATTTCTGCTACAAGTCTGCAAGATTCTCTGACTAAATTGAATAGCTTTTGTAATAGATATGGTATGAAGGTCAGCAATAAAAAGACAATGAAAATAGGCAGAATCATTGAAAATGTCAACTGTGTTGTGAATGGAGAACCTGTGGAACAAGTAAAACATTTCGGCTACTTAGGCACGAGTTTTACTGAAGATGGTAAATTAAATATAGAAATAGACAATAGAATCAGCAAAGCTGGTATAGTGGGAAGTCAACTGATCTGAGAGCTGGGTCAGAAGTAAAACACTTGACCAAAGACCAGATACCGCAGATATGAGAGTCCTGAGAAAGATTAGAGGTGTGAGCATCAATGGCAATATCATATTAAAAACGAGGATATTAGGAAAGAGCTTGACATTGTCAGCATCCAGGAATGCGTTAGCAGAGCTAATCTCAGCAAAACAAGTGTTTTCTGCCAGGTTGGCAGCAAAATGACCCAGAGGAAGACCAAGATATAGGTGGATTGATACGGTACAAAGTGCCTTAGATGATAGAAATATAAGATCTGATAATGTTGGAGTCTTGACAAGTAACAGACTGATTTGGAGGAAAATTGTAGATAGGAAGTTAGTAATGATGTAATGTTTTTCATGTAGTACTATCATATCCTGTACACCCCTTGAGGGTGCATGGCAGGAATTTGATGATGATGATTTTGTTCTCTTCAGCATGAGAGTTTATCACACCTTCTAAATGGCATCATGGCCAAATTGCACTTTTTATCCATGTTCTTTCAACAGGTGGCTAAATCATATCCAGATTTAGCTGGACGTCTATAGACGTCCTATCCGTTTGGGAGGTTAATCCATTCCTCTCTTTCTTTTAAGATATTTTGAAATATAGCTTCTGAGTATATGTTAAAAAGAAGAGATGACAGCACATATCCTTGCCTTACTCCTCGTTTGATGTTAATGGAGTCTGTAATAATGTCATCAACTTTGAACAGATGCCTTTTGGTTCTGATATAAGTTTTCGATGATCCTGATGTCTTCACCATCTAATCCAATTCCTTTTAATAGTGCAATCATTTTAGTATGTTGGACTTTGTCAAATGCTTTCTCAAGTCAGTGAAGCAAATTAATGCTTCCTTGTTTTGGTCACTACATTTTTGGAATAAGATTTGAGAACAAAAAAGAGCCTCCCTTGTTCCCAAACTGTTTCTAAAGCCAAATTGGGTATATAGTAGTATGTAAACACAAAACTGAACATTTTAAAAATTATTTAGAAGAAAGTTCATGATTTTTGTGTGTTTTCTTTGTAGCATTATTTTTTCTTTTATTTTTCTTATACATCCATGAATTTGTAAAATTTCAATGTACTCAACATCATCTTGACTTTCTATGAATTTAAGTAAATGTTTCTGCAGGCTGTTAGGGCTTCATTACAACTTACTTTATAAGCTGTTTGTAGTTTCTCTTCATCATCCTCGTCAAGAGAAACACTTGATCCTGGCATCAGTTCTTGCACACTTTGGATTAAATCGTTGTCAGTCATTTTTTCATATCCAGCTTCATTTTGAAGACACCTGTCAATATTTTGAATGAATTTTAAAATATTAGGCTGGATTTCTATGCTATTATGTGTGTCTCCCATTTCCAAATTATTTTCAGTGATCACAGTTATTGGGAAATTTTTTTTTTTTTTTTTTGAATGATTTTTGAATTGTTTCACTTTTAACTAATGTCCAAGCTGTAGAAATGTTACAGATAGCATCTTTGTTTCACCTTTTTTTTTTCACATCTTATAATAAATTTGGTTACACAAGATGAGCACACAAACAAGCTTTCGGAATGTTAAACAGACAAGAGACTAGATTAAATTCGTAATACATTTGACTGCACACTCTGGTGTCAGAACGGGAAACCCTACCAATGATGACAAATAATTCCCGCTAGAAGGATGATGCAGTATTGTTTATGATGCACTGTTATTTAAAATACCCAGTAATGACATCTATTATTTTGGAAATTCATAAATAGAATAATTGAGCCATGGATAATCAGTGTTTTACTTGTATATGTTATAGTGAGTTTGCTATAAAGGTGTTTGTTGTAGTGAGTTAGTTTACTTGAAATGTGTAATAGTTCAGCAAGTCGCTGTACAATTACACATTTGAGATATATTGTTCAAACAGTCATAGAAAACAACCAGAAACTCATTATAACAAATATAATAAAATAGTTCTTGTATTAGCACCAAAAAATATTGTTGCATTTACATATTTAAATGTACACCTCTTCCATTCCAAAAAAAAAAAAAAATTAAATAAAATAAAACAGACTTGTTCATATGTGGTACGTATTATTTTAGTGTATTTTTATCATCAAGTCATCCTGTACCCTCAAGGGGTGTATTGGATAATGATAGTACTGCATGAAAAACTTACATCACCACTAATTTCCTATCTACAATTTTCCTCCAAATCAATCTGTTACCCATCAAGATCTCAGATCTTATATTTCTGTCTTCTAAGGCACTGTCTACTGTATCAATCCACCTATATCTTGGTCTTCCTCTGGGTCTCTTTCCTGCCAACCTGGCAGAGAACACTAGTTTTTGCTCATCTTTTCTCTCCCATTCTGTTTAAGTGACCATACCACCTGAGATTAGCTCTTCTAACACATTCCTGGATTCTAACAATGTCAAGTTCTTTCCTAATATCCTTGTTCTTAATATGATGTTGCCATTGAGGCCGTCTATTCATACCCATAATCTTTCTCAGGACTCTCATTTCTCGGTCTCTAGTCTTTGGTCAAGTGTTTTTTTCTAACCCAGCTCTCAGATCCATAAGTTAAAATTGGTTTGAACACTGTCTTGTATACAGTTAATTTAGTGTTTTGACTAATTTCTCTCTTTTTCCATATAAATTTATTCAGTTGACTTCCTACCATACCAATTTGCTGATTCTGTTGTCTATTTCCATATTCAATTTACCACCTTTACTAAAAACCATGCCTAAGTAGCTGAAATGTTTTACTTGTTCTATAGGTTCTCTATTTTCATTGTCTTGTTATTGCTGACCTTCATACCATATCTGTTACAACAGTTATTTAATTTAGTCAGGGAATCTTGCAGACTTGTAGCAAATTTATGTAGAAGAATAACATCATCTGTATAAAGTAAAGAGCTGAGATTAACAGCTTGAATTTTGATATCAGGTTTAATACCACTTTCCTTCATAATGTGATCCATATAGATAATGAATAACAGAGGGGATAACGTATTTCTTTGTCTGACACCAGATTTAACATCAACCTATCTTCCTGTACTTCCTTCAATTCTAACTGCTGACTTACAACTCAAATAAAGACCAAGTATTCCTTGATATAATGTCCCGTTGACACCATATAACTGTAGCATTTTGAATAGCTTTCCTCTTGTCACCTTGTCATATGCTTTTTTCTTTTTTCAGATCTACAAAACAAATACAGATCTTTGTTATATTCCCATGATTTGTTGTAAAGTGAAAATCTGATTCTGACAGCCTCTATTTTGTCTGAATCCAGCTTTTTCTTCACCAAGTTTCTCTTCCACAATCGTTCTCACCCATTTCTCAAGTATACTTGCATAAATCTTACCAGGAATGCTCAGTAGGGAAATATCTTTGTAATTCTCACATTCAGTTTTATTTCCCTTTTTATATATGGGTAGTATGAGAGCCCTACTCCACTTATCTGGAATTTATCCTTCTGTCCAGGCCTTTTGACCTATGTGCAGCCACTGTAAGACTTTTATACCTCCGTACTTGAGCATTTTTAGTTGAATATCATCTACTCCAGCTGCATTTCCACATTTCAGGCTTTTGATGGCTTTTTTCTACCTGAAATATGAATATGTATTCCTGATTTTTTTTTTTTTTTTTTGTTACTATAAACATGGGGTGAAAAAAAAATGTTACACTATTACATGAAGATACTGCAGTTGTTTTAAAGCTTCCATTATATGTAAGCAGAATAGAAATTGCTGAATTATTGAAAAACAATACTTTATGAAATGTAATTATGTTTTTTTTTTTGCTCCATCAAAAAATGCAATTCTTCATAGAACAAGTACATAAGTATCAAATTCTTCTTCAGGCTAGGGTTAATATATTTCTGCAGAGGTTGAATTCACAAATATGATTACTTTCAGAAGTTCAAAGGCTTTATATTTATCTGTTGATATTACTAAATTTCAAAGATATCCAGGTTTAAATACTGAATATTTAACTTGTGTTACAAATATGGGTTGGTGATATTTAAGAATGATTTGTAATTGTGAATATAATTTTCATACCTTATTTTTAGTATACAATGAATGTCAGTAATATGATTTTTTTTATTACAGGTAAAAATATTGAGGTTATTACGACTTTTAGGAAATAATGATGCCGAAGCAAGTGAAGCTATGAATGATATTCTTGCACAGGTAATTTCTTAACTCACATAACTAGAAATAACCTTAAAACACCGAGATATAAATAGAATGTTACTGATAAAATCTTAGCATCCACTGAAATGTTATATTTACTTTTGATGAAGAGTGAAGTGGGTAAATTTCTAAATGCACCTATCAGGAATTTTGATGATGATAATGAATTAGTTTTGTGAATAACTGTCCTTTGTACTTCTCATGCAAGTGGTTGTAATAACCACTCATCTTGTGCTTTTTCCAGACTGCATACCTTTTCTCTTGATTCATCCATTTCACACCTTCCTTATTTACCCTCTTGACTTTAGGAATATATTCTGATATTGTCTCCACCAAATAGTTCTCAAGTAGGACACAAGCAGCATTGATATCCTTTCCATCAAGTTCCTCATTCCAAGTTATTGCCGCAAGCTGTTATCTGAGCTTTTCATAATTATCAGCCTTATAATTCTGCATATATCCCTTTCTAATAGAAGTCCTCAAATGGCTGCCAACCCTATAATAAATTTAGTTTAATCCTTTATCCAAGTGTAAGCAAACAAAGTTTGCACCTGAAGTATCTTCAGGACTGAGGCAGCTCGTGGTAAAGGTGGACTATGCTCTCATCACTTGTCTTAGTATCTCCCATAATGTAAAGCACATCTTGCGGACATGTATAAGCTATGCATTAAGGGAAAGGCCACTACCCAGACCGGTTTCGACCTTTATTGAAGTCTCGTCAGTGGGAGCCAGACCAAGAAGTTGTGATACTAAGGTGGAAGTAATAGAGAAGTCATATTTACCTCTACAAGTTGCCAAAAGGTGTCTCACCTTATTATTAAATTACTCTGGATTAGAGAAAGATGCTGGTCTGGCTCCCACCGATGAGACCTCAATAAAGGTCGAAACCAGTCTGGGTAGTGGTTCTTCCCTTAATGCATAGCATTATACATGTCTGCAAGGAGATGTTTTGCTTTATGGGAGATACTAAGACAAGTGATGAGAGCTTAGTCCACCTTTACCACGAGTTGCTTCAGTCCTGAAGATAATTCAGGTGCAAACTTAGTTTACTTACACTTGTTTAAAGGATTAAACTAAATTTATTATAGTCTAACCAAGTGGGAAAAAACTCAACATCTTTCTCTAATCCAGAGTAATTTAATAATAAGGCAAGACACCTTTTGGCAACTCGTATAGGTAAATATGACTTCTCTATTATTATTAAAAAAAAAAAAAAAAAAAACTTCCAACGGCTGGCCACCCTGCAAGTGATTACGTTATGGTCACTATCTCAACAACTGGTAGAAGATTTGCCACCCCATTTATAATAACATCATATGATGAAATAATCAAATCCAATACCTTTGATCCTTGTGTACCCTCTCTTTTATATACTGCCTAAGGTAATTGTCTCTTAAAAATTCCAGAAATTCATTCTCTTTGTCCCCAGATGCAGTCCCTTGATTCCAGTCTATACTACCATAATTAAAGTCACCCATAATGATCACTCATTTCTTACTAATCAGGCTAATTTGCTTATACATATCCTTCTCAATATCCTCCATATTACCAGGTCTATAGCAACAACCAACTGAACATTTCATCCTGTTCACCTCTTCCTTACACCATGTTGCTTAAAAACTGTGGCAACTATTTGCACCTTGCAAATCCACATTAGATGGGCACAACTCAGTGCCATCAACAACACTCCTCCTTTCTTTTTTCCTTCTCTTTACGAAAAATATCATACATGTCCATCTCTATTCCTGTCAGGATATCATCCTCATCTAACCATGTCTTGCTTATACCAACAATTTTGGGTGAATGAACTCAATCAATGCAACAGTTTCGTTCCCCTTATTTTAAATACTTTTGGCATTAGTAAACAAACATAAGAAATCACTTCTTGTTCTACAAGTCCTATGAACATCACTTATCCGATGTGACTTTTCAGTACCTTCCCCAGTCCATTCCTCTATATTACCACCAATTCTACAAATTTCCTCACACCCAAACTCTCCCTTCCTATCCCAGGCTATCTCGATCATTTTTTTTTTGTCCACTCACACATTCACCTTTGAATCCTGAATTCATGTTTCATAAAGTGTATCGCTGTTCACCCTGACTCTCTCTCACTCTCTTCCTCCCCTCCATTTCCCTGTTGTGTTTGTGCTTTCACCCTCTCATTTATTTCACTCATGATATTCACCTCTCCATTCACAAGCCTCCCTACCTTGCTTTCTTGCTCTTTCATATCACTTTCACTACCTCAGATCTATTCATTGCAGTCATTACTCTCCCTCCGGCAACAATCTCTCCAGCCAACACCATTTAAATGCAGCCATCTTTTTTATGCAGTTCTATCCATTCCTCAAATTCTTCCCACACATTCACAAAATGCATCCCTTTCTCCGCATATAGCTGCACTAATATAGTATTCATAATCTTTGCTTGCCACTTCAATTCACCACTATCATACCTTGGCAACGCACTGACTACTTTTTCTACCACATTATCTTTTACTCTCCTTGATAACCTCCTGATATCCAGTCTGACATTTTCCTTTTTCCAAATCCAAGTCATTCATCCCTACTACAACCATCAACTCTCTTGCTCTCTTATTCATGTCCTAATGTTTCAATCACTCTGCTCATTCTACCTCCAAGAAAATAATGGAATCTCCGTAGAGAGACACTCTCGAATAGCCATATGAAAGATGTAATGAATGTTACATCGTTCACATGGCCATCTTTCCTTCCACTCTTTTTCATCTTCCATGTGTGCCCATAATTCTTTTCATTTCATTACACATGCACTTCATCTTTAGCCTCATCTTCATCAACTCTACTTTCATGTCTGATATTTTCATGCAGTTTCATATAATACTTTTGGTTGTGCCAGCATCTGCAGTAGACCTCACATTGATATTGTGACAAGGATCTCCAAGGATAAAGAATTGACTCATGTATCTTCTCCTGAGTGACATTCTGACCTTGTAGTTGAAACTGCTAATATAATTCATGAATGCTTAGCACAACATCAGTAAGCCCTCTGGATGTACCTACCCCAAGACCTCATCATGATGGAACTACTACTACCTTGATGTGAAGGACTAGCAAAAGGCAAAACTGCAGTTCCAGATAATAAGAGTGAGACACCAGGTTCAATAACTTGTATCATGCTTTCTGTAACTTGATAAGAAGTAGATAATTTAGGTGATACAGAACAAGGAACTAATATTTGACTATCTCCACATGGCCCTGATTCTATTTGATTGAGTTTCAACTAACTCAGAAGTATTAAGAATAGGCATTTTATTTGTAACTGTAATTAACATTGGATCTTAGAGCAGATTGTCAAAAAGATGTTGTCACTGCCTGTGGTTCCTCCATTTCTATTATTATATCTTCACTTTGTTGCGATTCTTCTACCAACACTGAACTTTGCATAGATGCAAGTAAGTTCTGAGCTGGACTAGAATATATACTTGAATGAGAAAGAGAAACCTCACTTTAATGGATCGTCAGTTCCTGACAGCTCTGACCTTCCTTCACTTGTGAACATCTTTATTGGACTGTTAGTATCTTCTGGTGTGTAGTTCATTCCATCTTGATGATACGTTGGTCTTTATGCCTTTACTGTTAGAACTACTAAGAAATTTATTCCTCTTACTTAATGGTGACAATTCTGTGCTGTGTTCTTTTGGTTGCACCTCAGCAAGTGACATGGCCTGTTTACTTGCATAATGTTCACTCTTCTCTTGAAGATTAATATTGGAAGTATCCCAATGTGTAACCTTTGTAGAGATCTGCACATTCAGACTTTTAGCAGCACTAACTAGCATAGAAAGTTGGTCCCGCGAAATGTTCACTTCCCTTGTACATAAAATCTATTATCATTTTCAAATCTGTGTATTTTATCTTGAGAATAACAACTGGATGTTTACACGAGTTTTCAAGAAATGCTATAAAAGAAAGAACTGCTGGCAGACAATACTATTTTGTGTGCCTTAAGTTTCTTACCTTCGCATATTAAAGTCACATCTACAAAAGTTTCACTTGAAAGTAATTCATTAAAAGCAGTCAGGACATTTATATTGTGATTATTCCTTTTTAAACAGATTTGCTGAGCTTCCATCTTTATAATTTAGTAACAATTTTTTTAAAGCTAACCAGTATTAAGTTTTAAAAATGCAGCTAGCTACTAGATTGTCATGTCTTCACCAGCAATTTAATGCTAATTGTTATACACATGTAAATTAGGCCTAACTCGACACGTACAAAACTCCAATCAATGAAAGAATCACACCAGATTACTGATTTTACTCACTACATTGATGACTTCATTAATGACTTATCCTAAGAACTTCTGATCACACATAAACCATTAATATAATTCAACTTCTGATCACACATACACTTCTAATCAAACTAATAATATAAACATGAGAACTGAAAAATATATGACATTAACTAATATGCCACCTCCCATGTCAATTTCTAAATGATTTTTTTACAATGATTTGTCTTAAAGCGAAAATTTTGGTACTGACAGATGTTTGGCCTGAATCCAGTTAGCTCTCTTTGGCTTGTTCTTCCCAAGTTTGTATTCTCCAGGTTTTATATGCTTACGTGATTTCTTCTAGTTGCAATTACTCTAAATGCCTTCCTGATAAAGCCACCCTTTTAGTGGACAAATTTACCTAAGTCAACAGAACTAATACTCTTCACTGAAGATTGAGAGTATCAAATATGCAAACATTACATACTTTTAAATTTTACATCTTTTGAATCAGTTGGTTACTGACTGCTTAAGTGTTAATGTATTGAAAAAAGTTTATTCTGTTTCATTGCAGAATAGTTGGAAAAATCTGGTTTTGAATCCCTGATATTAATATTTTTTCCTATAATAAATAACATACTTTTTAACTAGAAGTGTTTTCTCCTTCATTAACTTTGAATATTTAAGGTAATACTTAAGTTAATAATATTTTCTCCTGGCAGAACTTCACTGAAAGTGAAGTTGAAGTCATATTATCACTTGCCATTCAGTCAGTCAGTGGTCGATTACAAAGAGGAGGACATCAAGGAAGTGAAGATAACAAAATTATGGGTAGATATTCAGCAGACATCTTTATCTACTGAAATCATTTTTGAGTAAACTAGTGTGAAGAATGCAATGTTTAATCTTAAAAAATTGCGATCAATAAAATGTTATTAAGAGAGACCTCCAGGAAGAAAGTCACGACTCATCAAGGGAGACCACATATTACCCACACTAGCTGTCATACCTGTTCTTGAATTTATTCACACTTCCTGCACTCACCACCTCCAGTGGCAATCCATTCTAATTATGGACATTCTATGAGAGAAAAATCTAGCTCTCACCTCTTCTCATCCCTAGCAGCATTTATTCTCAACTTTCAAGGATATCCTCTCATCCTTTGTGAAATGAAAACTTCCATCTACTGATATCTTGTATGGTTCTTTTATAAATATGTAAGTCTCAATCATATCACCCCTCTTTCTCCTGTTTGCTTGTGGATTGCAGCCACTAGCAAACAGGAGCAAAGGAGGGATACAGATATTAAAAATAATATCTGTATTCCACAATTCTGATATAATTTTTAACACCCTCCTTTGCACCCCCCCCCAACACACACACTGTGTCCAAGTGAGGTCTTTATCAAGGTCTTGTAAAAAGGCAAAATGATAAAACATTTATTGCTATATGCCCTTCAACTTTTATCTACTAAAACTCCAAGACCCCTAGCCTGATCTGTTTCTTCTATCATAATCCCACCAATATAATATGAAATTCGATATCTCATCACACCAAAGTGCATGACTTTACATTTTCTAACATTGACTGAAGTCTTGCAGTGGCTGTACTGCATAGTTTAGGCCTGGACAGAGGGATGAATTCCAGATTCTAGCTCTCATAGTACCCATATATAAAAAGGGAAATAAAACAATGTGAGAATTAGAATTACAGAGGTATTTCCTTACTGAGTGTTCCTGGTAAGATTTATGCAAGTATACTGGAGCTGGAAGGAAATGTCATCTGGAAGGTTGGTGACTTGAGCTACTTAGGTTCAACAGTAAAAGAGGACAGAAAGGCTGAGAAGGAAGTGGGATGCAGGATATAAGCTGGATGGATGGAGGAACTGGAGAGAGATGGCTGGAGTGCTATGTGATAAGTTTTCTTAAGAGGGTGCCAGTCAGTCTAAAGGGAAAAATCTGCAGGACAGTGGTGAGACCAGCTATGATATATGCTATGGAAATTGTGGCCGTGAGGAAAATAACATCAGCAGGGTGGAAGTAGCAGAGATGGGAATGCTTAGGTGGATGTGTGGTGTGACCAGAAAGGATCATCTGAGAAATGACCATGTAAGGGGAATGGTGAAAGTTACAAACTTGGGAGCAAAGATATAGGAGGCAAGTTTGAGATGGTTTGGTCATGTGACGAGGAGGGAGGATGAGTGTGTGGGAAGGAAGGTCATGCAGATGGATGTGCAGGGGAAGAGGAAGTACAGGTGACCAAACAACAGCTGGAGAGAGCTGGTGGAGGAGGGGGACCTGAGAATGAAGAACTTAGATGTGGTTACAGCCCAAGACGAAGATGTGGAGGAGACTCATTAAGAACAGCAATCCTACATAAGTGGGATGAGGAAGGAAGGAAGAAAGAAAGAAAGACCTACAAAAAGGTGTATGACAAAGTGCCAAGAGAAAAGCTATTCAAAACGCTACAGTTATATGATGTTAGTTGTGCATTATATCAAGTAATACTTAGTCTTTAAGTTGTAAGTCAGCATTTAGAATTGAGAGCAGTACAGGAAGATGGTTTGATGTTAAATCTGGTGTCAGACAAGGATGTACATTATCGCCTCTATTATTCAATATCTATATGGATCACATTATGAAGGAAAGCAGTATTAAACCTGCTATCAAAATTGGAGATGTTTTACCTTATGCAGATGATGTCATACTTTTAAATAAATCCAGTACAAGTCTGCAGGATTCCCTGACTAAATTGAATAACTGTTGTAATAAATTTGGTATAAAAATCAGCAGCAGTAGTAGGAAGTCAACTGAATAAATTAATATCAAATAAGAGAGAAATTAGTCAAAACACTAAATTAGTTGTATATAAGACAGTGTTCAAACCAATTTTAACTTATGGATCTGAGAGCTGGGTTAGTAATAAAACACTTGACCAAAGACTAGAGACCACAGATATGAGAGTCTTGAGAAAGATTAGGGGTGTGAACGAGATGGCATCAATGGCAATATCATATTAAAAACGAAGATATTAGGAAGGAGTTTACATTGTTAGCATCCAGGAATGTGTTAGCAGAGCTAATTAAATAGAATGGGAGAGGAAAGATTACCAAAACAAGTGTTCTCTGCCTGATTGGCAGGAAAAAGACCCAGAGGAAGACTAAGACTACATCTTAGTTTTCCTCTGGGTCTATTTTTGCATCATCAGTTATTTGCTGATGATGCAAAGAACCTAACAGTTCATTGCATCATCATCAGCAAATAACTGTATGTCTCCTGTCACATCCTTCCCAGTGTCATTAAAGTATAGATTGAAGAACAATGGACCAAGAAAACAAGAAAACCGAATTTGATGATGAACATTGAACTTATAGCCATTTTCACATGCCCACAATTTCAGCCTCATTCCTAATTACTCTGCCTTAATCTTTGCATCATCAACAAATAACTGTATCTCTCCTATCACATCCTTCCCAGTGTCATTAAAGTATAGATTGAAGAACAATGGACCAAGAAAACCGTTCCTATTGTAACCACTGGTTACCTAAAAATTTGTAGACTTACATTCCCCATATACCACTTTCTGATATGTCAGTTCTCCATCCTCTTATCCATGCTAATATTTTATATTAGCCTTAAAAGCTCTGACAAAGTCCAAAAGTATCATAGTGTATCCATTCTCCTCCTCTAACTCAAGTGTAACATTATTATAGAATGCGAGCAAGTTGCTTAATCACGATCTTCTCTTAGTAAACCCATTTGTTCATTGTAGAGTATAGATTTTCTATCAACCCATTTCTGTATGCAATCCCTAACCAGCTTTTCCAAAATCTTCATCACCACCACTCCAGAGATATTGATGTGTCAATAGTTGGATATATTGGTCTTTGCACCATCCTTATGCACTGGGATTGCTCTACATTCTTTCCACTCCTGTGTAATCTTCCCTGTTCTGAGACTGAAATTATATAGCCTTGTCAAAGGAATAGGTAGTTCAGCTGAACTACCTATCCACAGAATCAACTATCTCCATCCACAGAAGAGGTAGCAGTGAGCTCGATGTTGCATTACCCAGATTAATAACTTAGCAAAATGAACACTCATTAGTTGAACAATCTCTTCTGCATATGTCACCCACATATGATCTGCATTCAGTAGAGTTATTCATTCATAGTCATTCTTTCTTTTATTTGCAGCATAACAGTAGAATTATTTTGGGTTGTCTTTAGCTTGCAGAGTCAGTTTCTTTTCATACTCAGACTTAGCTTTCCACACAACAGCTGTAACTCTTCTAGCCTGCTCCTTATAATTTTCATATCTGACATTATCCTTATGCATGCAGTATTCCTTCCACATCACCTTTTCTTATAAATCTTTTGCTTAATAAGATTACACATCCATTCATTCCTACCCTATTTATTCTTCGAACTCAAGGGACACATTCTGATATTGCGTCATTTAAATATTTATTAAAATGCTTTCCATGCACTGTTGATATCGTTCCCATCAATAACCAATACCATGGTGCAGAACCCAGCATAATCCTCAATTGATCATAACTTCCTGTTTTGTAGTTTAGCATGTAACTTTTTCTGAATGGAGCATTCATAAACTTACCCACTTCCCTAGTCAGCACAGCATGATCACTGTCACTAACCAGAGGCTGAACTGAATAGTTCAGCCTCTGGTTAGTGACAGTGATCATGCTGTGATCATTACTTCTTTAACTGATCCCCAACCCCCAACAGCAACCACAATAACATCTGATCTAACACTCTTTGACCTCGAGTTCCTTCTGTCATGTGATGCTTGAAATAGTAGTTTCATTTTTCTCTCATGAAATTTCACTGCTACTCAAATATTCAAATGATTAGTCTCTCATTATGATTACTTGTTTTGCACCCATGATCTTTATTTGATAATTCATTTCTTTACTAGCACAGTATGATTAAGCATAGTTTTTCATTAACCATTTATTATTACTCATTGGCAAAATTTATCTAGGTTTCATTAATAATTTCAAGAATAATTGTAATGAAATGAATAATGTTAATTGTATATTTGTATAAATTAAACTATTATTATTATATTATATGTAGAAAGTTTTTTATCTTGGCTATAATATACGTTAAAGATACCAAGCTATTTAGATACCAAGATACCAAGGTTTAAAATAGCTTGCTATCTTTAATATATATATATATATATATATATATATATAGTCCGCACGGCTAGCCTAGTGGCTTTGCACTTCGCAACCATATGCCTGGGGAAGGAGTGTCCTAGGTTCGATTCCCGTCTACGACGTGAGGAGCTTAAGGATCTTCCTCAGCCATAGCCAAGTTAGCCGGTCTTGGGCGTGGGCAGCAGGGTTTTTTCTGCCAGTTTATCTGGTGGTTTTCATCCCGCAAGCAGGCAAACCGGCCCCGTGAACCCACAGGTTACAGTCATAAATACTTACGGCAAGGAAGGCAACGGGAAACCACCTTGCTCATAATCATCTCTCCCTAGAATGGTAGCATATAGCTACCCTCCCGCGGCCGTATGGCAGATGGGAACCAGAAGAAGATATATATATATATATTTAAACATGACAGATTTCTTTTTTAAATATCTGTTAAAGTATCACTAATTTTGGGATCACTGAAAATTTTATAAATAAAATCCTCGAAGTGCGAGCAGGAAGTTTTAAATGAAATTTCAAACTTTGGTTTGAGAAACACACTGTTCATTGCATAATACCATTAATATAAATGAAAAAATAAAATATAGAAGGATTCAAGAATAGGAATTATACTGAACGTTTTTTTAAAAAAACTGCTTAGTTATGCAATCATTAAGAACACTGTGTAAAAACAGTTTTCAATAGCATACTGGCTTGTGGAATAAATAGCAGCTCTCAGAATGTCATTCGTAGAACTCTTCACTGTACAAATAATTACTATTTGTAACATACATGTACACAGTATGCCCATTAAATAATGAGATTGATTTTTTACCTTTGAATAAAAGTAACAAACGTGTTTATAGTTTTGACTGCTAGAATGTGTTGCAATCACAGGTGCAACTTTTGAGTAGGATGATGCAGCAGTTTTTGTAAGAGTGTGCGAGTGGTGTGTGTGTCAGAAGTTGCATCATGGAGCAAATAGCTGTGATAAAATTTTACTGTAAATTAGGAAAAACTGCTACAGAAGTGTACCAAGACCTAAAAAAACGTTTACGGTGATGACTCTGTTTCTCTGGTTTTCGACATTTAACGAGGGGAAGGAGTACCTGGAGGGTGAACCACACTATGGATGGCCATTTTCTGCATTGACAAATGAAAATGTGATGAAAGCTAGGGAAATGTTTGTCAATTACAGGTGAATAACCACTAGGCTCCTCATTGTACAGCTTGGTGTCAGTAAGGGAATGGCCAGATTAATCTTAGAAAGAGATTTTCACAAGCACAAGAGGAAACTTTGTTTGAGATTTGTGCTGCACACGTACAGAGAGAGAGCACTGAGTTGCATGTTGTCAAAATTTCATCCATTCAGTTGAGCAAGATCATGATGTGTTGCAAAGAATTGTTACCAGTGATGAAAGTTGGTGTTTTCAGTTTGATCTGGAAACAAAATGTCAGAGCATGGAATGGTGTGGAATGTTTTCTCCCTGGCAGAAGAAAGTCAGGTTGCAAAAATCATATGTCAAGACAATGGTCATTGTTTTTTTTTTTTACGCTGCTGGAATTATCCACCGTGAATTTGTTCCTGAGGGTGCCACAGTGAATGGTTAGTATTATTTAGGAGTAATGCAGTGTGTCAGGAAAGAACTGTTCCACAGCAGTTGGTTTCTAATGCACTACAACACTCCTAGTCACTATGTGCTGCCTGTGAATAAAGCAGTTTCTGGCTTCGAAATTGATCTGTGTGATTGAACATCCTTCCCTATTTTCATCAGATTTGGCTCCTGTAGACTTTTTTCCTCTTCACAAAGATGAAGTGTGCCTTGAAAGGGGAGCACTTCAGTAACATTGCGGACATTCAATACGGTGTGACCCAGATACTGAAGGATGTTCCCGTTTGTGACTTGCACCATGCCTTCGAACATCTGTATGATAGATATAAACATTGTGCGGTGTTGGAGGTAGATTATTTTGAATCTGTGTAATTGACAATTCCAAATACAGTTCTTTGTTTTGATATAATAATTGTTGTCCCATTACTTAGTGGGCATACTGTGTAGTAGTAAATTTTACGAAGTTTCCAAAGCCATTAATTCAAGGGTCTTCATTGCATGGCCTGCAGGCCACCTGTGACCTGCGGAGCTCTTTGCCATGGCCCGCTGGCTATTTTGAAAAAATAACTACTTAACATTAAAAAAGCAATTAAATAAAAAATAATCTCAATGAATCCCGCAGGAGACTAAGCTATACTGTGGTATTTAGAATTGTAAGATGCTTTCCAGATTCACAAGGAACGCTGTGCATTTGATACTTTACATAAAATCCTATAGAAATAAATATTAAATAGACATGCTTCTTCAGCCATTTACCAGTGCTAAGTGGTACTTAAGTACTAGTACTAACGTTGCAGGTAGATGGCTGAAGTAGCAGTTTGTTTGAGTGCGCTGTCTAGTGTGCCTTCCAGATACATCTCAAAGGTTCTTGATACTTTATTATTTTCATATAAATACAAGAGGATCTCATCCTCAGTCGGTTGTGAAGAGTGTGATATTCGTGTATAAGTGTACGCAGGTTCATCGTGTCAGCTATAGCCTATTGTGGTTTTATATTGCCAGACATTTTTCATTAGTGTGAGATATATTCAGTGGATAATAACCATTACACGGCCATTTTGGATCATTTTTTGGGTTCACTTTCCATCACTATGGCGTCTACAAGTAAAAAGTGTAAATCAAGTGATTCTTGTCTGGTTTTTAATGAAAAGTGGACCAATTTGTACATTTTTGTGCCAATTGATGATAAGCTAGTGTGTCATGAGTCAGTGTCAAAAGAATACTACATAAAACGGCACTATAAGACAAAGCATGCGTCCAGTTTCGATCACCTTCAAGGGCAGCTTCATGTTGACAAAGTGAACCATCTCCAAATTGATTTAAAATGCCAGCAAGGTATGTTTAAAAAGCAGAGGGAAGAGAGCAAAGCGTGCGTCAAAGTAAGTTATGTAATAGCTGAAAAAATTGCTAAAAAATCAAAAGCTGGCGAGTTTGTGAAAGAGTATCTCATCGCTGTTGGGGATATTCTGTGTCCAAATAAGGAGGAAGTGTTTAAAAAACCTAGTTTCTTTGGGGTAACTGTAGCACAGCATGTCGAAGAACTTGCCAATGACATTGAAGGAACTTTAAAAAAGCGGTTGTCCGAATTTACATCATATTCATTTGCTTTAGATGAGAGCACAGATGTGACAGAAGAACTGCTTTCGCTCATACCTGTGAAGGGAACGACGAAAGGCACCGATATTCTTGAAGCTGCCAAGAAAACATTCCGGCGTTTCAACCTCAGCTTAACCAACCTCGAGGGTGTAATAACTGATGGTGCCCCTGCTATGGTGGGAAAGAACGAAGGGTTTGTTGCTCTGCTGCAGAAAGAACCGGAACTAGAAAGAAAAGATTTCGTCCATTACCACTGTTTAATCCACCAGTAGAATTTGTCTGCGAAAACTATTGGATTTGAGAATGTCATGAAAGTTATTGTGACTAGTTACAATTCAAAGATCAACTGGTGCACACTCTGTTTGATCACATCAAAGCTTTTGTGGCCAAGCTCAAACTTTGGGAAGCACAACTCGCAAAAAAGACTTAACTCATTTTCAGCTTCTCGCTGAGTCCAACTGTTCATCTCATGATGAATGTGCTACAAAATTAGCCATGTTGTGAAGTGAGGTCGAAGAGAGATTTAGTGATTTTTGTAACTAGCAGTGTTCTTTAGATTTATTTTCAGTGTCAATGCTGCCAAAATGCCAGGCTCAGTACAAGTGGAGCTGCTTGAACTCCGAAAGAACTCTTCTTTGAGAGAAAAATTATTCAATGTGCCCTGCATTTTACAAAGACTACATTTCTGAGGATGCATTCCCTAATCTTCGCTAGCATGCTTTGAAGATGTGCGCTTTGTTAGGAATCACATACTTATGTGAGCAGTTCTTCAGAATGAAGCATGTGAAGTCCAAGACAAAAACTCAGATTACGGACCAACATCTCAAGAATGCTCTGCGCATAGCGACTTCCAACATTGATGCCAACATCGACAAGCTGGGCAAGGAAAAACATTGTCAAGTTGCCCATTGACATTGTAAAAAGCAAATGTTTTCTTCATTAACACGTTCATTGCTGAGCTGAAAATTGTAATTTCGTGTGGTGGCCAAATTTTTTTTACTTGATAGTGACATCCACGCAATAACGCGTGATCGACTGACAGGTGAGAACTCATATCATGCGATATCACGTGATTGGCAATGAATGCGTTAAATTATCTTTTTTCAAGTATTGATTGTATTTACTTATCATGAACTCGAATCCTATCTATGCTCTTAAAGCTGAGTTTGTCTATTTTTATAGGATTCATGATTTTATGTAAAGTATCAAATACACAGTGTTCCTTGCAAATCTGGAAAGGATCTTGCAATTCTAAATACTGCAGTATCTAGAATTGCAATATATGGGGCTTCATTGAAATTTTTAATGCGGCCTGCACTGTCTGAAAGGTTGAAGACCCCAGCATTAATTAATGATATTTAGTCAAGGATTTTATGTAACTCATTATTCTCTCTGTAATTCAATGAATATGGTCTCTTGGATAATGGTGATCAAATAGCTTATTTATATTTGATTTTGCTCCAATGAATGTCTGTTTTTCATTAGGTGGCAACAAATACAGAAAGCAGTAAAAATGTTGGTAATGCCATTTTATATGAAACAGTTTTATCTATTATGGATATTAAATCAGAAAGTGGATTAAGGGTAAGTAACATATTGAATTTTTGTGATATTGTGACATTTCTTGTTATTTTTATACTCTCCTTATTTAGCTGATTTATAAATTATCGAGAAGCATATTCTAAATAATATTGTCTACAATTATGGATTAATTAACACGTTAATGTTAACATGTTAAGTCTTAATATTGTAATATTTAAAAATACAGTTAGTAGATTTGCTCACATACAAAAAAATAAATAAATAAAAAATATTGCTGAATACAAAAGTTCAGGCCACCTGTCGTAAAGTGTAATGAGATTTTACAGATCAACACTAACAAAAGATGAGATATTTTCAAATAACTACATGAATATCTCTGCGAAAAGAATGAGAATTTTATTGAACAAGAACTTTATTTAATTAGAGAAAAAATCTTGTGTGTGACAAATCTATCTTTATATCACCAGTGTTAAATTTAGGGGAAGGAGTGTCCTAGGTTCGATTCCCGTCATCGACGTGAGGAGCTAAAGGATCTTCCTCAGCCAAAGCCAAATTAGCCGGTCTTGGGCATGGACAGCAGAGTTTTTTCCGCCAGTTTATCTGTGGTTTTTCATCCCGCAAGCAGGCAAACCGGCCCGTGAACACACACACGGATACAGTCAGGAATACTTATAGGCATAGGGGTGACCATCCTATCTTCGTACGTTGGTTACGTAATCCAAGCATGCTTGGAAGGTTGTGGACTTTAAAGGCCTGTTAAAGCCATTGAGATAGATAAATAGTGTTAAACACTGGCTTTAAAATATATTGTTTCATGTTATGAAAGACTTTGATTTGAACCAGTTAAGTATTTTTATACTTGATGTAGATAATTTTACAAGTTCTGTACACATAAAAGTGCAGGATACATTACCATGTAAACATCTTTATTGTTTGCAGTCTGGTGAATAAACAGCTAAACGAAAAGAATGCCAACATTATGAGATTATCAGTCGGTATGCTAAAAGTAGACTAGCAGACTGTGTGCTTTGATACCTTTCATGCAATATGTTAAAAGAAAACTATTACGTAAAACATTTTACCACAAAAATGAAAAGCTATTTTGGGAATCAGTATATGATATACAAAATACTACTAATTTAAACAAATTAGGATGTAAAATGCCAATTTTACATCCTAATTTCAACACTCGGAGATTATGTATTATGTTGGAAGCTCCACAACATAAAAATTAGGTCACGACTCCGACCAATAGGCAATAACACAAACACTTCAAAGGCAGAAACACCAAGCCGACATGACATAGCATCCACTTCCTCCATGAATTCAGACGACAACCCACACAATCCAAACGGCTCGCACCCCCATCAACCTGGTCCCCTTTTTCCATAAACCCTTCCTCTAAAAAACAGTTTCTATTTTCAACCCCCTTTCTCATCTTTTTCCCACCCTACGAAAAAGCGCTCTGCCCACCCTTATAAATAATATATGTATATTATTTATAACCTTTTTTTTTTTTTCAAATTAATTCTCCGAAATTGCATAAGGCCCCCCCCCCCCTTTTTTTTTTTACACCATGACAACAGAAGTATGCGCACTGCAGAAAGAAGACAGGCAACAACATCGAAGAAAAGGTATGTGCGAATTTTCTTTTATTATGCTACATATATTTGTCTCAAAAATACATCTGCAATGCCCTAAGAATTCTTTAGTAAAAAGCCAATGACATTAAAAGGGGCATGCCTAAACAAAAGCAGCAAAATAGCCTTAAAAATAATAGTTTTTAAGAGGAGTAACATGGGAGTTTTCCCAGAAATAATACTTATAGTTATAATAACTTCTTTATCCCTACTTGTCTTTAATGTCGTTTACCTTATATGCTTTAGTTAATGTAAGCTAAATTTGGATTAAAATATTAGTTGTTTTTATGTGCTGTGTTGTTTTGCTAATGATGCTCTTTAGCATGAGTACCTACAGTGTGTGACATGCATTTGCCCTTATTCATTCTAGGAAGTGAGAAATCTTATAAAAGACTTTTTATTTGGCAAGTTAGTTACTCTCATACAGAAGCAGCAGAGTTTCCTTTCAGAAACTTAGGTTTGGCAAACTAGAGGGCACAAAATTAATCAGATTATGTTCAAAGTAAATCCAGTACTGAGGCAGGTCTTCTAAACATTTCAGCTTGAAAGACCAGCATTCACTTCCGTTCATAATACAACAGCAATAATTAATAATATGTGTGTGTGAGTGTGGCAGGCTTGTCCTCCCAGAATCTCGGATTTTCATTGTGAATAATACGGAACGAACTGGCCTCCACAGTCTTAGATGTTTGAGCATACCTGCAGTGGAGAGGAATACTCTCTCAAGGGGGACTTGAAGTACCACTGAAATAATATTTGTTTTTTAATTAAATTTTTTTTTTAAATTTGTTTTAATGTATTTATAATTTATTTTTACATAAAAAATATGATGGAAATTTTTTACATGAAAATTTACACAATACATGGAACTTTTTAAGCCTTTTCAGCCATCAAGTAAGTGGGATGATGGTGGTCTTACACCTCTGATGAAACTTATATATTAGAAATGGGCAATAAATTACCAACAGTACGTAACCAATAAACAATTCTATCAGTTGTTGTAATAACAAATGAATATACAAGAATATTACATAATGCATCTTTTTTATAGTTGTTTTGGATTATTTCTTTGCTTGTTAAATTTATAACTGAGTGGAGTTGCAGTTTTCATATTCTAAGTGCAAGGTCATTTGGAATGCACAGGTATATAGTGCTGTGTAGTATTTTGGTGGAATTGTGCTTCAGAAAGTGAACGAGATTCAGGATTTGGGATAATGGTCAACAGTGAATGTGCTACTATTATAAATTTTGGTCACTTATCTCTAGACCTATAGAAAGTCCAGAGATGAGTGGCTAACTATGGCAATATCAGGACTGAAATGTTGGTTGGAAAGAGGGTGAGGGAATGTAAATTGCAGAGTTTAGTGGAAAGGAAAGAGATAATAATAATATTATTATTGAGAAATTTAAGTTATTGAGGAGTTAACCAAATGAATTATACATAGTGGAAGATGGGAACAAGAGACATTCCTGGAAGTTGTGTGATAGTGTTGTTGAAGAATGAGTGAGGAGTAAATTTTTTGACATGGAGAATGGCAGTTGAGTGGAACTAGGAGTGTAAATGTGTTTAAGGTTCGATATGATGGCTGTGTTATTGTAGAGTAAGACTGCCCATGACGAGTCTGCTGACTCCACAGAGGCTTGTCACAATAATAATAATAGTAATTATTATTAGTAGTAATTAATGATAAATAGTTATTATAGTGATTTTCTTTGTGAAATGTATTTATTGGGAAATGTGATGCAGTGAACATGTTTAAGATATTAGTACCATCGCATAACATTTGGAAATCACATACTTTAATTGATTAAATTTAGATGTGAAAAAGTGATTTCAACTGTCTACTTGCACTTAGTGAACATGCAATGACCAAGCTGGCAAAGAGTCTGACTCAAGCTCATAACATTAGTGGTGTTCTAACTTAATTCACTATATTAATCTGTTTTTTTTTGTGTTTTTTTTCATCTATTAATGTCTATTAATTTTATCTAATATTTTTAATGTATAAATATTATAGTAAATAAATATTATAGGGGGTGCTTAAGGGTCAAAGCTGTATAACTGAGAGGAGACCTCCACATAGCCTTTAAAGGAATGCGGAGAACCGACCAGGGCTTCTGACCTAATGTCCAATCCTCACCTTCTCGTGGTGCACCCTGTTGGGTATCTACTTTGATACTGAACGAACGAGGATGGGCTGGCAATTTGGGATTTAGCCGACCAAATTGTATTCTTATTGGTTAAACCAAAATATAAAATGATGGTACAACATGACAAAATTTCATGCCGGCTGGGGCGTCGCCCGGTTAAACAAGGCCCCCGTTGTTTTCGCCAGGGAACCAGGGCGAACAGCTAAAAGTCAGCTACTGGAACAAATCTGAAAACAAACCCCAACTCAACATCACCAGAGTTAAAGATCGGTACTATCAACGTAAGAAGCCTGAATGGCAAAGAAATGGAGCTAGCTGAGGAATTAGATAAGTACCAGATCGACATAATAGGGGTGACTGAAACAAAAAAGACCAAAACTGGTGAGATCTTTTTGAGCAATAAATACAAAATGTTATATTCAGGCAATAACAATCAAGGAAAAGAAGGAGTAGCCATAGTATTCAACACAAAATACGAGGCTAATCTTCTTGAATGGCAGTCAGTGTCAAGTAGAGTAATGTGGGCAAATATGAGAATGGGGAACTGGACAATGAGACTTATTTGTGCCTATGGTCCCACAGAAGGTTCTACTAAGGTAGAAGTGGAGGAATTTTTTGAGGCTTTAGAAAAAGCAACTGACACAATGAAAAAGGAAAAGTTGGTCCTTGTTGGGGATCTAAATAGTAGAGTAGGAAATGATTGTGAGACATACAAAAATATTTTGGGAAAATTTGGAGAAAAGAGCAAAGCTAATAATAATGGCAAATATCTGTTGGATTTCTGCTCAGGACATGGACTGGTTATTACTAACACCATGTTCCAACATAAAAATGTGCACAAATTCACATGGAGAGAAGAGGCTAGGAATAAGAAAAGTCTCATTGACTATGTTATTGTTGATAGTGATGTTTTCTCCCTGGTGCAGGACACCAGAGTGTACAGAGGATTTGAAATTGGAAGTGATCACTATTTAGTCTTGAGCAGGATAAAATTGAATTTCATATTGAAAAGAATAACATGTAAGAAAGTTTTAAAGCGAATAAAAGTTGAGCAGCTCTCAGATGTAAACTGTAGACTAAAATACAGAAATATTATTGAAAAGAAAATGAAAGAGTTTGAGAACAGGAATCAAACCTTGGAGATTCAGTGGCAAACTCTGAAGGAAACATTGATTGATTCTGCCAGAGAGGCATGTGGTGAGGTTGTGTGCAAAGATAAAAAAATCAGAACTCCCTGGTGGACACAGGAAGTTAAAGAGGCAGTGAAGGAAAAGAAGGAAGCATATCAAAAGTTCCTGGCAAATAAGTCAGCTTTTACTCTTACAGAATACAGAGACAAATGTAAGAAAGCTAAACAGTGTGTAAAACTAGCTAAACAAAAGTCATGGGAGGACTTTGGCAAGAATATAGAAAATAAATATCAAGAAGGTGGCAAAATATTCTGGAGGTTGTTGAAGAAGCTTAGGAATGGAGGAAAGAGTGCTGTAAAAGGAATTAGAGATGATAAAGGTGAAATGAAAACAGGAGAAAAAGATATCCTTGAAGTATGGAGTAATTACTTTGAAAAACTGCTAAATGAAACAAGCAGTGATGACAGCACAGTGATAAAAAACACTGACCAGGCATGCAGTCAGGAATACATATCCATACTTGAAGTAGAAAAAGCCATCAAAGGCTTGAAATGTGGAAAGGCAGCAGGAGTAGATGATATTCGACCAGAAATGCTGAAGTATGGTGGTATAAGAGTCTTACAGTGGCTGCACTGCATAGTTCAGAAAGCCTGGACTGAGGGAAGAATTCCCGATGATTGGAGTAGAGCTCTCATAGTACCCATATATAAAAAGGGAAATAAAACTGAATGTGAGAATTACAGAGGTATTTCCCTACTGAGTGTTCCTGGCAAGATCTATGCAAGTATACTTGAGAAACGGTTGAGAAGAATTGTGGAAGAAAAGCTTGGTGAAGAACAAGCTGGATTCAGGCCAAATAGAGGCTGTCAGGATCAGATCTTCACTTTACGACAAATAGTCGAGAAAGCATGGGAATATAACAAAGATCTGTATTTAAGTTTTGTCGATTTGGAAAAGGCATTTGACAAGGTGCCAAGAGAGAAGCTATTCAATACGCTGCAGTTATATGGTGTCAATGGGGCATTATATCAAGCAATACTTAGTCTTTATTTGAGTTGTGAATCAGCAGTTAGAATTGAAGGAAGTACAGGAAGATGGTTTAATGTTAAATCTGGTGTGAGACAAGGATGTACATTATCCCCTCTGTTATTCATTATCTATATGGATCACATTATGAAGGAATGTGGTATTAAACCTGATATCAAAAATGGAGATGTTAATGTCAGCTCTTTGCTTTATGCGGATGATGTTATACTTCTAAATAAATCCCCTACAAGTCTGCAAGATTCTCTGACTAAATTGAATAGCTGTTGTAATAGATATGGTATGAAGGTCAGCATTAAAAAGACAAAGACAATGAAAATAGGCAGAATCATTGAAAATGTCAACTGTGTTGTGAATGGAGAACCTGTGGAACAAGTAAAACATTTCAGCTACTTAGGCACAATTTTTACTGAAGATGGTAAACTAAATATAGAAATAGACAACAGAATCAGCAAAGCTGGTATCGTGGGATGTCAATTGAATAAATTCATATGGAATAAGAAAGAAATTAGTCGGAACACTAAATTAGCTGTATACAAGACTGTGTTCAAACCAATTTTAACTTATGGATCTGAGAGCTGGGTCAGAAGTAAAACACTTGACCAAAGACTAGAGACTGCAGATATGAGAGTCCTGAGAAAGATTAGAGGCGTGAGCAGATGGCATCAATGGCAATATCATATTAAAAATGAGGATATTAGGAAAGAACTTGACATTGTCAGCATCCAGGAATGCATTAGCAGAGCTAATCTCAGATGGTATGGTCACTTAAATAGAATGGGAGAGGAAAGATTAGCAAAACAAGTGTTCTCTGCCAGGTTGGCAGGAAAACGACCCAGAGGAAGACCAAGATATAGGTGGATTGATACGGTACAAAGTGCCTTAGACGATAGAAATATAAGATCTGATAATGTTGGAGTCTTGACAAGTAACAGACTGATTTGGAGGAAAATTGTAGATAGGAAGTTAGTAATGATGTAATTTTTTCATGTAGTACTGTCATATCCTGTACACCCCTTGAGGGTACATGGCAGGAATTTGATGATGATGATGATGATGATATTATACCTTAAATGTTCATCATTTAAGGTATAATATGTTTATCTTTTATCATTGGTTGGTCTGAAAAGAAATGTTCAGCCATTTGTATTAGTCAAAAAAAAAAAAAAATGTATAGGATGCCACAAGAAAAAAAAAATACATACATACATACAACATACATACATATATATACACAGATAATTCTTCTCTTTTGTTTTCTAAACTATGTTCAAAAACAAAAGCAATTCTATTTTTACATGCTATATTTTGATTTAACATGGTTCAAATTGCGCTTATTTTTAAAAGTTCTGTTTGAATTCAGTTTTGTTAAAAAGGGTATTTTCATTATAATTATGTTTACATGTTTTGTGTTTTGTTCGTGTAATAGCATTATACAGGTATGTATTAAATTTTTAAGTTTTGTATGCTTAATATCAAATTAGTAAAATGAATTATTTTCAGATATTTTCGGAGCATTCCCCTATTAATCATGATGTCAGTTAATTCAGTTAGACAAGAAGAAAAGAAAAGCTTTTTCTTATCCTGCTCATTGAAAATAATGATAATAAAATAGTAGCTACTGACTTTTTTGAACCTAGAGCTCTAGATCATCCAAAAGTTTTGTTTGCAGTAGGCTTATTTTCATAACATTACCCCGTTAATCACAATGTCAGTTAATTCAGTTAGACAGAAGAAGAAAGCTATTTCTTTAGAAACTAAGATTCAAATTTTTGATCGTTTAGCAGCTGGAGAAGGTTCAACATCCTTAGGGAAATATTTTGGATTGCACGAAGCTACGTGAGATTGATTAATAAAAATGAAGAGGCTATTAGAAAATCTGTTCTTTATGGAACAAAATTAGATGCCAAGTTGTCATCATATACGAGAGACATTATAAAAGGAAAGATGGAAAAGGTTCTAGTGATGTGGATAGAAGACTACTCACAAAAGGAATACCTTTCGATGGAAATGGCATCAAGCAGAAAGCATTATGGTTGTACAAACAGATTCATGAAAAGGAGCCGACAACATCAAACAACAATTGTGATTTTTCTGAACAATCACAGGTTGGCTTATGAAATTTCTCAAAAGATATGTGCTTCATAATGTAAAAATAAAAGGAGAAGCTGCATCTGCAGATGAGCCAGCAACTAGAATTGTCAAAGACTATTGAAAATGGTGGATACACTCCTGATCAAGTTTGGAATGCAGATGAGACCAGCCTTTTTTGGAAAAAAATGCCAAGTAGAACTTATATAGTGAAATCACAAAAAAAAGGTGTTGCTGGCTTTAAAGCAGCTAAGGATTGTGTGACACTATTATTTTGCAGCACTGCTTCAGGAGATCATATATTAAAACCATTACTCATTAATTGATCCCTAACACCGCTATCAATGAAAGGTGTGGATTGGAAGGCAAACAAAAAAAGGTTGGGTTACAAAAGAAATTTTTAATGAATGGTTCCATCAATGTATTTTTATTCCAGAAGTTAAATGCCATTTGATGGGGAAAAAATCTGGACTTCATAAAGTTTTATTGATTTTAGACAAATTGCCTGGCCATTCTGTATTAGAACACCCGAATGTGGAATTTTGTTTTCTGCCACCTAATACAACATCCATAATACAATCACTAGACAGGGGTGTGATCACTACCTTCAAAACTTACTACATAAGAACATTGCAACACATTTTTGATAAACTAGATAAGGATAATTTACTGACAGTTATTGATGTGTGGAAGAAATTTTCTATTTTGGATTGCATCAAACTTTCTAAGTTGGCGTTATCAGAATTGAAACCATCAACTTTAAATGCATACTGGAAAGCTATTTGGCCAGAATGTGTGAAAAAGAAAAACCCTGTACCTTTGGATACAACTGAATATCCCAATATCATCAGATTAGCACATGCAGTTGGCTGAGAAGGATTTGATGATTTTTCGCCAGCAGATATTGAAGAATTGATGGTTGACAAGGCTGATAGTGATGACGAAATAATAGCTGTCCTTGAGTATCTCGATGAAAAAGAAAAAAAAAAAGTGATCATGATGATGAAGAGATTCCACTCACTGCAGGATTAATTAAAGAAGGGCTTCAAATGGCTAGTAAATTGCAAAGTCATTATCGTACACATGATCCAAATACTGAATGAGCCGAACAGTTTAAACGTGAAATGAAGTAATGAACACATGTATGGTGCGATACGAAGAATTATACAAAGGTCTAGTCAAAACAGGATCTCAACGATTAATTACAGAGTTCATCATAAAAAAAATCAAACTTCAGAATTATTGGAAATTAGTGCTTATTTAGTTCCTTTTACTGAAGAAAATGTTTCACCATTGCAGTATGAACAGGACAAAAGTGTTTCAAGTGATGGAAGTGATTTAATTCCAGTCTCACAAAAAGAATGCAGCCACTGTCAGAAAGTGACGGCAAATAAAATTTAACTAATAACCATATGCACTGGTGTATTTGGGCCTTTTCGAATTTCTGTTTTATTAGTGACACACTATTTTTTTTAAGAAAGATACATATGTATATACTTTAAATAAGTATTTAAAATAAAAAACATTCCATTAAAATTAAAGTTTCATTTAAGGATTTTCATATGTTTTGTTTGAAAATAACTTATTGTTCGTATCGGGTTTTCACATCTGAACCATTCTTCTATTTTTTCATATGCACTGTATTCTTTTTTACACGGTTTTCATGTACACATTGTTTTCTGGAACCAATCTACTGTGTAAATTGAGAATTGGGTGTATATATATATATATATATATATATAATATGGTATCTCTAGGAGGAAAATTATCATACTTCCTGGAGTGATGATTGATTGTAAGTAAAAACATTTGTATCAGTATCATATGTATAATATTGCAGTTTGTTGTGTTGTGTGTGTGTGTGGGGGGGGGGAATTAGCTGCTATTAAATGATTATTTTAGAATTAGAAGTAAGAAAATGTTTAATATTATCATACTAGTCCTTCGAAAGCCATCTTGTTGTGTAGGCTTCTGTGGAGAGAGGAGATATTTGAAATGTTTTTGTTGATATTATTCCACATGAAAGAACCAGATGGGGATAGAATAAGTTATTGACTTCTCTACTAGTTTAATGAAACCTCTCGTTTAATATTATCATCAGGAGAAATATGCGAATAAACTAAAAATCAGGTTATAACCGGTAATGTACTTAATGAAATGTTTCAACAGGAAATAATCATGAAAAGCACACATTTGCTATGATGATGATGTTTGCTAGGCCACAGTCTGCTGCAAACCACTGGTAAACACTTGGATGTCATGTTAAATTAGAGAACACCAGACTTAATATAAAATCAGTGCATGTTTTTTGTTGCACTCTTGAGGATGTTTGATCATTTCAGCTGATTCGTTTCAGCTTGAATGCTTTTTGTGGAAAAAAAACAAACTATAATCTGTGTGGAAGAATTTTGGTTTAATTTGTAAGTGCTGCCAGTCCTGTTTTATGTTTCTTTTCATTCTCTACATCCTTGATATGTTTACTTAAACAAGAAAATTACTTGTTTAAATTTAATTTTTTTAAATTAAATTTACTTAAACAAGAAAAATCTTGTTTAAGTAAATTTAATAGTATCTTTAATTTACTTCCATATAAGTTTGAGTGTCCATCTTTAATTTTTACAGATGTGACAGTTTACATATTTCGAAGCAGAGAACGTCTAGATCAGGGGTCCAACCTGCGTGCGGCCCTGGACTGTTAGTAATGTAGTCCCATAAGATCTTAAACTTTTAACATTATTATGTGATGTGAAAAATATGCTTTCTTTCTGTTTTGATACAGGAATTTGAGAATAGGTTTCAAGATTTCAGAAAAAAATATAAATTTTTTTTTTTTTATATATTTGCGACTTCATTTTCAGTTGACATAAATACATTACCTTCGAATTTTTAAATGGAACGTATAAAGTTGCTATTAGATATTCAGCTCAAAGAAAAATTTGATCCTGTTTCTTTGGTAGATTTTTATAAGACTCATCTTGCCAGAGAAAAATATCCTTCGCTTCACAATCATGCTTTATTCATATCATCACTTTTTGGTAGTACATACAATTGTGAACAACTATTTTCAAGAATGAAGCATACGAAGAGTAAAGTTAGATCAAAAATTTCTGACGAGAACCTTGAGAGCTCACTATGAATTGCAACCACTTCCATCGAACCAGACATTGGTGCATTGATTTCATGTAAACAAGGCCAAATATCTCACTAGTTTTGTGTTTATGCTGCCCCTTTTTTTTTGATGTTATAATAAAAAATTTAAAAAAATAAAGGGTGTTTTGTTACTTATATACATTAACTATAGTATACATTTTATGTGTGTCCCAAGACAATTCCTCTTCACTCAATGTGGCCCAGGCAAGCCAAAAGGTTGGACACCCATGATCTAAATAAAAGAAACCTGAACTGGTACAGTATTCATGAAGGAAGAATTGGGGAGGATAGAAAGAAATGGAGAGATTTGATCTGCCTGACCTGACAATGTTGGAACATGTTGCTGAAAAAGAATAAGTAACATTTGTGCCTGTGCCTAGTCTGATATATAATGTAAGAGAGTTTCCAACTAAAACTCCTCTTTTTGATCTTCTGCTTATATCATTCTGGTTAAGTTTGTTTGTTTGTAGTCTCTGTTGGTCTCTCTATGCCATCAGCCATTCTGAATTTTTTTATTTTAGTTTTTCAAATGTTGAGTTTCTCCAATTTAACCTTTTTAATAGTAAAGTAATCTTTCATAGAAATTTTAATGTTTGCAACTCCAACTGGCACTCCATTTTCAACTGCATTGATTTAGCAAGTAGATACCAAGCTTTTTGTTATTACCAGTGATTTCACACAGATTGATCACAGTTTCTAGCAGGATATAAGACAGCACCAACCATTCTCCAGACATTTTTAATCTCTTCCTCAATTTTGAGTGTTGAGGAAGTTGAGGAAGTGTTGATTTTTGTTCTTTCATAGTGGAATGCTCAAAAGTCATTCTCAGGCATGTGCTGTGTGGCTTTATAAGAATGCTGGATGAAAAGATCTTTGTGATTTCCATGCCTTAGAATCATTTCGCATGACACTCCTAGGAGATTGCTATACCAAATGATAAAACAATATTCCCTAAAAAAATACTGGACTCAGTACTGAAGGGAGCAATTCTGAGGATTAATGACAGTTTCTCATCATTTCACTCCACTCTCTTCTTTTCTTCACAAACACACAGATGTTCAGTTTCTTCTGCATGCATTTTCTACAAAATTTTCCATTATTACTGTTCATTAGAATTGGCATTAGCAGTGTTCCCTCTAAGCTAGCTTCAAGGTGCATTTCAGTATTCTTCCTCACATTCTTTTCACACTTGAGTTGAGCAAAGCATTCACATGAAGATCCCACCTGATGCTATGGAATGGTTAGTAGAGTATCTATTAAATTTTTGGTTGGTGCTGTCTTATATCTTGCTTGAAACTGTGATCAACCAATACTCATTGACATAAGTTCCCTGTTTCACATGCTGCTTGATCATCCAATATCAGTAGTAGTAGCCCCTCCCCCTACATTCCTATCTCTTAGAAGTACTTCTTAAAAATACCACGCCCTTTACACTTGAATCCAATTACTACATATGACTGAGATCCAGAGTTCACATTTATACCAACAGTCTTAGGCTACAATGTATTCACCAAGCAATAAACTAAACTTTTTTGTTACTGATACTCCTGGCTTTTCTTTTTTTTTAATCTGCACTCTGCTGACCAACTTTCTCATTCTCCACCACCCTCAAAAAAAGTCTGAATCCATCATTATGTTTGCATGCCTTAGCTGAACCTACATGCACATTCTCACCATTCCTACCATGGCAATCTAATTTTCATGACTCTGCATTAGTTCTGAACTTGATAAATAATTTCTCCACCAATGCCAAATATGAAAGTGCAGAGTTATAGCACTGTTCTTCTTGATTAAACCAACAGGGTAGGAATTTAAAATTCTATAAGAGATTGTCCATGATAGCCTACAGAAGAACAAGTTATACGTTGACAACATCTATACTATCTGGAATCTTTTGGTTAAAGATTTTAATTTCTCTTGCAACAGATTCCACCCAAAATTCAACTCCCCTTGGAGAATGAAAGCAACTTACCATAATGTCTTGATGTCTGATCTCAGAGACATCAAAGAACTGATTTTCTTTGGATGTTTACCAAAAGCACAACTCGCATAGGATATTATCTTCATCACAAAAATTAGTCATCATTCATACCTAAAAAAAAAAAACAGGAGGTATCCTTCATCAAAGGTGGAAGTAGACAGAAAAGGACCGTCTTTTACAAGTATTCAAAGAAAATCATCCAAAAAAACCCCATTTTCTAATTCTCCTCCACAACTAAATCTTGGTGTTCATTATAGAGACTCCATTTCAATCCTTTTCATCAGCAATCTATCCATATGCAAGGCTATATATGGTGAATGTTTTACCATATACAACCTTTATTTCCCAAAGGATAGTTAATCTCTACAAACATCCAAAGGTCTACATAATTCCATGTTTGTGTGATCTCCACCTGCAGATGATTAGAAATAAGAAAGAAGGAACATCTTAGTGACACGACTTGTAACGCAGAAGAAAAACTGGATATACCATTCATCGTAATGTTCTTTTCAACCACCAATTACATACAAAACACATATAAAGTGTGTTTAACTGGTCAGAGGTTTTTTTATAGTATAGTAATAGCCTACTAGTTTTGCCCACTTGACTGTTGGCTTCATTTGGGCATACAAGGTGACCAAACAGTTTAAAAAAGATAAAAAAAACAAAGATCAAATATCAAAGATTAAAACATTAATAACAACAGAGAAGACAATTCTGACTTGCCGCTCCATTTATTTAACACCAATCATAACATCGAATGGGATAAAAAGTACCATGCCATACTTGGAAGAAGATTTTTGTTCCCGCAACATCAAAGAAGCTGCAGTAGTTATCTGTTCAAGAGGCAGCCTGAACAGAAACCAAGGGATGATCCTTGGTGACATACGGAAAAGTCTCAAGATCACTCAACACACAGAGTTCAGTTTTGCTGCCAATTATAGATCGTACATGTATAACGATGACTGATAACATACATGCTCCATGCATTTGATGTAGTGTTTTATTTGAATTTAGATAATATTTAACATTTGTTTATGTTTTAACCTGATATCCTTAACTTGTTTTTTGATCTTTTTTAAACTGTTTTGTCACCTTGTATGCCCAGAAGAGGCTAACAGTCAAGTCAGCGAAACTAGTAGGCTATTACTTTACAATAACAAAAACTTTCGGCCAATTAAACCCAGTATAAATGTGTTTTGTATAGATTTACCATTCTTTACACACGCATTATGATACTGAATAGGATTCTCTATTTCATATCTTGAATAGAGATGGACAAAAAAAATCACTTATTCTAAATGCTATCTGGAAATCATTATTATATTGATTAAACATACTTTTTCTGATTTCAGCTTTTCAATTAATCATCTCGAAACAATGGTAGAAAACAGATGACATGTGCTACACATTGCTGTTTCCTTATGTTTCAAAAAAAAAAAAAAAAGATACAAATTATTGTATAATGGTTCTATCTTAGTTTTTTTTTTTTTTTAACAATATTTTATACTTTTTTCCCTCTCATCATCTTTGTGATTACAGGGGACCATTATATGTGGCCTGCAACTATCCTGTGTCCCAGGAGTATGAGTTTAACTATTGCTATAATAGTAATACTATGCAAGACTTGAATACTAGGCTGTATTCAAGCCATGAAGTGAGCATAAATATCACATATACATGGTGATTAAGATTACATTTCAAAAGGCTATAACTGGGTAACTACTCAGTGGAAAAATTTAATACTTAACATGATGATGCATGTAGCAATGAAAGTTCTAAAAGTTGCTACTAGGGTGATACATGGTGCTGTAATACCATAGTGGACATTTCAAAATATTACACAATTTAGGCTGTATATGAGAAAAACTCATATATGAGAAGTTTATGAGAAAAACTGCAAAGTATACTCTATTTGATCACAAAAGAAACGAAATTATGAAAGAATTAAACCAAGAATCAATAATAGAAAAAATTTAAAAATATAAACATAAATGGATGGAACATGTTCAAAGAATGAAAATAGAAAGATTACCAATACAAGCCATTAGGAAAAAGAAAACCAGGATGTCCTCTTAAAATATTCAACAATGATTTCTAAGGCTGGAACAGGCCATGCTAGGCCTAAATCCTTGATTTGCATGATGATGACAAAATTTAAGGTGCACATGCCACGTTGTGTAGTTACACAATGTTTGATATGCTGTTCTCCACCGTCAGCAACATGCTGAAATTGCAAAACTGCATGCTTAACCATAGAAAGAAGAGTTTCACTCGAAATGTTGTGAATATAGCATGTGCCCATAAGTTGGCTGTGTCCACAATAGACAACATCCTTGAGATGTCCCCTACAGCCAAATATCACAGGGATTCAGATCCAACGAGCATGCCAGCAACATTGTACAAAAATGGTGGCCGATGATTCCATCCTCGGTAAAATGTGTCTAAAGCAACTGCCTGATAGGGATGGCGATGTGAAGAGGGGCATGATCCTGAATAAAAACTGTTAAATCCAGACACTTTTGCTGTTGGAATCACCTGATTGGCTAAGAGAGATGCATATTACTGGCCATTACAGTGCAGGTAACAAGACTAGCAGGACCAAGCTCCTTGAAAAAGAAAGATCTGATAATATATATTCTGTTGTAAAACTACATTAAATGGTGACCTTCTGAAACAGAACCTGTTGCATGATGTGTGGATTTGTAGTTGTCCAAATTCTGCAGTTGTGCATATTCAAAAGCACTGGCCAGATGGAAATGAGCTTCGTCAGTCAGAAATTGTTCCATGGCCAGTTGTTGTCCAGTTCATTCTGAGCAAAAAACTGAAGGGCAAATGTTTCTCATGGACCCTGGTCATGATTAAGCAGCTGCTGAACATGGGAAATCTTGTAAGGATAACAGCACAGAATTTGCTGTTATGACTTTGTGAACCATGCAATATGCCATGCGCTGCTACTTCTTACAACATTTGCTACTCTTTCTTCCTTTAATGCTGTGGCTACTTACTCCAGTCTGTCATTCAATGGACTTCTGTCCTCTGCCGGGTTTGACATCTAAGGAACCTGTCTCTTCAAATTTTTGGATCATTTTGCATAAACTATTTGCAGTCATAGGACTTGTTTTTAATCCCTTTAATGTTCTGAACTTTTTCAGTGCTGTCAAGGCACAGTAGTTATTTTGGTAAAACAACTTCGCAAGAAGTGCATGATCCTTCAGTAATGGTGACATTGTGCTTTAACACATTGTCTGCTCACAGGTAATGAACTCATGCATTACATATATATGTAATGCAATGTATATGCATTACATATACATTTCAGCTACGTGATTTTATAGAAGCTTCTTTCGAAGCATACGTCATTGAGGACATTTGTCATATGCATAAATGGTTTAGTTGCAACATTTTAGTGCATACCAAGATTATCATACATAATCGACAGCGGTATGTATTGCCCTAATGGCAACTTTTAGAACTAACGTTGGTTTTCGAACGAAATAAAATTCCATTTGCCGAACACATCATTATCATGTACTGCTGAGTAGTTATCCAGTTAAAGCATTTCAAAATGTGAACTTTAATTATAATCACCCTGTGCATACTAGAAATTCATCTAATTCCCTTGGTGATAACATTCATCTTGAGGATTGACAATTCTCTATGGACATGAGTCAAAATTTCATTTGATGATAACAATTCTGATAATTCATGTTGAAGATTGGCAAGCAGTTTTCTCTGGACACCAGCATGTTTTACAGTGTGTTTCCACTTTCTTTTTAAAAAACAGTTATTTCAAAGAGAAATGGTTGGTTAATACCACAGATTCGTACTCTGGATATTGTTATTATGATAAATTAAGAGATTGAGTGACAGACAAAGGAAATTAAAAATTAATATATTTATTTACAAATAATATTAGTGTAGATATTTCTGTATTATCTTAAATAGTATTTGTAAAATGGTTGTTTTACAAGTGCTATATATAATTTTGCACTTCAGATATATTTATCTCATAAAGAGAATAAAGGTCACACATTTAACACAGTTAAAGACCATAAACATTACAAAAAATTTCACCTCTTCAAAATTACAGGATTTTTTGAAAATACACAAACTTTAAGCTCGTAACATACAGTTTCTTCAGCTCTCATTAATGGCCATAAAATATAAATTTCTTAACTCATACCTGTTTTTCCTCTAAAACATACAAATAAATTTTTGCACAATCTTTCTTAAAAAAATAACGTATTTCTTTCATATCTTCTTTGGAGTATCAGTTCCTTTCCTACTTCTCTAGAATATGAAGATAATTTTAAAGTTCCCAGTTTCCTTGTGGAAACTTCATCATTATCCTTAAATAGTTCAACTTTCTAACAGGTTTACAGCACTTAGCTGGAATACACTTTCTGTGTACCGTATTAAAAAAGATACGGTCCTTTGCTTCAGGAAAATCTATATAATCACTTTTTATCTGTCAAAACTTTACTTCATATAAAGGAAATTCATCTGCTAATTTTAGGAGAACTATTTGTTTCCCTTATAACACTCTTATCCACCTTTTCGGCTTTAGAAATTCCCTTAAAACCATTTTCTCCCTTCTCCAGTGAATGTGACAGCTGTTCTGTTTTTCTCTCTCACACACTCATTCGACTTCCTCTTTGGAAGTATGATGTTTGTTGAAGCGCACTATCTGACGTAATCAACACGGTGGTGAGATGAAGGGCTCTTGTAAACAAGGCAGCAGTTCTTCAGTGCCATGAAAATGTCTTCGGAAAGTTCAGTAATTTCTTCTCTCAAGTCTATGTTACAGAAATAAAAACTACACCTAGATGTGAGTCTTTTTTGCATATAAAAATATCACAATCAAATAGTTTTTGATCGGCCGTAAGTAACAAATCTTTCTTATATTTCTAATTATTACAAAAAATAATGCATTTTTCCACTGTGCATTTTTGGAAATGTTTAACTACATGAATAATAATAATAATAATAATGAAGGTTATCCTTTCTTTTTTATTTAATTATTTTATCAAATATGGCCGTGCTAAAAAATTAATGTAAGATAATTGGATAACTCTAAATAGGAAATATCCTACAGGCACAATGCTTGACCTTTTCTAGTATCAATGTGTGCAGTATTTCAGCAGTTTCTGTAGATTTTGCAAGCCAAAAAGATGGCATTACAGGTGGATTGCTAAGTTAGGCTAAAGTTCTCTGGGTAGTTATGGCTGGATCTTTCAACACCTAATTACAACGTCTGTGGATTGAAGAGTGACACTCTAGGTTAAGGCTAGTCTTATAAGTGTTGCTGGCCTTGAACTTTTTAATTAATCATTTAGTGTTCATCTTTATATTATTTTAGTCTTTGCTTTGGTTATGCTTCATCTGTGATGTGCCCTAATTCAAACTTGGAAATAAGAA
This sequence comes from Typopeltis vanoorti, assembly GCF_054136105.1. Lineage (NCBI taxonomy): Eukaryota > Metazoa > Arthropoda > Arachnida > Uropygi > Thelyphonidae > Typopeltis > Typopeltis vanoorti. The sequence continues at coordinate 27,422,810 of NC_143566.1, read as the reverse complement.
ATTCAATTACTAGATGATTTTGGCCACTTAAATTCTAAAGAAAAAAATAAAATAAAATTAAAACATTGGAAATCCATTTAAAGATTCCACAGTGGGAGGTGAATCTACAATTTGAGATGTTGATTGGATATCAGAAATGGCCAGAAAACTAGTCACCCAGATGTACAACAATTATTGTGTCCTGACAGCATGTGTTAAAAAAAAACTTACGACAAATCATGTTTAAGTAAGATGTCACAAATAAATAACTTAAGATCACTTTAAAATTGCTGTTGACTTGTAGAGACTCTGTGAATGTTACAACTTGCCTTTAACATGTTGTGTTTATTTCACTGCTTTTCTGGCACTTAGCTTGGGAATTTCCTACTTAATTTTGAGTTGCTTTTAGGCTAAGGCAATTTTGTGGCTTGTTTCTGCTGATGTACATGTGTGTGTGTGCAAGCTAGGAAGTACATTTGGATATGATGGGATGCCAAACCTTAGTGCATTTTGTAGCTTGTGTGAATTTTTAGCACTTTGAAAACAGCTGTTTACACAAAAATTGTATTGATATTGAAACGTGTTACTTGTTTTTTTTCTTTCTTTCTTTTTTTTTAGGTGCTGGGTGTAAATATTTTAGGAAGGTTTTTATTAAATACAGATAAAAATATCAGGTAATCATAACATTTTATTGATGTAAATTCTAAATAAAATCAGACATAAATAATCATAAGATTCTGCTGACCGATGACATATTCTGATATTTCACCAGAATTTGAATATACATATGTTTGGTGAAATTCCAGAATAATCTTTCTCTTAAAAACTGTCTTGATGTGTTTTAACATTTTGAAACATTGATTTATAACCAGTTCTGTAATAATTTGATCTGTTGCTGTGTTTTAAACACCAATACTATTTTAATAGTACTGCCATTAAACTAAAAATACTAGATTATAGATGTTTTAAACTGTATCATAATCATGACACAGAAGGATCTGATTATAGTGAATTATCATGATCATTAAAATTTAATTCTGACATGACATTGGAAATGCATGAATCAATGAAGAAAAATTTTACTTACTCTCAAGGTTACAACAGTTCGTAAGACTTAATCAGCTGTTTACTTAATTAAATCTTACATATAATTGAATTATAATTGTACTATACAGGGTGTTCGGGATAAATTTGACAGTTTCGTAAGGAAAAAGAAAATCTTCTTTGTATCTATTAAATTTAATGAATTGACAAAAAAACATTACAGGCAGAGTTAATTACAATACTATCAACAAGATTTACTCAAAATAACCACCATTAGCATCGATCACAGCTTCAATTCTGCTTCGGAACCTCGAACAAGCTGATGCTACAGTCTCCCTGGGAAGGGCCGCAAAAACTGTTTTAATTTTATCCATTAACTGGGCTTTTGTATTACTGGAAGTGCGATTGGTGTCTTTTTCAACTGTGCCCCATACAAAATAATCCATGGGGTTAAGGTCTGGGGAGTTTGGAGGCCAAACATTTGGACTGGTGAAGTCGTAGAAATTTTCAGACAACCATTTTTGACTTTTCCCAGAGGTGTGGCAAGGGGCCGAATCCTGCTGCCATACATACGGCCTACCATTGGCTACCCTTGTTATCCAGGGCTTGACTACAGTTAGCAACTCCACGAACAAAGCCCGAATTCCAATGCCAGGGTTCTTCAACACCTGTTCCTGCAGATTTGCGAGGAATTCTGCTGTACGAACGCAATCAGATCGTCTGCTAGGGATCTTTCTTCTTGCTACATCCTCGTAGTCACCATTGCAAGTCTCTAGTTCATGCCTGATTGTTTTTACTGTATTCAGGGAGCATTGGGCAGCAGTCGTAATATCCTTATTTTGATGGCGGGCACGAATCATCATGATACAAGTTATTCTCTTCCATGATTCAGATGGGTTCCAGCTATCCATCCTTTCTGACATCTTGTATATGAATGAAGAAGGGTCCAAACTTTTAAATGAAGAGAAGTGTGTGTTAATACATGTAACTTACGGAAAAATATAATTAATTATAAATATGTCAAATTTATCCCGAACACCCTGTATATATATATGTTAAAATATACCAAGCAATTTTAAACCTGGTTTTACTCCATTTCCCAAGTAAGCAAACAGACAAACAAGTCAAGTTTGCACCTGCAAGTGATGCAAGTCTATTATACCCAAGGTAAAATACTTTCTACATTTATATCTCCTCCAGAGATTTTTATTTAATAAGGTTAAAACACCTTATGGTAACTTGTTCTGGTAAAATACTTATAAGCTCTGTATTACTAAATCTTGGTATTTCTAGCCTTGCTCCCACTGATGAGACCTCAATAAAGGTTGAAACCGGTCTGTAGTGGCCCCTTGCCTTTAATACAAAACATCATACATCCCCTTCTTGGAGATGTGTTTTGGCATTAAGGGTAAATATTAAGATTAGTGATCAGAGCTTATGCCACCTTTACCACGAGTTGCCTTGGTCTTGCACAACCTGTAGGATCAGCTAGACTTGCATCACTTGCAGGCGCAAACTTGACTTGTTTGTCTGTTTGCTTACTTGGGAAATGAAGTAAAACCAGGTTTAAAATTGCTTGGTATATTTTAACATTTATTATACCCAAGGTAAAATACTTTCTACATGTATATATATATATATACTAGGGGGCTCTGCCCCCCCCCCCCCACCCGACGCCTACAACACTCAACTCCTCCGAATTCCGGACTGGTAGGCCGGTTCTCCTTGAATTCTGATGACTTGAATTTTGAAAAATCGAAAGGGGGATTCAACCTCCTGGCGCCTAAATCCCCCTCCCCGAGTTCCGGACTGATAGGCCAGTTCTCCTTGAATTCTGATGACTCGAAAGGGTCCCCCCCCCCTTTCCCCGGGCGCATACGGTGCCCAACCCCCCAGTTCCGGACTGGTAGGCCGGTTTTCTCCTTGAATTCTGATGACTCAAATTTTGCAGACTTGAAAGGGGTCCCCCCCAGGCGCATACGGCGCCCAATCCCCCCGAGTTCCAGGTTGGTAGGCTGGTTCTCTTTGAATTTTGAAGACTCGAAACCCTCCCCACAGCGCATACAGTGCCTAACCCCATGAGTTCAGACTGGTAGGCCTGTTCTCCTTGAATTCTGATGACTCGAATTTTGAAGACTTGACACTCAAGGTAGCCCTGAGTTTCAAAACGTTTCAAATAACTTGACAAAAAACGTGACACAAAAACATTACAAAAAAAGCTTATCGTTTTATATTATAGAGTAGATATATATATATAGGGGGTCTGGAAAGTTCTGATGAACATCTAGAACAAAAATCAAAAATTAATTAATTTTGTCTTCTTTTATATATACAGGCAGCCCCCCTAGTTACGAATGAGATAGGTTCCTGAGAACTTTTTTAGGTCGGATTTGTATGTAATTTGGATCCCTAGTAAACAGCGCATATATGGTAATAATAAAAATACTATAATGGCTCGTATGTGGCAGTAATAATACAGTGTAATATCATCATCATCATCATCAAATTCCTGCCATGTACCCTCAAGGGGTGTACAGGATATGACAGTACTACATGAAAAAATTATATCATTACTAACTTCCTATCTACAATTTTCCTCCAAATCAGTCTGTTACTTGTCAAGACTCCAACATTATCAGATCTTATATTTCTATCGTCTAAGGCACTTTGTACCGTATCAATCCACCTATATCTTGGTCTTCCTCTGGGTCGTTTTCCTGCCAACCTGGCAGAGAACACTTGTTTTGCTAATCTTTCCTCTCCCATTCTATTCAAGTGACCATACCACCTGAGATTAGCTCTGCTAACGCATTCCTGGATGCTGACAATGTCAAGTTCTTTCCTAATATCCTCATTTTTAATATGATATTGCCATTGATGCCATCTGTTCACGCCTCTAATCTTTCTCAGGACTCTCATATCTGCGGTCTCTAGTCTTTGGTCAAGTGTTTTACTTCTGACCCAGCTCTCAGATCCATAAGTTAAAATTGGTTTGAACACAGTCTTGTATACAGCTAATTTAGTGTTCCGACTAATTTCTTTCTTATTCCATATGAATTTATTCAATTGACTTCCCACCATACCAGCTTTGCTGATTCTGTTGTCTATTTCTATATTTAGTTTACCATTTTCAGTAAAAATTGTGCCTAAGTAGCTGAAATGTTTTACTTGTTCCACAGGTTCTCCATTCACAACACAGTTGACATTTTCAATGATTCTGCCTATTTTCATTGTCTTTGTCTTTTTATTGCTGACCTTCATACCATATCTATTACAACAGCTATTCAATTTAGTCAGAGAATCTTGCAGACTTGTAGCGGATTTATTTAGAAGTATAACATCATCCGCATAAAGCAAAGAGCTGACATTAACATCTCCAATTTTGATATCAGGTTTAATACCACATTCCTTCATAATGTGATCCATACAGATAATGAATAACAGAGGGGATAATGTACATCCTTGTCTCACACCAGATTTAACATTAAACCATCTTCCTGTACTTCCTTCAATTCTAACTGCTGACTCACAACTCAAATAAAGACTAAGTATTGCTTGATATAATGCCCCACTGACACCATATAACTGCAGCGTATTGAATAGCTTCTCTCTTGGCACCTTGTCATATGCCTTTTCCAAATCGACAAAACTTAAATACAGATCTTTGTTATATTCCCATGCTTTCTCGACTATTTGTCGTAAAGTGAAGATCTGATCCTGACAGCCTCTATTTGGCCTGAATCCAGCTTGTTCTTCACCAAGCTTTTCTTCCACAATTCTTCTCAACCGTTTCTCAAGTATACTTGCATAGATCTTGCCAGGAACACTCAGTAGGGAAATACCTCTGTAATTCTCACATTCAGTTTTATTTCCCTTTTTATATATGGGTACTATGAGAGCTCTACTCCAATCATCGGGAATTCGTCCCTCTGTCCAGGCTTTCTGAACTATGCAGTGCAGCCACTGTAAGACTCTTATAGCACCATACTTCAGCATTTCTGGTCGAATATCATCTACTCCTGCTGCCTTTCCACATTTCAAGCTTTTGATGGCTTTTTCTACTTCAAGTATGGATATGTATTCCTGACTGCATGCCTGGTCAGTGTTTTTTATCACTGTGCTCTCATCACTGCTTGTTTCATTTAGCAGTTTTTCAAAGTAATTACTCCATACTTCAAGGATATCTTTTTCTCCTGTTTTCATTTCACCTTTATCATCTCTAATTCCTTTTACAGCACTCTTTCCTCCATTCCTAAGCTTCTTCAACAACCTCCAGAATATTTTGCCACCTTCTTGATATTTATTTTCTATATTCTTGCCAAAGTCCTCCCATGACTTTTGTTTAGCTAGTTTTACACACTGTTTAGCTTTCTTACATTTGTCTCTGTATTCTGTAAGAGTAAAAGCTGACTTATTTGCCAGGAACTTTTGATATGCTTTCTTCTTTTCCTTCACTGCCTCTTTAACTTCCTGTGTCCACCAGGGAGTTCTAATTTTTTTATCTTTGCACACAACCTCACCACATGCCTCTCTGGCAGAATCAATCAATGTTTCCTTCAGAGTTTGCCACTGAATCTCCAAGGTTTGATTCCTGTTCTCAAACTCTTTCATTTTCTTTTCAATAATATTTCTGTATTTTAGTCTACAGTTCACATCTGAGAGCTGCTCAACTTTTATTCGCTTCAAAACTTTCTTACATGTTATTCTTTTCAGTATGAAATTCAATTTTATCCTGCTCAAGACTAAATAGTGATCACTTCCAATTTCAAATCCTCTGTACACTCTGGTGTCCTGCACCAGGGAGAAAACATCACTATCAACAATAACATAGTCAATGAGACTTTTCTTATTCCTAGCCTCTTCTCTCCATGTGAATTTGTGCACATTTTTATGTTGGAACATGGTGTTAGTAATAACCAGTCCATGTCCTGAGCAGAAATCCAACAGATATTTGCCATTATTATTAGCTTTGCTCTTTTCTCCAAATTTTCCCAAAATATTTTTGTATGTCTCACAATCATTTCCTACTCTACTATTTAGATCCCCAACAAGGACCAACTTTTCCTTTTTCATTGTGTCAGTTGCTTTTTCTAAAGCCTCAAAAAATTCCTCCACTTCTACCTTAGTAGAACCTTCTGTGGGACCATAGGCACAAATAAGTCTCATTGTCCAGTTCCCCATTCTCATATTTGCCCACATTACTCTACTTGAGACTGACTGCCATTCAAGAAGATTAGCCTCGTATTTTGTGTTGAATACTATGGCTACTCCTTCTTTTCCTTGATTGTCATTGCCTGAATATAACATTTTGTATTTATTGCTCAGAAAGATTTCACCAGTTTTGGTCTTTTTTGTTTCAGTCACCCCTATTATGTCGATCTGGTACTTATCTAATTCCTCAGCTAGCTCCATTTCTTTGCCATTCAGGCTTCTTACGTTGATAGTACCGATCTTTAACTCTGGTGATGTTGAGTTGGGGTTTGTTTTCAGATTTGTTCCAGTAGCTGACTTTTCGCTGTTCGCCCTGGTTCCCTGGCGAAAACAACGGGGGCCTTGTTTAACCGGGCGACGCCCCAGCCGGCATGAAATTTTGTCATGTTGTACCATCATTTTTTATTTTGGTTTAACCAATAAGAATACAATTTGGTCGGCTAAATCCCAAATTGTCAGCCCATCCTCGTTCGTTCAGTATCAAAGTAGATACCCAACAGGGTGCACCACGAGAAGGTGAGGATTGGACATTAGGTCAGAAGCCCTGGTCGGTTCTCCGCATTCCTTTAAAGGCTATGTGGAGGTCTCCTCTCAGTTATACAGCTTTGACCCTTAAGCACCCCCTGATGTACCTAATGTGCTCTTCAATGTCCTCCACAGTAATAAAGGGATATATAAACAATAACTTATGCATGATGATGTTCTTGCATAGAGGAATTCCTTAGAATGAGGCCACTCGGCTTAGCGATACTTATAACGCTTTAAAAATTCATCCTTTCTTTTAGTGTTGCATGGTGATCAGCATTCATATTAGAAATTATGGACTTTACAACCATGTTATAAATAACTCTTTTAATTTCCCAACATTTCAATATTCATATTAAGATCATCATCTGGAGCACATACAGGACAAGCTGAGTTACATTACATACTGTAAGCTAGAGAAACAATGATTTGATCATAGGTTATTCTACTGGCATGACCTCTAGTGGAAAAAAAATTAATTATTTAGAAGCTATATCAAGCTAAATTCTATTTATAACATGAATAAACACTCTTTCTTATAGATAGTTTTCTTTCAGTCACAATGATGTCCTATTTTTAGCATTACAATTGTTAATTTTGATTTAGGATCCTGAATTAACTACTGTCCTGTTTATAGTTACTCTTATTAGAGAGGGAGGTTCCGTGGGTCGAATATGTGCCTTCCATATGTTTGGGATTTTTAGACCATCATTATTGTTCAGATTGGGGTGGTTGATAATAATCTCACAGGTTTCCTTAAATTTGCATTCATACCATGTTGGTGTGATGTAGACAACTAGTGCTTTTCCAGTCAATTCCATGTAAGGTGTTCATAGGGCATAATCAGAAGCTTCACCATAATTATTATATTTAATGTGTCATTTATGTTCTTTTTGTCTGATAGGAATTGTGCATCTTGTTTCCCCTATATATGGGGTATGTTTCAGGTGCAATAAATAAGGTATACTCTAGGGTGGGCCAGCAGCAGGAGTGGGTCTTTGGATGAGTTGAGTAAGCTTTTTAATTTTGCAGGAAGTTTAAAGGTGGCTTTGAGGTTGCATTTGTGTAGTATTCTGTTTATTTTATCTGATGTCCCTTTAACGTAAAAAATGGTTATAGTTTTATTGTAGTCTGGTTTGTATTTGTTTATTATTGAGGTCTTGTAGAGAATTTTGTTAATAGTGTTTTGGCTGTATACCCATTTTTTGAAAAGTATTGCTAATAACTTTAAATTCATCTTTCAATGCATGTTCACTGGAGCAGATCTTCAGAGCCCTTTTTTTAAGAGTATTAATGACACCTAGTTTTTGTGTTGGGTGGTGGTGGTAGGAGTTTATGTGTATATATTGGCCAGTATGTGTTGGTTTCCGGTAAACAGTGAAGGAAAAATTGTCAGAAGGAAGACGTGTGACAAGTGTATCTAGAAACGGAAGTGTGGTATGTTTTTCAATTGTTGAACAATTGCCAAAAGACAAACATTAAGACATCACCATAAGCCAGACCTATTGTTGAGGTACTGTTAAAGTGCAAGGGTACCTCTCCAAAACCTTGAGTGATCTGGAAGATCACTATAAATTTCACTTAGTAACCCTAAAGGATTACTGCTAAATGCATCTCTCCTGACCTGAATTACTTTCTGGAGTAGTTTACAAATTACTCTGTGGAGTAGAATTACTCTACTTCACAGAAAGCAAGAAAGCCAAAAGACGAACATAATTAAATGTTATCAGTGGGAGCCAAACCTAAGGTTGAAGTAATGCAGCAGATATATATTTCCCATGTAAAAGTACTGAAAGTACAAGAACTATATGATCTCTATAGATCCCCACTTATAGTTGATGAAATTCGAGCAATTAGATTAAGATGTATAATAAAATTAGTTTAATCCTTTATCCAAGTGTGAGCAAACAAAGTTTGCACCTGAAAGTATCTTCAGGACTGGGGTAAGGTCGTAAAACACCAGGGCAACTCGTTGCAAAGGTGGAGCAAGCTACCAACACTCCTATCTCAGTATCTCCTATAATGCAAAACACATCTCCTTGCAGATATGTCTAATGTTATGCATTAAGGGAAGGGCCACTACCCAGACTAGTTTCGACCTTTATTGAGGTCTCTTCAGTGGGAGCCAGGCCCAAGTGGAGATACCAGGCAGAAGCATTAGCAGGTCATCTCTACCTATTGTACCACCTTACCCCAGTCCTGAAGATACTTTCAGGTGCAAACTTTGTTTGCTCACACTTGGATAAAGGATTAAACTAATTTTATTATACTCTAACCAAGTGAAAAATAAACTTTCAATAGATTAAGATGGCTTGAAAGAATGGGTAAGAAGAGAATGGCTAAACAATCATTCAAGATGAAGCCTGATGGAAAGTATCTAGAAACGGAAGTGTGTTCTGTTTTTCAATTTCAATTGTTGAACAATTGCCAAAAGACAAACATTAAGACATCAGCATAAGCCAGACCTATTGTTGAGTGATCTGGAAGATCACTATAAATTTCACTTAGTAACCCTAAAGGATTACTGCTAAATGCATCTCTCCTGACCTGAATTACTTTCTGGAGTAGTTTACAAATTACTCTGTGGAGTAGAATTACTCTACTCCACAGAAAGCAAGAAAGCCAAAAGATGAACATAATTAAATGTTATCAGTGGGAGCCAAACCTAAGGTTAAAGTAATGCAGCAGATATATATTTCCCATGTAAAAGTACTGAAAGTACAAGAACTATATGATCTCTATAGATCCTCACTTATAGTTGATGAGATTCGAGCAATTAGATTAAGATGCCTTGAAAGAATGGGTAAGAAGAGAATGGCTAAACAATCATTCAAAATGAAGCCTGATGGAAAGTGACCCAGAGATAGATTATGGATGCATTGGAAGAATAATATCCAAAAAGACTTAGATGAGATGGTAATTCAGAACTGGAATGAAAAAGCTCATGTGAAACAGAAAAGAATGGAAGAAGCTGGTTGCATTCAGCTGAAACCTTAGAGGTTCAACTAGCTAAAGAAGAACAAGTACTGAAAAGGTTATTTAATCCTTTATCCAAATGTAAGCAAACAAAGTTTGTACATGAAGTATCTTCACAACTAGGCTGCTTGTATAATTAAACGACTTCACATTGATTGCCTTAGTATTCCATATTTTCCATTATTTCCATTATTAAGATCACTAAATCACCTTAGTATCCCTTTTGGGTCTGTCCCCCCCCCACTGTCCCCCCCCCCATCCACTCAGCAAGACAGGTTAAAACCAGTCTTGCTGAGGCCTTTTCCATAATGCATAGCATTATACATGTCCAATAGGATGTTTGTTTTGCATTATGGTATGTTAATGCAATTAAGGCGAAGTCATTAACCTCTATATACAAGTAGCATAGTTATGAAGGCACTTCACTCTCCAACTTAGTTTGCTTACATTTAGATAAAGAATTACCAAGATATAATTTTTGGCAAGTTTTTACCAATTATATATTTGGTTTAATCCTTGATCCAAGTGTAAGCAAACAAAGTTTGCACCTGAAGTATTTTCAGGACTGGGATAACTCGTGGCATAACTTCTCATTTCTTGCCTTAGTATCCGATATAATGCAAAGCACATCTCATTGCAGACATGTATAATGCTATGCATTAAGGGAAGGATCACTACCCAGACCCAGAGGTGGTGATACTAAGGTGGAAGTAATGAAGAAGTCATATTTCTATATACCAGTTGACACCTTTTGGCAACTGGGATATATTTCTATATACCAGTTGCCAAAAGGTGTCACACCTTATTATTAAAATTCTGTGGATTAGAGATAAGTTGATGGAAGTTTTTTCACTTGGTTATGCTACCAATTATATCTTCTTCTTTGAGTGCCATCTCCTATCGGAGGTCAGCGACCACCTTGGCAAATTTTGAGCGATTCTCAGCTATTCTGAGCAGTCTCTCAGAGTTCATACCAGTCCACTGTCTGATATCTGCCAGCCAAGATTTTCTTCGTCTTCCTTGTCCTCTTCTTCCATTTATCTTCCCTTTTATAATCAATTGAAGTATCTTATATTTTTCATTACGAAGTAGGTGACCAAGATATGCAGTTTTCCTTCTTTTTATGGTATCTAAAAGTTCACGTGATTTCCCCATTTGTTTCAGTACTTCCTGATTGGACGTTTTTGCTGTTCATGGGATTTTTAACATTCGTCTGTATAACCACATCTCAAAGGCTTCAAGTCTTTTTATTGATGTTGTCTTCAAGGTCCAAGTTTCTGCACTGTACAGCAGTACAGACCATACATAGCATTTAACCATGCGTACTCTAAGCTCTAAGTTTAAACTGCGGTTACACAGTGTTGATTTCATCAAGAGAAAATTTTTTCTTGCCATTTCAATTCTAACTTTTATTTCCATTTCTGGATTGCAATCTTCATTTAACCAGCATCCGAGATATTTAAACTTTACCACTCTTTCTATTTGTTTCCTATTTAAAGAAAGTGCTAAATTAAGAATTGGTTTCTTACTTATGACCATGAATTTAGTTTTGGTGATATTTATTTTTAATCCCATTTTTTCACTCTCTGCATTTATTAGCTCCAAAAGATTTTGAAGATCCTGAATATTGTCAGCCAGAAGAGCTGTATCATCGGCATATCGGATGTTACTGATGATTTCACCATTTACACTAATCCCTTCCTTTCTTCCTTCCAAGACTTTTTGAAATATGGCTTCTGAGTAGATGTTAAAAAGAAGAGGTGACAGCACACATCCTTGCCTTACTCCTCGTTTGATGTTAATGGAGTCTGTAATAATGTCATCAACTTGAACAGATGCCTTTTGGTTCCAATATAAGTTTTCAATGATCCTGATGTCTTTACCATCTAATCCAATTCTTTTTAATAGTACAATCATTTTAGCATGTTGGACTTTGTCAAATGCTTTCTTGAAGTCGATGAAGCAAATGAATATTACCTTGTTTTGGTCAATACATTTTTGAAATAAGATCTGAGAACAGAAAAGAGCCTCTCTTGTTCCCAAGCTGTTTCTAAAGCCGAATTGGGTATCACTGATGGTGTCTTCACATTTTCTGTATATTCTTTTTTGAATTATTTTCAGAAACATTTTGAGAACGTGACTCATTAGGCTGATCAGTCTATGGTCATACAAGTTTTCGCATTTACTTTTTTAGGTAGCATGATGAAGGTCGACTGTAACCAGTCTTGAGGGATTATGCCTGTATCGTAGATCTTATTAAATAGCTTTACTAATATGTTAATGTTGTCACCTTCTAATAACTTTACTATTTCTGCCGGTATTTTATCTGGTCCTAGAGCTTTACCGTTTTTAGCTGAGTTCAGTGCACATTCTACCTCTGATTTTAGAATGCATGGACCTTCCATATGTTCATAAGTATTTTCTGGGTTCTGTCTGTCATCAGTAAAGAGTTCTTCTATATATTTCACCCATTCTTGTATTTTGTCATCCTTTTTGGATATAATTTCTCCCTTTTTGGTAGCATGATGAAGGATACAGAATTGTTTTTTCTTATATATACCTGAGGTCTCTTTCATCTTTTTGTGTAGATTAAAATTGTCATGTTTTTCCTGTAGAATTTCTATTTCTTTACATTTTTCATTCATCCAGATTTCTTTTGCTTTTTTGATCTTGTGTTTAATAATTTTCTGAACCTCTGTATATTTTGTTGGATTATGATTTTTATATGATCTGCGTTGATCCATGAGATAAAGAATTTCATCAGTCATCCAATCTTTCTTTTTTACTGCTCTATTAGGACATAAGATATTGGTACATTTCTCTATGAAGACAGATTTCAATTTGTCCCACGATTCATCAACCCTCGTGATGTCATCATTCTTGATAAGTGCTAGCGCTTGATTCAGATCTTGACTCAATTTGCTTCTTATCTCTGTGTTTTTTAATTTTCCCAAATCAAACCTTTTTTTGTTGATGTTTCTTAAGCATAGCTTTCAGTCTAAGTTGTAACTCTGCCACCAGTAGGTTACGATCAGAAGCAATATCTGCACTAGGATAGGTTTTTGTACTCTTTATAGAACTTCGAAATCGTTGATTAATTAGTAAGTAATCAATTTGGTTTCTGACTATATTCCCATTATTATCCTGTGGTGATCACCAAGTATACAATCTTCGAGGTGGTAGCTTAAACCATGTGTTTGTGATTATTAGCTCCTCTTCCTGGCAGAATTGAAAAAGACGGCCACCTCTCTCATTTCTTGTGCCCAGTCCATGTTCGCCAACTACATCTCCACCTCTACCTTTCCCAACTTTAGCATTGAAATCACCCATGACTATGTTAAATCATGCTTTTTTGTATTTTTCATTAGTTCTTTTAATTGATCATAAAATTCTTCAATCTCGGTATCACTCTTGTCAGCAGTAGGGGCATAGACTTGTATAAGATTAACATCTAGTGGTTGTCCTTTCAGTTTTAATAACATCATCCTATCTGAGTAAGGGATGAAGCTCAACAGTGACTTATTGATCTCTTTGTTTATTATTATTCCAACTCCGTTTTGATGGTTGTTTTCATAACTTCCAGAGTGATACATTGTCATGTCATTGACTTGAGTTTTGCCTAATCCTGGCCACCTAACTTCACTCATTCCTAAAATTCCAATTTCAAGTCTTTTCATTTCTTGGATAGCATTTCTTAGCTTACCTGCTTCATACAAGGTTCTGACATTCCAGGTTCCTAGTTTTACTGAGCGCACCATGTTGAGCCCGGGGATTCTTCGCACCCCTGTCCCATTTAAGGGATGCCAGTAACTCGGGGCCATTTGTATAGATTTGCTCGCCATGGTGGTTAGTCTGGAGAGAGAATAGAGCAGTAGTTTCTCCATTTGCTTTCTGCTCTGCAGTATTACAGATGTACACAATAAACTGTATTGCCATCTGCAATTTTCTAATCACAAGCTTTACCGTCATCATGAGACTTCAACCTTGTGTCAGTACTGACAAAGCTGCTTCCCTTTGCCAGAGGATTGAATCCTTTATTTTTCCTTGTAACCCTAGGTAGGGGCCCTAACCAGGTACTGACAGCCGGAGCCAGCTGATCCCGGGTTGTTTATAGAGGTCTGCTCCTCTGAAGATTCTTCCGCACATTTCACTGTTGGGATACAAATCCTCTTCCACTGATTTGTCTTGTTCTTCACAGAGGTCCGTTAGCATCCTTGTAGGGAGTGTACCCTACGGAAGGTCCCAGGGAGCATGACGTGGACGTGGACTTGCCTCACTCCCCACCAATTATATATTTGGTTTAATCCTTTATCCAAGTGTAAGCAAACAAAGTTGGCACCTTTGTTTGCTTACACTTGGATAAAGACGATAAAGAAGATAAAATATTCGAGAAGAATGCAATCAGGAATACTTATCTATACTTGAGGTAGAAAAGCCATCAAAAACCTGAAATGTGGAAAGGCAGCTTGAGTAGATGATATTCAACTGGAAATGCTCAAATATCAAATATAAAGGTATAAATGTTAGTGGTTACATTGCATAATTCATAAGGCCTAGTCAGAAGTTAGAATTCCAGATAATTGGAATAGAACACTCATAGTTCTCCATCTATGAAAAGGGAAATAAAACTGATTGTGAGAATTACTGAGGAATTTCTTTACTAGTCATTCCAGATGAGATTTATGAGAAGAGGATAAAAAAAAATATGGAAGGGAAACATTATTATTTTCAGATTTTTACTTTAAGATAAATAGTGAAAAATCATGAGAATATAACAAGCTGTGTCTAATTTGGACAATAATGTTCTGATCTCTTTCTGACAAAAGGATATGTTGGGCACCTGGAATGGTTGGCAGTATTTACCTTTGTCAGTTATGCGTGCATTGGAAGCCAAATGGGAAGCCAGGAGATTGGCTTTTGTTGCATTCTTCTTCCCAATTTGCTGATGTCTTTTTTTAGTGATTTACCATTTGCCGTCGGAAAGTTCAAAATATAACAGTCTTGAATTTTTTTTGTTTTCAGCTTCAATGGAGTCGTGTACCATTGATATGATTAGGTTTGGTGATGATGCAATAGAGCCATCTAGGTATGATAGGGGTGGAAATAATAACTAGTCCATGTCCTGAGCAGAAATCCAACAGGTATTTGCCATTATTATTGGCTTTACTCTTTTGTCCAAATTTTCCCAAAATATTTTTGTATGTCTGACAATCATTTCCTACTTTGCTATTTAGGTTTTTTATTCTATTTAATTTTTCACTTTTCATTGCGTCAGTTGCTTTCTCTATAAAGCCTCAAAAAATTCCTCCACTTCTCCTTAGTAGAACCTTCTGTGGGATCATAGGCACAAATAAGTCTATTGTCCAGTTCCCCATTCTGATATTTGCCCATACCTGCCATTCAAGAAGATTAGCCTTGTATTTAGTGTTAAATATTATGGCTGCTACTCCTTTTCCTTGATTGTCATTGCCTGAATATATACAATTTTGTATTTATTGCTCAGAAAAATCTCACCAGTTTTTGCCTTTTTTGTTTCAGTGTTTTTTTGTATATGCACTTTATGCATATAATCTTAAATAAATCCAGTAGAGGCTATGTGATTGATTCCTTAACTAAACTGAATAACAGCTGGAAAAAAAAAAAAAAAAAATTGGCCAGAAAATGAGCAATAAAATGATAAACCTATGAAAATAGACAGGATAATGGAAAATATCAGCTGCATCCTGAATGGAGAATAATAGAAGAGATAAAATATTTCAGTTACTTAGGTACAATTTTTAGTGATGATGGCAAATTGAATATAGAAGTAGATATCAGTATAAGAAAAACTCATATTGGAAGTCATTCAATAAATATATATGGAATAAGAGAGAAATTAGACAAAAACAGTAAACTAACTATATACAAGACATTTTTAAACCAATAACTTACAGATCTGAAAATTGGGGTAGAATTAGAACATTATGATCAGATACTAGACCACAAATGTGTGAGTTTTAAGAAAACTTAGGGGAGTGAACAGATGACATCAGTGACAGAAGTATATTAAAAATGAAGTATTAAGGAGGAACTTGAAACTTAATTTAGGAATATGTGAATGAGCTAATCTCTGATGGTATGATTTCTTAATTGAGAACAGGTGTTGGCAGGATGGAAAATGACATTGAGGAAGACTAAGATGTAAGTGGATTGTTGCTGTTAGAAGTACCTTAAAAGACTAAAATATAAGATACGACAGTATTGCTGTATTGGAGGAGGATTGTTGATAGGAAGTTATTCACTTTTCATCAAGTAATATCAGTGTCCTGTACATCCCTTTGAGGGTTCATATTAGGAATTTGATGATGATGGTTTTTCTGCATCCACAGTAAACATTACACAAAACCATCTTCCACTCTCAGGTGTTGTGACCTCATTTCACATCTGTTGCCATGTGAATACAAATATTACATGTAGCTGTTGGGTTGGATAATAATGAATATCATGCTGAAAAGGGAACTTTCACTTTGCAGTGTAATAGCTTTGGAAAACCTGATGTTACAGCCTTCCTTAGTTTGTTATACCACATCATTTCATCATATTCGTATATACTATAGTGCATATCTACTGCAAGAATCAATTTTATAACTGCTAATTAACAACATAATAGGTTTTTTTTTTTTTGCTGAGAGAGTTGAATACTCATGTTTCAGCTCAGCAGTAATGATATCCTAAAATAATGGTATGATATGCTGTAATTCCTTTACTGATATGGAGGATATCGACTGCATTTACCAACTAACCAGATTTCCGGTCTGAAGGCCCATAAATATCATGCAGCTTCTTCAGGAAATGCCTATAAAATTTACTGCATATTTAATTGTAAAAGTGTAAAAGAATACATAATATTGAAACTACTAGAAAAACATGTAATAACACAATCAGACCACTGTCTCTCCTTAATAGCCACCTTTCACGTCATTAAAATTCATCATTCGGCTCAACAGCCCATCAGAGCCAAGTAAATTGGCATCTTAGAAATGTGATTACTGCTTATGATTCTTGTCTGCACTGCTGTCCTGTCTGTAAATTACATATTCTTCTACCAGTTTTGCAAGGTTATTAAAAAAAAAAAAAAAAACCTAAGTTACAGTGAGGAGGAACCCTGTGGCATCCATATGAGACTGGCTAACTCACCTTCAACTGAAAAGCTCTGATAAAGGTTCTTCATGTCCTGGACACGATTTGAACCCATATTTCCAAAAGAAAGGAGCCACTCATAAAATGTCTGACCACGAAAACATCAAGAAGATAAACCACGAAAAATTTCCTTATCTTACAAGTGAAGCAAAGTAACCTGGTCAAAAAAAAAACTGAGTTACTCCAAAAAAGGTCAGAAAAAAATTACACTATTTTTTTTTTTAATTTTTATAATGGTACACGAGAGGTTGACAACCTGTGAATCAGTACAAATGGACAGAAAATTGAGGAGAGAGAAGAAACTTTTTAACATTGATTTGAAGAACTACAGACTTTACTCTTTAGGAAATACATAGGGAAGTGATCTAAGGTACAGCAATAGAGGGAATTAGCAAAGAAGAAATATTTGTTCTACAAATTTGGTGTTAAACTGTGAAGAGGTGTTGAGTATGCTGTATATGTTTTAACAGATTTAGAGAAGAGTGGAGGAATTACTAATGCCAGTTGTGATGAATGGTAACAATGGAATCAACTAGAGAAAATGCAAGTCAAAGAGTTAATGAACATACGAATAAATAGTTAACAGCTTCTATAGATAGTATATAGTATAACTAGGATATAGTATAACTGATGTCCTTTGATTGGAAATATGGGTTCAAATCGTGTCCAGGACATGAAGAACCTTTATCAGAGCTTTTCAGTTGAAGGTGAGTTAGCCAGTCTCATATGGATGCCACAGGGTTCCTCCTCACTGTAACTTAGGTTTTTTTTTTTTTTTAATAACCTTGCAAAACTGGTAGAAGAATATGTAATTTACAGACAGGACAGCAGTGCAGACAAGAATCATAAGCAGTAATCACATTTCTAAGATGCCAATTTACTTGGCTCTGATGGGCTGTTGAGCCGAATGATGAATAAATAGGACACGCAGATCAGATCGCATTCAGAAAAATACAGCCCACTTTATATTTTAAAGTGGGCTGTATTTTAAAACATCCTTAAAATAAAATAAAATAAAATAAAATAAAATAAAAAAAAAAGCAAGCAAAATTGGAAGCATTGACATTCAGTTTTTTTTCCTGTCAAGTTGAGTCCATGCATGAAGGGTTGGTTGATGAGTTAATGTGTTCAATGATACACTAACTAATAATAAATTGCTCCGAGATCACCGATTTATTTGAACTTATAATCCTCTTCAGATATGCAATATACAAACAAACAGATGGTGAAGCTGTGGGCTCCCGCTTCTTTTCCATTGGGGATGATTCATCATCATCATCATCATCATCAAATTCTTGACGTGTACCCTCAAGGGGTGTACAGGATATGATAGTACTAGATGAAAAAAATTACATCATTACTAACTTCCTATCTACAATTTTCCTCCATATCAGTCTGTTACTTGTCAAGACTCCAACATTATCAGATCTTATATTTCTATTGTTTAAGGCTCTTTGTACCATATCAATCCACCTATATCTTGGTCTTCTTCTGGGTCTTTTTCCTGCCAAACTGGCAGAGAACACTTTTTTTGCTTATCTTTCCTTGCCCATTCTGTTTAAGTGACCATACCTGAGATTAACTCTGCTAACACATTCCTGGATGCTGACAATGTCAAGTTCTTTCCTAATATCCTCATTTTTAATATGATATTGTCATTGATGCCATCTATTCATGTCCCCTAATCTTTCTCAGGACTCTCATATCTGCGGTCTAGTCTTATTTGATTGAGTGTTTTACTTCTGACCCAGCTTTCAGATCCATAAGTTAAAACTAGTTTGAACACTGTCTTGTATACAGCTAATTTAGTGTTTTGACTAATTTCTCTCTTATTCCTTATAAATTTATTCATTTGGCTTCCTACCAACCCGTCTTTGTTGATTTTGTTGTCTATTTCCATATTTAATTTACCATTTTCACTGAACATCATGTCTATAGGTTCTTCATTCACAATGCAGTTGATATTTTCATTGTCTTTGTCTTGTTATTGCTGACCTTCATACCATATCTATTACAACAGTTATTCAATTTAGTCAGGGAATCTTGAAGACTTGTAGCAGATTTATTTAGAAGTATGACATTGTCTGCATAAAGCAAAGAGTTGACATTAACATCTCCAATTTTGATATCAGGTTTAATACCACTTTCCCTCATAATGTGATCCATATAGATAATGAATAACAGAGGGGATAATGTACATCCTTGTCTCACACCAGATTTAACATTAAATCATCTCCCTGTACTTCCTTCAATTCTAACTGCTGATTTACAACTCAAATAAAGACTAAGTATTGTTTGATATAATGCCCTATTGACACCATATAACTGTTGTGTTTTGAATAGCTTCTCTCTTGACAATTTGTCATATGCCTCTTCCAGATCTACACAACTTAAATACAGATCTTTGTTATATTCCCATGATTTCTCAACTATTTGTCGTAAAGTGAAAATCTGATCTTGACAGCCTCTATTTGGCCTGAGTCCAGCTTATTCTTCACCAAGCGTTTCTTCCACAATCCGTCTCAACCGTTTCTCAAGTACACTTGCATAAATCTTACGAGAAATACCTCTGTAATTTTCACATTCAGTTTTATTTCCCTTTTTATAGTATGGGTACTATGAGAGATGTACTGCAGTCATCCAGAATTCATCCATCTGTCCAATCCTTCTGAACTATGCAGTACAGACACTGTAAGACTTTTATACCTCCATACTTGAGCATTTCTGGTCAAATATCATCTACTCCTGCTGCCTTTCCACATTTCAGGTTTTTGATGGCTTTTTCTACTTCAAGTAATGGATATGTATTCCTGACTGCATGCCTGGTCAGTGTTTTTTACCACTGTGCAGTCATCACTTCTTGTTTCATTTAGCAGTTTTTCAAAGTAATTACTCCATACTTCAAGGATATCTTTTTCTCCTGTTTTCATGTCACCTTTATCATCTCTAATTCCTTTATTTTCTATGTTCTTACCAAAGTCTTCTCATGACTTTTGTTTATCTAGTTTTACACAGTGTTTAGCTTTCTTATATTTGTCTCTGTATTCATTTCTGAGAGATAGCTCAGAAATGAATTTTACAAAGAGAAGTCTACACTACTTCTCTTAATGAGACATTTACGAAATGCAAACCACACAGTGATCTATTGCTTCCCAAATAAGAAGTTTAAATTGACAACTTTTAAAGATCTTACAAATCAGGACTAAATGAAGCATGTCCATGAAATCTTTTTTTTTTTTATTTAAAAAAAAAAGATTAAAGAACTAGAGACTATTCATTACATCACCATTATCATGAATAAGTGTCCCCTAACCTGAAACATTATGATTGCCAAATATTTAGAGCTATTCAGCCAGCATTAGTTATACTACTACTAATGCTGGCTTATCATATATACCACAGTTTTTCCCGTTAGGTTTTTTTTTGTTGTTTATTTGTTGTAGTTCTAATATTTTTATTGTATTCTTACTATTTTAGATTTCTTTACACTTTTGTTTCTTCACTGCCATATTGTTTTTAATCTTGTACTGTTTTTGCCAAATAATTAAATTCAGTACTAATAAAAAAGTAATATAAAAAAACCTTGAAGTAACTAAATTTGAAAGCAAATATTACAATCATCTTTCCTGTCTGCTTTGTCGACTTGCTATTATATTGCTTGATTGTTATCTTGTAGAAATGTGAACACAACGTTTGGAAACAACCTCAGCATTTTGGAATATTGCAAGACCTCTTAAATACCGTATGTACCACATATTGCAAGGAGAAAGATAATCACCACTATTCAGATTTTAGAAACCAAGAATTAAAGAGATTTAGAGAGACTGTGAGAGAGAGAGAGAGAGAGAGAGAGAGAGAGAGAGACTAATGAAATGATGGGAAGAAATAAGTCACTGGATTAATTTTTTGATGAATACCAGTGATATTGGAAAAAATGTTAGTAAAAAATAGCCACTGATACTTAGTTTTAAATTTGGTAAAAACATTACCAATCTAGTTTTGATAAACATTGCTTTTGTTCCTTTTTGAGAATTTAAGTAAAACTTTATTATGTTTTCTAAACTTTGATATTCTAGGTATGTATCACTGAATACTTTACTGAGAACAGTTAATGCAGACTACAATGCAGTGCAGAGGCATAGAAGTACTATTGTGGATTGCTTAAAAGATCCTGATGTATCTATACGAAAGTAAGTAATAACTGAATATGTGTGTGTTGTATGCATTGAATGCTATTAAAATAACCAATGAGAACTTATTTTCAGTATAGTACAGTACATATTCTTGTAGTATTGAGATGAAATACAGTAATCCCTTAATTATCCAACCACAGCAGGAGAGCAGTTTGCCAGTTGGATAACTGAAGTTCTAATACAGTACCACAATTACATGGTACTGTATTAGACGGAATTTGAAACTCCAACCACTTCACAGGTTGATTATTCAAAGGTTCATTTGCAAGGTTGAATAGTTCAGAGAGCATCGTAAGAATTTCATTTGAGCTAACTTTTTAAAACAACCATGTATGGTCTTTTCTAAAAATGATGAAACATGCAGAGTTATTTGTCAGTTTATTTTTTTAATGTAAATCCCTCCCATATAAGGATATAAACCTACTGTATATTATTACTGTGAATGGATGGACCACTGTGCTTATTACTGGTTTTTACCAGTAATAAGCACAGTGGTGTTTTCACAATGGGCAGTAGAATCGATCTGCCATCTAAAGACATTAACAGACATTGATGTAATTTTATGGGATTCACTCTGCAGTGATTGAATCCCAGTAAGATTCAAACCAGTCTCCAAGTTGCTGTAGAGCACATGCATGTGATTCATGCCAGGCTGTAGGATATCTGCTATTTAGTGGTATCAGATTATCTTACATTATATATATTTTTAAATTTTTAGCGATGGCCAATTTTGATTAAATAAATAAATAAAAAGGAAAGGATAATTTATAATTTTATTTTATATGTAAATATTTCCTAAATGTATAATGAAAATACATTATTTCTTGTAGTCAGAAATTTCTTTACTGATGTTTACATATAAGAGAAATCTTTGTATAGTTAAAGGCCTGTCACAAACCGTTTAATTGATATTTATTTATAAAAAAAAGACACCTCTGAGTTAGTAATTTTATTTCTGTAACTTAAAAAAACCTTGAGAGAAGAAAATATTGAACTTTCCAATAACGTTTTCACACTATTAAAGAACTGTTCTTGTTTACAGCAAGCGATGGTTTTACTTTTGTCTCACTGTCATGTTACTTACTAGTAGTGTGCATGCACAAAGTTTGTATCTTCTGAAGAGAAAGTTGAATTAGTGAGAGAAAATGATAGAATAGCTGTTGTGTTGATTAGAACAGAGAAGACATTCTGAAAAGTGGAAGTTTAGGAGAGAAATATAGGTTAAAGGCATTCTTAAGCCAAAAAGGTGGAAAAGAGCATTATGAGGGAAACAAACAATCTAGGATATCAGTTATCCCAAACATTTCTCATGAATGGATTGATTTCTTTCAAAGGAAGCTAAGTTGTAGTTAGATAAAAGATATATAGTTTCTTCCGAAGTAATGGACAGGTCCTTTTGATACATTATGCAGCAAACATATTCTAGTTAAAATTAAATGCTGTGAACTTGAAAGTAATGAATTTTTTGTGTTCCAGAATAAGGAAGAAGTTTCCATAAGGAAAAAGGGAACTTTAAAATTATCTTTATATTTCAAGGAAATGGTAAAGGAACTGATATTGTAGAGAAGGTGTGAAAGAAGAAATCCATTCTTTCTTAAGAAAAGTTGCACACGAATTATCCTTTTGCTTTCAAAGAAAATCAGGTATGAGCTAATTAGATTTCTATGGCAACTGTTTAGGACAGAAGAAACTATGCCTTATAAGTTTTAAGGTTGTGTGTGTTCTAATCCAATCCTATAATCTGGAAGAGAAGAAATGTTGTATGGTGTTTGTTCTTTATATCTGATGTTAAGTTTGTGGGCCCTTTTCTGTTTATGAGATAAGGTTTTATTTATAATGCAGATTTGTATATAGTGCTTGCGAAACACAAATATTTTACAGATATTGGTAAAGCAATACCATAAATTTACACTAATATTAATGGTTTGTAAATAAAGATGTTATTTTAAAATTTTCTTTGTGTCTCACTCAGTTAAGTTAACTTATTATTATAATATTATTCTAGATCCAAATCAGCAATATTAACTAAAATGTTTATAAACCTCAGGCACATAATATGCTGGTATATGTAACCAGGGACAAGACATACAGGGCAGAATAGTACTCCAGAGAACCAGCTTTCCAATGGCATCTGCTGACTATAGAGCTTACCTGTCTTTTTATGTGAATTTTATGCTTGAAAGTATATAAACCTGTAACTTATCATATGTATATCATTGCTTCTACTTCTAGTGCAAAGATTAAAAATATTAGTGATGCTGTCCAAAAATGAGAAAAGAAGAATTAATGATTTTGCTGGAACAAATTATTTAAAATGTTAATAGTATGGTTAAGTTTTCAATGCCAGGGCAAAGAAAGTGTTATGGAAGAAGCACAAAAGAAAGATGAGAGAATAAAGTTTGTAAGTTTCTTGCCTAAGTATGATAGGAGTGAATTGGGAAGAAAGTGAATTGATGCATGAAATACAAGTGAATTGATGCATGAAATAACTTATTTATGCTGTGGATTGTGCTTAAATGGATTTGGATTTTGTCTGGAGAATGGTTTGTTTCAGTGAGAGAAAATGGATGCAGAATTAGGGAAAGTAAGGCTGTATGCTGGTGAGCATGCATATGTATAGACGGTGATGTGGATGAGTGTGAGATGTAAAAGAGAAAGAATGCTTAAGGCAGTTTCTTAGGTCTCAAATCTGAATGAGACACTTATGCCTCATTCAGATTTGAGACCTTAAACGATTCAAGGATACTTGTAGGTCTAAGAGGATATTGAAATGCAATGTATGCTAGTGCTAGAAGTATCATCAATAAGCATTAGTAGTTTCTGGCATTAGTTAGCTTGAATTGGCTAAAAATAATAGGCATTAGTCACTTTGGTTTGCAGTGGAAAATATTGTCACATGGATAGAATGTGAGAGATGTATTTTCATGCAGGATAGAGAAAAAGAGAACAGACTAAACAATGGGTTTTGCAGATAATAGCAGAAGAAGTAGAATTTATCAAGAAGCAAGAGTTGAAAGAGGCAATGCATTTGACACTATTTAGCATAGGATAAAAGCAAGTCAAGTAGGCTGTGGGGTAGTGGGACAAAAAAGATATATGAATGACATGCATCAGAAAATTAGCTCAATGAGCAGATGGCAGATAATAGTTATGGAAACAGAAGTTGAAAGGAGGAGGAAGCAAACATGTTTAGGGAAGGAAATGGAATTTATGTAACTACTGAGAGATACTTATTCAAAGAGCATGTGATGGAAGGTACCTAGCATACTCTGGGAATAACATTAAAGAATTTCTCATAACCATAATTTTGCTATATATTTAAAATTACTTATCTGCATATTTATCCCCAAACCTTTTAATTCTTGCCCATTCAGGATATAGGGATTACTCAAAATTCATATACCAAATAGCCCTCTCTAGTTTTAAAAAGAATGAAAGCTGAGAAGCTTTCACGGTCAAAGTCTAGAATAATATATACAAATATTGGAGAGAGAGAAAAAAAAGTTTGAAAGCAGTAATCAGACTTTGGAGACTCGATCACAAACTGAAGAAAATGCTGATACTGATTCAGCTAGGAAGGCATGCAGGGTACTTGTTTGCACGGAATAGAAAAATCACTTCACAGTGGACTTTGGAAGTTAAAGAGGCAGCTCTTTAAAAGGAGAAAGCATATCAAAAGTTCTTAGTAAGCATATAAACATGTTCCCTTAATTATTACTGATAAAAATGTAAAAATGCAAGCAGGATGTGGAATTCACTAAATAAAATTCATGAGAAGACTTTGGGATGAATATAGAAAGTTGCAGCAAATTCCAAGTACAGTGGCAGGTGGAATTGCGCTAATTATGTTCATTTGTGCATTGTCCCATTCTCCAGGTGCAATATTGGCAAGTGGGTCTTAAGTAGCAGTGAGTTTGAATCTATCTTGTATGAGTTGGAATCTAACAAAATTAAATACATAGTAGGTGTTGTCATCATCATCAAATTCCTGACATGTACCCTTAAGGGGTGTACATGCCATTGATGCCATCTGTTCATGCCCTAATCTTTCTCAGGACGCTCATATCTGCGGTCTCTAGTACTTGGTCATGTGTTTTATTTCTGACATAGCTCTCAGATCCGTAAGTTAAAATTGGTTTGAACACTATCTTGTATACAGCTAATTTAGTGTTCTGACTAATTTCTCTTATTCCATATAAATTTATTCAAATGACTTCCTACCATACCAGCTTTATTGATTCTGTTGTCTATTTCCCTATTTAATTTACCATCTTCAGTAAAAATCGTGCCTAAGTAGCTGAAATGTTTTACTTATTCTATAGGTTCTCCATTCACAATGCAGTTGATATTTTCAGTGCTTCTGCCTATTTTCATTGTCTTTGTCTTGTTATTGCTGACCTTCATACCATGTCTATTACAACAGTTATTCAATTTAGTCAGAGAATCTTCCAGACTTGTAGCGGATTTATTTAGAAGTATAACATCATCCACATAAAGCAAAGAGCTGACATTAACATCTCCAATTTTGATATCATGTTTAATACCACTTTCCTTCATAATGTGATCCATATAGATAATGAATAACAGAGGGGATAATGTACATCCTTGTCTCACACCAGATTTAACATGAAACTATCATTTCCTACTCTGCTATTTAGATCCCCAACAAGGACCAATTTTTCATTGTGTCAGTTGCTTTCTCTAAAGCCTCAAAAAATTCCTCCATTTCTAACTTAGTAAACCTTCTGAGCCTCCATAGCTCAGTCGGTATTGACAAAGCCCTTTGGTCGGAAAGACCTGGATTCTTTTCCCGTTGATGACATGAGGAACCTTTATCTGGTTCTCATTATTTCGACTAAAGGTGAGTTACCTGGTCTCATATGGAGGTAGAGGGTTTTTTTCACCTGGAAACTTGGATTTTTTCGTCCCTCAAAGGCAAACTGGCCCCGTGAACACACAGTCATGAATGCTTAGGACAATATGTGGAAGAGATAGTCCTCACCACATGTCATTACGCCCGTAGTTAACCATGAGTAACATCATGGTAGTCAACCTCGTAGATAGCAGACGGCACATGAATGGAATGGAGAACCTTCTGTGGGACCATAGGCACAAATAAGTCTCATTATTCAGTTTCCCTTTGCCCACATCACTCTACTTGAGACTGCCTGCCATTCAAGAAGATTAGCCTCGTATTTAGTGTTGAATACTGTGGCTACTCCTTCTTTTCCTTGACTGTCATTGCGTGAATATAACATTTTGTATTTATTGCGCAGAAAGATCTCACCAGTTTTTGCCTTTTTTTGTTTCAGTCAATGTTGATCTGGTACTTATCCAGTTCCTCAGTTAGCTCCATTTCTTTGCCATTCAGGCTTCTTATGTTGATAGTACCGATCTTGAACTCTGGTGATGTTGAGTTGGGGTGTGTTTTAGGATTTGTTCCAGTAGCTGACTTTTCGCTGTTCTCCCTGGTTACCTGGCAAAAACAACGGAGGCTTCGGCGACCCCCCCAGTCCACATGAAATTCTGTCATGTTGTACCATCATTTTATATTTTGGTTTAAGCAATAAGAATATAATTTGGTCGGCTAAATCCCAAATTGCCAGCCCATCCTCTTTCGTTCAGTATCTAGGTAGATACCTAACAGGGTGCATCACGAGAAGGTGAGGATTGAACATTAGGTCAGAAGCCCTGGTCTGTTCTCTGCATTCCTTTAAAGGCTATGTGGAGGTCTCCTCTCAGTTATACAGCTTTGACTTTTAAGCGCCCACCCAAGGTGGGTGTTGTTACAGACCTAATTGATCAGTTGCTCGTGAAAATTAAATGCATCATCCTATAAACTTGATGGGTACTTAACAATTAATCATCATGAGTGACTTTAATTATGCATATATTGATTGGTAACAGTGAAATCTCATGAGAAGAATACAGCTAAATGTATTAATCTATTGAGAGAGAGACAGACAGATAGACCTTCCATAAGCAGCATGTGACAGAAGGAACTTGAGGTCAAAGAGTGCTATAGTGTCTGAGAAGGGTAAAAGGATGACAGTATAAAATAAAAGCTTTATTGAATGTGAGTGTTAGATGTAGAAGAGATTATTTAACTAATCCGTGCCAATTTCGCTAAAAGCTATCAACCTGGTGTATCCACCATAGAACTGAGTGCTACCTCTACGCTTGATGAAAAAACTAATGTTATGAGGAGGAGGTACTAAAGCTGTTGCATAAACTGTATCAGTATGATGGGATATCAGCATGGGTGCTAAAAGAGTGTTCAGCTGAACTGATTGTGCTTTTGACCAGGATGTATAATTTGAGTCTCAATACAGGAAAGATTCTGCTGCCCTAGGAAGGATGTATGATTGTCTAACTTGCATTCCTTCCTTATCTCTAGAGTAGTTGTGAAGATTTTGGAAACTTTAGAACTTGCATACAGACATAAGTTGACAGATAATCCCAAATAGCCCAGAAATGGGTTATTTGGGAAGGATCCCAAATAACCCATCTGTAAGCATGGGTTATTTGGGAAGGATCATATTTAAGTAACTTACATTCTGTAAGAATGTTACATTTAAGTTAAACAAGCAGAATGGATACACTGATACTTTTGGACTTTGCTTAAGCTTTTGATAAAATACAGCATGGAAGGCTGTTAGATAAGTTGGAGGATCTTGGATTGGATTAGAAACTATTAGTTTGAGTAAGAGGATGGCTGATTGGAGGCTCTTGGGTTGGATTAGATTAGAAACTATTAGTTTGGGTAAGACTCTAGAAAATCCAGGATCTAAATCTATAATGACAACTTTAATACTGAAAAATAGGACATGTAATTTAACATTTTTTTTTTTTTATTAAATCAAAAATAACAGTTGTAATAATAGAAATAGGACATCACTGTTACTGAAGGAAAACCATCTGTAAGCAAGAATTTTTTTTTCGCTAGAGGTCATGCCAGTGAGTAGCATGTGATCAAATCATCGTTTCTCTAGCTTATGGTTTGAAATGTAACGCAGCTTGTAATGTATATTTATGTATGCTCCAGATGATGAACTTGATATGAAGATCGAAACGTCAGGATAATAAAAAGAGTTATTCTAACACGGTTGTAGAATCCATAATTTCAAAAATGAATGTTGATCACCGTGTAACACTAAAAGAAAGGATGTATCCAAGCATACTGAAGAAGAGAAAAGGAAGTCAGAGAAAAATTGTGGAAGAGAAACTTTGAACAAGTTGTGCTCAGACCAATTGGAGGTTGTTAGGATCAGATTTTCACTATAAGATAAATAATTGTGAAGTGATGGTAATATAAGTGTTCTGGAAAAGATATATTACAAGATGGGAAGATAAAAGCTTTTTAAATACTTCTGTTATTGATGCTATCAAAAATATAATAGGATATTATATTAAACAGTACATAGTGTCCATATTTTCAAGTTGTCAGCAGTTAGGATTGAACAGGTACAGGGTTGATTTTGTTCATCTATATGAATCACATTAAAGTGGTATTAGGCTAAATATTAAACTCAACTCTTTACACAGATGATACTTTCTTAAATAAATACAGTACAAGTCTGCAGGACTCCTTAGTTAAAACTGAATAACTACTGTAACAAATTTGACATGAAAATCAGCAAAAAAAATAAAAAAAAATAAAAAAATAGTGAAAAAATGAATTAAATATGGAAATAGACAACGGAATTGACAATGTTGGTATGGTGGAGAGCGAACCAAATAAATTAAAATGAGTGAAATTTGTGATCATACTAAATTATTATATACTACTATTCAGAGCAATTTTCATTTATGGATCTCGACTGGGGTGTAAAGTAAATGGTTGATCTAAGATTAGAGATCACAAACACCAGGGCAAATTTTTTTTTTAGAGTTTAAGAGTTTTTGGCATTCAAAGGGTTGTCTTTTTTAACTTTAAGTATTTTATTTTTAACCTAGCTCTCAGATCCATGAGGTAAAATTAGTTTGTATATTGTTTTGTATACAGCTGCTCTAGTATTTTCACCAATTTCTCTCTTATTCCATATAAAGTAATCAATTTGACTCTCTACCATAACTGCTTTGCATAGTCTGTTATGTATTTGCATATTTAATTTGCCATCTTAACTGAAATTTGTGCCTGAATCACTGAAATGTTTTACATGTATTATAGGTTTTCTATTAAGGATACAGTTAATTTTTTCAATATCTCTGCCTATTTTCCTTGTCTTTCTGGCATTGAGCCTGATATCCAAATCTCCAATTTGAATATCAGACTCAATGTCACTCTCCTTCATAATGTTATCTGCTGTTATTTACCATCCATATTGAAGGCTCACATTATGAAGGAAAGTAGCATTAGGCCTTATATAATTGGAGATATTTACCTCAGATCTTTATGGTTATATAGAAATAGTTGATATTAAAGATTCAACATTATTTCAAAAAAGAATATATATAGAAATTGGAAGTTTTGAAATTTTGACCAGAGAGCTTTGAGTATACAATCTTCGGCATTGGAGTTGTCAGCTTCCCAAGCCTCTGTATATTAATAGTGCCACCTTTTATTAGTGCATTTTGATAAAGGTTTCATTGGCCTGACAGTTGTTTTGAACTGGTTGGTTCTCTTTAGAGATCAGGCAAAAACCTTAAGAGAGCAAAAACTTCCATTCAATATTATTATTATTACAGGCAACTCCAGGGAGTCATTAGACTCATCGAGGGAGGACCTAAACATCATGTCCATCACAACTATTCGATATTCACACAGTATCTATCATACTTTGCCTTGAACTCATTCATCGTCATAGCACCCACAACAGACTCTGACAGCTTATTCCACTCATTCACCACTCTAAAAGTAAAGAACCCAGCTCTAACACCTTTACTAACCACACTTTTGTCCAGTTTCCATGGATCTCCCCTAGTCCTCCCACAACCATCCCTGTTCTCAAAAATATCTTCTGAATTAATTTTATAGAAACCCTTCAGTAATTTGAATGTTTCAATCATATCTCCCCTCCTCCACCTATCAACCAATTTTTGCAACCCACAAATCCTCCACCTGTTCTCATAAGGTTCATTCCACAGACCTGCTATCATCTTGGTCACTCGCCTTTGGATCCTCTCAACCTCCTCCCCATCAAGAAGAAACCTAGGTGACCAAATCTGGGCACAGTAGTCGAGATGGGGTCTTATCAAGGCTTGATACAGAAGAACAATAACCTGCTTGTCTCTGCTTGTTAATGTATTCTTCAGCAACCAAGTGATTTGATGAGCTGATTTGGCCACTTTTGCAATGTGTCCCCTAAACTTCAACTCCTTATCCACCAACACTCCTAAATCTCGTGCCTCATCAATTTCCTGGAGTACAGTTACACCAATGTAGTAAACTACTACTGCTGCTAATCTTTTCACCCCAAAATCTATAACCTTACATTTTGCCACATTAAATTGACATCCATTCTCCTTAGCCCAGACCTCCAATCTATCCAAATCATCTTGCAAAATTTTAATGTCATCTGCATTCACTATTGCCCTACCCAACTTTGCATCATCCACAGACAAATGAACTGTTCCTCTCAGATCCTTTCCTATATCATTAATGAACAAATTAAACAGCAGTGGTCCAAGAACAGATCCTTGTGGCACACCACTAGTCACAGGCCGTCTTGTGGACTCTACTCCTGAATAAACCACTCTCTGATATCTCTCCATCAACCATCCTGCTGTCCATCTCACCAACCCTATATTCATCCCCATATGCTGCAATTTACTGATTAGAATTCCATGTGGTATCCTGTCAAAGGCCTTAGCAAGGTCCAGTAGAATCACTGTAAATCCATTACCCTTATCCAGTTCAGCCGTCACTGTGTTATAATACGTGAGCAAGTTACTGAGGCATGACCTACCCTTCACAAAACCATGCTGTTCTCGAACAGTATCCCATTTTCTTCTATCCAATCTTGTATTTTCCTCTTGACTATTTTCTCCAAGACCTTGATAATGATTCCTGTTATGCTGATTGGCCTGTAATTTTCAACAGCAGCCTTGGAACCACCTTTATGCAGCGGAACTATTTTCCCCTCTTTCCACCCTCTTGGGACTGACCCAGACCTGAGGCTCAAGTTAAACAAAATGGTCAAGGGCACTGACAATTCTTTAGCCACTTCACGTACGACACGAGCTGGTATACCATCCAATCCCACAGATGTATTGACATTGAGGTTCTGTAATAGACTGGTTAACTCTACTTCATTCATCACAATTCCAGTATAAGCTGTTGGTTCTTCCATTCCTGCGATGTCACCACCTGGATGATATACTCTTGCAAAGTGCTCGCTCAGTAATTCCACTATATCGACTGATTCGGTTACCTCCCTACCCTCAGCATTTTTTAAGATCATTCTACTATGAACATTTTTCCTTTTACTTGCAACATATTGAAAAAATTGTTTGGGATTCTCTTTAGCCTGCATAGCTAATGTTCTTTCATAATCCGTTTTTGTTTTTCTTACCACCCTTGTTACCCTTCTGGCCTGTGCTTAATACTGTTCATTTGCCTGCTGGGTCACCTTTCTCCTTAAATTCCCTCCACAATTGTTTCTTTTTTTTGCAGCTCAAGCTTAATAGCGTTATTCATCCATTTAACTCCTACTTGATTTATTATTCAGACTCTTGGTATACAGTCAACCATTGCCTCCTGCAAACACTTCTTAACTACCTCCCCTTGCAGTTTTACATGCCATGGCACTAAGCCCAGCACACACACCTAAGCTTGTCATACTTACCAGCCTGGTAATTCTGCATGTACCCTGTCTTAATTGTAAATCCTACTCCTTTAGCCACCTCCCAAGTCATGACCTTATGGTCACTCTCACCAATTGGTGGCAACATGGTCATGTTCGTTACAGCCACATTCTCAGTTGCAATTACTAGGTCAAGCACTCTCTGCCCCCTGGTATTTTCCACTACATGCTGCCACAGATAGTTGTCCCTTAATAACCGCATAAAATCCAATTCCTTCCTCCCATGTGCCCTCTCCTCTTTCCAGTCAATGTTACCATAATTGAAATCACCCATAATAATTACCCTCCTTCCACTCATTTCTTCTATTTGCCTATGCATACTATCCCCACCATCTATTCCATCACCTGGTCTATAGCAGCACCCAATTGTATATTTTGTTCTGCTAGATTCTATCTCACACCAAACAGCCTTAAATGTGCTCTTTTCTCTATCCTGCAGTTCAACTTCTATACTCCTTGGCTGCAACTCATCAGCTATCATCAATAACACTTCTCCCCCTTTTTATTCACCCTGTCACTCCTGAACACGCTATACCTGTTGCATTCAATTCCACTAGCTTTATCATCTTCTGTCAGCCATGTTTCACTAATACCAACAATCTGTGGCAAGGCCTAAAATTCTTCCTTCTTGTTCCTAATACTCCTGGCATTAGTGTACATGAATTGCAGAAGCCCATTTGTACCATCCCTACTTTGATGCCTTATACTAACTATCCCATTCTGATTTATTGTCCTTCGTACTCGCTCGGGCATAATATACTCATTCATACACTCAACTGCCTCCCTAAAGTCTGCATATCTACTCCCCCCCCCCTCTTAATAAATCTAGTTTCCCTGAGTCTGTACATCCACCTCCACATCATTCATCAACACTTTTTCAAGCCTCCGTACACCAACTCCATTCAAATGTAACCCATCCATCTTATATAGGTCCTTTCGCCCATCGAACTCATTCCACACATCCACAAATTCCACACCACTCTCCATGCATAACCCACGCATAAAGTCATTGGCAATTATGGCCCTCCTCCTGAACAGTTCACTGTCATACCGCGGTAAAATACTCACCATCCTAACTCTCTCACTCTTCTCTTTTGCTACCTCAAGTAATTCCCTCACATCCTCTATCATTTCCATTTTGTCCTCTTTCAAATCATTTGTTCCTGCCATGATTATCATCTCTTTCACCCTCTGTTTTTGCACTCGAATCGATTTGCTGACGTTCTTTATGTTTGCACCCAGCTGGTACGACTTCGTCAAACTCTCAACTATCACACCTCTTAATAGCGAATCCCCATACAGCACTCGCTCCTTCATTTTATTGATGTTTACGAACATTCTATTATTTGTCGTCACAGATTTTCGCCGGTTATTAGTTGGTATGTTCAGCACACATTTTTCCATACGCTCCAGTTGCCTTTTTGCTCGGTATATATACCAATAATACCAACATAATCTGATATCAGAGAGATGTATTTTTCATAAGTGAACTGTCAGTCAGTGTGTGTAATAGTAATTATCAAAGAAAGAGTCATACATTTTACCAAAATAAAGCTTCATGGCTCTTTCTTTGATAATTGATGATGTTACGTTATACTCTTAATAAATCCAAATAGAAGTATGCAGAAATCCCTACTTAAATTGAATGTGTCATGTTCAGTTTAGGTAGGGAATGAATTTTGAAGTTAAATAACTACCTTAACTTCAAAATGAAAATACAAATTTTATATTAAAAGTGCACAATTAACAATATGCAAATTTTAAAAAAAATGTTTATGGGAGTTTCTAGTTTGACCTTTAATCAGGCTCATTTCCATAAGTGAAAAGAAATAGGGACCTTCAGCAAAATTGTAATTATTCTCATTAGGATGATATAATGAATTGTAATGATGTTGTTCCTCTCCACTTACATTTGATAATGCTCAACTTAAGAACACCAAATCCTCTTTTCTTGGACTGATTGTTATCCCTAATCTTTCCTCACATAATCACATCACTTTTTGTAACATCAGCTTCCAGAAAACTTGGCATAATTTTTTGCTCAAGATGTTACTTCTGTGCTGTCAGTTGCTTCTTCTGTACAAATCCTAAAGTGTGGGAAGAGTGCATCAGCTCACATTTGAATTGATGCACCTAAGTCCTTTCTCTAATTCTTAATGCAGTTCATTAAGAAACTTTTTTTAATGCAGTTCAGAAGAAAGTAATTCAGTTGACTGATGACACTTCTCTTCAGCTGCTATCTATGAGATAATGGCTGAAGAAAGTTCCACAGAACTAGCATCCCTCATGCAGCTTCCCAACATTCTTTTACAATTGAACTGCAAATTAACCAAACCTGAAACTCTCAGTCATCTTTTATTTCATCTATCCCAGTTCTGTGGAACAACCTTTCCCATGGACTTTCCCAAGACAATATCAACAGATTACTTTGTTTTTGAACCTAACCCACACACACAGCATTAATTTGCCATGGCCCCTCCTGTGTGGGAGTGGTATAAAAAAAAGTAATATTAAAACTGGCCTGGTTGTAGTGGATAGCTTGTGTGATTTTCAACCCATACACTGCATGGATGACCTTGCACCAGGTGATTTTCATCACCTGGCGAAAGGTCACTACACTTCTCATCGGAGTCCTGAAAATGGCTTGAAAAAATTTCAAGCCCATACGTCAGTCTTCTGGATTATATAACCCACAGTGCTAGCATGTGGGTATACAGTATTTTTATTGGCTGGTTATAATCAGATTGGTGGAGGAAAACTGGATTGATATATTATTCCTCTCTATACCTACCTTTCTTTCATTCACATGCCAATGTGAATTATAATAATTATAATTAGTTGAGTGCATATTACTAAGCTTCTGAACAGCTGTTTTAGCACACTTTTTTTTTTTTCAATGTAAAATTTTACTTGCTTGATTTCTTTTATTATTAGGAGATCTGTATGGAATTTGTAGACCCATCATGGGAAGCTGCACTGAACCAGCAACATACCTAACATACACTACTTGGAAAGAAGTCAACAGACAATATAGTGTGAGGAACAAACAGCCATGATGCCCACCTTAATAAGATGCAGGACCTCCTTTTGCTGCGATGACTACAGCAATCCTGTGGAGTATACTTTCCATAAGCGTATGATAGTGATCAGTGGGAATTTTGGACCATTCTTCCTGTAGTATGTAATGAGGTCCTGGACTGTTTGTGGTTGCAAACATCCCTTGACCTCACCTGATGCTCCAGTTCATCCCACAAATGTTCACTAGGGCTGAGACCAAGGTTCTCTTGACGTTCACATTCAGAAACCACTCAGTTACAGTAGCAACTTTACGACACAGTGCATTGTGTCGTAAAGTTGTCACTAACCATTATGACAATGGTTAGTGCCATAGAAATGCCACAAAGTAGGAAGCATTATCCATAGTGTTCAGATACATCTCAGTTCAGTGTTCATGGCACCACAAAACAGAGTTCTGAGGCCAAACTGGGGGAGGGGGGGGGGGATCTATCATCACATTGCCACCTCCAAATTTCATAGTTGGGGTTATACACTCTGGTAAGAGACATTCACTGGGCATCCACCACACCCACACCTATTCATCTGCTTGGTAGAGGGTGTAGTGTGATTTGTTGCTCCATAACACAACTTCCACATCCCACTGTACATGCTCTTTGCATCACTGAGATGATTCTGTTGGTTCGGGTAATGTGGGGCTTGCATATTGCTGTCCTATCATGTTGTGAGCCTTGGTTCTGAATGTTTTTGTGCAGATTCGTGATCCAGTCAGTGCTTTGAACTCTGCATTCAATGTGTCAGCTGATGAATGGTCATGTTATCCTTTGTAGCACCCTACGGTCATGTAGGGTGCTACAAAGCACTTGCAATTGACTCCATGCATTTCCATCTCAGTATGGTATCACTGATTGTTGACCTTGGATTGTCCAATTTGTCAACAATTTGCCAAACAGATAGCCCTGCAACATGACATCGTATCACAATGCCTCTTTCAAAGTATATCAATTTCCTTCTCACAGCTATTTCACCTGGACACAGTTGCACTTTGGGCACATCATATTTCTCATTTATACGAACTACAAATGTGTCTTGTTACATGGCATGATGCATCTTGCTCATAGGAGTGTTGGTTGACTTCTTTAAGGAACAAGCAGTGTATTGTCCCTTAAATTCATACTCTTTACTTTCACAACCCATTCTGGTAATACTTTCTGCTTACTCACTACTCTCTATGGAAACATATATTCTTCACTTCCTTTCTCACTACAGTATACAGACTCCAAGGATGGCATGTTTTTTCTTCTTCTTCTCTCCCTTCACTTTATGTATCCCTTTTGTATTTGTCTTTTAACACTTACTCATGAACTTAATGTGTCTATCCTAACCTTTACCTGCCTACCGAAGGCTGTAGGTTTAATCTTCTTCACTCTTATGTGTGATCTCTACTCGCAAGAGGTTGAAAACCTGTTGTATGTTAATACCGTGAGTGGTCTGAGGATAAAATAACTGAAAATCTGCTATAGAGACCAAACATTTAACTTTTGCAGCCATTTCACCTTCCCTAAACAGATTGGTAGTCCCATGATGGGCAGTGATACACACACTAAATCACACAGTATCTGACCACTCATTAGCAAGTTAATATAATAAATTTAGTTTAATCCTTTATCCCAGTGAGAGCAAAGTTTGTCCCTGAAAATATCTTCAGGACTGAATATAGTGTTGTACTAACACTAGTACAACACTATACTAGTGTTAGTACAACACTATATTCAGTCGTGAAGATATTTTCAGGTGCAAACTTTGTTTGCTCTCACTGGGATAAAGGATTAAACTAAATTTATTATAGTCTAACCTAGTGAAAAATAAACTTTCAACATCTAGCAAGTTAATATTTGGCTTATAGTCTAGAGTTACTTCTGCAACTGATTGCAGTGATGATGAGCTAGGAACTGGTAAGCTAGCTCACAGTCCATGAAATGTTGGTATGGAATACAAGCCAAATGCTGAGTTGCTAATTAGTGGCTGCCCATATTTTACTGTACTTATCTACTGAGTTTTATATGCCAGTTATTCCAAAAAATAATGCCATACCCCATAAAGGTAAACTGCTCTTGGGAATGATTAAACACAGTCCTGTTTAATTGCTCCCAAGTCTAGAACTCAATGTGCTGTTTTTATGGATTAGTTCTATATTTTGCTTGTTACTTAGCTTGCTATTTTTTTTAATTATGGTTCATGTTATCACTGATTGATCAAGCATTCTAAAATTTATAATTTTAGAAATGTGAACTTTTTGCTTACTCTTCCAAAACTAGTAGAAAATTCTCCTTGAAACTCAAAAGTGCTTTAGCATAACAATTGAAACATTCATATTTTCTTCTCATAATGTCTTTTAACCGTTTCCTGAGTTAGTCGATCTCTTGCATGGGCAAACAGGATTTTTCTCCCGGAAACTTGGGTTTTTCGTCCCATAAATTCAAGAAAATCGACCATAGAACCCACATCATTTCAGCCAGTAACATATCCTGTTTGGGTTAGGTAGTACCAAGAGATGACATCACTTGTTTGCTCAATTAGTTGCCATCTATAATTAGTGATAGACATGGGCCATCTATCTCTGATTGGCTGTTTGTTGGAGATTGAACTATCCACTCAGTCTCCAAAAGCTAGATAGGGTTTAAAGGCCTCACTGCTCCCTATAAGGGAATTAGTTCCCTTATAGGCATTAGTTGAGTTGATTGATGGTTATCAGTCTAAAAATAATACTTCATGATCACTTTATGAATAAAATTGCAAAGATCATACAGCATTTTTTGGTGAAGTATGAATCATATACTTCACCAAAATATTTATTATTATTATTTTTAATTACAGATTATTATTAGAACATACTCATTTATGCATTAATTATAATAGACCTACAAGCATCTGTAACTTGCATGGATGTCATTAAATAGTTTCTGATTTCTTCTTTCAGAATTTTCTAGTTTGACAAATTCCAAATCATCCATTTATTTTTTTTTATATCACTCTCACTATTAAAAGGTGTTAATCCTGTATTGCATTTTGTAATGTTGTCACGAGGATTAAATAATCTTGAATCCTGCTTTTGAGAAAATTAACTGATTTATTAGCTGTTAAGAGAGTCTCAGTACTTTGATACGGCATTGTTGTTATCAGAAGTTACTATTATTATTGTTTGTTATAGGAAGAGAAGAGAAAGGCAGGAGGCTTACATTGTTTAAAGTGGAGGTGGGCAAAGGTGATCTAGATCTGGACAGTACCATGCATGAAATCATGAAATAATAATTTTTAAAAATTTGCTGATTTTTCAGAATGTTTTAGCTTTCTAGTGTCTAGTTGATATCTTTTTGTTTAAAAGTTACCACTTCAGTATCATACTTGCTGTTAATGATAACACAATGTTACATGGTTGAACACTGCCACTAAGAACACACAGCTATTGCTGTGTTGGCCAGAGTGTTAATTATCCTGAGTTCTTTTGAGCGGTGGTGCACAATCTGCTGCAGACAATGTATTTTGCCACATTGTCATTCTGAATATGTTGCTCAACCATCTCAGTAGTCTGAAGAAACATATTCATTATGTATACAAATGTATAAAGTACAAATGTAAAAAAAATACTGAAATAGAAAACAACTCCTTCTTTACTTGCATTTCCTTCTTCAATGCACTAATTATCTGCCTACCAGTCATGTGCTGATTTGCACTAT
The DNA here is from genome assembly GCF_054136105.1 of Typopeltis vanoorti. Taxonomy (NCBI): domain Eukaryota; kingdom Metazoa; phylum Arthropoda; class Arachnida; order Uropygi; family Thelyphonidae; genus Typopeltis; species Typopeltis vanoorti. The sequence goes on along the minus strand of NC_143566.1, from coordinate 27,384,146 downwards.
GCATCAACTTGCACCCTTCTCCCTCCAAAAAAAGAAAGAAAAAAAGTAATTAATACCGAAGCAAGGAGCGAGGCTGTTTGTCAGTCAGATGTAACTTCAGCCATTAAGAAATTAAATGTTTACTGACCTTCACAAGAGTGGATGTGATGATGAAGTGATGATTCTTTTGCTTTATAACAAAAAAACATTGTCCTAGCTTGACTAGGAGAAGTCAAGTCTTGCTACTTTAAATTTTATGTTTAAAGAACCTCTCTAAAATATTAGCATATCCTTAAAAAAGTTCAAAAAGCATTCAGAGTCACCTCTCCCCCACACACCTCAAAAATTCTTGATTAAAAATAAATTCATCCAAAGATTGTATCCCTCCCTCCTCCCCCATTTCACCAATTGATATACAGAATATACTGTAATGTCACTTAGCTTTATATTGAGCAATTAGGATGAACTGCAGAAGTCTTAGTAAAAAAAACACACATTATCATCATCATCATCATCAAATTCCTGCCATGTACCCACAAGGGGTGTACAGGATATGATAGTACTACATGAAAAAAATTACATCATTATTAATTTCCTATCTACAATTTTCCTTCAAATCAGCCTGTTACTTGTCAACACTCCAACATTATCAGATCTTATATTTCTATCGTCTAAAGCACTTTGTACCGTATCAATCCACCTATATCTTGGTCTTCCTCTGGGTCGTTTTGCTGCCAACCTGGCAGAGAACACTTGTTTTGCTAATCTTTCCTCGCCCATTCTGTTTAAGTGACCATACCACCTGAGATTAGCTCTGCTAACGCATTCCTGGATGCTGACAATGCCAAGTTCTTTCCTAATATCCTCGTTTTTAATATGATACTGCCATTGATGCCATCTGTTCACGCCTATAATCTTTCTCAGGACTCTCATATCTGTGGTCTCTAGTCTTTGGTCAAATGTTTTACTTCTGACCCAGCTCTCAGATCCATAAGTTAAAACTGGTTTGAACACTGTCTTGTATACAGCTAATTTAGTGTTCTGACTAATTTCTCTCTTATTCCATATGAATTTATTCAATTGACTTCCCACCATACCAGCTTTGCTGATTCTGTTGTCTATTTCTATATTTAATTTACCATCTTCACTAAAAATTGTGCCTAAATAGCTGAAATGTTTTACTTGTTCCACAGGTTCTCCATTCACAACACAGTTGACATTTTCAATGATTCTGCCTATTTTCATTGTCTTTGTCTTTTTATTGCTGACCTTCATACCATATCTATTACAACAGCTATTCAATTTAGTCAGAGAATCTTGCAGACTTGTAGCGGATTTATTTAGAAGTATAACATCATCTGCATAAAGCAAAGAGCTGACATTAACATCTCCAATTTTGATATCATGTTTAATACCACTTTCCTTCATAATGTGATCCATATAGATAATGAATAACAGAGGGGATAATGTACATCCTTGTCTCACACCAGATTTAACATTAAACCATCTTCCTGTACTTCCTTCAATTCTAACTGCTGACTTACAACTCAAATAAAGACTAAGTATTGCTTGATATAATGTCCCATTGACACCATATAACTGCAGCGTATTGAATAGCTTCTCACTTGGCACCTTGTCATATGCCTTTTCCAGATCGACAAAACTTAAATACAGATCTTTGTATATTCCCATGCTTTCTCTACTATTTGTCGTAAAGTGAAGATCTGATCCTGACAGCCTCTATTTGGCCTGAATCCAGCTTGTTCTTCACCAAGCTTTTCTTCCACAATTCTTCTCAACCGTTTCTCGAGTATACTTGCATAGATCTTGCCAGGAACGCTCAGTAGGGAAATACCTCTGTAATTCTCACATTCAGTTTTATTTCCCTTTTTATATATGGGTACTATGAGAGCTCTACTCCAATCATCGGGAATTCGTCCCTCTGTCCAGGCTTTCTGAACTATGCAGTGCAGCCACTGTAAGACTCTTATACCACCATATTTCAGCATTTCTGGTTGAATATCATCTACTCCTGCTGCCTTTCCACATTTCAAGCCTTTGATGGCTTTTTCTACTTCAAATATGGATATGTATTCCTGACTGCATGCCTGGTCAATGTTTTTTACCACTGTGCTGTCATCACTGCTTGTTTCATTTAGCAGTTTTTCAAAGTAATTACTCCATACTTCAAGGATATCTTTTTCTCCCGTTTTCATGTCACCTTTATCATCTCTAATTCCTTTTATAGCACTCTTTCATCCATTCTTAAGCTTCTTCAACAACCTCCAGAATATTTTGCCACCTTCTTGATATTTATTTTCTATATTCTTGCCAAAGTCCTACCATGACTTTTGTTTAGCTAGTTTTACACAGTGTTTAGCATTCTTGCATTTGTCTCTATCTTCTCTAAGAGCACAAGCTGACTTATTTGCCAGGAACTTTTGGTATGCTTTCTTCTTTTCCTTCACTGCCTCTTTAACTTCCTGTGTCCACCAGGGAGTTCTGATTTTTTTTATCCTTACAGACAACCTCACCACATGCCTCTCTGGCAGAATCAATCAATGTTTTCTTCAGAGTTTGCCACTGAATCTCCAAGGTTTAATTCCTGTTCTCAAACTCTTTCATTTTTTCTTCAATAATCTTTGTGTATTTTAGTCTACAGCTCACATCTGAGAGCTGCTCAACTTTTATTCGCTTTAAAACTTTCTTACATGTTATTCTTTTCAATATGAAATTCAATTTTATCCTGCTCAGGACTAAATAGTGATCACTTCCAATTTCAAATCCTCTGTACACTCTGGTGTCCTGCACCAGGGAGAAAACTTCACTATGAACAATAACATAGTCAATGAGACTTTTCTTATTCCTAGCCTCTTCTCTCCATGTGAATTTGTGCACATTTTTATGTTGGAACATGGTGTTAGTAATAACTAGTCCATGTCCTGAGCAGAAATCCAACAGATATTTGCCATTATTATTAGCTTTGCTCTTTTCTCCAAATTTTCCCAAAATATTTTTGTATGTCTCACAATCATTTCCTACTCTGCTATTTAGATCCTCAACAAGGACCAACTTTTCATTTTTCAATGTGTCAGTTGCTTTTTCTAAACCCTCAAAAAATTCCTCCACTTCTACCTTAGTAGAACCTTCTGTGGGACCACAGAAGGTTCTAATAATGTGGAAACACACATTATATAAAATTTATTCCTGATAATAATTGCATAAAGCTCTAAGGGATCTGGACATCATCACATATGCCTTAAGTAGTCCAAATCCACTGCATTTCCTCTCCTCTTTCCAGCTTCCTGTTGCCCTAATTAAACACATTTTTTTATGGTCATATATAGGTCACATATCCCCCCCTCCCAACAAGAGTTAATTTGGTTCTTCCATGACCATGGGTCCCATGACTTGAGTTACTTTGTGTCTCTGTAAATGGAGCCAAGCCATTTTACCATGACTTGATTACCTGCATTCTTCAAAAATAGCCACAGGGCTCTAGGCAAATTTGGCTTATATGTATCTCTAGAGTCCTCCATCTAGATTTACATCAGTGCTACAAGACTCCAAACTTTTGAAAATAGTGAGTTCACCTCAGTGCAGCAATGGTTGCTTAGAGAAGATAGATCATAAATGATGGGGCTAGAATCCAGGCTTGTTTTTTAGTTTTTCACAAAGGTTTGTACTGTACTAGACTTTGAAGTGGTATATGTTGGTGAGTTACTCCTGAGATTTACTTTAAGATATCACATTGCAAACATCAGGTAAAATGCCAACAAAATTTTTTCTTCTGAAACTGTGACATCTTTTCCAGGCTTCAGAACTAATGTTGCAGTTAATTGTTAAGACTGTAAACATGCTAAACTGGCTGTCAGTTACATTAACCAATATAAGTCATCAATAATTGATACTCGTTTGGCACATTGTATAGTGCATTGCAGAAAGATGTTTATGTTCATACTTTGCATATACAAACTTTTTTATTTTATTTAAAAAAAAAAAGGTAATGCCTTTTAGGGACTAGGCGAGGCCATTTTAGCCCTGTCTAATATTTTGAGAGTTAATGGGCAGTTCAATCTCCACCAGTAGCCAATTGGAGATAGCGGATCCAAGACTGTCACTAATTAAAAGAGCTTTATCCAACGTTTAACAGTCAAGGTCAGCTATGCTGGGTTAATACAGTAATCTATCCCTTCTTTCTGTCATTTGTAGCATTGTAATCTAACCAGTGATTTAAATAGCAACTCCTGATGGTGACTTCCCCAAATCCTAAATTAAAGATGTATTTGAATTGTCATAAATTTCAACATGAATTTATTTGTTTTCTAAGAAGGAATATACTGGGTATGTATTTAGATATATATTTAGCTGTATTAACATAGTTAAATGAAACCAACTAGTTTCGCCACATATTATTATTGTTATCATCAACAGACCTCCATCGAGTCAAGAGACTCATCATGGGAGGTCCCACCTCACATATGCGCAGGTCATCGTACCTTGACTTAAATGCATTCACTATTCCTACACTCACTGCACTCTCAAGCAATGTATTCCAATTACCCACCACTCTCCATGCAAAAAAAAAATCTACTCCTCATCCATACATCTTCCAGGGATGCCCCCTCGTTGTCCCCATCTCCAGATATTCTATGAAAAATCTCACCTATGCTAATCTGGTAATTACTCCTTACCAACTTATACTTCTCGATCATGTCTCCTGTCTTCCTTCTATCCACTAGACTGTGTAATTTGCATTCTCTCAGTCTGTCCTCATATTCCACATTCCAAAGACCAGATACCAACTTAGTCAATCATCACTGTATCCTCTCCAACATCTCATTATCCTTTTGCAGACCTGGCACAAATCTGCACAGTAATCCATCGATGAAAGTCTTGTACAATGAAATCAAAACATCCTTTCTTCTGCATAACAGTGTTGTCCACATTATTCCCATAATCTGCTGTGTCCTCCTCACAATTTTAGCAAATTGCTCATGAAATTTCATGTCTCTATTCACCACAACCCCAAATCCTTCATCTCCTCCACCTCCTCCAAAATATCCCCACCAATCCTGTACTCTGCATTCCATCTTTGTTTCCCAAATTTTAAAACCTTACACTTTGCAACATTAAACTGACTTTCACACACATACTCGCCCATTCAAGCAGTCTGTTTAGGTGCTCTTGCAAAGCTACAACATCTGCTATACTTCTCATAACCCTCTCCAACTTTGCATCATCTGCAAACAGCTGTATATCACCATTTAAGCCCTTTCCAATGTTATTTAGACATACAAATTAAAAGACAATGGCCCCAAAACAAACCTCTTGGGCACATCAATAGTTACTTTTCGATGCTGGGATATTGCTCCTCCATACACGAGCTGTTGATACCTATCAGATAGCTACTCTCCAATCCAGCATACTAATTTACTATCTGACCCAATCTGTTCCAATTTAACTACTAGTTTGTCATGTGGCGATCTACTGATTTCTGCCCAGTTCTGAATCCTTGTCCTCACTAACTTTTCCAACCGCTTGACCACTCCAGGCAAGCAGATTCACCTATAATTTCAAGCTTTAGTCTTATCACCTCCTTTATGAAGCGGAACAATTTTGTCATCTTTCCATTCCTTTGGGACCTGGGCTAATCTAAAACTCATGTTAAAAATATAAGATAAAGCTGTTAACTCCTTGGAACATTCTCTTGACACGTGATGAAATACCATCACGTCCCATGGCCTTGTTGACATCAAGTTTACTCAATTCCTCATATACTTCCTGCTCACTCACCATCACTGGTTCCTTCCGCATTCCCACAGTTCTTAAGTTCTGCATTATGTTACAATCACAAGAATGGAATACCTTAATGAACTGCTTTAAACCTCTACTATATCCTCCTCATTGTTTATCCTTCTTCCATTGTCACTGACCAACATCCTCTTCCCATAATCATTCTTCCTTCTACTGGTCATATTTAAAATAACTCCATAGGATTTCTTTTAGCATCATTTGCTAATTGCTGCTCATACTGCACTTTTGCTACCCTTACTGAGTCACCTTCCTTACTTGCTCTTTGTATTTCTCATGTAACTGATTACCTCCACAATGCCTCTTTCTTCCAGATTGTATGCTTCACCTTTTCAGTCATCCATTTTACACCTACCTTATATAATCTCCTCACCTTTGGAATACACTCAGTCATCATCTCTGCCAGATAATTCCTGAGTTGAGAGACCAAGCAGCATTGATCCCCTTCCCATATAATTCCTCATTCCATGATATTGCTGCAAGCTGGCTCCCGAGTTTGTCTTAATCACCTGCCTTATAGTTCCACATAACTCTTTCTCACAAAAGTCTGATATTGCTGTCCATCACCCAAGTAATCACTTCATGATTACTTTTACCAACTGGAGGATGATGTGACACTTCATTTACCACAATATCTTCTGATGAGATAATCAAATCCAAGACCCTCAAACCACGTTTGGCCTCTGTTACATACTGCTTAAGGTAGTTATCTCAAGAAATTAATTCCTTTGGTTCCTGATGCTTACTCTTCATTCCATTCTATATTACCATAATTGAAATCACCCATAATGATCACCCCCTTTTCTTATTAGCCAGACCAATTTGTCTAAATGTTTCCTTCTCACTGCCTTCCACATTACCAGGTCTATAGCAACACCCTACCAAACATTTCATCCTGTCTACCTCCACTTCACACCATGCTGCTTCAAAACTGCTGTCAGCATTTACTCCTGGCATCTCCATCCTGGATGGGCACACCTCCTCTGCCATCATCAGTAACTCTTCTCATATCTCTATATCTCTTTTCCTGTTAGAATGTCATTCTGTTGTAACTATGCCTCACTTATACCAACAATTTTTGGACAAATGAACTCTATCAATGCTACAATTTCATTCCCTTGTTTAGAATACTTCTAGCATTTGAAACAAGGGGAATGAAATTGTAGCGTTGATAGAGCTGCCTTCTGACTCATTTCTAACACACTAGCTCGTTTTTGTTTCTATAACAAGCCCCACTACCTCCACTTCTCGGGCATGACTCCTCTACAATCTCCTCTATCCATTCCTGTCCATCATCACTGATACTACATCCCTTCCCAGACCTATGTATATAATATCATCCCCACATCCTTGATTGTCTTAATCCTTTCTTGCACACTCACATATCTATACCTGTAACCATCATTCACGGTTTTCACACTCCTCCTAGTTTTTCTGTCCACTTTGTGTTCTCCTCTCTTATTCTCTCCACTCATGCCACTCACCTCTACATTCACAAACTTGCCTACCTTACTCTCCTGTTCTTCTACAACACCTCTTGCTTCAAATCAGGTCTTACATTTACTTCAGTCATTCTTTCCTGCAGCAACAGTTTTTCCAACTGACTCGCACCAAATCCATTCAAATGTGTCCCATCTCTTTTATACAGTTCTATATATCCCTCATCCCAAGCATTCACAAAATGAACTCTTCTTCTGACACAACTCTGCTAGGATACCATTCAAAATCTTCTCTGACCTTCTCAACTCATCATTATCATACCTGGGTAACATGCTGACCACCTTACTTACCACACTGTTATCTTTCACTCTCCTTAACAGCCTCATGACATCTCTCCTTTAATTCTTGTTACCAGTCAGATCATTGGTGCCAGCTACCATCTTTTTTGCTCGTGTACTCCTCTTATCCAATACTTCAACCACACTGCTCATTCTACCTCTCAGGAAACAGACCTTGTGCGCCTTTTCATTCACCACACCTCTTATCATCGAATCTCCATACGTTGCCACTCTCAAGTCATTCAATATTTCTTTCAAATCATTCACGCCATTCTTCCTTACATTTCTATGCAAATCCATAATTCTCCTCAGTTCAGTCCTCATGTTTAATCTCTTGCCTTATCTTTGCCAACCCAACTTTTATATCTTGAATTAGTTTTTCAGTGCCATTTATGCAATTGCATTTGTACTACCTTGCATGTCTGCTGTCTTATTGCTCACCACTGCTAACTCTCTGTCATCTTTGCACGGTGTCTTACAAATCAACATTGCTAATTCATCGCCACTTTTGCCTGCTGTTGTACCACTACTGCTTAAGTACTCAGCTGTACCACCTACTTCTGAAGCTGCATCCATGCTCTTTTGCCTGCTATCGCTTACATTCAATGATATCTTATAATAAGTATACCTTGTGGTTTTTTATAGGTTAGAATTAGGATGAACAAAAAAATTTCAATAAAGGGATACCATGAACTATAACATTAATAAAATACTGAAATGTGTAGCTTACATGGGTCAGCTATTGTTCAATGATGTGTGCATGGTAGTTGGCTGAAAAGTTAAAGCGAGATGTGCGAAAAGATCGAATGAATGATTTCTAAATATCTCATAGGATCATTTCTTGGTTTCTATTGAATATGCCTTGTGAGCATATTCAATAGAAACTTTTATGTTGGAAGCTTCATTTCTCCAACATACACGCACACTGTTTTGTGTGTGTGTGTGTGTGTGTGTGTGTGTGTGCACGCATGCCTGTGTGGGAGAAATGAAGAGCTAGGCCCAAGTTGTCCTCTGTTTGTTATTGATGTCTACTATGGTCATCCGCTCACAAGGCACACTCAGTAGAAACCAAGGAATGATAATTGGAAATGACTCATTAGATCTTTTCACACATCAGACTAACTTTTCAGCCAAGTATCGTGCACACATCACTGAGCAATAGCCGACACATGCAAGCTTCCATGCTTCATGTGTTTTTTGTTTTTAACTTATTGTAACAATTCCTATATGTTTCAGTATTTGTTCAGTAATGTTATGGTTCATGTTAGCCCTTTATTATAATTTTTTTTACTCATTCTAGTCCAAACTCAAAAGAAACTGCAAGTATATGTGGTTTCATTTAGTCAGTTTCATTTAATTGCATTAATTAGGCCAAATAAATCCAATATATTCGTTCTTATAATTTGATTTTACTGTTCAAAAATTAACATATTCATCATTTATTATTATTATTTATTATTTTTTTTTTTGTATTTTTTAAACCTCACTTTTACATTTTTGATGGATTATCAGTTTGTAATTATATATTAATTTATTTTCAAAATATTGTGGTCTAAACAAATATAATTTTTCAAAAGATTCTAGCCTTTGTCTTTAGTTATCAGCTTTATCTTTTGAATATTTTATTTATAGGCGTGCCATGGAATTATGTTTTGCCTTAGTGAACACAAATAACATTCGTTCAATGACAAAAGAACTGCTCTCATTTTTAGAAAAAGCAGATCCAGACTTTAAGTCACAGTGTTCCTCTAATCTCTGCATTGCTGCTGAAATGTAAGAAATCCAAAATTCTCTAGATAATTTATTTTGCATTTGAACTTGCATAACTAAAGTTTTATCAATTTGTTTTTAATATACTTTATTTATATTAAGTTAATCGTCAGAATAATGTCTTTATAATTGATTTGCTATGTGGGAAATTCAAATTGGTTCATTAATTGGAATGTTGACTATATTATAATTAAGTGTTATAATTAATAAAATAAATCCTGTAATGCAGTGGTTCTCAAACTGTGGGGCACGACCCCTGGGGGAGGGGCGAATAGCTTGAAGGGGGCGCAGCATACTTTCCTACATATAAAAATTAAAACTGCCCTAAATCAGTTCTAAAAATAACAATAAATAAAAATACAGAAAGAAAAACTTTTAATGATACAGGTTTTAATTATAATGAATTTCAAAATAACTAATAATTATTTTCTTCACTCGCACTTATAAAACACGTGTGCCAGAGGCAGTGTTGATAGTTCGGCAGCAGCCGCATCCTCTTCCAGGCAGCACTATACATGTGCAGCTGAAAGCAGCGACTTAATGACATCTCATTGGTGCTTGTTTCAGTGCAATTGTGCTGCTTAAAGCACAGTTGTGAACTTAGAGTGGCCATTTCTAATATTACACCATGTTTTTGATAAACTTTGTTCTCAAAAGCAGGCCCATCCATTACATTAGATTTTGACATTTAAATGTTTCATTATTTTTACAGAGAAAAATTAAATACTTGTTAATTAAATGTTGTTTCATTTCAATACATATTTTGGTTAATTGCAAGTGTTAAAACTAATTTTTATTGTAGGCCTAATATTGTGATACTTTAATTATTTTGTGTCAAAAACTATTGAATAGTATGTAGAAAACACAAAATAAACTGAATAAATCGTCAAACTTAGTATGACTTCTATTTTGATAAATAAAACCGGCGGAGGAGGGGGGGATGACAGTGTTTTCTCTTGCTCAGGTGGCGCTCAGAGGTAAAAAGTTTGAGAACCACTGCTGTAATGCATTTTATTTCTGCAAAAGGGAGTGGGAAGAGCTACTTTTTTTGAAGACAAGCAGGCAGCTGTCTCCATCCTTCAAACCTTCACTTTGAGCTCAAGCTATTAATGAACCAAGGCTTTTCGGAAGGGAAATATGGCACAAAACTGCTCCTTATTGTCTATAATACAAGTGTGATTTCTGTATATGATCAGTTATTTTGAGATGTGTGTGTGGGGGGGGGGATTAAAACCTGTTTTGGGAGAAAATTCAGATTTGACTGGCTTAGAACTGGCTGAAGAAAAGCCTTAACAAAGGTCTAGTAGGGCAGTGTTCCCTATTTGGCTTACCTCCCCCATTTTCCAAAAAAAAAAAAAAAAAAAAAATTATTCAGCATCCCCCTGGAAACTACTTTCTAAGACCTGACCAGCTCTACCTGATACATATAAAAGAAAATCATATGAAAATTCGGTCAGCAGCTCTCGAGTTTTAAGCAAACAAACAGATAGATATGGAAACAAATCTGGGTTTTATTATGCATTCTAGTAGAGATTTTTGAAGTTTGGAAATAAGACACTTAGAACCGAAATTTTAAAACTATTAATTGCACATATGTAAAAATCGCACATAAAATAGTAAATAACGATCAGTAATATTAAACACAATCCTAATGAGAAGGATGAGCCTGGTGTGCTGCTACCAATTTATTTATATTTCGCTCTATATTTGTCAGCAGCATTCAGAAATCACTGCTATCAGCTATTTGCAGTCAGTTTCTTTTTTTAGTTAAAAGATTTGTGACCACACTGAATCCACATTTCACTAAATATGATGATGGAAATGCAATTAAAAACTCTTTTACTACAGCCCATAATCCAGAATAAAGTATGGGCATCTGCTTTTACAATCTGCTTTTTATTGGTATCCATTTTTGAATTTTAATTTCAAATCCTCATTAGTTGTTACTTCTATCAGTTCTTCTTGTAATTGTAAAGATTCTTCTGTGTTTGTACTTGAAAACAGGTCCAAAACCTAATCAGGTATTTTCATTTCAAGAATATCTTTAAATCATTGGTTGACATCACATTGAAGAACCTCCAAGTGCTGACAATAGCTGAGCATGTCTTTATCACATTTTTTCACTGTTGATAGATTTGGAAACTGGCTGAATTCTCGTTGTCCTAAGTTTTGTTTGTACAGGACAGGGTTTGACACAAAAGCAGAAATAACATCTTTTGTTTTTATTAAATTCAGCTCATCTCCTTTGAACTGTAGATTTGTTTCATTAAATTTGTTAAACAAGTCGGTCAAATAAGCTATGTCACTTTTCCAAATAAGGGAAATAGGGCAGTGTTCCCTATTTCCCTTATTAAATTCAGCTCATCTCCTTTGAACTGTAGATTTGTTTCATTAAATTTGTTAAACAAGTCGGTCAAATAAGCTATGTCACTTTTCCAAATAGGGCAGTGTTCCCTATTTCCCTTATTTGGCTTACCTCCCCCCCTTTTCCAAAAAAAAAAAAAAAAAAAAAAAAAAAAAAAAAAAAAAAAATTATTCAGCATACCCCTGGAAACTACTTTCTAAGACCTGACCAGCTCTACCTGATACATATAAAAGAAAATTGTTAAACATTTGTTAAACAAGTCGGTCAAATAAGCTATGTCACTTTTGAAATTTTTTCCATTTTCACCTCTATTTTCCCGTTCTTTACCTTCAAATACCTCCATAAATTTAAACCTTACTAAACTCTGTACAAAAAAAGAACCAAAGGAAATGCTCAAAGAAAAAGGCCTAAATACTATCAACCTTTTTTCCTCCTCCAAACAGGTTATTTGTTATACCGATGGATCGTCAGACACCAATATGATTAATGGAGGCGCTGGTGTTCTCCTTCTACTCCTGAAAGGTGAAAAACTTTCAATAAAGGTTGGATCTGGGAGAATCGCTTCCAATTTTACCAGCGAACTCTATGCAATAAATAAAGCACTGGAAGCCTACTTAAAACTATCATCATCTCAAAAATCTGAAGGAATTATAATTTACAGTGAATCAAGATCAGCTATGGAGGCAATTAAAAATGGCATTACCAAGCTCACACAAGACATCCATAAACTCTTAAATCAACTAAAGTGTTTAGGGAAAAGTTGCATTTTACAATGGATTCCTGCTCATGTTGGCATTGATTACAATGAAGCAGCTGATAAATTAGCAAAAGAGGCCAGAGAACTCAACCAAGAAACTCACATGATAACTCTTGCTGATGCCAATGCACTAGCAAAAGCTAAATTAATTCCACTGAAATCAGTGAAACAACATTAAATTCCCGAAATCACTGCTGACAGAAAGACTTCCACCACGATATTACGAACAGGACATAATAGAGGAATGAAGATCAATACAGATGATACGAGAAACTATAGAAACTGCAACAACTGCCCCAATACTGAACTGACACCCACTCACATCTTTACCTATCCAGCAATTACAGCAGCCTTGCAAGAAATAGATCCTAATCCTGAACAACAGCTCTATACAAACAAACAAATCATCGACATAGCCAAAGCAGTACAAGGAGCACACGGAAACATCTAAGACTCTTCAAAGGACAAGACAACAACAGCAACTTTTGAAATTAATCAAGTTAGCTTGTAAAGAATCATTTCTGTTTTTTAAAAACAGAGATGATTCTGTAAGCACTGAGTCAAAGGGTTTATAAAATTGATTCAAACAGATACCTTTTAATAGACTACGAACTTCTGTATGGAACAGCAAGAGATTGAATTCTTCATCGTTTTCAATATAAAGTTGTCCAAACTGTCTGTTTGGACAACTTAATGCACTTAATTTAATGAATGACTTTTGATTTTCTTGACTGCTGTAATTACATAATGTAATGACCTGTGTAGGCAGTCACTCAGGTATTTGGCAACTAAATGTTGACGATGAATTATACAGTGTACAGTGAATGCATTTGGCACCGCCTCTTTGAAATATGCAATAAAACCGCGATAGCACCCTACCATCGCTGGAGCACCATTGGTAGCAGCTGACAAGATATTATTCAGAGGAATTTCTTTTTCTTTAAAAAACTCTTCCAATGCATGAAATATTGATTCTCCTTTAGTGTCAGTTAGCAAATTTTTAGCAAACAATACTTGGTAAGTTTTTTCTTCTTTTTTGTATCATATATGCTAAAAGTAAGGCTTCATTTCCTGGTAAAATAGACTCATCAAGTTGTATAGAAAGCTGGGTTTTAAAATACTCACATAATGAGTTTTCAAAATCCTGTTCCATTTCATCAATTCTTCATTGCACTGTATTATTGCTCAAAGGAATTTTCTTGATAATATCAGAGGCTGGCTTGTGCTGTACAGTGCGTATGACCTCACTAACAGCTGGTAGGATTAGTTCTTCACCAACATTATGCAGTTTTCCCAATTTAGCAATCAGTAATGAAATGTGGTAAGAGGCACGCAACCCATCATCATCTAGTTTGGATGCTTCTGAAAATGTACCTGCTATTATTGGTTGTTTCAAAAATTTTTCTTTAAGTGCTTGAAAATACGATAAATCCTTATTTTTTTTATCAGCATGAACTTTTGTCAAATGTTCTTCTAGTCTTTCAAGGCTTTCATAGATTCATTTGAAAAAGCCTTTTGACGAATCAGGCACATTGGTAATGTTTTGTTTGTAGGCAACTGAATAAAGCCATATTTCAAATATTCAATATTATATTGTCTACATTTCTTTCTTCTTGGGTTCAGCCATGATATCTGTTTAAAAAAAAAAAGTTAAATTTACAAAATTACTAGAATGCAACCTAAACTAAATTATTTTTACAAGAAAAGGTATAAAAATATTTGCATGAAACCTGCTGTTTTATTGCAACAACAATAGTTTGATTTTGTGTAATCTGTGTAATTAAGGTACTGACTAGGTATCAAATATACACTTAAATTTTTATGCACAACATCAAATTGCTAACTGCTTGTCACACAATTCAGAAACGATCTAAAACTGATTTCATATGTCTCACATATTTATAGTATTATACAGTGAACAAGTCATAACATGCACATGTTCTTGCCAATTTACTGGACTTGTAAAATCCTAATCACTCAAAAGTGCGCACCCTCCAACACTTTGCTTGTTAAGACCTGTTGTCGGACTTCAGTGCTGATCAGCAGTAACTTGCATTTTGTACATTTCCTTGGAAAATAAAGCAACCATTGTGACCTTTACTTACGTTATACAACAGTTATATCATACATTTTTGATAATTTTTTTTCAGCACCTAATATTTGTTCTTGATGTATTCATAGATTTTGTTTATGAGGCCACCACCACCTCCTGGTCCATTTCATCAATTCTTTGTTGCACTGTATTATTGCTCAAAGGAATTTTCTTATAATATCAGAGTCTGGCTTGTGCATTACAACTAACTGACACTATAGAAAAATTGATATTTCATACAATGGAAGAATTTTTTAAAGAAAAAGAAATCCCTCTGAATAATATCTTGTCAGCTGCTACCGATGGTGCTCCAGCAATGGTAGGGTGTTATAGCGGTTTTATTGCGTATTTCAAAGAGGCAGTGCCAAATGTATTCACTATACACTGTGTAATTCCAGCATCCCCAAGGGGGGGGGGCAGTACCACCCACTTTGGGAACCACTAGTCTAGTGCATATGAAACCTGTAATGGTATTCCTTTAGGCAGTGTAGTGTTTTGAAGAAAAAAAACGCCATTTTTGTAAGGTTATGTAGCTGCTGTTATAATTAATATTATAACTAAACAAGAAATGTACTTTTAAATGGGGAAATTATCTATTTGGGATGAACCCAGGAATTTGCAAGTCATTTTGTAAAGAATCATCATCATCATCATGCTTTTTCAAGGATTTAGGCTAGAGTGACCTGTTTTGGCCTTAGAAGTCATTGTTGAATCTCTTTAGAGGACTTCCTAGTTTTCTTTTTCCTAATGGTTCATAATTTAATACTTGTTTTGGTAATCTTTCTGTTTTCATTCTTTCAACGTGTTCCATATAGTTTTTTATTTATAAAGAAAGAAAAATGAAAACTGGAAATATGGTGTAGAATTTGGTGAAGTAATCATTTCCACCTTCCTATTTGAATTGGTTATGTTTTAAGAGTTAACTGAACATTTGTTATCCAATATACACACTATCCCAGAAATATGAATATGAGAGGTCATTAGCATAGTGCATATTGCAAGCAGGGTTGTATGTGGCTTACAGAAAAGTCTTTTATTTTAGTGAATAAAATTAGTAATTTTAGTCATTATTTTTGGTTATATCTTATTTCCAGACCATAAATTGAGTGTATGTGTGTGTGTTGTTTGTGAAATTTAATATGAGATATCATTTAGACAGCATTTTTTGTGGCACAGATGCATGCAAGATAAACGGTGGCCAAGACTTCCTTGTTCACTGAGTTTAGCATGAGGGATTTTGTATGATGTGGTGTATATTCTACGTATTCATTGCCATGAGTGACTGGGTTATGGTACAAAAGCGAGGGAGATTCGATGATAAGAGGTATGCTTAATGAGAAAGTGAAGAAATCATGTTTCCCAAGTGCAAAGATCAAGGATGTAAGTAAAGCTGTTAGTTTGCAGAAGGGAGAAGTGAAAGAGTTGATTGTTTTGGCAGGAATAAATGATTTGAAATAGGAGAAATATGCCATGACAGAGGATAGAGTTGTTAAAAGAAGTGAAAATGAAGAGTAAGGAAGCAAAGATTGTGAAGATGATGCTCAGTATGATAGGACATGCCCTTCTATAATATGACAGAATTGAGAAGAAGGGCCATGATTGCTAATGAGTCAATGAGAAGATTGTGCAGGAGGCATGGTGCATAGTTTATGGAGTGAATTTGATGGACAAAAGGACTTATAGATGCCTTTTGAGAGGGATGGTGAGCAGAAGTATGGTGAATGTAGCAACCTGAAAATGTCGGCTTGCAATAGACAAAGGTGGAGATGGAACCATCTTCTTTTCTTTGTATGTTTAAATCCAGAAAGGGGATGCCCTGTGGGGATTCTTTTTCTAATGTAAATTTGATGCGTGGATGAAGAAGGTTGACTTATCTATAAACTGAAGTAGCTCTTGTTCGGAATGACTCCAGACTGTGAAGATATCATCAATATATCGAAGCCAGAGTTTTGATTTGGGTTTAAACGTTCCATCTCCACCTCTGCCTATTGCAAGCCGACATTTTCAGGTTGCTACATTCACCATATTTCTGCTCACCATCCCTCTCAAAAATTTGGCATCATTAAATCATTGGTAACCAGAGCATACAGATTTTGCTCCTCTGAGGATTCTCTAAAACAAGAATTGGAAATAATCAAAAACACAGCCACTCTAAATGGATACAATCTCAAAACAACTCAAAAAATCATCAGCAACTTCTCTACACATCAACACCTAGACAAGAACAAACCCATAGGATTCCCATACCTTATATCAAAGGCATCTCTGAACGGCTCTCAAAAATTATGAAGAAATACAATCTTGCTGCCACCTACAAACCCATCAACCAGATCTACAACCTGTTGCCTTCGCCCAAAGACAAACTTTCACCTATGCTATGAGGTTCCATGCTCCTGTAAACTCTCTTATTATGGACAGACAGGCAGATCAGTTTCTAAAAGCATTTCGAAACATCAAGACCATATCTGCCTCATCAAACCATAAAAATCAGGCCTTGCTCAACACAGAGTTGAAAACCCAAACCACAAGATCCACTGGGAAAAGACAAAACTCGTACACAGATCTTCATATAAATATGAATGCTTATATAAAGAAAGTGCTGAAGCACTACTTCACAGACCAAATCTAAACCACAATGATGTTCTTGCCATCCCTAAAGTATGGGAAATTGTCATACAAAATTGTGTAAAAATAACTTAACTGTAATTTAATTTTAATTTAATTTAATTCAATTTAATCTAATTTAAGTTCAGGCCGCAACGCGCCACTGCATGAAATTTGGATTCCATTGTACGTACGCGCCCTATCCTTTGTGTCATTCCTAGTATTGGTCTACTGTACTGATGATGTCCTAAGATACCTAGGATGAAATATTTATGTAATAAAAACCTACTACTGTGGTTCATGTGTTAAATTTAGTGATGAATTCTCCACAGGTTTCTCTATATAATCAAAACTTATATATGCCTGATGGACTACATTTGAATGGTTGTTTGGGAGTTAGATGTTTGGAGAAAGTGTTGTCTAGTGAGAATTTGGAAGTGCAAAACAAGTGAAACTGAGATATTAGTGGGGATACAATCAAGCATGTGTCTGGCTAGTCCTGGGATAAATGAGTGTGTATGTGCATACAGAAATGATTATGGAATGCTAAATGCGATTACACAGGCTTTGGATTCTAGTGTATTGGTAATGACATTACACAAGGATAATTGTGGGTCCAGGGTGGGGAGGGTTGAAATGCATGCAGAAATTATAGGCATCAGTAAGATCTAGTTGACAGAAAACGATATATTTACGGACATAGGAACGTAAAGGTATTGCATTTTCAGGGAAGATAGAGAGAATAGGACATGAGGTGGGGTATTGCTAATGGTAGCTGAAGAACGACATTGAACAAAATTAAAGAAGATTTTAGGTCTGGGGGAGATTGTTCATTTGAGGCTATTTTGTGTGAGATAGAGGCCAGTAGGGCAAAATATATTGTTGGTAGCTGCTATAGATGGGGGTTCCACAGGAAGATGCCATGCATCAGCAGCTTATCACAACAATTGCAAGCTGAGCAGTTATGATGGAAGACTTCCACTATGGGGACATAGTTGGAGGCAGGAAAGAGAGCATGGCATGTTGGAAATGGAATTGATACAGTTGCTGAGAGATAATTACCTGAAAAAACATGTATAGATACCAGGAGTTTGTAGATCCGTAATTCAGAAATCCTCCTCTGAAGACTAAATGTGGAATGCTTGCATGCCACTTCAAGAATGCAGCAAGACATTAGTCTCACACTGAGATTTACTGCTACTAATTTTACAAATGATTAGACACAATACTTCCATCAAAAATATGTAATGCAATATACACACACACACACACACACACACATATGCACACAATTCTCCATTTACACGGTGGATTGGTTCTAGAAAAAAACTGTGTAAAAAAGAATGTATGAAAAAATAGAAGAATGGTTCCAGATGTGAAAACGTGATACGAACAGTAAGTTATTTTCAAACAAATATGTGAAAATCATTGAATAAAACTTTAATTTTAATGGAAGATTTTTTTATTTTAAATACTTATTTCAAGTATATACATATGTATTTTTCTTAAAGAAAAAAGGCCCAAATACACCCATGCATATGGTTATTAGTTAAATTTTATTTGCCGTCACTTTCTGACAGCAGCCGCATTCTTTTGTGTGAGACTGGAATTAAATCACTTCCATCACTTGAAACACTTTTGTCCTGTTCCATACTGCAATGGCGAAATATTTTCTTCAGTAAAAGGAACTAAATAAGAACTAATTTCCAATAATTCTGAAAGTTGATTTTTTTTTACCATGAACTCTGTAATTAATCATTGAGATCCTGTTTTGACTAGATCTTTGTATAATTCTTCGTATTGCACCATACGTGACTTCAGTTAATTTTTAAACTGTTCAGCTTGTTCAGTATTTGGATCATGTGTAAGAAAATGACTTTGCAATTTACTAGCCATTTTGAAGCCCTTCTTTAATTAAGCCTGCCGTGAGTAGAATCTCTTCATCATCATCATCACTTTTTTCTTTTTCATTGAGATTCTCAAGGATAGATTCTATTATTTTCTCATTACTAATAGCCTTGTCAACTATCAATTCTTCAATATCTGCAGACAAAAAATCATCAAATCCTTCTTTGCTAACTGCATGTGCTAATCTGATGATATTGGAATATTCAGTTGTATGCAAAGGTATGGGGTTTTTCCTTTTTCACACATTCTGGCCAAGTAGCTTTCCAGCATGCATTTAAAGCTGATGGTTTTAATTCTGATAATGCCAACTTAGTAAGTGTGATGTAATCCAAAATAGAAAATTTCTTCCACACATCAATAACTGTCAATAAATTATCCTTATCTAGTTTATCCAAAATGTATTGGAATGTTCTTGTAGTAAGTTTTGAAGGTAGTGATCACACCCTGTCTAGTGATTGTATTAAGGATGTTGTATTAGGTGGCAGAAAACAAAATTCCACATTCAGGTGTTCTAAAACAGGATGGCCAGGTGTATTGTCTGTAATCAATAAAACTTTAGAGTCCAGATTTTTTCCCATCAAATAGTATTTAACTTTTGGAACAAACATTGATGAAACCATTCATTAAAAATTTCTTTTGTTTGCCTTCCATTGAATTGGTAACGTGTTAAAATCCACACCTTTCATTACCCGTGGTCTTAGGGATCAATTAATGAGTAATGGCTTTAATATACAATCTCCTGAAGCATTGCTGCAAAATAATAGTCATACGATCCTTAGCTGTTTTAAAGCCACCAACACTTTTTTGTGATTTCGCTATGTAAGTTCTACTTGGCATTTTTTTCCAAAAAAGTTCGTTCTCATCTGTGTTCCAAACTTGATCAGGAGTGTAGCCACCATTTTCAGTAATTTTGGACAGTTTTGAAAGAACTTCCCTAGCTGCTGGCTCATTTGCAGATACAGCTTCTCCTTTTATTTTTACATTATGAAGCACATATCTTTTGAGAAATTTTGTAAGCCAACCTGTTCTTGCAGAAAAATCACAATTGTTGTTTGATGTTGTTGGCTCCTTTTCCTGAATCTGCTTGTACAACTGTAATGCTTTCTGTTTGATGACATTTCGATCTAAAGGTATTCCATTTTGGAATTATTATTATTATTATTACATGACATCTCCAAGGAGTCCAACAGCTCATCGAGGGAGTGCACCTGCTCTACAACTCTGTCTGCAACAACTACACCAGCGCCATCTACCACTGATCACTACCACTAGTATTTCCACAGACAATCACAGACATCCATGCCTGTGGCGGGATTCGAACCTGCAGCCTTTTGGCTGGAGAGTGAATATGCTAACCACTCGGCCAGCGAGGCTGGCAAAGAAAAATTTCCTCTAGTCGCCGACTAGATTCGACAGCAAGTCTTCCTTCATGCGGTCAAACGTTGAGGTGTGCAAATGTCACCTCCACTGAGCTACACAGGTTTCTGTCCATATCACTAGGGTCTTTTCCATCTTCACTTTTATAATGTCTCTCATACACAATGATAACTTGGCACCTAATTTTGTTCCATAAAGAACAAATTTTCTGATGGCCTCTTCATTTTTATTAATCATTCTCACTGTAGCTTTGTTCAATTCAAATTATTTCCCTAAGGATGTTGAACCTTCTCCAGCTGCTAAGTGATCTAAAATTTGGATCTTACTTTCTAAAGAAATAGCTTTTCTTCTTCTGTCGAACTGAATTATCTGACATCATGATTAATTGGGTAATGTTATGAAAATATCCGAAAATAATCAATTAATTTTACTAATTTGGTATTACATGTATAAAACTTCAAAATTTAATACATACCTGTATAACTCTATTGCATGAACAAAACACAAGATGGGTAAACAAGAAATGATTGTTTACAATCATTTGTTTACAATCAAGTCCCCAAAATTCAGGTACATGTATACTGTTCTAGGAAATGATAATTATAATCGAAATACCCTTTTTAACAGAACTGAATTCAAACAGAAATTTTTAAAGTGAGCACCATTTGAATCATGTTAAATCAAAATATATCGTGTAAAAATATAATTGGTTTTGTTTTCTAAACTGTGTTATTTTGAAATCGTGTAATAAAAAAAAAGCCATGTAAAGAGAGAATTAGCTGTATATATTATTTTTTTAATGTTCACTTCCATCTCAAAATATTGTAAACCAGTAGTAAAATCCTGCTGTACAGACTGCATGTGGAATTTTTTTTAAAGCTACTCTATATTGTTTCTGAAGTCTCGTATTAGCAATAGTGGTCTTATTCCATGGTAATGACAATTATAGATGATTGTTATTCCGTGGTAATAACAATCATATATAATCTAAATATTAAAATAATCCTTTTTCATTTTGTATTCTCTGCATGTATGCTAAACTAATTTGATGTAGCTTGTTGCACTTTTGCAACACATTAAAATTGGTTTTTATATATTTAGAAAAAAAAATGCTTATGAAATAACTGTTAAAAATTGCAAAAATTTCCATTCTTTTAGGTATGCACCAAGTAAAAGGTGGCATATAGATACAGTGATTAAAGTATTGACAATGGTAAGTATAATCTTGTCATTCTACAAATAATGAAAATGATTATGTTCAGACATTTATATTACCCCTATACTAATGTAAACTATGTGCATATAATTTTATTTTCTTTATATTTTGTGAAAGATTATCCTTCAGCAGTTATAGCTGGCTATTCTCAATATTTATCTTGATTTGAAAGTCACCATAGAATTTAACAACTATGGAATACTGGGAACCAGGGAGTTATATGTTAATATTCTGTAGGTTTTGCATCTTTGTAAATATCCCTATTCTTCATTTATTTTTTCTTTCTTTCTTCATCAGTATTTATTTATCGTATGGCTTGTACACATGGTTAAAAGACAATAAGATATAATACACATGAGTATAGATAAGATACACATATATGATTAAAAAAATAAATAAATAAATAAAAAAAGTCTACATTCAGGCAAATACAAATATGAAATTTATGACAAGCATCAGACAGAAGAATAGTCATATTTTAACATTTAGGTTTTTGATCCAGTTGATCACCTCTGGGGATAGGTCAAAGATATCCTTAGAGTCACCTGGATATGCTGTCAGCTCGCATTCCTGTACTATATGGTAAATGTTTTGGGTCTCGGCTCCACAGGGACAGTGGGAATTTGGTATCTTACCCCACTTTGAAAGTAAGTTTCCACATACACCATGGCCTGTACGAATCCTGTTAGCCGTCGTCCATATATTCCTGGGCAGGTCAAATCCAGATGGTTTTTGGAAGATGTTTATGTGATTGCGAACTATCATTCTGGCTAAGAATATTACGGGCGGTTTTTATAGTAGGTCTTCTGGATTTTAGTCTATTGGATAAAGCATCTGGAATAAATTCATGTATTGGGAGATTTTGGTTATTTAAAATTCTTTTATATTCACGGAGCAAGGCTTCCTGTCATTGCAGTTCCGGAGGAGAAATATGGCTCAAAGTGGGGAGCCATTGCAAGAGTGTACTCTTAATGCAGCCTGTTATTAAACACAGAGTGGAGTTAAGTTGAGTATCTAGTTTATTGACATGGTAACTATTGAGCCAGACAGGAGCACCATACTCTGCTGCACTTCGTTGGTTAAACTAGACCCATTGCAGTGCACTGCAGGGTTGTGGCACTTGAGCCCCATATAGTACCACAAAGCTTCTGAACTATGTTCTGGTGCGAACTTTAGCAGCAATATTAATCATATGCCGTTTATATGTCAAAGTTATTCCCAGATATTTAGGTGTCGGATTAAGCAAACTTAATGTTCCATCAGCATATATCTCTGGTTTTTGATTTACAAGACTATTGTTCAGGTGAAAGCAAGAACATTCAGTTTTACCAGAATTTGGTGTTAATCTCCATTTTTTATAGAACTGCCATAAAGCCGACAGATCATTTGTCAATATTTCTTCACTTCTTTTGATAGACTTGTCGCTGATTGCCAAAGCTAGATCATCTGCATAAGCAAACTTCCTGCTGGCTGTTTCAGGAATTGTGATGTAAAGGCTAAAAAAGCAGTGGTGCGAGCACTGAGCCCTGAGGTAATCCATTCTTAAGCACGCTCTGTTTACTGATGCTTCCTCTGGTGACTACCCTGAAATATCGATCACACAGTAAGTTGTTTAGGAGATGACCCAATATTTTACATGGGATGACCTTAAGAAATTTATATATGAGTCCCTCCCTCCAAACAGTATCGTAAGCCGCTGTTAAGTCAATAAAGACTGCAGTAGTCTTCAGGCATCTTTGAAATCCTGCTTCAATGTAGGTTGTTAAGCTGAGAACTTGATCTGTGCAACTGCGATCTCTTCTGAACCATGCTTGTTCTATTGGGACACGTTCCAAAATTTTATTACTGATCCTGTTCAATATTAGTCTCTCCAACAATTTGTAGGTTGCACTTAAAAGGGCTATGGGGTGATAGCTTTCGGTTCTGTCTGCTGGCTTGCCTGGTTTTAACACAGCAATGATTTTTGTCCTTTTAAATTCTTTAGGAATGCAGCCACTTTCAAGTATATCGCTAAAGAACTTAGCCAGCCACGATATTGCATAAGGTCCACAGTGCGTCAGGAATTCATTATGAACATTGTCAAATCCAGGAGCCTTCCCCATTTTGATATTTTGAAGCGCCAAGGATATTTCCTCACAAGAAAAAGGCAAAGAGAATTGTTGATTCTTTTGAGTTACAGACTTCATAGCCTTTAGTTTGCGTTTTACCTCTTTAGTATGTTCTTTATCTATCAGAGCTCTAGAAAGCGAAACAATCCGAACTATCTGATTCGGATTGACAAGAGGAGATTTCTTTGGTACAGAGGGGCTTGAACCAAGCTTTTTAAGTAGCGACCAGGCTTTTCTACTAGAGTGTTTGAAATCTATGTTTTGAGTTATTTGAATCCACTTTTCCCTATGAGCAGAATAGAGACTATGGAGCAATTCTTCTTCTTCTATCTCAGGATCCTTACTTTCAAGGAATTCCCGATACAGGAATTCGCTTTCATTGTATTCTTTTTCACGTATTCTTTTTGGTAGCCTCGAGGAACGTGTATTTTTGTCACCACTATAACTACTCCAGCGACCCGTGTATAGTTTTTGTAAGTTGGGGGAATTCTTCTAGGGCGTGCATCTGGATCTGCAGTGAAGTTTTCCCAGTCAGCTTTTTGGAAATTCCATCTTGCTCTAGGAAATGATGTTATGATTGAATTTGGGCTCCTAATTCCATAAAGATGGGACGGTGCTGGCTATTTGGAAAAACTTCAAGAATATGTCTGAAAGTCTGTAGAGGCTGATTTTCACTCTCAGTGGAGACGAATGTCAAATCTGGGTTATATTCCTTATTCCAGGCTCTTGATTTAAAGGTGCCTTTTTCCTTGGCATCAAAAACCAAGTGAAGACGGTGTTGATCTGCCCATTCAGCTAATATTTCCCCGTTTTGATCATTCCGATCGTATTTCCAAGAAGTATGATGACTGTTGAAGTCCCCAGAGTACACCGTTGGGTGGGAGTATATCTGTAGAACATCATTTGGCCAAACAATTGCAGGTGGTTTATATACATTCACAATCGTAATGTCCGCTATTTTAATGGTGATCTTATGGATTTCATCATCAGTCGAAGAAGATATCAGCACAGCATTCTCAATACCATTTCGAACATGTTATGTTGCCGTAGAGAATGTCGTAGCCAGGGATTATTGCTCTAGATTTAACTTGATCTTCAGTTTCGATATGCGATTCTTGAATGAGAAGTAGATCAACGTTTTTTCTCGTAGAAGTTTAGAAAGACATTGACATTTTGATGCGCTAATACCCTCAACATTTAAATGGAAGATACGGATATTATGTCCAATATTCCTTATCAGCTGGTTTGAAGAAGAACCGTTGTGAAAGTTTTGGGTTTTCATGCGTGAGTATGGTCAGGAGATTGCACAATGGTCTGGCCGCCAGTCGCTCTAGCTCTTTAGCATGATCCAGGGTGCATCACGAGGAGGCGAGCTAGAATTGCACCCCTCTTTATCAGTGTTCTGTGTGATAAGAAGAAAGAAGGAATCTATTGATGTGTTTCTTGAACAGCTGAAGGTTGTAGCATTGGGAGAATCCAGTGAGGGAGACCATTTCAATGAACAGAGGTATACATAGCATGAAAAGGGGAGGGGTTGGTTTGATAAGTTTGGAGCTGGACAATAAATGGATGTTGACTGGCAGCTGCTTTTGTCATCACAGTCCTGGAGAAAAGAGAAGGAATGATGGTAGCTAGTTATGCTGAACATTATCCATGAAAGTAAGTTTGGAGCTGGACAATAAATGGATGTAGACTTGCAGTTGCTTTTAACAGGATAATGGTAGCTAGAAGAAACACAGGAAAGAAAGCAAACATCCATGAATGAGTGGTAGGAATGAATTTGTGATAGAGGGATTATTGGTTACTCAGGCTGCTCTCCTTACAGTGATCTTAGAGAGGGTTACGGGACACCATCCAAAATATGCGATAAGTATTCCATTGTTGGATGGATTTAAGATTTATACAATGTTAAAAGTGTCTTAAGCATAAAAATGGCCTGAATTTCTTAGAAGCTGAAGAAGCCATGGCTGATATGTGTTATATTAATATGTAAAAAGGCTGAAGGTAAGTCAGCTTTATCCTCATTTACCAAATACAGGATTTGGCAGATCAGTGTAAGGAATAGGGTGTACTGTCATTAGCAATACTATGAATAGAATTTTAAGCTAGTGAGAGAAAATATTTGTGTATAGGAGGAAGAGGATGAGTGAAAGTGCAGAGCCCTGCAGTAATTCCTGCATTAGTAAGAAAATCTGAGGAGAGATGTCTACCATGGCATGTAACGAGTGACCAGAGAGAAAGGTGGTGACTCAATTGGAAAAAAGTTAAAGGCACTAAATAAGATGATAGTTGGCTGATGATGAAACCCAATCAGATGTCCTAGAAATATCAAGAGCAACCACTCCAGTTTCTTCCATTCTTTCCATGGTTTCTCTCCAAGTGAGTGGTGGTGAAGGCTTGTAGAATATGTATAGATTGAGAGTAGTAGAATCTTTATTTCTGGTCACTAGTTAGCTGATGGGCCCAAGGTAGAGAAGTTAGCTGTTGATGACCTTCTCCATGGTTTTTGAGATAACTGAAGTAAGGCAATTGGATAATAATTGGCTGACTTTTATTCCCTTTTTTTCTTGGAATGAGCTGAATGTAGGCTTGTTTTCATTCTGAAGGATAGATGCCAGTTTAGTTGGAAAGATTAAGGAGACAATGTAGGAGAGATACAACCTACTATGCAATGTAGCGAGTGACCACAGAGAAAGATGGTTATTGCAAGCTACAATATAGGATGAGTAAGATACAGGAGTTTTGATTTCAAGCCACTTATGATATGCTGAATTTTTTTTCCCTTGGACTCTTGGGCAAACTTATTGGAGAACAGTGGCTTTGGATAGTAGTCAGTATGTATTTTGACTGAAATGAAAGAGGAGGGCTTTATTCTAATAAGAATTATTTCTACTATTCTCTCTCTCTCGTTTGCTGCTTCATGTAGAGGATATAGATGAAATGAAAGAAAAGTAGAAGCACAATCAGTATGGGTTACATTTAAGCTATAAGTGTACATTGGGTGTTGCAGCTTATGTTATTATGACTTAGAAGAAAGGCACATTTTAACAGGTAGACAAATTTAGTACATTTTAATTAGCATGTTCTCATGTTCTCCAACTCTCAGCTGAAATCCAAACAAATCGTGACATAGTCTTTACGTTTTCTTCTCCTTTCCCTGTGATTGCTTCATAAAAAGTAAACAAGGTTTAAGATCTCTCCCCATGTTTTAGTTTGCCCAACACGTGATCTCTATCAGGGAATTAAGTTCTCTATTAGTTTAATGCCTGTAATTACCTACTTTATGGTATTGCAGTAACTGCTGTGAATTTCAGATTAGAAGACTGTTTTAACCATCAGCTTTTCACTGAAGACATTTTTTAAAATGTGAATCTGCCCACAAAATATCATACATTTACACACTACATTAGTATGTAATTTTGGATTTCACACAACTTTTTAAGTGCAGCAAATTCTACATAATATAAAGTACTTTGGGAAAGACCTTGCACATTTTAAAATGTTTGATACATCTAATTGGATATTATTGGGATGAGGAAGGGCTGTGAATTCTTCATTCTATTTTTGCCATAATTTGCAGATTGGGTATTTCCTTTGGAGTTATAGTTATGGCCAGGGCTGAGGGCATCGATAGCTTCTTTCTTTAGCTGGAAGGATGACTTCTTTGATTACAAATGTTCTGCCGTAATTGGGACTTATTTATCTTGCTCTAAATTATTAAACTTTTGGGTTGTTGTTGTCGAGTCGATTAAAGAGCTTCTCGATATGAACGTGGATCTGTAGAACTGCTTTGGCAATCTGTTGAACTTTGATGGAGTAGAGCTTTTCTCTAGGGTTATTGTCAATTTTCTATACAGCAGCAGCAATTGCTAGACAAGAATAAATATGGACAGGTGTTAGTTCAACTCCTGGACAGTTTTTGCATGTTTCATAGCTCCTACTACCGTCTGGCTGAATTTTCATGCCTTTAAAATGTTCCGTCCTTAGTCTGGTGATGATTATGGTTATTTTTCTATTTTCATTAATTTCACTGATTTCATTCTTCTTCTTGATAGTTTGTTTTACCAGTCTTATTTGAGATAGCCAAAGATTATGGTATGATAATATCAACAGAAAAATCAAAAACTATAGCCTTTAAAGGACAAGATCCAGCAAGAACTAAAATAGTAATAGATAACAAGATCTTAGAACAGGTGAATTCATTTAACTACCTAGGATGTATGATCACATATGAAAATGAAAAAGATATAAACGTAAAAATTACAAAATATTTAAAAATAACAGGTGTAATTAACTCTATATTTAAACCAAACCTAGTTCAAAAACAAAGCAGACTAAAAGTATAGAATACATTAGCCCTACCAGTCAATGTATGGAAGTGAAATCTGGACAATAAAACAAAAAGACAAACAAAGATTAATAACAGCAGAAAGGAAGTTTATGAGAAAAACTGCAAAGTATACCCTATTTGATCACAAAAGAAATGAAAAAATTATGAAAGAATTAAACCAAGAACCAGTAATAGAAAAAATTAAAAAATATAAACATAAATGGATGGAACATGTTCAAAGAATGAAAACAGAAAGATTACCAAAACAAGCCTTAAAGTACAAGCCATTAGGAAAAAGAAAACCAGGATGTTCTCTTAAACGATTCAGTGATGACTTCTAAGGCCGGAACGGGCCATGCTAGGCCCAAATCCTTGATACACATGATGATGACCAGTCTTATTTTGTCGACAGAGTTAGCATCGGTTAGTGATAGTGGGTGTAATTTTTGAGGTAAGTATCTTGCTTTATGGTTAGTCTGTCTGCTCTTTCATTGCCTTCAATATTTACATGGGCTGATACCCATTGCAGTGTGCAGTTCTTATTTTTCAAATTTAAGGTTGTTAGTATTCATGAATTTCCTGTGTGAGTTTTGTTTTTCCATTTTTTAATGCCTCAAGTGCAGATTTTGAGTCACTGTAGATGGTTATTCCTTCTGTAATGTTTATTACTGGATTTGAGAGATAGAATTTGAGAGCTGTTTGTATGGCTGTTAATTCACAAGTGAAGTTTGAAGCTATTTTGCCAGCTGTGCTTTTGATTTGCATTTCCTTACCTCTAGGTAGAGTTAGAAAAACCCCTGAACCTGCTTGGTTGAGTGCTTCATCAGATAAACCATCAGTCTAGGCAGTGACATGGTTTGGATTATTTAAGTGATGTATAGTGTCGTCCTTTCTTTTATTTTCTTGCTCTTGAACCCTTTTTTTAACATCATTGTGTTTTTTGGTAGAATAGTGGAACAGTAGAATAGTGTTCAGCATGCTGAACAGCTCAGCCTGTAGCATTTGAATAGAGCCATTGGCGTTGGCCAACATGGCACATATTGTATTGATTTGCTCTAGTAAAAGAGTGAAACTAGTGCAATGGTAGATACAGCAATCTTATTAGATATATGTTTTCTCCATTGAACATTAACATGAGTGATTATGAGACTATTCTTCTGGAAAGTAGCATTCTTACCCCTAGACAAACAAACAAACCAGCCAAAACACATACATAATGAATTTCATAGCCTTATTTTCTTTGGCTGAATCCCACCCAAAATTCAGCAGAGAACATTGAAAGATGTGTTACACATGACCCATGGCCTTAGTTACCTTTCTATTGTTGTGATACTAAATAGTTACAACTACAGACCATTTGGGAGTATCCAAGGCATGCAGTTTTTTTGTTGTTTTTTTTTATTTCTGATGCAAATTAAATTTATACAGTCAGGAATACATATCCATACTTGAAGTAGAAAAAGCCATCAAAGGCTTGAAATGTGGAAAGGCAGCAGGAGTAAATGATATTCAACCAGAAATGCTGAAGTATGGTGGTATAAAAGTCTTACAGTGGCTGCACTGCATAGTTCAGTGCTATTACTGCATAGTACTATTAGAGCTCTAATAGTACCCCATATATAAAAAGGGAAATAAAACTGAATGTGAGAATTACAGAGGTATTTCCCTACTGAGTGTTCCTGGCAAGATCTATGCAAGTATACTTGAGAACCGATTGAGAAGAATTGTGCGAAAAAAAGCTTGGTGAAGAACAAGCTGGATTCAGGCCAAATAGAGGCTGTCAGGATCAGATCTTCACTTTACGACAAATAGTTGAGAAAGCATGGGAATATAACAGAAATCTGTATTTAAGTTTTGTTGATCTGGAAAAGGCATATGACAAAGTGCCAAGAGAAAAGCTATTCAATATGCTACAGTTATATAGTGTCAATGGGGCATTATATCAAGCAATACTTAGTCTTTATTTGAGTTGTAAGTTAGCAGTTAGAATTGAAGGAAGTACAGAAGATGGTTTAATGTTAAATCTGGTGTGAGACAAGGATGTACATTATCCCCTCTGTTATTCATTATCTACATGGATCACATTATGAAGAAAAGTGGTATTAAACATGATATCAGAATTGGAGATGTTAATGTCAGCGCTTTGCTTTATGCGGATGATGTTATACTTCTAAATAAATCCGCTACAAGTTTGCAAGATTCCCTGACTAAATTTGAATAACTGTTGTAATAGATATGGTATGAAGGTCAGCATTAAAAAGACAAAAGACAATGAAAATAGGTAGAATTGTTGAAAATGTCAACTGTGTTGTGAATGGGGAACCTGTGGAACAATTAAAATATTTCAGCTACTTAGGTACGATTTTTAGTGAAGATGGTAAATTAAATATGGAAATAAACAACAGAATCAACAAAGCTGGTATGGTAGAAAGTCAATTGAATAAATTCATATGGAATAAGAGAGAAATTAGTCGGAACACTAAATTAGCTGTATACAAGACAGTGTTCAAACCTGTTTTAACTTATGAATCTGAGAGCTGGGTCAGAAGTAAAACACTTGACCAAAGACTAGAGACCGCAGATATGAGAGTAATGAGAAAGATTATAGGCGTGAACAGATGGCATCAATGGCAATATCATATTAAAAAGGAGGATATTAGGAAAGAACTTGACATTGTCACCATCCAGGAACAGTTAGTAGAGCTAATCTCAGGTGGTATGGTCACTTAAATAGAATGGGCAAGGAAAGATTAGCAAAACAAGTGTTCTCTGCCAGGTTGGCAAGAAAACGACCCAGGGGAAGACCAAGATATTGATGGATTGATATGGTACAGTGTGCCTTAGAGGATAGAAATATAAGATCTGATAATGTTGGAGTCTTGACAAGTAACAGACTGATTTGGAGGAAAATTGTAGATAGGAAGTTAGTAATGATGTAAATTTTTCATGTAGTACTATCATATCCTGTACACCTCTTGAGGGTACATGGCAGGAATTTGATGATGATAATTAAATTTATTAATAGCTTTGACGGAGCATATACGCTAGACATTAAATTTCACAACTTATACATGTAACAAAAATTATATAGAATTTACTTAAAAACTCCAGTATATTTTATTCAATGTCACGTGGACATCACCAGGGAGATAGACCATTAACTACGTTCAAAAGATGAAGCGAAATAATGACTCATAAATTATGCATATAATAGCTCGTGTCTTGGTCACGTGTGATATTACACTATTAGAGTTTAAAGAAACAATTGTAGTAAGTTGTGTAGATTAAATAAAATAAAAAATAAAAATTATTAATTAAAAACTATGAACAATTAATAGTGATCATTTCCCAATGAATATTGGCATACAATCTGATCGGGTTAGGTGATTTCTTAATGTTTCATATGTTTCAAGGAAGAGACAATCAAATCATTTGTTTATTCGAAATTGCTGGATTGAAGAAGTTTTGTCTGCTTCCAAAGAACTCTGTGTCTAGTGTCAATAAGGTGAGAGATAAAACCAAACTTGTCTGATTCCAAAAATGTAATTAGTCTTGAAGTTCTTCAATTCTAATCAAGGCAGAATGGCCAGTCTTCTCAGTTTATATCATTTTTGTTCCATGTGTATGCTGTGAAACTTACTTTAATAAAAAAAAAAAAATCAAAACGATGTTATTTCTTAATATGGTTAAATATTGTGTTGATTGTCTGCTGAAACGACTTTCATAACCATTATTAGAATTATTGCTACTGTATTTTGAATCAGACTTTGAGGGTCAAGAAGAGTTATCACTTTTTGCTTGGACCATTCTGTGACCATTCTATAAAAATTTATAGGGTTGAGTGGTGGTGGTCAATAATAATGAGTAATATCATCAATAATAATAACTAACAGTATGCTAGCCTGGTTGGCAGAGTGGTCAGTGTATCTGCTCTCCACCCAAAAGACTGTGGGTTTGAATCCTGCCATGGGCACGAATGTTTGTGATTGTCTGTGAAAATACTGGTGTGCGGTAGTTGCCATAGATGATGATTGTAGTTGGTTGTGAAATTGAGTGTTGGAGTAAGAGAGTTGTAGAGTAAGTACCCTCCCTCGATGATTCGTTTAACTCCCTGGAGGTGTCACATAATAATAATAATAATAATGAGTCACTTTACCTGCTGCATGAAATTATCCACAGCAAAGAGACATCAGTGGGGTTTATCACTGCTGCGTCACTCTGGAGTCACTCTTCTTGCTAACTAGTAGATGTTAGTAAGATGTGCCATCAATTCTTTTGTCAATGTATATATATATCTGTTGTCAGGGTGCATGTCTTATTTTATTCATATTTTCAAGCTTTGGTTTTTCTGTTGATATATTTTCCCTTTTCAGGCAGGAAACTATGTTAGAGATGATGTTGTTGGTAATCTCATCCAACTTATATCTGAAGCAAGTAATCTCCATACATACACTGTTCAACAGTTGTGGAAGAATCTCACAGGAGAGTTAATTACCAAACAGCCACTTGTTCAGGTGGCTACTTGGTGCTTAGGAGAGTTTGGAGATCTTTTGAATTCCTCAGATGGCCAGGATGCTGAATCAGCTGATGTAAGCAAGTGTCTTTTTCTGATTTTAGTTTATATGCATATTAGTTTTAGCTTAATGCATGGGCATAGATGAATATAAGTATGTTTATATATTTTTACCATGCACCAACTTATTTGCTTTCTACAACAAATGAAAATAATGTCATATTTAATAATTTACACTCCTTAAGATGACATACAAATTGAGTTTAATAGGGTGGAGATTTGATACAAAAACTGCTAGCCTACTAGTTTTGCCATTCTAACTGGTGACTTCTTCCTGGCAAGATAACTGCTTAACAAATGAAAATGAGTTAAAGTTACAAATTAACACAGATTACACACACAAAACTGAACACACAAATTAACCGAGGGATGAAAAAAATATCAAATTCATAGGAACCATTACATAAACGCTTGGAGTGTGTATGTTAGCACTTGGTCAGTCATTGTTGAGCAGGTGCATCCTATAATTTTGAAGGATCACAAATATCACAAAAGCTGCCTCTTGAGCGGATAACTACTGCGGCTTCCTTTATGTTGCAGGAATTGTAGTTCTTTTCTATGTATGGCATAGTATTTTTATCCCATTCAGTGTTGTGGTTTGTGATGGAAAAATGGAAAGCTAAACCAGAATTGTCTTCTCTGTTGTTGTTTATATCTCTGATGTGCTCCTTATGTCTTATTTCTAAACTTCTAGAAGTTTGTCTTATGTAATTCAGGCCGCAAGAACAAGGAATGTTGTATACTCTAGGGTGTTTATTGGAAGCATTCTTGTCTTTGGGTGACCATAACATATTGCGAACTGTCTTTAATGCTTTGAATGCAACTCGAATGTCTTGTTTGAGGTTAGGAACGTTTTTGTTGAGGTTAGGAACGTTTTTTAGAGCTGCTGAAGATTCTTTGAATAATCTTTCGTATTTAAACTTGCTGCGATGGATTATTTTTGTTTTCTTCCAATGAATTTTATGGTGGGTATCTAAGGCATGGTCTGCCAGCCCAGAGCGGCTGTACTGGTGAAATTCTAACGTTCCTAACCTCAACAAATTTGGGTGCATGAAACTGCCCCAAATTTGGGAGACTTTCATTATGAGAACTTCAGCCCAACTGCCAAGACTACCAAATTAGCCCGCAAGAGGGCACCATTAGGACTTTAGGAACAAAATTAGTTTCTTACTTTCTTCCTCATTTGCTTTGTTAGTTCCTTAGTGCACATACCATATCTTTATGTTCCTGAAGATGGCAATGTGACATTGCCGAAATATAGAAGTGATTCATTAAAGTTATCTTTAATTAATATACTTTATATGCATTGTTAATTCCGTAAATTAATTACCAGTCAAGAATGGTTGATGGGCACATGTACCATCATAATCAGTTCAAGATTCAGAGGTGAATTAAAAAAACTAGGATATATGTTTATTTTCTGTTAATAACAATGCAATAGCAACCCAGGTGCAAAAGAGATGTAAGCAGGTTGGACAATAGTTATGGTCAGTAGTTTTGATAATGGAACAGTAAGCATAATTGCCATTTGGACATGATGGAAATTTTCTCCCTGGAGCATTATTGTATACAAAAAAAGAACATGGATATGCTGAGGAAAGCCAAGTGCAATAATTCTGAACATTTTTTTGTTCTTCCTTTGTGTTGTCTACAATACATGCTATAGTTTTTCATTGTGCTTCCCAGTGATGTCACTTGTAACAGAGACAGAATATCGGAAATATTAAAACTAGAATTTCTTTTCATTCCTCTGTATTATATGACCATCACTTAACCTACAAATATGCTAGATAATATAACTATGGAAGAAAGAGAACTTGCATGTTATAATTCTCTGGTAATTTAAAGGTGCTGTTTAAAATTACCAAAATCCCATTGAACACCATATACATCACTGGTATTAACATAGGTTAACACCAGTGACAAATGGATTTATCCTCTCTTATCTGTTTGCTGCTTTTTGCCAAATTTTTATAATTTGGTTTGATTTTCCTTAAATAGGATAAACTAAAAATCTCTTACAAGAATGTATGTGTAAACAACAGGTTATTGATAGATTACTGTTTTTAATCAATAGGATTTGACTAGGATTATCATCTCATATATATTTACGTGGATTTGTAGTTGTAGTCCATCATAGGCAGCTACTCACTACTACTACACTAGACATTTTTTCTTTTCATCCATTTAAATCAATTTTTTTTGTCTGTTAATTATATATATATATATATTGCACCACTTTGCCTGACTTTTGAAAGAAAAAGCCTGAGCCTACCAAAGAAACTTGTATTATATACAATATTAATTCCGTGTTATTATTCTAAGTGCATAATGCATTTTTGATATTATAATATTATTATATATAAGCATAAGGATTTCTTTTTGATAGAATTAAATCTTGTTTTATAAATACCTCTACACCTTTCACAGGTATCTGAAGATCAGGTAATAGATATCTATGAAAAAATTATTAGTAGCAGCCAGATGACTTTAATTACGAAAGAGTATGCAATAACTTCTCTTATGAAGCTGAGTGTACGATATCAGAGGAGTGCACCGTAAGTAACTTCATTTAAATATTCTCTTTAGAGCAATGGAGGGCAATAATGTTTTCAAAATTCTTAATTATATTAACTCTTGGAATATAAGTGTGTTCAGTTTTAGATGTCTAAATTTTAGGTATCGTGGTATCATATTTTGAGTATCTGATAATGATATTGTTATTAAATTATTACATGCCACATCCATGGAATCCACATCCATGACTAGTCTACTTGTGTGTATATGGAGGTTGTTGACTTCACATAAACTGCCATGGTATCCCACTATACAAAAACATGGGAAGGATCACTATCTACATCAGTTTCTACCTTTATTAATGTCTTGTCAGTGGGAACTAGATCTGACCAACCAATGTTAATTAATGCAGAAGGCATGTATTTTCTATATACAAGTAGAAGAAAAGGTGAATCACCTTGTTATTAAATATTTTAGATGAGAGAGATAGCTGTGGAAAGTTTTTCCAAGGCAGTTGATGTGAATTCAATACCTCTATATACAAGTAGACTAGTTATGAAGATAGTGCACGCGTATGTTTATGCTTGGAATATAATTGTTTGTCAAGTAGATTATACTTGCATCAAGTAGAAGAACTTTCCATAACTTCATCAAGAGTATTTAATGAAATACTCTGGATGAAATGAAAAAGGTAAAAGACTCAATGAAAAAGAAAAAGTTGGTCCTTGTTGGAGATCTAAACAGCAGAGTAGGACACGGTTACCAGACATATAGAAATGCTTTGGAAAAATTTAGAGAGAAATGCAAAGCAATGGTAAATGCCTGCTGGATTAGTTAATACTAACACCATGTTCCAACATAAAAATGTGCACAAATTCACATGAAGAGAAGATGCAAAAACAAGATGCAACTACCTCTGGCAACCCATTCATCACCTTCCAAGCAAAAAGCCAATATAAAGATGCATATAAAGAGTGATGAATGCAACTTCATTCATCCAACAGCTTTACAAAGATGCTTAGTTGTCAAAATTTTGTGTATAAATGAAATAATTGGATCACGTTCTGTAAAGTGAATTCTTATGGAGCAAGGAATATTATATAAT
Organism: Typopeltis vanoorti; assembly: GCF_054136105.1. Lineage (NCBI taxonomy): Eukaryota > Metazoa > Arthropoda > Arachnida > Uropygi > Thelyphonidae > Typopeltis > Typopeltis vanoorti. The sequence continues at coordinate 27,347,853 of NC_143566.1, read as the reverse complement.
AGAAAATTTGCTGTAGTCGGCATCCTTTAGCATAGCATTAATGCTTATAGGACAGGGACCATTTGGTAGTTGTTATAATGAATGGGTTTGCTGTAATGATATTCAAATACATTGAATAAAGTAGAAACTAAACAAAACAAAGAATATGCATATTTGTGTGTTTATCTAATCTTTTTAACTTGCACTGTATTTACGTTAAGATCCTTTCATTGTCATTACTGATACATTTTATTTTTTAAGCATTGATCCCTTAATGAGAGGTTGGTCATCCTGTGGTACATTAGTACCATGGATGGGAAAGAGGAATTCTGTTCATATTTGAATTGAAGAACTATATTATATTATGTTCCTTGGGAAATGCTTAAGATGGGAGACTGCTCCAGGGGACTGCAGTAGCAGGGATGAATGAACTGGAGGAGAAATTTGTATATACAGTTAACCCTTGAAGAATGCAAGTTTGAACTGCACAGGTCCACTTATATGTTTTTTTTTGAATAAATATACTGGCAAATTTTTTGAAGATTTTTGACAATTTGAAAAAAACTTGCAGACAAACCACATAGCTTAGAAATATCAAAAAAAAAAAAAAAATCAAAGAAGAAGTATTTCATGAATGCATAAAATATATGTAGATACTAGTCTATTTTATTATTTACTACCATAAAATATACACAAATCTATTATAAAAAGTTAAACTTTATCAAAACTTATGCACATAAATACTCACAGGCCGTACATGGTGAAATTCACAGTCGAGAGAAATGTAAACAAATCAAGATGCAGTATTAAATCATAACTGCATAAAATTAACTGTTATTAATTAGGTAATTACTTAATTAATTGATATAAATAAAAAATTTATAACGATTCATTCATTAGTGTATAGGCTAGGCCACCACAAAGCAATCATATCAATTGCACTAGGCTAACATAAAGCCTAGAATAAATCCTACCATGAATTGTTATACCTGTAAATAAATATGAATAATTTCTTTTTCACGTTATCTTTTCATTTTTAATGTCTGGTGTTAGTAATATGTATAACATCTATAGTGTTTTGTATCATATAAGACAACATTGATGCAGGTACTGACAGACAGATGATTCATCTTGTAAACAGATGACGTAAACTTACTTATCAATAAATACAGTACTGTTAATGTATTTTTACTTCCTTACGATTTTCCTTAATAACATTTTCTTTTCTCTAGCTTATTTTATTGTAAGAATACAATATGTAATACATATAACATACAAATTATATGTTAATCGACTTTTCATATTATCAGTAAGGTTTCTGGTCAACAGTAGGCTATTAGTAGTTAAGTTTTTGGGGATCAAAAGTTATACATGGATTTTCGAACAATGCATGGGGGGGGGTCTGCTCCCCAATCCCTGCGTTGTTGAAGGGTCAATTGTAGTTGGAGTTTGCGAAAGTGTTGAATAGCTGCTGCACATATTATAGTGACTCTCATAGAGGAATTACTGATGACAGAAGTATTTCTAGAAGATACAAGCAATGAAAACTGAATAGCAGTGTGAAGAGTTGGGTGGGAGTGAATGGTGAGAGATGGGTCATGATCGACCCATTTGCTCTCTTCTATATTGAGCCAAGTATTTTTATGAAGCTCTTGTGGGCACAAGCCCAAATGTGAGAAAGTATTCTGTTGGATGGATTTGTGATTTAATATTTAATGATCTTTACAATTGCAGAGCACTTGGTGCATTTTTACCTTTGGCATAATTTGACTGTCTGGGATGATATTTTTGCAAAGATCTAATAGATGATCCCAACTGTTGAATGATGGGTGACAACAAAGAAATAATGCTAAGCTGCCCTCAAAGTTTGCTGTTTTATCAAGCTTCTTCACAAGCATATTTGTAATAGGAACAGCTTTATATGGAAATGCAGCAAGATGTTTCTTAGTTTCACTATGCTTTACAAGCTGACAATATTTAACAGCTATATCATATCTGCAAAACTTAGTGGCCTTTTGTAGCATCACCAGGAACTTCACACAGTCAATTACTAAACATTCTCGTTTGCAAACACCTCACTCCTAAATTTTTGCTCGTAAGCTTTATTTGTCTCTTTGCTCATTTTTGAAGAAGGGTATACAACTCTTTACTGCAACGAATTACAATCACTCTTTGAAAACTTCCCACTTGCTATCATAACAACTAACCAGAATGCTGTGCAACAGACTGATTTGTAGTGGTGATATCAACTTCAAGGTGACAAAATGGCAGACTGTTGGGCCACGTGACTGACTGACGTCATCGCACATTCGAAATGCGTATGATACTCGCCCCAAATGTACGATACAATTCTTTATCAAATGCGAACATCTGGAAAACTTTTAAAACAATTTCTTTAAGAGTAGGTTATAAAAATAACTAAAATGAGCTGGGACAAGTTCTGAAGGAGCTAGATTTGGAGCTAGGTGCTAGATTAAAATTTTTGGAGCTAGGGAAGAAAAAAAGGAGCTAGATCTAGCTCCAAAAGAACTAAATTGGCAATACTAATATGAAGTCATTAGACTCTATATACAAGTAGCTTAGATGTGAATATATTTCATGTGCCAAACATTGTTTTACTTCCTTGGGAAAAGGATTAAAACCAAGTTTATAATTTCTTAGTATCTTTAATGTATAATAAACCCAAGGTAAAAAACTTTCTACATGTGCACGCGCACATATATATATGTCTGAGAAAGAAGATGAAAAAGAGCAATTTGATGCAAAGTCAGCTGCCTACTATTAGTAATGGAATCATACAGATTGTTCATGAACAAACCTAAGGAACATTTATGTAATGTAAGGATTAGAATGAAAGTCTGATTTCTTATTAATTGTAACATACTTTACTTCATGAATGGGATTGGGGAAGCAGGAACTACCAAATTTTTTTTACTGCAGATTTTTCATACTAAATATAGTTCCTGCTTAATCAGTTTGGCTAATTGTGGCTTCTAGAGGTTGAATTGAAAAAATATGATGTGATGGGAAGTTGCGAACCTATGATCTATACATAAGTTCACAACTAGTGGTTTGTGATGGGTTCATAAAGATGTACCAAGGTTCTGTATTAAAAATTCTGTAATGATATCTATTTTGATTTACATTGATGTATTTCTGTAAATTGCAAAAGAGTTCAGTAGTCATTTATGTAGGTCTTATTCACATTACAACAAAATTTACATTAAGTTGTTGTTGAGGTCACACATTCTTAATTGCGAGCATGTGCAACAGGGCTTATAGTGTGTGTGTGTGTGGAGGGGGAGGAACTAGTGTGTGTGTGTGTGTGGAGGTGGGGGGGGGGAGGAACTAGTGTGTGTGTGTGTGTGTGTGTGTGTGTGTGTGTGTGTGGATATGTATTGCGCTTTTCTGTCATCTGCCGTGCAAACATTGCTGTAGCTGTGCTATGCCATACCACATTGTATTTGAATGTTATACAGTATTGTATTGATTTTAATGTAAATTTAAATTTTAAATGACCTTCAAAAAAAACCCATAAAATTTATTCAGCTGGTCAAACTTTTCCAATATTATATAAAGGTGTTCAGAATATTGGCAAGAAAATCAAGAAAACGATTGTGTATCAAATTGATAAACATAACTATTCCATGAAATTTCCAACTGTTGTAAAGAAAGGGACAGCAAGCCTGTAATCCACATACACAGATATTAGGTGTCTCTTATGTGGCTACTTGTACATGTATACTTGAATTAATATGAGAATTAATTCTTTTTTTTTCCTTTTCTTATCAGTGGGCATACAACCTACCAGACAGGCATTCAAAGTTTAGCTTATTTATCAGATATTTTTTGGAAGATAAACGAACCCAGTTTGGCATTATAAGTATATAAGGCATATGTATTTTAGCACTTTAGACATTTTTAACTGGAAAATGAAATGACTTTGGACCAAGTAGTTTAATATATATATATATATATATATATATAAGACATGAAAACAGAAGAAAAAGATATTCTTGAAGTATGGAGTAATTACTTTGAAAAACTAAATGAAACAAGTAGTGATGACAGCACAGTGGTAAAAAACATTTAACAGGCATACAGTCAGGAATACATATCCATACTTGAAGTAGAAAAAGCCATCAAAGGCTGAAATGTGGAAAGGCACCAGGAGTAATGATATTCGACCAGAAATGCTCAAGTATAGAGGTATAAAAGTCTTACAGTGGCCACACTGCATAGTTCAGAAGGCTTGGACTGAGGGACGAATTCCCGATGATTGGAGTAGAGCTCTCATAGTACCCATATATAAAAAGGGAAATAAAACTGAATGTGAGAATTACAGAGGTATTTCCCTACTGAGTGTTCCTGGTAAGATTTATGCAAGTATACTTGAGAAACGGTTGAGAAGGATTGTGGAAGAGAAGCTTGGTGAAGAACAAGCTGGATTCAGGCCAAATAGAGACTATCAGGATCATATCTTCGCTTTATGACAAATAGTTGAGAAATCATGGGAATATAACAAAGATTTGTATTTAAGTTTTGTCGATCTGGAAAAGGCATATGACAAGGTGCCAAAAGAGAAGCTATTCAATATGCTACAGTTATGGTGTCAATGGGGCATTATATCAAGCAATACTTAGTCTTTATTTGAGTTGCAAGGCAGCAGTTAGAATCGAAGGAAGTACGGGAAGATGGTTTCATGTTAAATCTGGTGTGAGACAAAGATGTACATTATCCCCTCTGTTATTCATTATCTATATGGATCACATTATGAAGGAAAGTGTTATTAAACGTGATATAAAAATTGGAGATGTTAATGTCAGCTCTTTTCTTTATGCGGACGATGTTATACTTCTAAATAAATCCGCTACAAGTCTGCAAGATTCCCTAACTAAATTGAATAACTGTTGTAATAGATATGGTATGAAGGTCAGCAATAAAAAGACAAAGACAATGAAAATAGGCAGAATCATTGAAAATGTCAACTGCGTTGTGAATGGAGAACCTGTGGAACAATTAAAACATTTCAGCTACTTAGGCACAATTTTTAGCGAAGTTTGTAAATTAAATATGGAAATAGATAACAGAATCAACAAAGCTGGTATGGTAGGAAGTCAATTGGATAAATTCATATGCAATAAGAGAGAAATTAGTTGCAACACTAAATTAGCTGTATACAAGACAGTGTTCAAACCAGTTTTAACTTATGGATCTGAGAGTTGGTCAGAAGTTAAACACTTGACCAAAGACTAGAGACTGCAGATATGAGAGTAATGAGAAAGATTATAGGCGTGAACAAATGGCATCAATGGCAATATGATATTAAAAATGATGATATTAGGAAAGAACTTGACATTGTCAGCATCCAGGAATGCGTTAGTAGAGCTAATCTCAGGTGGTATGGTCACTTAAACAGAATGGGCGAGGAAAGATTATCAAAACAAGTGTTCTCTACCAGGTTGGCAGGAAAACGTCCCAGAGGAAGATCAAGATATAGGTGGATTGATACGGTACAAAGACCCTTAGACAAAGAAATATAAGATCTGATAATGTTGGAGTCTTGACAAGTAACAGACTGATTTGGAGGAAAATTGTAGATAGGAAGTTAGTAATGATGCAAATTTTTCATGTAGCACTATCATATCCTGTACATCACTTAAGGGTACATGGCATGAATTTGATGATGATGATTATATATGTAAGAGAATCTCAACTTTCTCAAGAGTATTTTCTACAAATATCAAAAAATTTAAACTAAATTCTGTAATCCCTTTGGGTTTTATGGGACAATGACCAATGGCTTGAAACTTATAGAAAAAGAAAACATTTTTGATATATCAACATTATTTGAACTTTAAACCTTTATTTATTTATTTATTTATTTATTTATTTATTTATTTTAAGACTATTTCTATGAGTAGGTTCTTAATAATATTTTCATGTTATTAAGCAATATCACTTATGAAAGCCTAATACTAGAAATATTTTATAATAAAAATTCAGAACTGTTATTCAGTTTTAGAGAATATTAGCTTAGTGCTTTGCAATAAAAATCTTATGATGAAAGGTGTTCACAAATAAAAAAAAAAAAAGTTTGGGAACCAACCCTTTTTTTTGACTTGTTCCACATAGATTACATCTATGGCTGAGAAAGGAGAATGAAAAGAGCCACATGTGAAGTCAGCTGCTTTCTCTAAGTAATATAATCATGTAGATAGTTCATAAGCATACTTAAAAGTTTGTGTAGTTTCTCATCCTGTCTCCAGGGGGATCTTCATATATAGTCCAAAGATAATTTTCAAAGACCATTTTAAAATAACTTTTTTCATATCTTTCTTGCAGTGTTTTCTTTCAGTAAGTCTTTCTTAACTGTTATAACTCTTGTGTAGAGGCTTAAGTGCTGTGAGGACATTATGTTGGAGGTTTAATGGATTTTTTACAACACTCAAAAAGAATTAAAATAGAATTCTTTTTGAGTGTTGTAAAAAATCCATTAAACCTCCAACATAATAACTGTTATAACAATTCTCCAAACATACCTCTCCTATAACTTTGATTTTCAGTTCATATGTTTAATGCTGTTGTCGTGACGACTCCTTTCTGTCGTGTTCTAAATCTATCTAGTTTCAAGTCACTTTTATGAATAATACAACTAATTACGAAATGATCACCGATCCAAAAGTAGGGAAATTTATATTTATACTGCGCCACCCTATTCTTAGATTAGTCTATATAAATAGTAGGATCAATTCTAAATTAAGTTAACAGTCATCTCATTAGGCCGAATCATCTATTATCATTTTTACTTGGGGTTCCCGCAAGATTCGAATATTTATGAACGGTGCAATAATAAGGAATTCAGGCAAACACAATATTTAGATCATCAAAATAAAACATTTAATATATGATATGGTCAACAAATACAAGAACTCTATTTTAAAATGGAACTATACAATTAACTTAACACTTCTTCTTAGGTCACTGATGCTAATTCAATGTTCTAACTTTAATATACTATTCACAGTCCCTAAAAACACAAATCTTCTTATCTCAAGTTAATATAACAATTTCACATCTTATTCAGTCTTCACAAATCTATCAGCTCAATGTTTATATTCACAGCAGGCAATAAACTACGTAAGCTATATTCCAAGCAAATATATTCCCGGACCTTGAGCATCGGAGGTATATTACAGTTAATGCTAGAATAGAGAAACTTATACAACTACTCTTACCAGACAAATTCTTCAATACATCAAATTATTGAGAGAGCACTTATGAATTAACTTAATTAACATTAGCGGAACACACATAACAAATATTCTCCATAGTTTAAACTGTATTACTGTAAGTCGCACTTCACTATTCCAAACAACAGTAATTAGGTACTAATATCTTTTCCTGTTCACTTTTCTCCAAGTAATCAATATAACCTTTTCCTAGGGCAACATAGAATTTAATCGTAATCCAGATTAACTAGAACTAATCAGAATTTTCGCATTGACTGTCCAGTTTCCTTTTATCTGATTACGGCATCAACCTTTCTTCATAACAACAGCAGATTTCGCTTATGACATTAAACTTTATGTTTCACTACTTATAGGTTCACTTCCGAACACTATACTCATAAATCTCTGCCCTGAGGATTATATAATCTTGGTTCCGCAAAGCTCTCTCCTCACTCCTTAATAATAATTCTTCTCTTTATTTCTCTATATATGACCTTCACTCCCACCTTACGTTCGAACGGCACGCTCTACTCCACTCGTGGTTGTTTACGCGTGCGTCTCCATGACAACAGACTGCACGTAAACATTTCGCTAATGTAATGTATGGTCTATTATTATTCATGAGTGATTACATAACATTAAATATTTCACAAAATAAAACAACAGAATATTTAAGCTACTTCTTTAACTTTTTGATTACGTATACAGTTAAATATAAATTAACACTTTACGTTACACCATATATATTTAGTTACACAAAATTCTAAACATATTATTATTTTATAAGTTAATAACAGGTCAGATTTTGAGTAAATATTTAATTAGTAATTCTTAATTAAGGAATAATAAACAATTTTATATAAACCATGATTAATATTTAATAAGCCATGTTAAATGTGAATGAAAAATAATAAATTACATAACATAGCTTCATTCACAATTTAACACTGTACTTTTTTGCAATGATTGATGACTTTGATAATTGTATGTCTTTCTTTGGGATTTTAGTTGTAGTTTTTTTTTTTTTTTTTCTAAGTTTCAATAGATGTTCTCTATTCTCTTTTCATCTGCTTCTCTTGTGGTGAATATTATGGGGATTTGATTATTCTCAGTCTTTTGTTTCTTATTCACTCATCAGTTGGTCCTAAAATTGATTTCTTAAGATTTTTATTTATAAATTAGTACATCATTTTTAAAATGAAAACTGATGTGGCAAGTAGCAGGTAAATTGTCCAGCTTGTAGAGTCCCTTAAATTTCCAGTAAATTGCAGCTAATCCTAAAAGACTGATTTTTTTTTCTCTTTTTTTTTCTTTTTTTTTTGTACATTGTCAAATTTTCCAGTAATTAGCCCTTGACTTTTGTCTGTCACTTTTAGTCTCAGTGTTAGGATATAATTATATAGTGTTATTAGCACAGCTGCTAATGCTGCTTAAATCATAAATCTGCTTACTCTTAGAATCTGTTCTCACATTTTTTTGTTGTTTTTGTATGTGAATCCCACTCCTTAGTACTATTGATCGATTAATGATTAAATAATGCAGAAACCTTTATATAGTGACCAAATATGGAATGTTAACAAGTTATGTCTCTGTGAAGCTACGTGTGTGTTTTATTTCAGCCATATATAAACATGAAAGGACAAAAGTACAGTTATGTTCGTTTTTTTTTTTTTTTTTATATAACTGTAAGAGATATCAAAAGTGAGAACATAATAGGGGGAAACCTATAGCATATGTGACCATCTGTGTCATTTCTAGATATAGCTTCAACATCTGAATGTAACTTAAAAGAAACATTGGCAAATTGAGATTTAAATGATGTCCCTAATTGCTGAAACCAAAAGCAGTTAGTAGATTTTTCAAGAAAAATATGTAGATCTGACCAAAAAAATATTGGATTTTTCAGTATATTCAAGTGTAGCATTTAGGTGCAGACATAACTGGATCTTACCAAATTTCAGAACAATAGATGGATATTGATGTTGAATTCAGTGAAAATTTGAAAGCATAAGGCAGGTCTTCTTTATGAAGAAAAGCTATTTGAACATTTTACATCAATTTCTCATTTGGAAATACTTCCTGTTGTGAGATAGAAAACAATAAAGAATGCCAAAATTTTAAGCATTCTCAACCAAATAGAAGTTTGAAGCTGACACAACCGGAGGGGGTGGGGGTGGGAATATTCAGTGCAATTTATAGTTTGATAAAAAAAAAGACTAATGGTTAATGTGGATGCACTTTTACATCTACTACCAAAATTTAATCTCGAGCACACTGTAATGTAAACCATCTGACACATACACAGGCCCATAATTTGAGTTCTATCACTTCCCTTATGAAGTGGCACAGTCACGTCCTCCTTTCACTCCTTTGGAACTCGACCCAGCGGGAGACTAATATTAAAAAGATATGTCAAGGCAGATGCTAACTCCCTGGCACATTCCTTCCAAATATGTGGTGATATGTTATCAAGTTCCAAAGCCTTGTTAACATCAAGTTTGCTGAATTCCCCATAATACCTCTTGCTCACTTACACTCATCATCAACTACTCTCAAACTCTCCATGATGTCACATTCACAAGAATGAAAGACCTTTATGAACTGCTCATTAAGTATCTCCATTATCTTCCTAAGCAGTTCTTATACCATTTTCTCCAATCAATATCATCTTTCCATAATTATTCTTTTTTTTTTTTTTTTTTTTTTTTTTTTTTTTGCTGGCTACATATCAAAAAAACTCCATGGGATTCTTTTTAGCTTTATTAGCTAACTGCTACTCATATTTCACTTTTGCTATCCTTACCAACCAAGTTGCCCTCCTTACCTGTTCTTTGTAATCCTCATGGAATTGATTATTACCACTTCTCTTATGCTGCCTCCATAATGCTTTCCCCCCCCCCCCTCTGTATCACATGCTTAATCTCTTTATTCATTCATTCATTTTACACTTACCTTCTGAACCTTGAAATACATTTAGACATTGCTTCTACTGGACAGTTGTTGAATATCTTTCAAGCCGCATTGATTTCTTTTCCATCTAACTCCTCATTCCATGCTGCACCTGCAAGCTGTCTCCTGAGCTCCTCATAATCACTAGCCTTGTTGTTCTACATATACCCTTTCCTCACAGAGGTCCTCACACTGCTGGCAACCACCCTAGTAATCACTTCATGGTCACCAACTGGATGATGATTTGACACCTTGTTTATAATTACATCCTCTCATGAGATGGTCAAATCCAAGACCCTCAATCCTCATATGCCCTCTGTTACATACTGTCTGAGGTAGTTGTCTCTCAAAAACGCGCTCATTTTCTTTACTTCCAGTTGCTCTCCCATCATCCCAGTCTATATTATCATAATTAAAATCACCCATAATGATTACCCTTTTCTTATTTGCTTGGCCAATTTGATTATTCATTTCATGGTCACTACTGTCCACATTACCAGATCTATAACAACATCTAAGTATTTTATTCTATTCTCTATCTCTCTCTCGCACACACGCGCGCGCACACACACACACACAAACAAACACCATATTGCCTCAAAACCACTGGCACTATTCCATTCTTGCATCCCTACCTAGTATGGACATAACTCTTTCTCTATCGTCAATAGCACTCCCCCTCCCTTTTTACCATTTCTGTATCTTCTTGAAACAGCATATCCTTTCATCTCTATTCCTGTCAGGATGTCATCCTCATCCAATCATGTCTCACTTATTCCAACAATTCTTGGGTGAACAGACTCAATGAATGCAACCTTCATTTTCCTTGTTTCTTATGCTTCTAGCATTTGTATACAAACATAGCAGCTCATTCCTGGATCTATAACTAGTTTCACTGATATTACTTATTTGATGTCACTTCTCCATGCCTAACTTGAGCCATTTCTTTTTCTCCTTATTCATCTTAGAACCTTCTTCAAATCCAACTGTTTTCCCTTGATCCCGGGTCATCCCCTTCCCTTTTTGTCTACACATGCATTCATATCCTCTTGGAGCATCAACCTTTCTCATGCTGTGTTCCCCTGTCCATCCTGAGCCTCCCCATTTCCCTGTCTATCTCATACACCTATTCTCTCTTTCTCTGTACTCATGCCACTCACTTCTTCATTCATAACCACCTCTTCAATCTCTCTTGTCTTATTCTCCCATTCTTCAACATTGATTCCCATTTGATCAGATTCATTCTCAGCACTCACTTCTCTACCTCCCAGCAGCAGTCTCTCCAAGTGACTTGCACCAAAACCATTCAAATGCAGTCCATCACTCTTATATGTCCTTCAAATTCATTCCACACATTAACAAATTGCACTCCTTTCTCCTCACATATTTCCACTAACATATCATTCATAATCCTTGCTCTCCACTTCATCTCACCACTGTCGTACCTGGGCAACATACTCACTACCTTTCCTATCACACTATTATCTTTTAATCATCTCAACAACCTCCTGATATCCAATCTGACATATTCTTGGTTCCCTGTCAGGTCATTGATGCCTATTACAACTACCAACTCTTTTGCTCACTTCTCATATCCAGTGCCTCACTCACTCTACCTCCAGGAAAACAAACCTGGTGCATCCTCTCATCCTGCACACCTCTAATAATTGAATTACCATGCAACAGCACTCATGGATCTTTCATTACCTCTTTTATATCAATATTATCCATTTTCATAATTTTCACTCTTCCATACATATCTCGAATTCTCTTAACTTCATTCCGCATCCATTTCATCTCTTGCCTCATCTTAACCAACTCAACTTTCAAATCTTGCATCACATTTTCACTCTCCCAATTTTGTTATCAGCTTGTTCATACATGCTTGTTCACAGCGCTGCTTGCCATTTTACCTTTAACTGCACTTTGTTTTTTAACTTCCACTACATTTGTATTGCTTTCGTCCTTCTTACCATCGATTGTTAAGTTTAGCAGATTGTTCGTTCTCTTTTTCAGAATTTTTTTAAATAACTAGTATTTTTCTATTCTGTTATCTCTCAGCTTCTAGTCAATAAATTTATTTAATGATATTTATGTATATTTATACAAATAAAGACATTTAAATTAATGTGATTCCATTATTAATATGTTATGATGATATCTCTCTCTTATGTCTCAATTTTTAGAACAAAAGGTGAATCTTATCTAGATGAATACAAATGTTTCTGTGGTTTAGCAGTTCTTCAGTTAATTTTTGGTATTCAGATTATATGTTTCTAAACATATAACAGGTTTAATAAAATAAACAGTACAACCCAACAAGTTTCATAGGTCGTCAGACTTATATCATGAAGGGTACGAAAACTTATATAAAAAAAAAGACAAAAAAAGAATTACACATAACAGAAGTTATCAGAACTTCACAATTAGTACAATACAAACAAGTGACCAGAAAAAAACATTGTATTAATTACTCTATATGTATTGGAACAATGCTAGTTGTTGCTATCATGTTCTGTGGCATGATGTGTGTCATATCTCAGGTCCACAGTTGTTAGATTTTTGATGAAGGCATACCAAACCTGGTGTAGAATTAAGCCTTGGTTTTTATTATGAAACTTCTATAAAAGTTTTGTAATAAAACTTTTTATGTAATTTTGGTTTATGGTTTTAAGAAAATCCAGAAAAATGTGTGTGTGTGCATGCACTGACTGACCACAGATATGAGAACCTTAGCTGGCAATGTGCCAAGAAGAGTCTAGAAGAAGATACATTTGCTCTGTATGCCAAGAACTTGTTCAATACCAGTTCAAGAACTTATATGCAAAACCATTGAAATCTTACAACTGGAAAAGTGGGCGACTTTCCTTTCTTCTAAAGCCATACTACTTAGAACATAATCTTCCCTGCTTAGCTGTACGTTAGAAATATTACTGAGATTACAGAAGCTGAGGAAAAAAAAATACACCAGTTATATAGTAAACCTATGCAACAATTCTTTTGTTCCAGCTGCCTTTTTTAGCCAAGAAGTTAAAAAATTAACTTTCTTCAATTCTCAAAGAAGCATGGAGGCTTTGTGCTTCCAATGTTAAAATTCTATTATTTAAGCAGTACAGCTTCAAAAATCAATAAAATAGACCATACATGTGAAGGCCTTTTTTCATTACCACCTGGGTTTTCATCTCCTGCTATCTGGAATAAATTATTATAATGGTCCAAGTGCCGAGATTGTTCCTGAATACAATACTAGACTACATATCATACTTAACTCTATGAATGCTATAAGCATTTTGGCACTGACATTCTTTCCATTAATAATAGTGAAACTTAGTATTCAAAATCTGTAAACTCTTCCACCACAACATTTAACAGTTGCTACTAACAATAACACTTTTTTAATAACTTAGTGAAGTTTCAAGGATACCCTAACCTCCTAGGAGAGAGCTTGGAGAATTGCATGTGGTTGCCTTCCTACAACTGCCATCAGATGGAAGTAGTTTAACATTAAGGATCCAATCCACAGCAGATGTCACATGTGGCAGTATACATTCTACAGCTGCCATCTTGCCATGTGTATTTGGAATTGATTATGTAATGTGTAGTGAGTACTTCATTACTTACAACAGAACAGGTTCTCTTTCTTTACGATACCCCCCCCCCTTCCACACGCATCTTTCAGCAATGGGAAAAGAATTTTAATTTTTCTAGTTAATGACTTTTAGTATCATTTATATGGAAAGTTAGGAAAACCGATGGATTTGAAAACCAGCAGTATGACGTACAAATGCTTTACAATATTGTATTATGGAAATTGATTTAGTATAATGATTTTTTTTTTTTTTAAATATATATATATATATATATACTTAGAAAGAAGTATTCTAGGAGATACCAAAATTTTGGTTAGATGGTGTAGACCAGTAAATTAATGATACCAAAAAATTATATTCTTGGTTTAATCCTTTATCCAAGTGTAAGCAAGCAAGCTTGCACCTGAACTATTTATATAACTGGTATCTTTAATTTATAATATAACCAAGTGGGAAAACTTTCAACAACTATCTGTCTCTAATCCAGAGTATTTTAATAATAAGGTGTGACACCTTTTGGCTACTTGTATACGTAAATATGACTTCTGCATTGCTTCAACCTTATCACCTCTGGGTCTGGCTCCCACTGATGAGACCTCAGTAAAGGTCGAAACTCGTCTGAGTAATGACTCTTCCCATAAAACATAGTATTATGCATGTCCGTAAGGATATGTGCTTTGCATTATGGAATACTAAGGCAATTATGGGATATATGAGTTACCCCAGTCCTGAAAATGGTTCAGGTGCAAACGTCTTTGCTTACACTTGGATAAAGGATTACACCAAGAATATAATTTCTTAGTATCGTTAATTTATAGTATAACGAAGTGGAAAAACTTACAACAACAATCTCTAATCCAGGTGTAGACCAGTGTTTCTCAAAGTGTGGTACACATAATCCCAGGGGTATGTGAAAGGTCCTCAGGGGGGTACGTGACAATTTTCGGCTATGCATCATTAACGCATGGAATCATTGTTAAGAAACAAAGAATTATTTTAAATGTATATATTTCTCAATAAATTATATATGATGTATGAATTCTCCTACTCAAATTGTGATAACTGCTTAATTTGAATAGTTTGCAAATTCGCAGGCAATTCACATGTGAATATTCATTCAGCTTCGTATTTGAATGTACATTGCAAGCCTGCAACAATACGAAAAGCGTATGATAGCAACTGATAAAAAAAAATAATTATATGAATCAATAGTAGATGTAATTAAGATAGTTAAGTAGACATTAATCAATGTGCCTCATTATTTGATCATTTTACAAATTTGTTGTTAGTAAAAATAACGATTAATAGGTTTGTACTATTTTTACAGTGATATAATTGATTTAATAATGTACAGAAGTTATAATACCTATAATAAATATTATAATTTTTTTAGCTTTCAAATTCTTAAGTATGGATCATTGGTTAAAGACTCAATTTATAAAATGCACAAAAGAGAACAGAACAATATAGCAGATACAAGTAGCTGTAAGCAACAAGAAAACATTGATGCTGTATCTGGATCAAATGAAATTAATAAGGGTGTGTTGTCTGACATCTCTAAAGAACCAGGCAAATGATGAGAAAACTTCGTAAGTACGATATGAATTACTTGAAATGTGGATTTTCATGGACAGGAATTCAAGAGGAACCTATTCCATTATGTGTCATTTGTGGTGAAACTTTAAAAAAATGAAAGCATGAAACCATTTAATTTAGATCACCATTTTGATTCGAAATATAATGAATACAAGGACAAACCTGTAAATTTTTTTCAAAACTAAAAAATTTAAAAGAAACTCAAAAAATGTTGTTGATCATGTCAGGAGATGAAAATATGAAGGCCTTAGATGCTTCATATTACATGTCGCTATTAATAGTAAAAAGTGGTGCAGCAGAAACAATTGGTGAAACTTTGGTCAAACCTGCAGCAAAAATAATAGCAGAAATTATGATTGGAGATAATGTAAAAAGATCTTTTGATCAGTGCCTTTCAAATAGGATTATTCAACGAAGAATCACTGAAATGGCTGAAAATATAAAATCCGATATATGTAAGAGTTGTTATTATGCATTGCAGATCGATGAATCCATCAACTTTACAAATTTTTCAAATTAGGTGCAAAAAAAAAAAATTAAAAACTTCATGACGACCTTTTATTTTGCCAACACTTGCCAGAACATATAACAGAAGAAGAAATATTCAACAATATAAATACATTTATGCATCAAAACAGGCTTGATCAGAAAAATTGTGTTGGAATTAGCACGGACAGAGTCCATGGTTGTATCTAAAAAAGCCCTTTTTTTTGATACAACCATGTTTCAAGGATTTAAGCTGTTGTACTAGATGCAAAGATGACACTGCTGCATACACAGAGAGGTTTTGGCTACACATATGATGTCTACAGACCTAAGAAAAGATCTGGATGAAGCTGTAAACATCATAAATTGTATTAAAGGCCATATTCTAAATGCCAGACTTTTCTCTCAACTTTGTGAAGAAATTGGAAGTAATCACACACAATTTTTTTTCCATGCTGATGTTTGTGAGCTTTCTTGTGGAAAAGTCCTTACTCATTTATTTGAACTTCAGAATGAACAAGTTTTTCTTGATATATTTGAATTTAAAAAATATTTACATAATTAGAAATGGCTCAGTTAATTAACCTATCTGGCAGATATATTTACTGTTTTAAATAATCTGCCTTTACAAGGCAAGGCAATTTTTACATTTCATGTCAAGATAAAGTGAACACCACATTGGCAAAGATGAAGTTATGGCAAAAGTGGGTTGGTAATGGAGAATTTGATGCATTTCCATCTCTTCATAAATTGCTTGCAAGTTCAAATTAACAAATTGATGATGATGTGAAAATTACTATCATGCAGCATTTACAAAGCTTACAAAATGAATCTAGAAAAGTATTTCCCTGAACTGGACATTAATATTAAGTGGATAAGATACCCTTTCAATATCAACAAATCTATGCCAAAGGGTCTGTTGCCAATAGAAGAAGAACAACTTTTAGAATTAGCTTCTGATGGTTTCCTAAAAAATAAATACAACAAGAATACGTTATCATCTTGGTTACAAATACAGAATGAATTTCCTGAATTAACAGATAAAGCCCTAAGGTTCATTTTTCCATTTCCAAGTTCATATCTATGTGAAGTTGGATTTTCGGCCCTCGTAGATATTAAGACGAAGAAGAGAAACCACATTATAGGTGTTGAACTGCATCTTAGATTGAAATTAACAACTATAGAACCAAATTTTGCTGAAATTTTATCCCACCATAAGGAATTTCACTCCTCTCATTGATGATAAATTATTTAAATTAAGTAAAAAATTTATAGTACTCAATAAATTTTGTTCTATTAAAAATAAATCATATTTTTTTGTTTACATGTACATCTAAATTCAAATAAAATAAACATTTACAATGAAATGTACTTATTTATTTATTTATTATTTTATATTATTATTTTGTAAGGGGTACTTGGTAATAACAAAAATTTAAGAATGGGTACACTGATATCTGAGTATGAGAAACACTTTTGTAGACCATCCATGTTATGCAATATTTACCAGGAGGAGATAAAAGTCTTTTTTTTTAAAATGAGAGCCTTTTAAATGGTTCCATCCTATTAGTTCACTGTGGTCTTATGGTCAGTTGCAGGGATGACTGGAAAGCAATCCCAGGCAGAGAAGGCACTCAGAGTGGTTAACAAACACTTAGATAAAGCTAACAAACTGGGTACCAATCATGTCTGAGTTTTAGATTCAGTTAATCTTTTGGTTGTTCAGCTGCATGAGACTGGTGAAAAAGGATAGCTTTTGGCTACATGATTATATAAAAAGTTGAGGCCTCTCTCTCTCTCTGTCTTTTCTTTCTCCTAATACTATCGATCTTCTCTCTTGTATCTCTATACTAATTATTCTAGGCCTTTGATGACCACTCTTTTACTTTTTTCCCTCAATAAAAGTTGGAAACCAGCCTGGATAGGGACCCTTCCTATAATGTCATTATAATAATATAATAATATCCCATAACCCTAATATCATTATACACATTTGAAAGGACACGTGTTTGCATTCTGGAATTCTGAGACCAAGAATTTCTGCAGCCCTCAGGATGCTTTAAGATAAGAAATTATAATACAAAAGAAATCATATTCCTGGTTGTTGAAAGTTTTTCTATTATAAATTAAAGATACTAAGAAATTATATACTTGGTTTAATCCTTTATCCAAGTGTAAGCAAACAAAGTTTGTACCTGAAGTATATTCAGGACTGGGGCAACTCATGGTAAAGGTGGTATGACTTCACAGCCTTAGTGTCCCATAATGCAAAACACATCTCTTTGCAGACATTTATAATGCTATGCATTATGGGAAGGGTCACTACCCAGACCAGTTTTGACCTTTATTGAGGTCTCGTCAGTTGGAACCAGACCCAGAGGTGATACCAAGGTTGAAGTAATGCAGAAGTCATATTTTCATATACGAGTTGCCAAAAGTGTCACACTTTATTATTATAATACTCTGGATTTAGAGATAGTTAGTTGTTGAAAGTTTTTCCACTTGGTTATGCTATAAATTAAAGATGCCAAGAAATTATATACTTGGTTTAATCCTTTATCCAAGTGTATCTGGATTAAATGAAATTAATAAGGGTGTATTGTCTGACATCTCTAAAAAGCAAACAGAGTTTGCGCCTGAAGTATTTTCAGGACTGGGGCAACTCATGATGCTAAGGCAAGTGATGTGAAGTCATACCACCTTTACCACAAGTTGCCCTAGTCCTGAAAATACTTAAGGCGCAAACTTTGTTTGCTTACACTTGGATAAAGGATTAAACCAAGTATATAATTTCTTGGAGAAATATAGAGAGATGCAAGTGGATCTGCACATGGTGTTTATAGACCTGGAAAAGGCATACGACAGAGTGGCCAGGCAGGAGGTATGGAGGTGTATGAGGAAGAAGGGGGTGTCGGAGAAGTGCGTGAGGTTGATGAAGGAGATGTATGAAGGAACAGAAACTAAGGTCAGGTCTAGTGTCGGCATGACAGAAGGGTTCCCTATTGTCATAGGGCTACACCAAGGGTCAGCTCTGAGCCCCTACCTCTTTGACCTGGTCATGGATGTACTAGTGGAGGATGTCAAGAAGGAGGCACCATGGAGCATGCTGTTTGCCGATGACATTGTTCTATGCGAATCATCCCAAGAGAAGCTTGAAAATACCCTGGAAGAGTGGAGAAAGGCATTGGAGGAGAGCGGCATGAGAATTAACCAGGTGAAGACTGAATATATGTCAATGGGGAGTGACGAGGATATCGTCATACGACTACAGGATGAAAGGCTAATTTCAGGGAAGAAATTCAAGTACCTTGGGTCGGTTGTCAAGAGGAATGGTGACCTGGATGAGGAAATACAGCACCGAATAACATGCGATTGGATGAATTGGAGGAAGATGAGCGGGGTCCTGTGCAACAAGAGAGTGAGTTGTAAGAGGAAAGGAAAGCTCTATAAGATGGTGGTGAGGCCGGCGATGCTCCATGGTGCGGAGACATGGCCTATAACCAAGGCACAGGAGAGGATGATGGAAGTAGCGGAGATGCGGATGTTGAGATGGATGATTGGTGTGACAAAGAAGGACAGGATAAGGAATGACTACATCAGAGGGACGGTTAAGGTGGGACCAATTGGCAAGAAGATACAAGAAAGTAGGCTGAGGTGGTTTGGACATGTTGAGAGGAAGAGTGAGGAGTATGTCGGTAAACGAGTGGAGTATATGGAGTTGGAGGAAGAGAGGCAGGCCCAAGCTCAGGTGGAGGGATAAGATGACAGAGGATCTTAGGGAGAAAGGATGGAGTCCGAAGGATGCTCTGGACCGGAGAACTTGGAAGAGGAAGGTTAAAGATTGGTGCACCGACCCCGTTTAACATGGGATAAGGCAGAGTGAAAGAAGAAGAAGATTCCTGTATCCTATACCCATGCGTAAGCAAGCAAACAGATTCTACTAACATGATGTCAACAGCATCTGTATAGAAGCAACTTTAATCTTTAAAGGTATCCGTGGCATAACTATAAAACAACAAAAATTGCAAGATAACTACAGTAATAAACTTTATTCTTGTTGAGAGGCTTATACGCTGGTTAGACATAATAACTAATATTTAAGGAATTGACAGCGTATACTGGAAATATAGATTAAATAAACTTTAATATACACTTTCCGATATTTCGGCGAACGTCACGTTGCCATCTTCTTGGGAACTTACTAAAAAGACACGTGCACACAAGTACTAATACAACAAATGAGACTGAGGCTAGGACGCTAGCGTTTTCCTAAAGTCCTGATGGTGCCCCCTGGCGGGCTATATTGGTAATTCTTGGCGTTTGGGCTGAAGTTCTTTTGATAAAAGTTTCCCAAATTTGGGGCAGTTTCATGCATCCAAATTTGTTGAGGTTTGGCATGTTCCTAAGGGCCGAGGCTGATTCCATGAATAGTCTTTCGTACTTGAACTTGCTGCGGTGTATTACTGTGGCTTTCTTCCATCTTATTCTGTGGCGAGTATCCAGAGCGTGGTCTGCAAGCCCAGAGTGGCTGTACTGGTGAAATCGGATGTAATCCTTGTGTTCTGAGATTCTGATATTTGCTGTCCTGCCTGTTTGGCCAAAGTAGGACAGTTTACAGCTGCAAGGGACCTGGTATACACCAGGTAGGTCTAGGGGAAGTGGTTGGTCTTTGCTGGAGTGGATAAGGGATGCCAGTTTTCTATGTGGTCTGTAACAGGTGGTCAAGTCATGTTTTTTTAAGATTTTATTGATTTTTTCTGAAGTGCCTCTGATGTAGGGAATAGTGATGGATTTAGAGTAATCTTTTTTTGTGAAGGGGAGGGGGTGGTGGGTTGTGGATAATTGGGTTAAGTATTTTTTGGATTTTTTGGAGGGGGTAGCCGTTGCCTGAGAAAGTGTCACGGATGTGATTTAGTTCAGTGGTTAGGGCTTGATCATTAGAACAGATTATTTTTGCCCTGTTGAATAATGTTTTAATAACTCCATATTGTTGTGAGGGGGTGTGGTGGGATTGTTGGTGAATGTATCTGCCTGTATGGGTGGGTTTTCTATAAACTGAGAAAACCAAGGTTCCATCAGGTTGGCGGGTGACTAGTGTGTCTAGGAAGGGGAGGTTATTGTTTTCCTCTTAGATAGGTTAACAACAGTGTTGGTTTGTAGTTTCGACATATCAACAAGTTTGATAAATTAACAAAGAACTCGGCGTCGAAACTACAAACCAACACTGTTGTTAACCTATCGTCAGCTACCTTAAAGCCAGAAGCAATCCACGCTCTGTCACGTGGTCACAACTTCGCCATTGCTCCTAGGAAATTACCGGCCGAGGAATTAATGATTCAAATTGAACGCGGGATTCGCCAACTTCCAACCCACATCGCCAACGACATTAGATTGGATGTAGCCTGTGTTCTCAATAAAGCAAAACCTCCAAAATCCAACATATCCATTAGTGAATACAAGGCACTACAAGAATTGAAGAGAAACAAAAAAATAGTGATCACCAAAGCGGATAAGGGGAACGCCACTGTGGTACTCAATCTTAAAGACTACACAGGTAAGCTCAAGGCTTTATTATTAGATCGCTCCACTTACCTCCCCATTGATTACAATCCCACCAGCTCACAAATTAGAAAACTCCATAGGCTCCTTAAGAAGGTCACTTCTTGGCCTGTGGAGATTACCAACAGACTAAAACCCTATAACTCTAGACCCCCCCCGCATATATGGGCTCCCAAAAATACACAAAGAAAATGTGCCATTACGTCCCATAGTGGATGGCATTGATTCCCCCACTTACAAACTAGCCAAGCATTTAGCCAAAGCGCTCTCACACTATACTGGCAATACACCATCACACATAAAAAACTCAGCCCACTTCAAAGCCAGTATAGAAAACCTTACACTCCAACACAATGACATAATGGTCAGTTTTGATGTCTCCTCCCTATTCACGAATGTCTCTCTCAAAGAAACCTTAGAGCTAATCCAAGCTAAATTTCCTCCCGATATCTCAGCCCTATTTCAGTTTACAATGAACTCAGGCTATTTCGTTTGGCAGGAAAAATTCTACAAACAGATAGAGGGGACAGCCATGGGTTCACCACTTTCCCCACCCTTGGCCAACTTTTTCATGGAGATGTTTGAAGAGAAAGCCTTAAACTCAGCCCCACAAAAACCTACCATATGGTTTCGCTATGTTGATGATGTTTTTGCTATTTGGCCACATGGCCCGGATTCACTCCTCTCCTTCCTAACACACTTGAACAACCAACACCCTAGAATCAAATTCACCCTGGAAAAAGAGGAAAACAATAACCTCCCCTTCCTAGACACACTAGTCACCCGCCAACCTGATGGAACCTTGGTTTTCTCAGTTTATAGAAAACCCACCCATACAGGCAGATACATTCACCAACAATCCCACCACCCCCCCTCACAACAATATGGAGTTATTAAAACATTATTCAACAGGGCAAAAATAATCTGTTCTAATGATCAAGCCCTAACCACTGAACTAAATCACATCCGTGACACTTTCTCAGGCAACGGCTACCCCCTCCAAAAAATCCAATAAATACTTAACCCAATTATCCACAACCCACCACCCCCTCCCCTTCACAAAAAAAGATTACTCTAAATCCATCACTATTCCCTACATCAGAGGCACTTCAGAAAAAATCAATAAAATCTTAAAAAAACATGACTTGACCACCTGTTACAGACCACATAGAAAACTGGCATCCCTTATCCGCTCCACCAAAGACCAACCACTTCCCCTAGACCTACCTGGTGTATACCAGGTCCCTTGCAGCTGTAAACTGTCCTACTTTGGCCAAACAGGCAGGACAGCAAATATCAGAATCTCAGAACACAAGGATTACATCCGATTTCACCAGTACAGCCACTCTGGGCTTGCAGACCACGCTCTGGATACTCGCCACAGAATAAGATGGAAGAAAGCCACAGTAATACACCGCAGCAAGTTCAAGTATGAAAGACTATTCATGGAATCAGCCTCGGCCCTTAGGAACATGCCAAACCTCAACAAATTTGGATGCATGAAACTGCCCCAAATTTGGGAAACTTTTATCAAAAGAACTTCAGCCCAAACGCCAAGAATTATCAATATAGCCCGCCAGGGGGCACCATCAGGACTTTAGGAAAACGCTAGCGTCCTAGCCTCAGTCTCATTTGTTGTATTAGTACTTGTGTGCACGTGTCTTTTTAGTAAGTTCCCAAGAAGATGGCAACGTGACGTTCGCCGAAATATCGGAAAGTGTATATTAAAGTTTATTTAATCTATATTTCCAGTATACGCTGTCAATTCCTTAAATATTAGTTATTAAGTAATAAACTTTAATGAAAGTACAAATATTTTGTACTGAAAATAAAGTACATCATCAATGTTTGGAAATAAGCAAATCAATGAACAGGAATACAAGTACATACAACAATCCATTTACCAATTAAAAACAGTTGTTGCATGCTAGAAATTAATAGTAATAATATAATTAATAATGTAATATTAATAAATAATAATTTAGGTAAAATTAAATTCTACCTAAACAATTAGTAAACTGATTGTTGTATGTACCTTGTATTCCTGTTTTATGATTGGCTTTTGTGTTCACACACTGGTTATACTGTTATTTTCAGCACAAAATATTTGTACTTTCATAAAAGTTTATTAGTGTGGTTACCATGTAATTTTGTTGTTTTAAAATAACCTAGTTGTGAAGATATCTCACATGCAGACTTAGTTTGCTTACACATAGGATTAATTATAGGATTAGAAGAGAATATGATTTCTTTTGTATTATAATTTATCTTAAAGTTTTTTGAGGGCTGTAGAAATTCTTCGAAAAAAATTCAAAGGTTGGTCCACCAGAAATATGAGTATACTATGTAAAAATTCTGAAGATAGATTAAGAATATATAAGTCACAGTGTTTTGTAAATTGAAAAGATAATGTGGTTATAAGTGTTTCAAGTTATAATGGACCAAAGAGGTGCGAGAGATTAGGGGGTAATTTTTGGAGGTCAGTAACATTCCTTGGTTACTGCACTGTTGAGTAATAGTGTAGTAAGCAATAATGTGAAGAATTGATTTTTATTATGGCAGGCTAGGAATGAAGTGGTTTGTCAGCAGTGACATTATTTTCACCATAATTAATGATATGCTTTACACACTGGAAGGGAGTGTGCCTGTGCATTATGGAATAAGTTTAAAGCAGTGTGGAGTCGCCTCCTCTCTGTGTAGAAATGGACTTGTTTAAAAGATATTTCATATACAACCTTTTGTTTGATTATGCACTGATAAAATAAGTTTGAAAATGAGAATATAATTTCTTGCTAATTATAATATACTTTCCATCCCAACAAAAAAAAAAAAATAGAGCAAAATGATCTCATGAATTAATTTTAATTTAAATAACAGGAATGAACATATCTGATAAAAACAAAAGAAACTTGGTGCTTTTGTGATTTATAATACTATAATGTTAGTATTATGGTATTACTATAATAATATAATGATATAAGTGAAAAATGAAAAATTGAAATATTTTTCATTTTTATAACCTAAAGTAGGTTAGGTTATAAATATAACTTAACCTACTTTCATATTAATAAAACAAAATGTTACAAAACCAAATAAGTATACAGTCTTTCTAAGATGTTTTTCCTTAACTCCTACACACTCAAATTGCAAATCCTAAAATGTTGGATCTCTTACTGAATCAAATGGGGATGCTATGTCAGCGAATTAAGGAGAAGTATGATAGGTATTTTATAGATTAGAATCTACTGGTTATTGCTCAGGCTCCAATAAGGTGCATGAACAGTAAGACCATTCAATTTATTTCTAGTTGCTGACTAGAGGAAAGTTTTGATGATGTAAATAAGAGACTGATGGACAGCAATGTATGGTGGAGTTGAATGAAGAAGAAGGCAAGTGTCCACTGGCATATCATAGGACCTTATAGTTGGGCTGCTCTGCTTAATTTTTACATTAGTAATATCAGAATCTGTTTGGGAATGGGGAAGGAATCCTCTTATTTGTTCATGATGCTAAAGTAGTGAGTGAATTCAAGTTAGTACCTTAGTTGAATGATGCAGTAGTCCATAATAATCTGACAGTGGACACCATTAATTGTAATAATAATAAATGTGTAGATTAAATTGCATTGAATTTTTTTTAAATCTTTGTGTTTTGTACTAATGTAGACAACACTAAGATTTTCTAAATTAAATGTGCAGTGTAGATTGGCTACAGTTTGATATTACTCAACCCCAGATCCTTGCTTATTCATCATTGAAATATTACTGGTTGTAGTTTGCCTCATTAAATAGTACACTCATGCATATGTGTGTTATGTATATTCTGTTAATGTGAATATATTATATTCACATTACCTCATTTACGCTCCCATATTCACAGTATTTTCGCAATGCATTCCTCATCTACTACTCTCCATGTAAAAATAAATGTACCTGTTTTATTCCCTTTTTTCACTACATCTTTACACATCCTCCATGAATAGCCTTTCAGTCTTCCCTTGACTTTTTTTATCATTTCCACTGTATTAATATTATAAAAATCTCCTCGCTAACTTTAAATATCTATCATATTGCCTCTTTATCATCCTATTTCACTACATCTTTACACATCTTCCATGAATAGCCTTTCAGTCTTCCCTTCTTGCCTTGCCTCTTCTTATCATTTCCACTATATTAATATTATAAAAATCTCCTTGCTAACTCATCTATCATATCACCTCTTTATCATCAATCCACCAAAATCTGCAGTTTACACTCTTCCTCCTTCCCCCATATCCATTATTACAAAGTCCTGATATTATCTTGATGACTTGCTCTGGTCCCTCTCTGCTGGTTCCAAATCACAACTAGGTAACCAAATTTGAGCACATTAATGCATATATGGTCTGGCCAATGTTTTTATAGAAGGCACAACCTCCTTATCCATACATGTCAATGTACTCCTTATCATAGCAAAAATGCATTGTGTAGTTTTGCAATCCTTATGATGTGCTCTAAACTTCAGTCCGTCACCCTCAGTCTTGAATCTCATCCACTAATTGAAGTGCACTTCTGTTAGTGTGGGTATACTGCCTTATATCTCTGCATTCCAAATGCTTTGTTAATAATAAATGTGTAGATTAAATTGCATTGGATTTTTTTTAAATCTTCGTGTTTTGTACTAATGTAAGGCAAATTAACCACCCAACTGGCCTTGCATATATAATATCAATGTTGTCATGGATGCAAAATTCCCATCTCATTAAAATTGTGATAACATTAATAATCCATTGAAATAATATGGATATGAATCATGAAGTGATTGATATATTTCATCCACATGAATGTGTCTGGTTAATATTAAAAGTAGAGCCCCACTCATTTATCTAAGCCAGCAAACTATTTCAGTCTTCCTGAAAATAATTAACATCGGCAATGCTCCTTATAATTCTCTCAAACTTTGCATTATCAGCAAATAACTAAAGATTCCCATGTATATGCATTTTTCACGTCATCATTTACTGATAAACAAAAAATTTTTGATGAGATATCTCTTTAGACATTTGGAGCAAGATATCTTTCTTGAAAAGTTTTATTGCACTTCAGAAATTTATATACTTTCCATAAGTAACGAGGGTCATGTTTTTAATAAAACTTGCTTGATATTTATTAATTTGATTATTTTTGTTAATATAACTTTTTTTTTCCCTTCCAGAAGAGTGAAAAAAATTATTGATATTTTTGGTGGAAATATGAACGTGGAACTTCAACAAAGATCAGTCGAGTTTTCAACTTTGTTTTCAAGGCATGATAGTTTAAGGTATACTTTAATTTATCAAATTCAAAAATCTACAAAATTATGACAGTGTAATGTTTTTTTTTTTTTTTCTTTGTCATTTATACATTCTCATTTGCACTCTTTCTCTATTTATGTAAAATTTATCACCATTGGGATAATTTTGTATCCCTGCCTGGTCTTGATGTTGGATCAAATGCTTACTTGTTCATATACTTTAATTTTATATGAAATTAATACATGGCATTTGAAATATACATTTCTGTCACTTAAGAGAATTGAGATAAAAGAATCAGTAAATGATTAAAATGGAGCAATCAAAATAATAGTATCAACAGGTTATTTATTGATTACAGTAGCTTAATTATACTTAATTATACTGGTTGTTGAAAATTATAATTTTTTTTTTCTGAGAGGAAAATATTAATAAAAGCTATGGATTCTTAAAGATTATGAAAGTTTTTAGCAAGCCCTGCATTTCATTAACACTTGAAATAAAAGCAACAGCCTTTGGATGCTGCTATTATTGAAAGATGTGCAGATGTTTTAAGTAAATTTATGGAAGATCAAGATGCATCATTACTTGATTTCCTTACATTAATTGCTGGTCTCAGTAAGCCTTCTAGGAGAAAGCTCCTCTCTTCTTTAGGAGTTCTCAAAAGCACACTGACATTTCTCAAGATATTGCTGATACTGGAAATACCTATGTTGATGAAATTCAGGGGTTGTTAAAGAGTTATCTTCAGCCACTCTATCTAGCAAGAGTATATGAAATTATCAAAAATGGAGATGTTATTGTCTGTCTATAAGATTGATACAAAAACTTGTCAATGCATGAGGAATAGGGGAGAACAAGGAGTCACCCCTAGAAGTTGTGTAAGAGTATGGTTAATAAGGGTGTGCAGACTAGGTTTTTTACTTGAAGAGTGGTGAATAAGTGGAAAGGACTGCCAGAGGTAGTTGTGAGTGAATAAGTGGTGAATGGCAATGGTGAATAAGCGGAGAGTATAATAGGTGTTGTTTGAATAATGGTTAGTGTGGTCCTCTGCAATGATTCTTTTGACTCCATGGAGACATCAGCATAATAATAGAATGGTTGGGGGGGATTAATAAGTGAGGCCACCATTTTTAACTTTCCCACCTTTCCTTTTCATTTATCCATAACTTACTAAGTTATGGATTAATGGATAAATCACGTGTTTTCCATAACTTAAGTAAGGGACAAGAAGATGCCGGTTGAAAAATAAATACTTTGGGAAGATTAAGGTGGAGGTTATTGTTCTGTTGTAAAGATAGACTGAAATCCAATATATTCCAAACGAGGATAAAAACCTTGTTTATAGATTATGGTCCTTTACAGATGCTTCAATTTTTGGTATATACACCTAAGTTTCAATTATATGATCTGGTAGCTGTGGAATGTTTAAGTTGTTCATCCATCAACTCATTGAACATTTAGATGCTGTATGGTCACTTCTTTCATTGGTAATGTTCCACATCAGGTGGTCCTTTTGTATGCCTTTCTGGAGACGTCAACTCTCTGAATATTAGTCACTCCTGACACACAATCCATCCGTCTCAATGAAGGTCTATCCCCTCCTCTTTTTCCTGGAACTTTACCTTCTATTCCTGTTTTTGGAACATCCTTCTTCCATCCTTACAATGTGTCCAAAGTATATCGGCTTTCTTCTGTCAATGTCTTTAAGGAGGCTTAAAGTTCTGCCGATTTTTTCTAGCACCTATCCATTTGACTGCCTTTCAGTGTTGCCAGCAAAGGTTGGTCGATTGGTAGAGCATCTGCTATTAATAGCTCACGCAAAAAGTTAAGCAAGTTTGAGTGTGGTTAGTAGTTGGAAGGGATAAATCGTTCAATGCTGTTGGCACACACTCCCTCAATGAGTCTTTGGACTCCCTAGAGGTGTCACATAATAATAATAATAATAATATGATTTCCTCAGTAGCCTTCTGTAATACCACATTCAAAGATAACTATCCTTTTCCTATCAGACTTCTCTAGGCTCCAGGTTTTGCATCCATAAGTTGCTGTTGGAAAAACAGCTGCACATCCAGAATCCTCAACTTTGTTCCTGTGGAGATAGAGCTATCCAATTCAATCCCACCTTCCATTTATCCATAACTTAGTAAATTATGGATAAATGAAAGGTGGGAAAGTTAAAAATGTTTGTCTCACTTACTTATCCCCTAACCATTCTATTATTATGCTGTTGTCTTCATGGAATTAAAAGAATCATTGAGAGATCCACACTAACCATTATATTATTATGTACAACAAAGGTGGGCTGAAAAATTCTGATAAACACCAAGTACAAAATTTATATTAAATCAACTCTTTTTATATATCCTAAAAGAAAAAGAAAATTATTACAATTTTAAAAAACATGAGGGTTAAAGAGTTTTAAGATATGTTCTTTCTTGTGGTTATATCAGTTCAAAGAATCCAAGAACATCAATCCACCATTCATCACAACAAACCTGAAAAATCTGGATTGGCTCAGCACAGGATTGAAACTAACCACAACATCCTTTGGTCAAAAACTCGCCTCTTACATAGATCCCGCTATAAATTTGAATGTTTATTCAAAGAAAGCGTAGAGGCATTACTCCATCGTCCTAACCTGAATCGGAATGACTATATCTGTATCAAAAATTTGGGAAAGTCTAATCAGGATAACTCATTAATTCATATTAATTTTATGTTATTTAATATTATTAATTAATATCTTTATTTCAATCATGTCTCAATCATTAATTAATATTAATTAATATAAATAAGATATTAATTAATTCAATCATTAATTAATATCTTTATTTCAATCTGCTTAATAATATTCCCTTTAATACTTAGTGATATAACATCACGCGGCTTGTTCTATTTTTAAATGATCTATTGTTAGTATTCCACCTTGTATTTTTTAAAACTGTTCTTATAGTGCCACTGAAGATGGTCTGCAATTTTCAGACCGAAATATTTGGCTAATTAAATATCTTTCTTGTGTTTACTTGCTTATATTATTCGGTTATACCAGTTGCTTTGATATCATTTTTTTCTAGGTGTTTATTCGAACTTTTCACCCCACCCCTCCATGTGTGTGTGTGTATGTATGTGTTGTTATATTTAGATATTTTATATAATTACAAGGGGGGGGGCTATGCCCCCCCCTTGTTCCGGACTGGTAGGCTGATTCTCCTTGAATTATGATTACTCGAAAAAGGGGTTCTGCCATGGAGTTCTGGAGATACCAAGGCAGAAGCATTTGCAAGGTCATCTCCTCCTATAGGAGCTGCCAAACAGTGTGCCACCTTTTTATTAAATTACTCTGGATTATTAAACTAAATTTATTATAGTCTGACCAAGTGAAAAATAAACTTTCAACATCTTTCTCTAAATCCAGAGTAATTTAATAAAAAGGTGGCACACCATTTATTTGGCAGTTCCTATAGGAGGAGATGACCTTGCTAATGCTTCTGCCTTGGTATCTCCACTTGGGCCTGGCTCCCACTGAAGAGACCTCAATAAAGGACGAAACTAGTTCTGGGTAGTGGCCCTTCCCTTAATGCATAACATTATACATATCTGCAAGGAGATGTGTTTTGCATTATGGGAGATACTGAGATATGACTTGCTCCTATCTCAGCATCTCTTTGCTCCACCTTTGCAAGGAGACGCCTGGTGTTGTACCACTTTACCCCAGTCCTGAAGATACTTTCAGGCACAAACTTTGTTTGCACACACACTTGGGTAAAGGATTAAACTAAATTTGTTTATTCTGTTGTCTATTTCCATATTTAATTTACCATCTTCACTAAAAATCATGCTTAAGTAGCTGAAATGTTTTACTTATTCTATAGGTTCTCCATTCACAATTCAGTTGATATTTTCAATGCTTCTGCCTGTTTTCATTGTCTTTGTCTTGTTATTGCTGACCTTCATACCATATCTATTACAACAGTTATTCAATATATTCAGGGAATCTTGCAGTTAGCAGATTTATTTAGAAGTATAAATAAATGAAATATATATCAGATTTAATACCACTTTCCTTCATAATGTGATCCATATAGATAATGAATAACAGAGGGGATAATGTACATCCTCATCTGACAGTAGATTTAACATCAAACCATCTTCCTGTACTTCCTTCAGTTCTAACTGCTGACTTATAACTCAAATAAAGACTAAGTATTGCTTGATATAATGCCCCACTGATACTATACAACTGTAGCATTTTGAATAGCTTCTCTCTTGGCATCTTGTCATATGCCTTCTCCAGATCTACAAAACCCAAATACAGATCTTTGTTATATTCCCATGATTTCTCAACTATTTGTCATAAAGTGAAAATCTGATCCTGACAGCCTCTATTTGGCCCGAATCCAGCTTGTTCTTCACCAAGCTTCTCTTCCACAATCCTTCTCAACTGTATCTCAAGTATACTTGCATAAATCTTACCAGGAACACTCAGTTGAGAAATGCCTCTCTAATTCTCAAATTGTGTTATTTCCCTTTTTATATATAGGTACTATGAGAGCTCTACTCCAATCATCTGGAATTCTTCCCTCTGTCCACTGCCTTCTGAACTATGCAGTGAAGTCACTGTAAGACTGTTATACCTCCATACTTGAGCATTTCTGGTCGAATATCATCTACTCCTGCTGCCTTTCCATATTTCAGGTTTTTGATGGCCTTTTCTACTTCATGTATGGATATGTATTCCTGACTGTATGCCTGGTTAGTGTTTTTTACCACTGTGCAGTCATCACTTCTTGTTTCATTTAGCAGTTTTTCAAAGTAATTACTCCATACTTCAAGGATATCTTTTTCTCCTGTTTTCATGTCACCTTTTTCATCTCTAATTCCTTTTACAGCACTCTTTCCTCCATTTCTGAGCTTCAACAACCTCTAGAATATCTTGCCACCTCCCATATAATTATATGTAATTATGTATAAGGTCTATATTTCAAAATGAAATGTTACTTTAGCCTAAATGTCATCTTCCTGAAATCTTTATAGTGAATGAAATGCATAGTCTGTACCATTAAAATAAAAAATAACCTGAGGAATCAGGCAGTCAGTGCAACGGCAGTTATGGAACTACATATACAAAAGACATAAAGCTGAAAAACATGTCTGTAAGATAATGATTGAAGTAAGTCAGAGAGGGATCATTAGTAAGGTAAATTGCTCTCCTCTGGACTTTGGCAATTTATGGATTTATACAGAGTGAATACCTGGATTGGTGAGTACTTTGTCTTAAGCAGAAAAACACAGTTTTTTACATTCTGAGGAAGTTTGTAAACATTGCCTCAGTTGTGTGTATTCTTAGTATTAACTGTTCTACTTGTATTATCCTTATCAGTTTTACTGATACATTTTTCTAAAACTAATTTAACATGGGATAGATGAAAGGACATCTTCTTGTTTCAGCCTTCTTTTAATAGAAGATTCAGCATACTTCAGCAATAAATTAAAGATGCCAGGAAAGTATATTCTTGGTTTAATCCTTTATTCAAATGTAAGTAAACAAAGTTTTCCTGTGTAGTATCTTCAAGACTGGGCTTCTTATATATAGAGGCTAATGACTTCACACCACTAGCCTTAATATCCCATAAAGCAAAGCACACTTACTTTTGAATGTGCATAATGCTATGCATTATGGGAAGGACTACCCAGATAGGTTTCAACCTTTATTCAGGTGTGTTTAAGTGTGGGGATACCTTTCCAAAAACTCATGCAATCCCTCAGATACCCAGTGAGTGACCCAAAAGATCATTTAACCAGGTAGTTCTACTCTGTGACAGTCACCGAACACAACCCTTAGCAGTAGCTCCACCCACCCTACCACTGAGCAGAGCTGCTCATATCTCAGGGAAAAGCATCTGCTTCAGTGATCCCACCTCCATAGCTACTACGTCAGCGAATTTTTCCACATTCATGCAAAACCGCATCAGTGGGAGCTAGACCCAGAAGAGATACCAAGGTTGAAGTAATGCAGAAGTCATATATTTCCCATATACAAGTAGTGAAAAGTTATATCATCTTATTATTAGAATATTCTGGATCAAAGATAGTTGAACATTTTTTCACTGATGTCAAGAAATTATAGTTTTGGTTTCATCCTTTATTCAAATGTAAGCAAACAAAGTTTGCATGTGAAATATCTTCACAACTGGGCTACTTGTATGTAGAGGCTAATGACATCACATCACTTATCTTAGTATCCCACACAACAAAGCATGCCTCCTTTTGAATGTCTATAATGCTATGCATTATAGAAAAGACCACTACCCAGACCAGTTTTGGCCTTAATAAAGTCTCATCAGTGGCAGCCAGACCCAGAAGAGATACCAAGGTTAACTGTTACTATTCTGGCACAGTGAATTAATTAGACCTGTGGTTCTTTATTCTTTTGTCAGATTAGAAACAAAATTTCTGGATTATGGAATATTCTTGAGCACTTGGTTCACCCATTGTGGACTACTGACTACCATTGAGTCTTTTTTTATAAGAAAACAAACAAACAAAAAAAAACGACTTGTTCTGTATGGTCTTTTGGGATATTTGTGCCAGATCATAGGCTTGAGCTCTACAATCACTGAGAGGAATAGCATGTTCTTTCAATGTATCAGTTATCAGCTGAGCAATTTCTTCTCTTTTGTTGCTATAATCTTCAAACTTGAGGAATCTTTCTTGAATTTCATACTGCATTTCTTTTAAAAGTACATATCTCAAAAGAAATGTTGATGGGAAGAATCTGGTGTGGAATCTACTATTACTGCAAAGTACTTTGCAGATTGCCTCTCAAGCAAAATGTGTTGTGTCACAAGATCTGAGTATTCTGCAATAAATTCGTTTTGTGAGTCAGGATAGATAATGAACTTGAAGCTGCTCACTCCTTTTCTGTGACTCCTCTACACTTAGCACATGTTCCTGAAGGATGGGGTTACACATCAGTGGAACCCCCATCAGTGTTTAAATCACCAATTCAATAGGATGAACCAGTAAACCCTAGACCATGTTCTCCCAAGAATGGTACAACATCGATGGTACGCTTTAAAATATTGTACCATTTCACAGTTTTAATTTTGATTGACACTTCTAAGATTATGTCAACTCCTGTCCCAGACAGCCCTAGGTGCCTTTCTAGTTCTCACCAAGCTAAGTAACATTCTCTGTAACTGTTGCCTTTTTCATGTTTTGGGATCCTGTAGGATATTTTTCACCACTTCTTATTAGAATCTTAGCCTTCAGAGGATACCATTGCAGACTTCGATGCAAAAGTGCTAGTCTTGACTGTTTCCTGTCATCTCATCTTCCTTTTCCCTCTTTTACCTTGCGGTGTCGAGGGTTAGTTAATCATCGGACCTAAAGCCGTTCACAGGATAAGGTGGTCAGCCCTACATCCCTGGTGTATCCTATGTCCTGTAGTGTTGAGTCCTCAAGGCCAGTTTGCCTGCTTTGCAGGATGAAAAACCCCAGGATAAACTAGAGAAAAAAACCCTACTGTCCACGCCCAAGACCAGCTAATTTGGTTATGGCTGAGGAAGATCCTTCAGCTCCTCACATCTTCAACGGGAATCGATCCTAGGACACTCCTTCCCCAAGCATATGGTTGCGAAGCGCATAGCCACTAGGCTAACCACGCGGACTGTCTTGTGCCAAAATAATTGACATGAAAAACAGCAATATAAAGCTTGTTTCTGTTGACTTCAGACAAGCTAGTCTCTTACATTCTCCATTAGTGCTTTGAAATTTCAGTATGTTTTCTGTGAAAACTTGATTGCAGGCATCGTTTGGAAATTTTTAGGCAGAGGGATGTGACCATTTGTAACATACTTTTCTATTTCCTTTTTGACATGGAAACTCAGTTGTGATACATCCAATGTCAAGGCCTACATTATGATCACTACTCTCATCTTTCAAATTCACTTCTACATGTGTCTGTATGTCTGTTTCTTTCTGTTTTCCATTTTCATTTTCTGCACCTGTCCCTTCATCAAAATACTGTGCTCGATTACCCAAATCGACTGTTCCTTGTTTGGGGATGAGGTTTCCAGGCATCATCTTCTTACTCCAGTTCAGTGAAAGAGTTTTTGAAGCCTCACTTAATCCAATTGAAAGAGCATTTGTTGACCCCTTTTTTATTTTCCTCTCGTTCTTTTTTGTCTTTTCTTTTCTGGGCTCCTGATTTGTGAGAATACATTTTGGAGAGAGAATTTATAATTTAAACTTTTATATCTGAAAAAAAGGAAAAAAAGACAATAAGACAAAAAATATTATATATTAATAATTTAGTAGAAATAATGGTAGCAGTGGTAGTAGATTAGCAGTAGTAGTAGTATAAGTAATGTTATAAATATAATCTTAGCATAGTTGACATATTAATTATCGTTTATCCAATGAAAAGTGCCAATAAATTGTGGTCAAGGCAAAAAACCAATAATTGTCCTTCAAAATCTTTTTTACAAAGAATTTTATTTGAATTTATTAGACAAAGTAATAGCAAGTACTGCCTAAAAAAACAAGTCTCTCTCTCTCTATTTATATATTTCTCCCAATCTTCTCTTTATTTGTATGTGTGTGTGTGTGTATATATTTTTTTTTTTTAAAAAATCAGCTAACGCCTTTTTATTCCCGTATATACGGGAGTAGGCGAGGCCATTTAGCCCTATCTAACTTTTTGGAGACTGAGTGGGCAGTTCAATCTCCACTGGTACCCAATCAGAGACAGATGGCCCAAGGCTATCACTAATTAAGCGGTACGCAGTGAAGAGAGACGGCTCAAATGTGCCGCCATCTCGTGGTCTCTAACCCTAACACATTATATTTTAATGTCTGAAAATAATGTGGGTTCTACGGTCGATTTTCTTGAGTTTACAGGACGAAAAACCAGAGTTTCCGGGAGGAAAAACCTGCTTGCCCGTGCCAGAGATCTTGGTTTCGAGTCTAGTTGGCGACTAGAGGAAATTTTTCTAAGCCTTTTTTCGACCGGTTCCCGAGTGTGTATATATATATATATAGAGAGAGAGAGAGAGAGAGATAAAGAGAGCTTTCCATGCCAAAGACTAAATGTACCAAAAAAGTAATACAATAAAAACTATTGCAGGTAAGCTAATTAATTAATTTCCATGTGATGGTACAACGTAAGTTCCCTTTACGGGAACGTACGGCACCGTCTAAGGCCTCCAAATTTTATCCGGGCTCCGGAACCGGCATAGCTGACGAATCAGGCTAGGTTAATATTCCTGACTAATCTGTG
Source organism: Typopeltis vanoorti (assembly GCF_054136105.1). Classification (NCBI taxonomy): domain Eukaryota; kingdom Metazoa; phylum Arthropoda; class Arachnida; order Uropygi; family Thelyphonidae; genus Typopeltis; species Typopeltis vanoorti. Next base: position 27,311,910 of record NC_143566.1, on the reverse strand, counting down.
TGTGTGTGTCCTCGACCGGGTTGCCTGCTTGCGGGATGAAAAACCCCAGATAAACTGTGGGAAAAAACCCTGCTGTCCATGCCCAAGACTGGCTAGCTTGGCTATGGCTGAGGAAGATCCTTTAGCTCCTCACGTCGTCAACGGGAATCGAACCTAGGACACTCCTTCCCCAGGCTTATGGTTGCGAAGCGCAAAGCCACTAGGCTAACCGCAAGGACCCAGGTAAGCTGGTAGCTCTGTATATACGTAAGCCTACATATATACATATGCAAAATGTGAATGCTAGTCTTCATACAATATATGCAAACAATTTCTGAATCCTCACTTAATTTCAGGAAATTTCTGGCTCTCCTCCTTTGGCTCCTCACAGCCCTCCCCCCTTTGATCCTGAGCCCTGGTAAGATAATCCCCTGCACCCCCCCCTCTCATGGGTCCTGTTATGTGGGGGGGATGTCAGCCACGGCGTTTGCAGTTCCTGAGGTGCAATTTGATAAGTGTTACTAGTCCTAGTGGAAAAAAATACTCTATGCAACATGTATGGGGGGAAATACCAGTTACTGTTACCCTCCCCACAAAACTTAAAACTTTTCTAGATGCATAATATCCAAGTTAGACTTCCTTGATGTTCCTGAAAAAGAGATGCTCCAAACTCGAGAACCATGGAGTGACAGCCATAAGAATTCTGATACATAAGGATGGATGGATGGATGGCCTGTTCCTACCAGAAACATCCTTACCTTCAACAAACCAAAAGTGCAACATCTATCAAAGCTGGATCTTCTCAGCTGTCTGGGAAAGCTATATATCCCACCAAAACCCCTTATGGTGCTTTAAAAGTCATAAATGTGGTCATTCTCAAATAGCTATGCCTGATGTGGCAGTAAAAATCATGAGAATAAAGACTGTATGAGCAAAACACCAAAATGCTCTGTGAGGGAACCACCTGGCTTACTCCTGAGCATGCCAAAGGTGGAAGGAGAAGGATATCCAAAAAATAAAAACAGAGTAGTGAGTTATGACTGGTCCCTCCCCTTCTTTCTTTGCTTCTTTCTCCTCCCCCCCCCCAATGCTATTAGGGTATTCGAGGGCTAGGGGTGAATCTTTCCTATCTTGCTAAGTCATTTCATCTTATGCAGTCACCAAAGGAAGCAAACTCGTCTCAATAGGTGCCGGTCCCAAGCCCAGATAAATGGTGAGGAAGGGCATCCGGTCGGTCTTAAAATTTCACTGCCAGCTCTAGCTATGATCTAACAAGTCAAAGAGAAAGTGATATAAGGGCTAGGGGCATACCCCTTAAGCGATGTGCAGCCACATTGCCCTACAGCTGCGAGAAGTGGATGAGGGCTACCGCATCAAGGGCAGGTGCGGTTAAAGAAGCAAGCCCAGCCGGTGGAGAGGATGTTGCGAGTTGGAACACTGAATGTTGGAAGCATGACTGGAAGGGGAAGAGAGGTGGCAGACATGAAGAGGAAGTTGGACATTTTGTGTGTGCAGGAGACAAGGGGGGGGGGGGGGGGAAAAGGCGAAGGAACTGGAAGATGGATATAAATTGTTCTACTCTGGAGCAAATAAAGAGGGAAGAAATGGTGTCAGAATTGTGGTGTGTGGCAGAATGAAGGACGAAGTACTGGAAGTGGGTAGAAGGAACGAGAGGATCATGTGAATGAAACTGGGTCTTGGAGAAGAGCAAGTGGTCGTCTTATGTGTATACGCCCACAGGTTGGCTGTACAGCAGAGAAAGATGAGTTCTGGAACGTGTTAGATGAAGAAATGAGGGAACTGGAAGAAAATGAGATGGTGATTGTCGGAGGAGACTTGAATGGACATATAGGGAGACAGAATAGAGACTGTGAAAGGGTGCATGGTAGCCATGGAGTGGGAATGATGAACCAGGAAAGAGAGAGGATTGTGGATGTTGCAGTAGCGTTTGATCTGGCAATTGTGAACTCGTTTTTTTCTACAAGAGGGAAGAAATTTGATAACATTTAGAAGGGGCAATTGACTACATTTTGACTAGAAGAAAGCATCTTAAGGTTGTGACAAATTGTAAGGTAATTCCAACAGATCAAGTGGCACAGCAACACCGACTGTTGTGCGCAGACTTTAAAATAAGATCGAAGATAAGAACCTCTGGAAGCCATGGGACAAAGACAATTAAGTGGTTTTGCTTAAAAGAAGAGAGTGTGAGGAATCGTTTTAGGGAGATGGTGTTAGAAAGGATTTCGGATGTACCAGAAAGTGTACAAGATTGGTGGAAACGTAATTCAAAAGTAATCCTGAGCTGTGCAAGAGGTGCTTGGTGATATATCTGGAAAGATTAGAGAGCAGAAGGAAGGTTGGTGGTGGAATAATAATGTACAAGAAGCAGTGACTGCTAAGAGGAAGGCAGAGCCGAAGTGGGATGAGTCAAGAGTGGAAGAGGACAGAGAGAGAAAGCAAGAAGCCAAGAGAGTTGTGGCGAAGGCCATGGCATATCAAGATCTGTATGATCAATTAGAAACAAAGGAAGGACAGAGAAAAATTTACCAACTAGCAAAATGTAGAAATAAAGCAGCAAAGGACATCTTACATGTGAGGCAGATCAAAGACACTAAAGGAAGAGTATTATGGAGGGATGTGGACACAAGAAACAGATGGAGAGTATACTTTGAGGACAAACAGAGAAGATGGGGGCCTTCTGAGGGGATGGTGCAGAACATCAGTAGAGTGGAAGTGAAGGAGGCCATGAAGAGGATGAAGAATGGAAAATCGATGGGCCCAGACAGGATTCCAGTGGAGGCATGGAAGGCACTGGGGGAAGAGGGAATTGACCTGCTGTGGGACCTGTTCATGAAAGTTTGCCAACAGGAAAATATACCCAAGGAATGGAGGGAAAGTACTCTTGTCCCCATCTACCAGGGTAAAGGGGATGCACAAGACTGTAAGAATTACAGATTAATTAAGTTGACGCTGCACACAATGAAAATCCTAGAAAGGGTTCTTGATGGAAGATTGAGGAAGGAGGTGGAGATTGCAAAGGAACAATTTGGCTTCATGCATGGTAGATCAATGACAGATGCTATCTTTGGGTTACGGCAGATGATGGAAAAATTTCAAGAGAAACAACGGGAGCTACATCTGGTGTTTATTGATCTGGAGAAAGCATACGATAGAGTGCCAAGGCAAGAAGTCTGGAGGTGTCTGAGGGAGAAGGTGGTACTGGAGAAATATGTCAGGTTGGTGCAGGAGATGTACAGAAATGTGAAGACAAGAGTTCAGACCTGTCTGAGACAGACAGAAAGTTTTCAAGTAACAGTTGGCTTGCATCAAGGGTCAGCATTAAGTCCGTTTCTGTTTAATATTGTGATGGAGGAGGTGAGAGAAGATGCACTTTGGACAATGTTGTATATAGATGACATCTTGCTGTGTACAGATTCAAGAGAAGAAGTGGCAGCTAAACGGGAAAGATGGAGGAAAGTACTTCTGCTCAGTCTCATACCTCTCTCATGAAGAGAGAGGTATGAGACTGAGCAGAAGTAAGACAGAGTATATGTGTTGCAAAGTGGACGGTGGCCAGGAGACAGATCTAGAGGTGGAAGGAAATGTCATCAGGAAGGTGAGGGACTTTAGTTACTTAGGTTCAACAGTAGAAGAAGAAGGAGGGGCTGAGAAGGAAGTGGGATGCAGGATACAAGCGGGTTGGAGGAACTGGAGAGAGATGGCTGGAGTGCTATGCGATAAGAGGGTGCTGATCAATCTGAAAGGCAAAATCTATAGGACAGTAGTGAGGCCAGTTATGACTTATGCTATGGAAACTGTGGCCCTGAGGAAAAATAACATCAGCAGGATGGAGGTAGCAGAGATGAGAATGCTTAGGTGGATATGCGTCTGAGAAATGACTATGTGAGGGGAACAGTGAAAGTTACGAACTTAGGAGCAAAGATACAGGAAGCAAGGTTGAGATGGTTTGGTCATGTGATGAGGAGGGAGGACGAATATGTGGGAAGAAAGGTCATGCAGATGGATGTGCAAGGAAGGAGGAAGCGTGGGCAGCCAAAGAAGAGATGGAGGGAGCTGGTAGAAGAGGACTTGAGGATGAAGAACTTGGATGTGGTGATAGCCCAAGACAGGAGGATGTGGAGGAGACTCATCATTAACAGCGACCCCACTTAAGCAGGACAAGCTGCAGAAGAAGAAGTGAGTTATGAGGATGTGGAAGAGGCAATATACTACAAAATGGCAGCAACAGCTAGTAAAAATCCTCTCATGCTGAGAAGGCAGCTGTAAAAACAAAGTGTCAATAGGGATTCAAATCTCTATATCGATCCCACCTTCTCGCAGTTATAACATACTTGAATGATATGGCCTGCTTTGAGTGAATGAAGGAGACTAATCAGTATGGACTTACTCCTGAAGGCCAAAGATTGTCCTACTACACAAAAATCCATTAGTAAAAAAAGATATTGGAATGTGCACTGCACAATGTCAAAATTATGCCTCAAGACCCACTAATACATGGACACCTCCATCCCTTCTGACGAAGATAAAATAAATCATGTACCTAATGTCTTAGAAGGTGTACAATATGACTCTGTCTTGAATATTTTTCCTGATGAAGAAAATGATGGCTATCCTCAATTCTCCAAAAAGAAAAAAACTCCAAGACTAATGAAAACAAAACTACTCAACACAGGAAGCTAACCTGTACCACCAAAAAGAAATAATGAAAAATTCCTGCGATAGAATTATTGTGGATGCCATCAAAATATTGGTAACATCAGGACTCCCATGCAGAAGTATAAACCAGTATGCTTCAGCCTGCAGAATACATACTTAAAGCCAAGAGATGATCCCGCATTACAAAATACTAGAATCATACATAAGGAGCAGATGGCTCTGCTCATGGAGGAGTCACCATCCTAGTGGGACTACACCTTCTTCCAGCAAGTCTCACTCAGTATGAACATAGAAGCAGTTGCTGTCCAACTTCCAGTTGGAACTCTTTTAACAGTATGCGGCAGCAACATTCCTCCTACCACAGATATCGCTCAAGATGACCTTGATGATGTCATATTGCAGTTGATTAAAGGGATGTCATGTTTTACCAATTTGCTCGTATTTTATGATAATATTTATTGTTAGACTTTGCTAAGGCATTTGATAGGATACCAACAAGATAGACCAGTGATTCTCAACCACTGTGCCACAGCACTTTGGTGTGCCGCGAGATTTTTTAAGTGTGCTGCCACTGCGAATACCCATACATAAGTGGTGTCAGACAAGTGGTTCAATCAGTTCAACCTTTCTAGCAGGGACTGGCTGAACCAATGCGCATGGCTATTATAGTTCTGGTTACTGGCTAACAAAGCTACATATTAGTTTAGTCTACTAGTCGCCCGCTTGATGTGTGCATATGGTTAGTTACAACTTATATATTCGTTTTTGTACATGCAATACCACAATATTGTGTAGTCAAACTTAATTAAAACGGATTCAAAGGCAATATACAATATGTCGTTTTTAATAATTTTTTGACAAAATTATTTTTATTTTCAATGAACCCCCTAAAATGGATAAATGGATAAAAAAAAGAAAGCTTAATGCTAGCGATCATGCTAACGAGCCCAGTACAAGTAAAGATGTTTCCTCCGTCAAAATGTAATGTTCATCGTAAGTATAATGATGACTTCTTAAAATTTGGATTTACATCTACAATGTAAAATGATAAAACTGTTCCCGAGTGTGTGGTATGTGGTTGTAAATTATCAAACAGTACTATGGTTCCGAGCAAGCTCCAACGTCACCTGCTCACTAATCATCCTTCGCTAGCATCAAAAGACAAAGCCTACTTTCAAAATTCATTATCTACAAGATCCAAACAATTAAAGATTTTTAAAAAGCAAATTAGTGTGTCTGAAAAAGCTCAGATAGCTTCTTATGAAGCGGCTGAATTAATTGCTCTTAAATTAAAATCTCATAATTTGGCTGAAGAAATTATATTACCTGCTTGTCGTAAAATTGTAAAAAGAATGATCAGTGAATCCGCAGAAATTGATGTTTGTAAAATACCACTTTCAAATGACACAATTCATCGCAGAATTATAGACTTGTCCTGAAATATTGAAGAAAATACTGCTAAAACTCTTGCAAATTCAAATTTTGCTTTACAAATCGATGAAACAACTGATATTATGTTAAAAGCACATTTAATTGCATTCGTTCAATTCATTCACGAAAATGATATAATTAATCAATTTTTATGTTGTCGTGAATTATCTGATTTCACAACAGGAAAACATATTTTCGATGAAATTAATTCTTATTTACAAGAAATTAAAATTTCGTGGAATTTGAGCATTGCCATTTGTACAGATGGTGCTCCGGCTATGATAGGATCTATAAAAGGATTTGTATCACATAAGAGAACATAATGCAGATATATTAGTTACCCATTGTTTTTTGCATCGGGAAACACTCATTACAAAACAATTACTCAGAATTGAAAGTAGTTCTGGAACAATGTGTTAAAATGATTAATTATATAAAATCAAGACCATTAAAAAGTCACCTGTTTAGTCAATTATGCCAGGCTGTGGAGTCTAAATACGAATCATTGTTACTACACACGGAAGTCAGGTGGTTATCCAGAGAGAAAGCTTTTTCTCGCGTGCTTGAATTAAAAAACGAGATAAAGATATTTTTTGAACAAGATAATAATGATTTTGTTGATTTGTTGGATGTCAAAATATGGTGTGCTAAGCTGGCTTACTTATCTGATATTTTTGTTATTTTTAATAACATAAATACGAAAGGACCGAAAGAAAATATTTTAAACTCAACCGATAAATTGTTGGGATTTCAAAAAAAAAATTACTTTATGGAAGAATAAAGCACAAGAAGGTAGTTTAGAAAAGTTTGAGTCAGTTCCAAAAGATTGTTATAAAATAATTCATAAAATAGTTATTATTTGACAATACTAGAGCAAAAAATTGTTCATTACTTTCCAAATTTAGAAATAAAAAAATTTGATTGGATTCGGAATCCATTTGTGATAAACGACACATCGGTGTATGAACTAACTTTGAAAGAAGAAGAAGAACTGATTTCTGAGTGTAATAACCAAGATTTAATTTCAAAACATTCAGAAGAATCGATTAATTCGTTCTGGATTAATCTTAGATACGATTATCCAACAATATCACAAAAAGCTTTAAGTGTGTTATTACAATTTTCCCCATCTTATTTGTGTGAATTCAGATTTTCGGCTTTGACCGATATAAAAACGAATAAAAATCCGGACTTTTAAATTTGGATCACGAAATGAGAGTAGCATTATCATTTATACGCCCAAATATAAATGAAGTTATCAAAAGAAAAACATGCTCGAATTTCGCATTAAATGTAATTTATCATTAAATAAACATTTTGTTTACTTTGTAATGCAATTTCATTTTATATTTTATTGCAAATTATTAGTGTATGCTATTTTTACAAAATATATTATAGGTACATGAATTAATTAACCAAGTAAAATTCTTTTAAATTTATCTTATTGTTAGTGTGCCGCCAAATTTTAAAATTATTAAAAGTGTACCGTGATGAAAAAAAGGTTGAGAATCACTGAGATAGACTGTTGCATAAACTGGAGAATATGGGATTGGAATATAAACTGTTGACTTGGATAAGTAGGGTGCCTAATGGATAGGTATCAGAAAGTGATATATTGTGTGTGTGAATCTACCAGATTTAATGTGACCAGTGGATGCCTGACAACATCCTGACTATTGCTGTTCAGTTTATACATTAACGATATTGGAAAAGTCCTGAAGCAGGGATGTTCAGTTGGTGCTGATGGTGCAAAAATAGGCACTTGTAGAATTATTTGAATAAGGCAGGAAATGTGGGTCAATAATATTTTAATGTTTGTAAGTGTAAATTTATGCACTTCAGATTTCCAGCGGAATATTATATTGGTGGGATTATGTTACAAGAAATTGATGAAGCTAGGTCTCTTGGAATTATGGTGGATAGGAAACTGAAGTTCCAAGGTCACATTGTCAAAATTGCAAATATATTTCAGAGGATAATTGCAATGTCAAAATATACATTAACACTAAAGGATAAGGAAGTTACTTGGCCTGTTTACCAGGCCTTGATGTGGTCATGGATTCTGTGCACAGATTTGGTCTCTTGTGTTTGGAGGGAATAAAGAAGCTGCAGAAATGGTACAATTAAGAGTAACACAGATGATATCTGTATTATGGGATTTAGATTATGAAGATGGATTAAAAGTATACATACTACAAATGCTGATAAATAGGAGATAGAGGATCAATGCGATAGAAGTGTCTCAGCTTGTTAAAGCATGTCAGTTAATGAAATTTTTCATTATATCGAAGGTAGGGAAAGGACAAGTGGGCATCAGTAAAAGTTAAGTTTTTGTGCAGTTAAGAAAGATGTGAGAGGTTGATTTTTCTCTCACAGTGCAGTTAGTGAGTGGTACAGTTTGCCTGTTGAATTGGAGATGCATCCAATGTGAATGAGTTGAAGAGTAGGTATGACATCTCCAGCCTCTCTTGATGAGTGTTTGACTTCTTGAAGGTCTTTGATGATAATAATAATTGGTCCCAAATAATTAAAGCTAGTTACTTGTTCTAGAACTTTATTCTGAATTTTAACTACAAATTTTTTTCCCATGCTAGATTTTGTCTTACTTTGATTTATTCTTATTTCTTTTCTACCTTTCTTCATTCCATTGCATTTATTTATATTATACCTGAAGAACTCCTCTGCTTTTTCCAGGAGAACCTACCAAATGATCGGTTAGAGCTAATTCTGCGAGTTCCAATTTTCATCAACCAGTGACCTGTCTGAAATGGTTTGGTTTTTGTTCTGCATTACTTAATAATTCTAGAAATATTTTATTTGGTATTATTTCTAGAAAAATTTTCCATGTTACTCCACTTAAGTAAATATTTATTTTTATGGCTATTTAGCCTATTTTTGTTTAGGGAGTAACCATTTTTTATAATGTCATTGGCTGTTTACTCAATTTTTAGGGCATTACTAATGTTTTAAAAACAGATATATATGAAGAATATATAGGAATAATAATTCGGACATGCCTTTGTAGGATGTTGCTGGTTGTCTTCTTATTTGGCAGCATCCAGCGTATGGCAATATACATTTATCTTGGTATTTTATTTGGTATTTAACCACAAAGATGTCAAATAGAAACTTTTTTTTTTTATTTTGACTAGTTTTGTTAAATGCTGAAACATGAATAAAATAAAAAACTAGAAAGCAAGTAAAAAATAGTTAACATCTCTAGTGAAAATATTGGAACTCATTTAAACATCGGAAAGCATGGATTCACTGTTACCCTGGCTCTTGCTTAATAGGTTACTGGTTGTCTTCTTATTCAGCAGCATCCTCCCAGTAGATATGAGTGTGTCTTGATGGATTAATGAAGATCACTTGATGTAAAATCATTCCTTGTTTTTTGTTAAACTGTAGTGGATGCTTCATTTCAGCTGATTTTTTGAATGCTCTTGAGTAAAAACGGTAATCTATGTGGAGCATTTTTGTTTCTTGCCATTCTTCTTGATGTTTTGTTTCTGTTGTATGTGCTACTAACTCTGATTTGTGCTTTTTTCTTTCATTTTCAACATTCTTGAAGTGTTCTGATCAGCGTATCTCTCTCCAGATGTCTGCCTTGTCCTGTGTCAGGAGTGTTCAACCCGTCGATCGCAGAGCGATTTTTGGTCGATCTCTTGTGTATTCCTCCTTACTTACAAATTTAATTAAAACTGAAAACATATTTTATTTATCATTATTTTGTATTATTTTTAATTCGCTTTAAGTGTATTGCTATTGTTTATTTATTTTTCGTTAAAATTGTCAGATTAATTTGCTTATAAGTCTGGGTAAATAAATTAATTTAGATCAGTGGAAGTCAAACAGCAAGCCGAGTGAATGCGATTATAAGCAAAGTGTAAAAACTCGATTGTAGCTTAAATATTAAATATTCCAAAGCACATTACATTGATTTTTTACTTAGGTTAAGTCCCATGTGAATATTGTAAAAAAAATAAACTTTGTTTGTCTTGATATAGTTTGTATTAGATGTTTTTGTAAATAACTCTTTTGAAGCTAACTGTATATATTGCTTTAATAAGAATATGTTAGAGTGTTAAAAACAAAGGCAATGTTTTTGTTGCCGAAGCTGTACATGACTGCATTAGAAAGATTGTTATTGAAACTTGTATGTATGAGAAAGGCTTGTAGGCTCTAAGTGTAAACATCTCCGAAGTCAGTCAGAAAGAGTTCAAACAACTTTCCGATGGCTGGCAACTTACAATCAAAAGAAAGCGGAGGAGAACCAAAGGCGTGCCGAACTTGAAACTTAAGATGAAAGACTCATACTGATTCTTTGGGGGTTGCCAAAACTTCATGCGAGGTCTCAGAGGAGGCCTAATAAAAAGGGACTGAAGCAAGCAGAAGGGATCCTGGTTCCAGAATTGCTGTCAGATAGGAGGCTGTCTGGTCCAGAGTCGCTGTCAGAGAGGCTGCCAGGATCCACGTTGCTTGAGAGAGGAGCTTCTCGGTTCGAGACATCGCTTGAGAGAGACTACTTGCCGCAGACAAGGTTTCAAATTGCCGAAAGGAAGAGTTCCAATTGCCGGAGAAAAGTTTCCAGGTCAGAGAGGGATCCGGATCCAGTTTAACAGTTAGCGACAGTTCTAGCTGTTGAAATGGCAGAAAAAGAAGGCAGTCATCCAGGCATTTTCGGCAAGCCCAAACAGAGGAGAAAAGGCAAGGCAAATTTCTCGAAGCACCTTCGCTCGTAAGTTTTTCTTTTCACTGAGGGAGAGTAACCTTTTGCCGGAGCTGAATGAGCCCACAGCCCGTTACGTTCCTGATGAGATGCAGCCGAGCCAAAATTTCCTGAAGAAGATCTGAGACTAAAGAATTGCCATAGATTTTAGTGAAAGACTTTTAACTGAATGTGAGATACAGAGCCTTTGTAAGTTCAAAACTTTTATATAATTCCTGTTATAGTTGATACAAGAAAGACTTTTAAGATATATGTTTAATGGTGTTAAGAAATGTCCATAAGAGAATCAGTTGGCATGTTAGAGCTTGATATCAAATGTCTAAAGATAACTTAACACAGATTTAGGTAACCTCTTTACGAGTAAGCTTAGAGATTAATAAGTAAAAATTTGTAAACTGAGAGTAGGTAACCTTATGTGATAAAAAAAGTATTCAATGTTGAAGAAAGAAGGTTCTAATTTTTGCTAAAGTGCTTTTATAGACAGATAGAGAAAGCAATCTCCCTAACGTTACAACTGTGTATATTTCATAGTAATGTAAATAATTGTCATTTGACTTTCTTGTTAAAAGATGTGCTGCCTGTTTGTTTATTTACAACTGCACTGTTTCTAAAATAAATCTGACTTGTTGAGCGGGAATCTAAGTGAGTTGGCCAAAGCGTGAAATTAAGAAAAAGAATAGACCACGACTGTTTATCAAAGTTTTAACGTAAGAATTTGTGTTAGAGAAAGAGAGAGAGAAATCTACCAGCCGTATATTTGAGTTCTTTTTGCTAATCAAAGATATTAGTGGCGCAGTCTCATTTTAAATAAATTTTCTAATATCTTAGCCATAAGGCTCGTAATGCGAAAGGTAGATAAACATAGCACATAATAAGATAAACAAGAGAGATTCTGAGAGAGAGAAAGTGCGCACAGCAAATTAGGATAACAGAGAATAAAGTATAGAGTAAAACACATCACAAGTAATTAATAGAAATTACAAGTATACAAAGTTAAATAATAATAAAAATTTACAATGTCGCACTAATAAATTTCTAACAAAACAAACAAATTTCCACCAATATAGATAAAAGAAACCAAGAGCTACTGTATCTTAGTTCAGTCCTTCCAAAAAATGGCTACAACAGAACATTAGTCAAAACATTCTATTTCAACCTCAAAAATAATCATAAGAACAAACAAACCAAGACTATAAAGGAGCAGTGATTCTTCCACATATATCAGTGGGAGAATCACTGCTCACATAGTCACAGATAAATCAGCAAGATTACTTGCCAACAAAACTTGATGGCCACCTTCTACCCAATCAACAAAATATCTAATCACCTTAAACCACCCTCCATATACACCACTAAAAAATCGTGTCTACAAGATCATTTGCATTTGTGGTCCACACTACACTACATAGGACAGACAGATCTTGTGGGATATGCTGATCGGAACACGTCAGAACACTGATCGGAGAATGAAAGAAGGCACAAATCACGGCTAGCATTACATACATCAGAAACAAAACATCAAGTAGATTACCGTTTTTACTGAAGAGCATTCAAAGAATCAGCTGAAATGGTGAAGCATCTTCTACAGTGTAACAAAAAAAACAAGGGATGATTTTTCCATTAAGTGATCTTCATTAATCCATCATGACACTCATATCTACCACTATTCCTACGAAATAGCATTCAGCATAATAGCGAATCCATGCTTTTCATTGTTTAAACAAGTTCAAACATCTTCACTAGAGATGTTAACTTTTTTTTGTTTGTTTTTTTTACTTGCTTACTACTTTTTTTAGTTTCTTCATACTGTATGCTATTTCCTGATGAAGTGAAACAAAGCACTTCATCAAAAAAAAAAAGAAAAAAAAAAGTAGTTTCTGTTTGGCACCTTTGTTTGTGGTTAAATGCTGGATAAAATATTTCTAGAATGTCCTATCTCCACAGAAGCCTATGCAATGATTTACTTGATGATACTATCAATCAGTATTGTGAACAATAGCAGGTATGAGGGTGCATCCTTGTTTCACACATGCTTTTGTCACAGATTCCTTTGATTTTTTGTATCCAGTTCATAAATAATTTTGATGGTTTTGGTCGAGACTTTGGAACAAACTTTCCTCTATCTTTCTTTCACATAGTACTTTTCATAGTTCATTCCAACTCGCATTGAAGCATTTTTCAGAATTTTGAAAGCATAAGTGAGTTCCCCCCCCCCTACTCAGATTCAATTATTTTTCATTTATCTACCTGAGAATGAAAATTTGATCTTGGGTACCATTGCTTGTTTGGAAGCTACTCTAACTATTCAAATTAGTTTTCATTTCTGATCATCAGTCCAGCTTCTGGTATATGGGCACAGATTTTAACATTAAAGGAGAACTAAGAAGTTCTTGGCTCTCCTTTAATGTTAAAGAAATTGGAAACATGAGCATGGTCACAGTGAGTAAATATCTACTGTAATAATACTGCACTGTGTTACTCTAAGTCGGAAAGAAAAGATGTTGAATACCTTTTTTTTTTAACAGACAGGTGATGTAACTGAATGCTCTGTTTGCTCAGTATTTATGTTAATACTGTTAATCCTGCCGACTGCGCCAGTGCCATTTGTCGTGACGTTCTCTTTTACAACGTTCGAATCCGCCATCTTGTTATAAGTCACTTTCTTAAAATAAAACAACTAATTGTGAATTGGTCACCAATCTAAGGTAGAGAAATTTCTATTATACTGCACCACTCTATCCTTAGATTAGTCTATATAAAATAGCAGGATCAATTCACAGATAGTTAGCTAGCAGTCTCCTCATTCATTCTGGCCGAAGTATTTGTTTTCCACTTGGGATTCCCGCAAGATTCGAATATTTTTATGAACGGTGCAATAAAAAGGAATTCAGGCAAACACAATAATTAGATTAACAAAATAAAACATTTAATATAAGCTATATAATACACACATAAATTCTACTTCTAATTTCAAATAATAGGACCAAGTTAAACATTAGGTCAAGTCAATCACATTAATTCAATCTTCCAAACTTTCACATACACTTTCTCAGTTTTTTTCAGACACAAAGTTCCTACACTTAATTATATATAATAGAACTTCCTATCTAAAAGGTTTCCACACAATTCTCAGCTATGCTTTACGCTTACAGAACACCGCAGGCACTGATTGCTGCAAATATCTTTCAAACAATTTTTATTTTCAGTTCTCAATCTCAAAGAATTTCCACAGTTAAAGTTATGCTAGACGTAGCGTAACTAGCATTCAATTCTTCATGCATTGAAATAAATCAATATGACAGTCCTTACCAGAAACAGTTCCTAGTACATCAATACGTTGTAAATAACTTTCAAAATATATTTATTATACTTAAGAACACATTTATAAAACTTCTCCACAGTTATAACTAAAACACTATTAATCACACTTCACAACTCTAGATATCAACTGTAAGGTACTTTAATTATCCTTGTTACCACTCATTAGACAATTAAACACTGTGCAGTTCTCCTTAGGGCAATTTAGAATTAAGTCGCAATTCTAGACTAACTGGATTTAATCAGAATTCTTCACTGAACGTCCAGTTTCTTTATATTATCCGATTGCGGCATTAAATTCCTTTTATTATTACTGCTGACTTCACCTTCAGCTAACTATAAGATTCACTTCGTCTTTGCTCGCTTATAAATATTATCCCTTTTAACTTCTGTCCTTGAGAACTGTTCACATACTTCCACCTCTCTAGTTTATACCCTTGCTTCCTTTCACTTCAAAATTTCCCTTCCAGCTCCCTCTTTGTTACCTCTATATAATTTTTTTTATTATCCTTGTCCTAGCTCACGCTCTGTTCCACTCACGCTTGCTTCTTCATGCATCTCCATGACAACAAATAAAATATAATAAAATTGAGCTATTGCATAACTCTAAACTTCTATAACAGAAATAAATAGAGAATATTTACATTTCAATTAATACGCAGTTAAAATTATCAAGTACAAATTCTATAATATTAACATAGTAATAAATAAAATAACTTAATAATATTTAATACAGTATTTTCATTATTAATACATATATCTTTGAATAATTAATTTAATATTAGACAAAATTAAGGTAGTTATATGAATATTTAATTGTAAAATAAGTGATTTACATTAAATAATATTTACAAGTTTTGCCTATGTGATGGAAGATCATGTTGGATTCTGAAACAAATAATAATTACTTCAATCTCTATCTAATCAGAATCCAACAAAACTATTTTTTTTAATATCTGATTTCCTAAATTTAATAGTGAAATTCTTTTCTTTCTTAATATAACATTATTCCTCCAAAGCTTAAGCCTTTTTTTATGAAATTGATTTATTTTATTAGTTTAATACAGTTTTTAATAAAAAACAAACAAACTTATTTTAAAGGCCAAGTCTTCTAGAAAGAATGCCACAGATGGAGCTTAAAAATCCAAGTGGATCTTCCATGCATAATGGACAAGTTACAGAAGATGAATTGATTAATGGCACAGATAATACAGACACAGAAAATGAAGCTAGAAAACAAAAGCCAGATTCAGTAAGTTTGCTGCTGTTAGTAAATTTATATGTTTACAACTAGTATAATTTTTCTTCATTTGTCATTAATACCAATATATGTATATATATATATATATAAAAAAAGGTTTAATGACTATTACCGAGAGAAAAGATGTCAAGATATATTTAACAAGATACTACTAGTTTACTAGTTTCGTTACATGAACATCCTCAGGTATCATAATCAAAGAAGTATATAAAAAATTACAAAGACTTAAAATTGTACTAACAGAACAAGTATAAAAAACAGTAGCGTGTTTACAAACAACCGAGTAAAAATGAATTTTGAAAATATATATATATATAGCAATAAACCCAGATATCTCTATCTGGGTTTATTGCTTAATTGATATCACATCTCATCAGTCTTAGTTGAATTTGATGAGGCCTTTTTCACACTGTTGGTTAGAAGCATTAACCAGCTTCTAGTGAAATTTGTTTTATGAAAGGAGCAGGGAATGTCCAGTTGTTTGCTGATGATGCAAAACTGGGGAGGGTGGTAGTTAATAATGATAATGTAGCAATCCAGGGATCTATACATCACCTACATAAATTCACATGTGATCAAAGGCTAATGATTGCCAGTTCAGTGCAGCAGATTGTAAGGTTACTTTAGAATGAAAAAAATTATAAATGTATTTAAATTAAGGGAATATTAAATCCCACATTGTTTCAAAACCGAATAAGAAACTCAAAGATCGAAATGTTTTCGAGATCGGAAAGATCGGAATCAAAGAGTTAAAACTCTTTGATTCTGATCTTTGAGTTACTTATTCGGTTTTGAAACAATGTGGGATTTAATATCCCCTTAATTTAAATAATGTTTACATCACCGAAATGAAGTCTATTGGCTCTTTATTTATTTATGTAATTTAATCGGTACACCTTTTTGACAACTCGTATAGCAAAGTATGTAAGTTCTTTTCACTATACTCTTAGTATTAATTTGGTCTAGCTACTCACTGATGAGATCTCAATAAAGATCGAAACAGATCTTGGTAGTGACCTCCCACCATAATGTATAACATCATACATCTCCTAGGAGATGGGTTTTACATTATGGGAAATATTAAGAATAGTGATCAGAACTTTCCCCACCTTTGTTACGAGTTGCCCTAGTTTGTACTACGTACTTTAGCTTATGCCAGTATCGCCGATACTTTTTACTATATTCGGCATGAAACTCTTTGATTCCGATCTTTGAGTTTCTTATTTGGTTTTGAAACAATGTGGGATTTAATATCCCCTTGATTTAAATAATATTTACATCGCCGAAATGAAGCCTATTGGCTCTTTATTTATTTATTATAAATGTATGTTACTTAAATAGAACTCGACTGCAGAAAATTGACGAAACTAGGGATTTCAGGGTAATTGTGAACAGGGAGTTGAAGTTTTAAGAGCATATTAGAAGAGTGGGCAAAATGGTTTTAAAAATCACTTGGACATTGAAGTCATCTGAGGAATGGAAAAAGGAGGGATTGTTATCCCTCTTTATAATGCTTTGATTCAGTTACATTTGTCCTTCTGTACACAGATTCTGTCATTTGGGTTTTTTGGAGATGAAGAAGATCTCTGTGAGAATATGTTGAAAGTGTGTGGATTATATTGTGTAAGAGTATGTTAGCAAGAGCATGATGAATAGATTTTTAGTTGGTGATCAGCAAATGAGTGGATTCGGTTTGCACAGGTTATCATTAGTGCTCGTGACTGTTTGATGTATGAATGAGTTTAAGGAGAGAGAGAGAGAAATATTTTGTGAATAAAGGCTGGTGGGGTATCCCACGGGAAATTTTAATGGGTGTTCTGACAATATCACAATGAATATAATTACTTAATTAGATGTACAATTACCTTTGAGATGAAAATAGTCAGTGAGCATTTAAATGAGAAAAGTAAAATGAGTAGTGATCGAAGCAACTAAAAGTTGAGTTTAGTAACTTTCTTTTTTGAAAAGTAGATAAGGCAGAATGAAAGGTGTCTTCATTCTTTGTGGAAGTGTCCATAATTTAATAATAATAAAAAGTTAAGTTGATTAACAGCTCCTTGCATACATCACTGAAATATGCCTCTCCACTTTCTCTCTCTGATACTATCAGAACTTGCATATTTTTGAAGGGTTTGATTGATTTATGATTTATTGGTGCAAGGACAGCAAAGATCATTCATCACCAAAACAGTGGTTACAAGTAGCATAGAAGGTAATAATAATAAAGTGATAAGTAAGGGTGTTAGAGCTGGGTTCTTTACTTTTAGAGTGCTGAATGAGTGGAATAAGCTGCGAGGGTCTGTAGTGGGTGCTGTGACAGTGAATGAGTTTAAGGCAAGGTATGATAGATACTGTGTGAATGTCGAATAGTTGTGATGAACATGATTTGGGGCCTCCCTCGATGAGTCTAAGGACTCCCCGGAATTACCCGTAATAATAATAATAAATTAGTAAATACTGTATTTTTCTGTGTATAAGACGATACTATTTCTAAAATTTTTAGACCAAAAATTGGGGATCATCTTTTACACATAACTGGTTGAGAGACCCGCGATTGGTACCTTGTCTCCACGAACAGGCTTCCGCCAATCACTAGCCTTTGTTAACTCTCTCAATTGACGTCATTAGCGGCTGATTCTGAATAAACCAATCAGAACTCTGAAAGCATTCATATATCTGCAACTCATTGGCAGGGTAAGTTAATGCATTAACAATATTTTGAGCACTAGCCTATAAAAATGTCTGAAAATAAAAAACGATTGTCATATTCTTCAAAATTCAAATTAAAAGTCATCAATTATGCAAAAGAACATAGAAATAAAGCTTCAGAGAGATAGTTTGGACCTCCTGAGTGTATGATTAGACAGTGATGTTTAAAATATTGATTTCTTAATTTTGGGTTCGAAAAAGTAGGGTTCATTTATACATGGAGGGTGTCTTATACACGGAAAAATATAATAATATGCACTGTACAAAACACAAATTTAAAATTATAATTATAAAATAAACAATTCAGTATCTATACAGAAATAGAATTCATAATGAAATGTGTTTAAATAAATTAATTATATGTAAAAAAATTACAGATCATGCAATTTGTCTGAATCTGATATCTGCCTAAATGTATATGATTCAGCTAGATTAGTAAAAATTTCATTCGTCTCTTGTATGAAGCATTGGCATTCCACCAGAATATGACAAATGGTGAGATCATTTACACACATCAGTTGGTCATCAGCCCTCATTGAATGTGTAATACGACTGTGACCTCTGTGGAGCCTAGCAAGAACAACTTCCTCTTTTCTGTTTCTACATTACCTACACTGCCTGTGCTTCATTTATTTATTTATTATTAGAACATGACACCTCCATGGACTAATGCAGGAAGGCAATCTATCCTACTCCGCTACATACATTGACACTACTACCATCAACCCCATCTGTTGTCCACCAACAACAGTATTTTTGTTTGTAAATTGTATTTTTGTGGCCGATTTGCCTGTATTTGGGATGAAAAACCCATGTTTCCAGGAGGAAAAAATCCTGCTACATCCATATGAGATCGGCTAACTTGCCTACAATTGAAAAAGCACGTATAAAGATCCCTTTTGTCATGATGAAAATCGAACTCGAATCTTTTCAATCAAAAGGCACAATGTTCTATTGTTCTACCAGTGTACTATGGAGGTGCTAATTTCATGCAATTTGTTTGTCACTGCTTCCTGCCACAAACACTTTCAATGGATAATTACCTTTGATCTTATAAGCTGTCTGAAGTCTGTATATGGGACTGTCAAACAGTACATGGGAAATGTATGTACTGATCTAGCAGCTGCATCTGCAACCTCATTTCTTTTAATTTTAATGTGGCTGGGAATCTAGCACAACTGAACATCAGTATTAATGATCTTCATTTTGTACAACAGTTATAAAACCTCACAAAGCACTGGATGTAGATTAAAGGCAGGAGACGAGATTGCCTGTAAGGAACTCTTGAGTTTGTATGAATTACACACTTTTGGTAGCATCCTTCTTTTATAAGAACAAGCTGATGGCATGCAGTCTGCAGTATAGTTACTGCACTTAAGCAGGATATAGTAATGTCAGGAAACACAGCAGCACAACCAACAGGGTTGTGCTGCTGTGGGGTCTCAGATCTTGAACCAACAGTATAGATGAGCACACTGAATGGGCAGAAAAGTTAGAATAGGCTGCTCTCTCGCTCTGCATTAAACAGCTGCTGGTATACAGATGGAATATGAGATTTTTCTAGTTCAGAAAGTGAGAAGTCAGAGGATGGAGGGGAAAACCTGCCATGGAGGAATGCTGTGTTATGTATGTTGCAGATAATGTTGGTAACATTCATGCCAATGCCTGCATAATCTCTTCACACATACCAAAGGGATGTGTGGCAATCTGACGTGTGATATTGAGTTTGGCAGTACAGAGCAAAGATAATAGTCCATGTAGGATGCTCTGGAAAATACTATTTTTTGGTCATTGTTAAGAGGCAACTCTTTTTGCCTAAATGATAGATCAAGTTCATTTGCTTCAATATAAAGACTTTGAACAGGTGACGTGTGAAAAGAACTAGTAGCTATTCACATATGCTGATGATGGTAGGAAACGGAAAAGCATTCTCCAACCATTGGAGAGTGCTTTCCCTTTCCAGAACTGTAACCTGGGACCTGTAATCATGCTTTGACCATGCTCTGAGTGCATAATAAAGGCAGAGCATGGAACATAAATGAGCACAACATTCTGTAGAAAATATTGTGCAAAAGATATGCAATGTTTTTTTGCATTTGTCCCTAAGTTGATGAATGTTTGTAAAGAATGTAAGCTTTCTTTTAATGTTGCATGGTGATCAGCATTCATTTTGATAAATTATGGAGACTAGTACTGTGTTAAGAATAATTACTTAACCTTATTGCCTGATGTTTTGGCCTTCATATTAAGATCATCACCTGTGGTGTGTGCACACACACAGAGATAAGCTACATTACAATTCATGCAGTATGCCAGAATGACAATTCTACTGGCCTGATCCTGTAGGTGAAGAAAAAAAAAACTCTGACATGCTCAGAGAACAAATTCATATTATAACCCATACATCAATACTAGTGGCATAATCAGTAATTTAGCGTAAGTGTTTGTTATATGAAGGTTAAGGTCCAGGAGTACTACAGTCCTAATTATAATTTATAATGAACTCTTTTTATAATTTAATTTATAATTTATAATATATAATATATATTATAATTTATAATGAATGAATGCGGAGAGACAAAACTTTGACTCAATGGGCAGAAATTCACAGCATGCACCTAATTTTCGATGCAAAAGATAGATCTTCCTTCAGGTCAGCAGCTTGGAATAGGGAGTACAACCCCGACCTCCGCTTCGTCACTCAAGACAACAGTGAATGACCATTACCTACATCGAGAAGAGTTCTCTCCAACTTTCCCCGAAGCCAACATAGACCAATTATATTAGAGGTAGGTCTGCAGGTACCCCTTGTCAGATCCATCCAACGTCCCTGCTAGAACTTCCAGAAAGCCAACTGGGATACATTTGCTGTCTGTATCCCAGTTGGCGGACATATTTGTCTTCTTGACAAATATGTCCGTTGGATCCCTCCAACAAGCAGTAATTACAAGAGATTCATGGGAGCTGTCTTAGCTGTAGGTAAGAAGACCATACCAAGCAGCTTCTAGAAGGAGTATATCCCTGGATGGGATGATGATGATAGTAATAAACTGTATCAAGAATATCTAGAGTGTGGCGATCCTGACATTGCAGATGAACTCATTCACAGCCTTGACACCAACTGACAGAAGAAATGGACTGAAACAGTAGAAAGACTCGATTTTTGGCACTCCAGTAGAAAAGCATAGAGCCTTCTAAGAAAACTAGGTAGTGGCACCCTGACTGTCCGGGGTGAAGTTATTTTTCAAATATGTAAGTTCTCTTTTTATTTGAAAAATAACAGACCATCAGACCCTCTATATTCACGGCCCTTCACTCTTGAAGATATTAACACTGCTCTAATGGATATGAAACCAGGCAAGTCTCCAGGTTTCAGTGGAATTCATACTAATTTCCTGTTGAAGACAGACCAAAAAGCTCGACAGTGGTTGGCTTGCTTTTTTCTCTGACATCCTCCAGACTGGTAGACTTCCAAAAGAGTTTAAGAGGACTAAAATTTTTCCCATCTTAAAACCAGGAAAAACCAACAACAAACCAGAAAACTACTGACCAGTTGCCCTGTTTAGCACCTGCTATAAGCTCCTAGAAAGGCTCATTCTTAATAAAATTGCCCCTAAGATAATAAAACAAGTCCCAGTGGAACAGGCTGGATTCAGACATAAATGAAGCTGCTGTGATCAGGTTCTGTCACTCACCACACATATAGAGGCAGGCTACCAACAATGCCGGAAAACAGCTGTAGCTTTTGTAGATCTTACCACAGCTTATGATACAGTCTGGAGGCATGGCACAGTCTGCAAGTTGCTTCGTGCAGTCCCATACAAAACAATAGCAAAACTAATCGATAACATGCTAAGCAACCGCCTGCTCCAAGTGTGTATGGACGAGAACAAAAGTAAACAAAGAACACTGGATAATGGACTACCACAAGGGTCAGTTCTGGCTCCCCTCCTTTTTAACTTATACATCGCAGATTTGCCTAATACAGTCTCCAAGAAGTTTTGCTATGCTGATGACATTGCTCTAGACACCAGACACACCAGTTTTACTACAATGGAAGATACACTAACAAACGACCTTGCAGTCCTAGAAGAATACTTCAGCAAATGGAGATTATACCCAAATCCTAGCAAAACAGAAGTTTCATGCTTCCACCTGAACAATAACCAGGCTAACAGAGAACTCATGGTCTACTTCAACCACAAACCGCTACTCTACAACAGATTCCCGAAATATCTGGGCGTCACTCTAGATAGAACACTATCTTTTAAACTACATCTCATTAACACAGCATCCAAACTAAAAACAAGAAACAATATACTGCAAAAACTATGTGGAACAACTTGGGGTGCCTCAGCAACAACGCTTTGCTGCACTGCTCTTGGCCTCGTTTACTCTACAGCTGAATACTGCTTACCCATATGGCTGAACAGCGCCCATGTGTATTTGGTTGATGCCCTATTTAACACCACTATGCTCCTTATTTCTGGAACTGTAAAATCAACCCCAACCTACTGGCTCCCAGTGCTAAGCAACATCCCGTCTCCACACATCCGCAGATCCAACTTTCTTCTACATGAATACAGCAAAATCATGGAAATCCAAAATCTTCCAATCCATGAAGACATCCCACCCCTAGAAATAAACAGGCTAAAGTCAAGGCATCCTCCAATCTTAACAGCAAAAATCTTGCAGAGACAAGTTTCAGCATGAAGGAGAAGTGGAAGGAGTCCTGGTGTAACACTTCAACAGGGATCTTCCATGAATTAGTGGACCCAACGCAGATACCTTTTGGTTTTGACCTACCTCGGAAAACTTGGTCTGCCCTTAACCGAATCCGCATCAACCATGGCAGATGTGCAGACCACCCTTTACAAATGGGGCATGATTACCTCACCCAGGTGCGACTGTGGATCATCCCACCAGACAATTAATCATATTACAGCAGGATGTGCCCTACGTGTATACAGTGGAAACCTGTCAGACTTCATCCATGCTACACCAAGTGCAGTCGACTGGATAATCAACCTAGACATTCAGTTGTAGCCTGTTCTTGATTCTTGAGTGTCTCTTTTATGACTATATTATGTCTTATTATTGTACATATGTCTATTACTATGTCCATATATATTAAGGATTAATGTAATATAACTTTTCATGTGTGAGCCATATGCTAAATAAATAAATAATAAATAATGAACTCTTAGAACAAAAGGTTGATTAGAATTTCATAGGCTTTGAAATTTAAGACAGAAACTTAAACTTACGTGAAATAAATTTTTTAGCTGTAAAATGTTTGCTTAAGTATCATAACCATCTTCAGTACAATAACAACAATGGAAGTTCTTCTTCCAGTGGCACTAACAGGCACTTAGCGCCCACAACCTTCCAGTAACTCAAGGATAAGGTGGTTAGCTCTATGCCTCCCAAAGTGTCCCATGTCTGTAGATGTGTATTCACGAGGCCAGTTTGCCTATTCTAGAGGACGAAAAACCAGAGTTTCTGGGTGAAAAAAATCCTACCTCCATATGAGACTGGCTAACTCACCTTTAGTCGAAAGAGACCAGATAAAGGTTCCTCACGTCTTGGATGGGAATTGATAAACCAGAATACAAATGGTAAATTTGTTATTTGTTTTCTGGTTTATCAATTATATTTAACACCTCCGAAGTTATCAAAAACATCTAATATGTGTAATTAATTGTTAATAGGCTTTTGTTGTGTAAAACTTAGTACCACTACCCCTGATGATGTAAGTCTTATGACGTATGAAACTCGTCAGGTTTTAATTGTTTTTTTTTATTAAACTCTTTATTTATATTATAATGTGATCTGAATACCGAAAAACTACTAAACTACAGAAACTTACATTTATATACCTCAATAAAGTTCAAAACTAGCCTGGGGTAGTAACTCTTCCCACAATGCATAGCATTATACACATTCTCAAGGGATGTGTTTGCATTATGGTATACTAAAGCAATTGATGTGAAGTCATTAGCCTCAATATACAAGTAGCCTAGTCGTGAAAACTATACTTCATTTGAAAACTATGTTTGCTTACACTTGGATAAAGGATTCAACCAAGAATATAAATTCTTGGCATCTTTAACTTCATGTCTCAGACTGATCCTTGGATACACCCGAATTTACTGCATCACTAACTCTGCTGTACTAAATCTGGCTAAACAAGAACCACTTGTCAGTATAGTAAAAAAACTACAACTCAGATGGCTTGGGCAACAACTCAGGCATCTGAAGTCTCCCCCTTCTTGGAATCCCTCATCCTGTACGTTTGTACAGGATGAGGGATTGATGGCAATCCCTCATGAAGATGGCAAACGCAGGAGAGGAAGACCATGCAAACAATTGTGGCAGTACATAAGTGAAACCATCAGTATGCTGAACTGCAAAACTCCATCTGACATCTACAAGTTAGCTCAAGATAGAGAGACTTGGAAGACCATAATTTGCAATATTTAATTTTTAATATAAATCTCTTTTCCCTATTCACATTGTATCATATCGTGAATAAACTATGTATGTGTGTATGTATATATATATATATATATATATATATATAATTTCTTGTTCAGTCTTCTTCTTCCTAACATGGAATTTAGGCCATGTGGCCTGTTCCGGTCTCATGCCATCTCTTTCTTGGTCTTCCGATTCTTCTTTTTCCACTTATTTTGTATCTGTATAATATTTTTGGTAGTCTGCTGTTGTCCATTCGATTTAAATGTTCTAGCCATTTTTGTTTATACTATCTTATGTAGTGATTAATTGGTTTTATTTTCAGGGATTGTAAGATTTCTTCATTTGTTTTGTGGTCCCACTTGGTATATCCAGCTGTTTTTCTGAGGAACTTCATTTCTGCTGTTTGAATTCGTTTTTCATCTTTCCTTTTCATGGTCCATGTTTTGCTTCCATATAGTAGAGTTGGTTTTGACAAGACATTATATAGTCTGATTCTAGTGTGTTTTTGTACCAGGGATGGCTTAAATATATTATTTATTATGCCATTTACTTTGACAAAGTTTGATATTTCTTGTTCAGTATAATATAATATAGCTCAGCTGTTTGTATATGGAGTTATTTTTACTACAGGCATGATCCAGTGTACCACCTCAAAATGTATAAACATGGTTTAGGACACTTTTTTTTTAAGTATTTGAAGGTTAATTGCATAGCCACTCTTGATGGATTTTGGTGTCTCATTGTGGAAGACTGAAATGAATAATATTGATGAAAAAACAAACCCATTGCATTTTACCCATATACGAGAGTGGTCTGAAAAGTTCTTGGCCTCGACCATAGATAGCAAACACTATCGGCAAGATTTTTTTTTCTAAGTTGGTACATCTGTCATAAGCATCCATGTGAAATTCCAAGTCATTCTTTTATACAACTTTGTTTTATACAGCTGTCTGAAACAAAAGTGTTGTCTGTATCCCTTCAAATGGATAAAGTTGAGTATCGTGCAGTTATAGAATTCTTTGTAAAAGAAGGTTTAACACCAGAAGAAATTCATTCGAAGTTCATAAAAGTTTATGGGGACTCTTCTCCTTTATTATAGACAATTAAGAAATGGGCTGCTGAGTTTAAACGTGGCCGTACCAGCCTTGAAGATGATCCATGTGAAGGACATCCAAAAAAGTGTAACAACACCAGAAATTGTTGATCAAGTGCACGATATGGTATTGGATGACCAGCTAGACAAAGTGTGTGAAATTGCTGAGACTATAGGCATTTCAAAAGAACATGTAGGATATATTTTATAAGAAGAATTGCTTTGCGCAAGATGGGTGTAGCACTTGCTCACAGCAGATCAAAAACACACTCGCATGAAAATCTCTGAACAGTGCTTGGATCATTTTAACAAGAATAAAACTGATTTTGTGCATCAATTTATTACTATGGATGGGACTTGGATTCACCATTACACTCCAGAATCCAAACAGCAGTCAAAACAGTGGACAGAAGCCGGTTGATCAGCACCAAGGAAGACAGAGTTGGTTCCGTCAGCAGGAAAGGTCATGGCATCGGTGTTTTGGGATGCTAAAGGCATTTTGTTTATTAATTATCCTGAAAAGGGTAAAACAATAAATGAGAATTTTATTCTGATCTTTTCACCAGACTAGATGAAAAAAATTCATGCGAAAAGACCAGGTTTGCAGAAGGAAAAAAATCATCTTTCATCAGGACAATGCACCTGCTCACAAAGGTGTTTTGGCAATGGGAAAATTAAGGGATTTGCACTATGAATTGTTGGAACATCCACCCTATTCCCCATATTTGGCTCCCTCTGACTTTTATCTCTTCCCAAAACTAAAACTCTTCCTCGCTGGTCAGTGTTTTTTTTCGAATCAAAAGGTGATTGCAGCTATAGAGGGGTATTTTGCAGATCTTACTGAGAACCTCTCCAGGGTTGGGATAATGGCACTGGAGCATCACTGGGATAAATGTATTAGTCTTAAGGGAGATTATGTTGAAAAATAAAAATAATTTTAAAATTATAAATTCGTTTTTTCATTGTTAGGCCGAGAACTTTTCAGACCACCCTCGTATATGACTTGTAAGGAGTGGGATCCTACTTTTTTTATTAAAATTAAGGAATAATCATACTAAATGATTGAAAATAACCTGAAATCAATGAAAATTTTAAATACATTTTGCTGAGATTGTGAATCTGGGTATATATATTTTGATTATTTATTAATTTTGTTATTTGAAACTTTCTTAAAAACTTAGTACACAGGAATATGTCTTAATTTAAAAATAAAAACTTTATTGCATAGAATATCCTACTTGACCTCCTAAGTGGATCAGTTGACAGTCATACAAAATCTGTAGATCTCATGAAGAATATTTCTTCTGAAGAAGAAAATGCAAATTTATTAGACTTGCTGGGTGGCTTGGATGTCAACTTGAATTCTCAAGGTAATTCTCTCTCTCTCTCTCTCTGTGTGAGTGTGTGTGTGTGTGTGTGTGTGTGAGTACATGCATGTGTGCCTATACAGACTTACTGATATAGTGAAAAATTTACTCTTTACATGTTATCTTTATTAATCAAAATATTTTGGGTTGTAGTGACTGTTTGGAGGGAAGAGAATCTCTATTCCTTTACATTCCTTCCAAGTTGTAATTAAATGTGTATGTATATTACTTGATGTAAGAGCAAATGGCTTTCAGCAGAAGGAATCTTCTTTTGTCTCAAGATACACTGTGTTTGGTTGAGATAGCATGTTTATCTGGGACTGACTGCTTGGTTCATGATACTGGATATAATATTTATGTTCCTCATGATGGATTGCTGCAGATCTGCCAGACCGTCTGAAGTTTCTGAAGTAAGACAGACAACAGGATTAAAGGATTGATAGACACTTGGAAAGCTGAGCAGAGGGATCTTGTCTTTAGGTTAGGAAAGAAAGGTGGAAATCTTCCTGACTAGATGAAAGATCACCACAATGCTGAGAGATGTTAAAGCTTTAGCAGTACGTTCACAAATTCCTTTAATATATGGAAGTAGAATCCAAGAGATATTTTCAGGAGATATAGAAACTTGTAGCCTAAAGCTGTTAAAACCTTTTTTGAAAGAGGACTTATTAAAGCCATTTGGGGAAAAAAAAAACAGATTTGATATAATCCAATTCTTGTTGTAGAAGGTCTTCATTTGAACATATAAACATGATCTAATAAGGTCTTAATGGTTCCAACTTTTTGAACTGGGATGATGATGAGAAGTAGCAGGGATACAATGATCAGAATGTGTTTCTTTTCGAAAAACTGAAAAAATTGTAAACCATCATCTGGCTGGTGAATCAATATATCTAAAAAGGCTAATTGATTGGTTTTTTCCACTCCTCTAAGGCAAACTGAATTCTAGTGTGAATAATATTTAGTTTAGAAACAAATAGTTTCAAATTAATGGAGAACCATTCCATATCATAAATATATCATCAACATATCTGTTCCATACTGTAGGTTTAGGAGAAATGGCAATAAGGAGATGGTGTTCTAAGCACTCCATGGTTCACAATGTAGCAGAAAGAAGTCTATTCATGATTGTACTTCAACTGGCTGATATAATTTGTCTTGGGCACTAAAATAAATGAAGTAGATAACAAAGTCAAAAGTGTGATAATATCTGGAGGACAATCTTGTAAAGTAAATTAATTGTATCTGTCAAAGGAATGTTGTGAAAAGAGATGTTCTATTAAGACGTAGTATCTGAAAGACATAAACAACAATCACAAATTTTAGTTTTAAAATCAAAAGAATTCTTAATATATGAAACAGACTTTCCAATGAAAGAAAATTATGGCAAGTATTTTAGAAACCTTATATATAGGGTAGCCAATGCAATCTACTACAGATCTTAATGGAACACCAGACTTATGGATCTTAGGAAGACCATATAATCTGAGTGGATGAATGTAAGATATTTTCAATTTTTTCTTTAATTCTTCATCTCAACTGGAGATGCTATCAATCAATTTATTAACCTTATTAATTTGACTGGTAGTAGGATCAAAAGGGAGACAATAAGTAGAGAAATCATTAAGCATTAAGGAAATGTTTATAAAATATTCTGTTCTAGTGTATGATTACTGCATTGCCCTTGTCAGCTGTGGTAATAAGAAGATTGTTGTTTTTCTTTAAGTTTCTCCAAGAAGGTTATCTGTACTGGGTTTTTTCATCTTATAAATAGAAGTCTACATTCAATTCCTTCTGAGACAGCCAACAAAGTCGGCTTTCAACCTGCCATTATTCTCTTCCAAGTGAAGCTACCACCTTCTAACCTAAGACCGTCAGAATTTAAAAATAAAAATAAAAAATCTTTAAAGAAAAACAACAGTAGAATTGACCATTTTTAATCTCAGTGGCAGTCTTTAATTCATCCTATCAAGCAGTATTTTGTGAAACCTAGCTGCATGCCTAATAAGAATGCTGTCACTTTAAGATCACTGCAATTTTCATTTGTACTCATTGTAGTTAATTTATTTAAAAAGCAATGCTATGTTTTAATAGGATTCCTTCATATGGCTAGCATATTATACAGTTGACTCTCACTATAGCAAATTCATGGGGACTACAGGAATAGTTTGTTACAGAGGATAATTGCTCAAGTAAATTTCTTTAAGAATATGAATATCATTGCACCTGTGAGGGTTCTGGTTGGAACTTTTTGTTATAATAAGTGAGTTGGTTATAGCAGTGTTTGTTTGCTATAGTGACAGTTAAATGTATTAGAAATACAGCTTCAAAATAAAAGCTGCAATGCACCTATGAAGAACTGCTGTTCATCAGAATTGTTTGTTTTTTTCTTCCCTAGTTTCCGTTAATTCTTTAACTATGTTGAAAATACAAGACCATTACTTATAGAAAAAATAATTATAAATTTGGCTGTCATGAGGTAGTCTTCATGTCCTTCTTGAACTTTGAAGTCTAGAACTGAAATCTTGGGGTCTTATTAGAAGCTGAGGTCTTAGGGGGTTTTTGCAATCAATGTGGAAATTCCAAAGATTTCTCATGTGATCAGTCATTTCAACTTGGCATTATCAAATGGTATACTTGAATAACTTGTGACAGAAAATTCAGATCCTTAATGTGCAGCATTAAGGATCTGGATTTTCTGTGGAATTAGAACATGATACTCAGAGTAAACTTTATCTACTATCACTGTACTGTCATTTAGCATTGTCTCATAGCTGATGACAAGCTTAGATATTTTATTACATTTCAACTTTGTGTAAAAAAGTTAGAGGTATTTATTCAACAGAAGTAGCAGTCTCTAGCAATGTTCCCTCTAAGTTATGCATGTGTTTGCATGCACACACCTAGTAATTGCACATACACAAAATTTTTGCTTTCAGAATTTCTAATTTACAGCCATTAATTTTTAAACATACTGTAAAAACGAATTATATGATAAATCATGTATTTAGTAATTTCTCCAATATCTCCACTTCAATATTACTCCAACTCAATTAGCATTTAAGCCAATTATTTTAGTGCTTGCAATTTAACAGGTTATAGCTAGATGAAAAAAGGGCAACATTAACATGAAATATTACAATTAGCAGAAGATTTTAGCAGCAGTTTTAGTGCATTAAACCCTGAAAAGTTACCATACAGAAATATTTAGCACATAACATACAAGATTTTTTAAAAAAACTGTCACCAATGTTAGGTGCATCAAATTAATAAGAGTTTGTGGTTTTGTGACTTTTGCTATTGTGAGCACAGGTTACTATAAACACAGAGTCTGAGACTTGAAACTTCTGCACAAAATGTTGTTCATGTACCCAATGTTCGCTCTGATTTTCTGGCAAAAATTAAAGGGAGCATTGGTCTACATCTATAGAAGATGTTTATCCCTTCCATACTATTAATCCCTTTCCTTAATCCAGATGTAGTTCATCTAATAGTCATGCAAATACATATTAGCCATAGTCAGCTATTTGTGGTTGGATAGAATAAATCAGAAATATATATATATATATATATATATATATATATTCTTGATGGTACGTTGACTGCACAATTCATATAATAAGAACTATTAAGGAAGAGACTAAAGGCTATTTCAAAATAAGGAATATTTAAGGTAAACAAAATAATGTTCTGTAAAGAAACCTGTAGAATTTCCACAGTTAATTCACATGCATATACAACCAAAATAATTTTAGTAATCAAAACACTGACAGTGTTTCATTTTATATCTCATAAAACATCAACAGCATGTGCTGAAGAACAGTAATAGAAATTTGAGTACAACACACGTTGGGAATCATTAAAAATAAATAAATAAAATCAAAAAGTTAAGGATAAAAAATTTTCCAAACTTTCAGAATAGAACAGTGTCCATTATGATTTAGGCTGGCTGATTTAGTAGGATTTCAGCACTTTCTTTAAATGAATTCTTACATTTATAAATAATTTTATGCTGTAATTCAGCATTGTGACTTGGGATTCATAGCCATTGTCATTTCCATTTTGAGGAAGTCCAGATCTATGATGGTGCTGTTGGTTCTTACATATGTTTTCCAATGGATCTTTCTCATTATATACAGTTTGAGTCAACAACTGCTTGAGATAAAAACTATAATAATAAAATTCTACCTTTTAATATTCACATTAAAGTTATCTTCAGGAATTTATGCCTGCCCAGTTGGCCAAGTGGTTAGCATATCCGCTTTCCAGCCAAAAGGTTGCGAGTTCGAATCCTGCCGTGGGCATGAATGTGAAAATACTAGTGGTGGTGGTCGGCGTAGATGCCGTTGGTGTAGATGATGAAGGTAGTTGCTTTTGGTGGAAATGGAGAGTTGTAGAGTAGGTACCCTACCTTGATGAGTGTTTGGACTCCCTGGAGGTGTTATATAATAATAATAATAATAGCGTATACATCTGCTACAAACAGCATTTAGCAACATACCATAGTAAGCTACTACATCACATCTAAAACTTCTTAACCCACCTAGCATGACCACCTGTGGTACAAAAAAAAATTAATTAAAAATAAATAAAAATAAAAAATAAAGTTCTTGGCAAATAAGTCAGCTTGTGCTCTTAGAGACAATTGTAAGAAAGCTAAACACTGTGTAAAACTAGCTAAATGAAAGTCATGGGAAGACTTTGGTAAGAACATAGAAAATAAATATCAGGAAGGTGGCAAAATATTTTGGAGGCTATTGAAACGCAAGAAAGGGTACTGTAATAGGAATCAGAGATGATAAAAGTGACATGAAAACTGAAGATAAATTATTTTTGGAAGACTGCTTAAATGAAACAAGCAGTGTCAGCACAGTAGTAGAAAATTCCCAACAGGAATGTAGTCAGGAATACATATCCATACTTGAAGTAGAAAAAGTCATCAGAAATCTGAAATATGAAAAAGCAGCTGGCCAGAAATGCCCAAGTATGGAGGTATAAAAGTTTTACAGTGACTGCATTGCATAGTTCAGAAGGCCTGGACAGAGGGAAGAATTCCAGATGATTGGAGTAGAGCTCTCATAGTACCTATATATAAAAAGGGAAATAACACAATGTGAAAATTACAGAGGCATTTCTCTACTGAGTGTTCCTGGTAAGATTTACGCAAGTATACTTGAGAAACGGTTGAGAAGGATTATGGAAGAAAAGCTTAGTGAAGAACAAGCTGGATTCAAGCCAAATAGAGGCTGTGCTGTCAGGATCAGATTTTCACTTTATGACAAATAGTTGAGAAATCATGGGAATATAACAAAGATCTGTATTTGGGTTTTGTAGATCTGGAGAAGGCATATGACAAGGTGCCAAGAGAGAAGCTATTCAAAATGCTACAGTTGTATAGTGTCAATGGGGCATTATATCAAGCAATACTTAGTCTTTATTTGAGTTGTATGTCAGCAGTTAGAATTGAAGGAAGTACAGGAAGATGGTTTGATGTCAAATCTAGTATCAGATGAGGATGTACAGTATCCCCTCTGTTATTCATTATCTATATGGATTATGAAGGAAAATAGTATTAAACCTGATATCAAAATTGGAGATGTTAATCTCAGCTTTTTGCTTTATGTGGATGATGTTATACTTCTAAATAAATCTGTTACAAGTCTGCAGGATTGCCTGACTAAATTGAATAACTATTCTAATAGATATAGTATGAAGATCAGCAATAACAAGACAAAGACAATGAAAATAGGCAGAAGCATTGAAAATATCAACTGCATTGTGAATGGAGAACCTATAGAACTAGTAAAACATTTTAGCTACTTAGACACGATTTGTAATGAAGATGGTAAATTTAATATAGAAATAGACAACAGAATCAACAAAGCTGTATGGTGGGAAGTCAACTGAATAAATTTATATTGAATAAGAGAGAAATTAGTCAAAACACTAAATTAGCTGTATACAAGACAGTGTTCAAACTAATTTTAACTTATGGCTGTGAGAGCTAAGTTAGAAGTAAAACACTTGATCAAAGACTAGAGACTGCTGATATGAGAGCCCTGAGAAAGATTAGTGGCTTGAACAGATGGCATCAATGGCAATATTATATTAAAAACGAGGATATTAGGAAAGAATTTGACATTGTTAGCATCAGGAATGTGTTAGCACAACTAATATCAGGTGGTTTGGTTACTTAATCTGAATGGGAGAGGAGAGATTGGCAAAACAAATGTTCTCTGTCAGGTTAGCAGAAAAAAGACCCTGAGGAACACCAATATAGGTGGAATTGATACAGATTGGTGAAAATACTCAGTTTTACTAATAATACTAACAACGAACCAGAGGTATTAGAGCTGTTGCACAAACTGAATAAGAATTCAACAATAGGAAAATGATGGGATATCTACATGATGATAAGAGTTCATCCCAATGGGCGATTCCTTTGACCAGGCTTATAATTTGAGTCTCAGAACATGGAAGATTCTGCAGAAGTGGAAAGAATGTATGGTAATCGCATTGCACACAGGGCAGTGCAAAGACTTTTCTCTTCTCTTCTATGTTGAATATGTTGTGGCCTAAAATTGCTGGCATTAATGAAATCTGGCTATCAGATAAAACTGGAATTGGGCGTAAAAGGTATAGCATTTTTAGGAATGACAGAAGAGATAGGATTTGGGGGGGGGGGGTTACTACTAATGATAATTAGTTGAGTCCAGTTAGGGTAGAAACACATCAAACCAGTAATGGTAATAATGTCACATTTAATAGTGAGTTTCAGGATATCTGGTGTGAAGTGGAGACTAATAGGATTAAATACATGGTGTGGAGTTCACCTGTGGGTTCAGTTGCTGGGAACGATGAAATGTATCACCAAAGTACTCTGATGGGTACTAAACAAGTGATGAATATTGGGTCAGTTAAATTATCCAAACATTGATTAGGTAGAAGAGAAATCTTATGATAAGAGTGAAGGAGTATTTATTGAGTTGTTTCAAGACAACACTTTCTAAAGCAACAAGTTCAAAGAATGTTAGATTTGATCGTCATCAGAAGAGGTCTCAATTAAGAATATGTCTATTTTACCACAAGTTGGTGACAGTGACCATGCTTTACTTTACTGACAAGAAGCTAACTACATAGATTTTTTAATGCTGACCCCACACACGATAGGTCACAAGACTAATAACATTACAATGCGATGTGTGGGAAAGTGATTAAGGAGAAAATATTATATCCTTCTCATCCATCTAGGATGGGTCCCTTCCTAATGAGGGTTTACTGGCATATTAATGCAGCCGGTTCGCCACTCCTCTGCTGCATCCCCTGAGGGTGATATTCATGACTATATCCGTGTGTTCACGGGACCTGCTTGTAGGATGAAAAACCCCAGATAAACTGGTGGAAAAAACCCTGCTGTCATCGCGCAAGACCAGTTAACTTGGCTATGGCTGAGGAAGATCCTTAAGCTCCTCATGTCGTCGGCAGGAATTGAACCTAGGACACTCCTTCCCCAGGCATATGGTTGCGAAGTGCATAGCCACTAGGCTAACCACTTGTGTGGAGAAAATATAACCTGTTGATAAGTTTCTTAAAGAGTGGGAAGTTGTATTCATGGGAAAAACAGTATGGGGGAGATTATTCCAAAGAATATAGGTGTATGGAATGAAGGAAGCTGGTGAGAAGTTAGTTTGGTGTGTTTGAAGCTGGAGAGTGTATGGGTGTTGGCCAGTGGCTTCTCTATTTCTTCAATGGTTTGAAGAAAGTGAAGGAGTGGTAGTAGCCATTTCAGAGTAGCAATAAAGTGACTGAAGGGAGTCTGCGAGGGAAGGGTTGTCTCTTAAATGGATTGCCCTCTTCTGAATATTATCAAGAATTCTTAGCGAGTTCTTGGGTGCCCCATCCCAAGCAAACAGTACTCCAAAGATGGATGGTTCTGAGACTTATAACGTTTTGAGAGGAAGAGAGGTAATGTTTAGAATGGAAAAGAACACCAAGCTTTATGGAGGCTATGTAAGTAATATGTTTGTTCAAGGATAAACTGGATGTGACAGTCAACCCACGAAGAGAAAGTTGATCTTATAAGGAAACTGGATCATTATCAAAAATGATAGGGGATAAGGTAAGATTTTTCTTCTGGGTAATTAATGAGGCTTGAGTTTTTTTAGCATTGAAATTTACTAAGTTGTCTTCACCCCATTTCAGGATGTTGAGGAAATCAGTGTTCAAGTCACTGGTTAGAGAAGATCTCGAGGCATCTAACATTAGGGCACTCCTTCCCCAGGCATATGGTTGCGAAGTGCATAGCCACTAGGCTAACCACTTGTGTGGAGAAAATATAACCTGTTGATAAGTTTCTTAAAGAGTGGGAAGTTGTATTCATGGGAAAAACAGTATGGGGGAGATTATTCCAAAGAATATAGGTGTATGGAATGAAGGAAGCTGGTGAGAAGTTAGTTTGGTGTGTTTGAAGCTGGAGAGTGTATGGGTGTTGGCCAGTGGCTTCTCTATTTCTTCAATGGTTTGAAGAAAGTGAAGGAGTGGTAGTAGCCATTTCAGAGTAGCAATAAAGTGACTGAAGGGAGTCTGCGAGGGAAGGGTTGTCTCTTAAATGGATTG